>NW_027555958.1:200288138-201488138 GCF_003287225.1 Phascolarctos cinereus | reverse complement strand
TAAGTAAACTGGGAGAACAAGGAATAGTTTACCTATCAGATCTATGGAGAACAGAAGAATTCATGACCAAACAGGAGATAGAGAACATTATGAAAAGCAAAATGGATAATTTTGATTACATTAAATTGAAAAGTTTTTGCACAAACAAAGCCAATGCAACTAAGATTAGAAGGAAGGTAGAAAATTGGGAAAGAATTTTTACAACCAGTCTCTCTGATAAAGGCCTCATTTCTAAAATATATAGAGAATTAAGACAAATTTATAAGAACACAAGCCATTCCCCAATTGATAAATGGTCAAAGGATATGAACAGACAGTTCTCAGATGAAGAAATTAAAGCCATCTATAGTCATATGAAAAAATGCTCTAAATCGTTATTGATTAGAGAAATGCAAATCAAAACAACTCTGAGGTACCATCACACCTATCAGATTGGCCAACATGACAAAACAGGAAAATGATAAATGTTGGAGAAGATGTGGGAAAATTGGAACACTAATACATTGTTGGTGGAGTTGTGAAATGATCCAACCATTTTGGAGAACAATTTGGAACTATGCCCAAAGGGCTACAAAAATGTGCATACCCTTTGATCCAGCAATAGCACTTCTAGGGCTATATCCCAAAGAGATCAAACAAATGGGAAAAGGACCCACATGTACAAAAATATTCATAGCAGCTCTTTTTGTGGTGGCAAAGAATTGGAAATTGAGAGGATGCCCATCAATTGGGGAATGGCTGAGCAAGTTGTGGTATATGAATGTAATGAAATACTATTGTGCTATAAGAAATGATGAACAGGCTGACTTCAGAAAAACCTGGAAAGACTTATATGGTCTGATGGTGAGTGACGTGAGCAGAACCAAGAGGACTTTGTACACAATAACAGCCATGTTATACAATGACTAAGATTCTTGAACTGAACGCTTTTCAGCATTACGAGGATGTAAGACATCTCCGGAGGCCAGGGGATGGAAAATACTGTACACATCCAAAGAAAGAACTATGGAAGTCAAATTGCTATCACTTATCTTTACCTTCTGTTGAGTTTTGTTTCATCTTTCTGATGGTTCCTCCTATTGGTTTTAATTTTTACTTACAACCTCACTAATGCGAAAATATGTTCAATTGGTATGTAAATATAAAGCCTATAACAGATTGTGTGCCGTCTTGGGGAGGGTCGGGGGGGGAAAGGGGGAGAAAATTTTCAACTCAAAAGCATATGGAAGTGATTGTTGATAAATCAAAATAAATTAATAAAATTTTTTCTAAAAAGTTATTTTCAGGGAAGCAAGGTGGCATAGTGAATAGAGCACTGACCCTGAAGTCAGGAGGACCTGAGTTCAAATTCAACCTCAGACACTTTATACTCACTAGCTATGTGACCCTAGGCAAGTCACTTAACACCAATTGTCTCACCAAACAAATAAAAAAGAAGTCATTTTCTTCAGATTTTTGTGCCTCTTTGACCAAATTGTTGATTCTCTTTTCATAGTATTCTTGGAAAGTTAACATTTCCTTTCCCAATTTTTCTTCTACTGTTCTCATTTGTTTTAAAATCTTTTTTTCCTTTTTGTAAAGAATTTAACTTGAAAATTCAATGATATAAGAATTATTATAGAAGTCACAAAACATTAAAGTTCACAATCCACACAAAATCCTTACATTAAAATCAATTTACCTAGAAAACAGATGTCACCATAAAAAATCTGACAGAACTTCAGCAAAATGGCTAAATAGGAGGAAATAGTAGAGCCAGCTCTTTTCCAACAATGATCAAGGAAGAGCACTAGAGCTTACAATATTGGAGAATTTCAAGGAGAAAACTTAGGGGGTCACTTTTCTAAGCCAAATCAGAACAAAGAGACCACCAGAGATCTACAGGCATTGGAGAGAAAATCCAGCCAGGAAAGCAATGCACAGAGCTTTAAAGCACAGGAACCGAGCTGAGAGCTACCACTATGTACTGGCAGGAAACAGAAAGAAGAACAAATTGGCAGCTATGATCTTGGAACAAGGGCTTAGATTCAGTGCAGACTGAAGCAGGGATAAAAGGGAAAACATGGTTACCAGGATCAAAAATTAAAAAGGAGAAATGACAACAAATAAAGAAATAATAAAGGAGAGAACTAGAAATTATTTTATCTAACCATATGACAATGAAACTATCAATTTAAACATAGTAGTTGAATATTTACAAAAATATTAAATTCCCAGATTAGAAGAAAAACATATAGAGAATTTAAATTGCCCAATTTTGGAAAAATAATGGGAAAGAAAAAAAACTTAGGAAGAACAAGATGAATATACAATAGAATTCTATCAAACTTAAACAATATTATTATTGTTATTGTTATTATATACACATGCATACAATTGGACTTCCTTTCAAATCCCTTCTATCATTTAAATTAAACATGGCCTTAAAATCAGAGAAAACTACTGTAGATAAACAATCTTATGAATATTGAGTCAAAAATTTTAAGTAAAATATGTGTAAAGAAGTTACAGCAATATATCAAAAATTATGACTAGGTCAGTTTTACAGGAAAATTATAGCTAATAGGCCATATAGGCCCAGTTGGCCATAGGCCAACAAATAATGGAGGATAATATCAATATACTTTTGGATACATCTTTCTGTTTAAAACATTTTTTTTTAATCTTAGGAATAAAGGGACCTTCACTTAATATGACAAGAAGTAAAATGGCAAAAAGCTAAAAGTCAGAATTACATATAATGTTGATAATCCAGATGTCTTTCTGATAAGATCAAGGTGGATGCAAAGATATTCTTTATGATGATTATTATTTTATATAGTACCAAACATGCTACCTTTAGCAATAGGGAAAAAATAATAAATCAAGTGAATAAATGTAGGTAAATACAAACTAAAATTATTGATTGTAAAGAGAGCAAGGATTACTTAGAGAACCCTAGAGAGTCAAACGAAATTAATTAAAATAATAAATTCATTAAGTAATAGGATGTAAAATTTGCTGATATAAATCATTAGTATGTCTGTATATTCCCAACAAAACCTAGCAGAAAGAATCAAGAGAAATTTAAATTAAAATAACTACAGTATATATAAAATACTTGGCATTCTACCTACCACAAGCACATATAGGAAGTATATGAAATA
This sequence comes from Phascolarctos cinereus, assembly GCF_003287225.1. NCBI lineage: Eukaryota > Metazoa > Chordata > Mammalia > Diprotodontia > Phascolarctidae > Phascolarctos > Phascolarctos cinereus. The sequence goes on along the minus strand of NW_027555958.1, from coordinate 201,484,992 downwards.
TTTATAAATATGACTTATGGAAATAAGTACAAACATAAGCTATTTTTATTAGATTGCCAATATCAAAAATGACAGTATTACATAAAATACTTGCTTATTATTTGTCATACCAATCAAACTACCAGAGGATTATTTTGTTGAACTTGAAACAATAATAGAATGCATAAGTAGTAATAAGATGTCTGAATCTCAAGGTCAATAATAGGGAAGAAAGTAACTAACAGTACCATACCTCAAATTATATTAAAAAGCAGCAATCATAGAAATTATTTGGTACCTATAAAAAAAAGGGAAAGTTTGATCATTGTAACAGAGTAGATACACAAAATTTAGATATAAAAAAAACAAGATATGCTTACATTTGATAAACAAAAAGACTTTAGTTGTTCAGGTAAAAATTTAGTATGGAACTAAAAGTGAAAACTGATTTTAATTCTATTTTTAAGATTTAAGCAGGTTCCAGGAGCCAAGATGGCAAAGTAAGCAGTAGGTTGCTCTCACCCTCCCTCGCTGACCTTGAAGGACCCAGAAAATACCACCCCAGGAGGAATTCTGGAACAATGGAGCCAGCAGAGAGAAGGGGTGCAGCAGTCTTTTGACTTGTGAGGCTGGGGGGATTGACAGGAGGGGTCTCTCTCACTGTGGCCGAAGGACACCAGTACAGGAAGGGACATTTCCCAAGTAAGCCCCACATCAGTGGATGAGTAGGAGATCCTGAGGTCCAGGGTGGTGGAACAGGTAAGCACCAACAACAGAGGCCCCCCACCCAAGGCCTTGACATAGCCAGGGGAACCAGTAGACAACAGAAAGAACCACCACTTACACTGGTGGACGGGTATCTACCAGCATCTGAGCCTACCCATGCTCTAACACAGAACTGTGCCCAGTGGTCAGACCATACCCATCCCATGCCCCACCCCATGAGCTTCATTGTAAAACCAGGGAAAGGCAGAAGAAACCCACCTGGCCTCTGCACCCAGCAGCCATCATCACCAGCTCTAGCTCAGCACCAGGTATGCTACCAGGCCCCAACAGCCTCCAGCTGTCAGCACCTGAGGCCCCAGCATACAAAGCCAGTATCCAGGCCTCTAGCCCCTAGCACAAGAACCCTTGGACAGTGCCTCCTGTGCTCCAGAAGCAGAGGTCACCTTTAAAAGGTAGGAAAAAGGCAAAAACCACGAGCAAAAAACAAAACAAAACAAACAAACAAACAAAAAAAAAACAAAGACCATGGATTCTTACCACAGGTACAGGGAAGATCAAGACACAAATTCAGAAGAGGACAGCATTGTCAATATATCCACAGCCAAAATTTCAAATGGGAATATTAACTGGTCTCAAGCCCAAAAAGTCTTCTTGGAGGAGTTCAAGAAGGATTTTGAAAGTCAAATAAGAGAGTTAGAAGAAAAATTGAACAATTCCTTTAATAATACAATTGACAAAATGGAAAAGAGAAATACATTGAAGAAAAGAACTCCTTAAAAAGCAGAATTGGCCCAACGGAAAAGGAGGTACAAAAGTTAACTGAGGAAAGCAATTAATTAAAAATTAGAATTCGGCAAGTGGAAGCTAATGACTCTATAAGACATCAAACAAAATCAAACAATGAAAAAATGGAAGAAAACATAAAATACCTCACTGGAAAAACAACTGACCTGGGAAATTAGATCCAGAAAAGATTATTTAAGAATTATTGGTCTACCTGCAAGCCATGATAAAAAATCAATGAGCTTGGACAGTATCTTTCAAGAAGTCATCAAGGTGGGGTAGTTAGATTGTACAGTGGATAGAGCACCAGCCCTGGAGTCAGGAGGACCTGGGTTCCAGTCCGGCCTTAGACAGATAACACTCACTAGCTGTGTGACTCTGGGCAAGTCACTTAACCCCAATTGCCTCACCAAAAGTCACCTAAAAAGAATCCACTAAAAAAGAAAAAAAGAAAAAAATTACCAAGGAAAACTGTCCTGAGGCCCTAGAACCAGAGGGTAAAATAGTCATTGAAAGAATCCACCTATGACCTCCTGAAAGACATTTCAAATTGAAAATGCCAAGGAATACTGTAGCCAAATTACAGAATTATCATGTCAAGGAGAAAAATACTACAAGCAGACCAAAAGAAACATTTCAAATGTCATGGAACCATAGTCAGGATTACATAGGACCTTGCAGTTTAGACATTAAAAGATCAGAGGGCTTAGAATATGATACTCCATAAAGCAAAGGAGCTTGGATAACAGCCAAGGAACAACCACCCAGAAAAATTGAGCATAATCTTTCAGGGAAGTAGATGGCCATTCAATAAAATAGGGGATTTCAGAGTTCCTGTTGAAAAGACCAGAGCTCAAAGGAAAATTCAGTCTTCAAATACAAGACTCAAGAGAGGCATATAAAGGTAAACAGAAGGCAAAACAAAACAAAACACTTTTTTCAAAAAGGACAAACTGTTTACATCCCTACATAGAAAGATGATACTTGTAAGTCTTGATAACCACATCTTTATTACTACATTTAGAATGGGGTATGCATAGACAGAGGGTGTGGGCATATTTTGACTTAGATGTGATGATTAAAAAAAAAGGATTGTAACTGGAGAAGAAGAAAGGAGAAGGCAGAAGAGGGTAAATTACATATCATGAAGAAGCACAAAGAACTACTACAATAGAGAAAAAGAAAGGAGGGAGATGGCATTGTTTGAATCTTAATCTCATCAGATTTGGCTCAAGGAGGGAATAACATATTCAGGTATAGAAATCTAACTTGCTCTATAGGCAACAGGAGAGGGAAGGGAAAAGAAAACAGAATGGTTAGAAGGGGGGAAGAAGTAGTAAAGTAAAAGGAAAAGAAAAGAGAAGGGGCTTATAGAAGGAAGGGAAAGTTGAAGGAGGTGGTGGTCAAAAGAAAAACTCCATTGAGGAGGGAAAGGGAGAAAGAAGAAATAAAAGCATAAATGGGGGGGAGTGAATAGAATGGAGAAAAAGATGCAAATAATAATCATAACTGAATGTGAATGGGATGAACTCTCTCATAAAATGGAAGGAGATAGCAGAATGGATTGAAAACCATAATCTTACAAATATATTGTTTACCAGAAACACATTTGAAACAAAGGGATACACACAGAGTAAAGGTAAAAGGCTGGAGTAGAATATATTATGCTTCAGCTGAAGTAAAGAGAGAGAGAGAGAGAGAGAGAGAGAGAGAGAGAGAGAGAGAGAGAGAGAGAGAGGTCACGATCCTGATCTCAGAGAAAGGAAAAGCTAAAATAGATCTTTTTAAAACAGATAAGGAAGGAAACTACATCCTGCTAAAAGGTACCATAGACAATGAAGTAATATTGTTACTAAACATATATGCACCAAGTGGTATAGCATTCAGATTCTTAGAGGAGATGTTAAAGGAGTTACAGGAAGAAAGATAAAGCAAAACTATACTAGTGGGAGACTTAAACCACCTCTCTGAACTACATAAATCTAATCACAAAATAAACAAGAAAGAAGTTAAGGAGGTGAATAGAATTTTAGAAAAGTTAGATATGGGAGATGTCTGGAGAAAACTGAATGGGGATAGAAAGAAATATACCTTTTTCTCAGTTGTATATAGCACCTGCACAAAAATTGACCATGTAATAGGGCATAAAAAACCTAACAATACAATGCAAAAAGGCAGAAATATTAAATGCATCCTTGTCAGATCATGATGCAATAAAAAATTACATGTAATAAAAGGTGATAGAAAGATAGACTAAAACTAATTGGAAACTAAATTATCTAATCCTGTTTGAATGAGTGAGTCAGGCAACAAATTATAGAAAAAAGCAATAACTTCAACTAAAAGAATGACAATAACAAAACAACATACAAAATCTTACAGTATGTAGTGAAAGTGGTTCTTAGGAGAAGTTTTATATCTCCAAATACTTACATGAATAAAATAAAGAAAGAGGAGATGAATGAATTGAGTATGCAACTAAAAAAGCTAGAAAAAGAACAAATTAAAAATCCTCAATTAAATACCAAATTAGAAATACTAAAAATCAAAGGAGAGATTAACAAAATTGAAATCAAGAAAACTATTGAGCTAATAAATAAAACTAAGAGCTGATTTTATGAGAATAAAACAACAAAATAGATAAAACTTTGGTTAATTTGATTAAAAATAGAAAGAAGAAAACCAAATTACTGGTATCAAAAATTAAAAGGGTGAATTCATCACCAATGAAGAGGAAATTTAAACAATAATTAGGAATTTTTTCCCAATTGTATGCCAATAAATTTGACAATCTCAGTGAAATGATATATTATATATATATATATACAAATATATCTTATATATAAAATTATTATTATAATACATAATTATTATTCTATAATTATATTATTATACAATTATTATAAATATTATATAATTAACACACACACATATATATAATATATATATATATATATTAATTGCCAAGATTAACAAAGAGAAAATAAAATACTTAAATAATCTCATTTCAGAAAAAAAAATTAAACAAGCAATCAATGAATTCCCTAGGAAAAAAATCTCCAGGGCCAAATGGATTTACAAGTGAATTTTATCAAACATTTAAAGAACAATTAATTTCAATACTATATAGACTACATGGGAACTTGGATGAAAAAGGAGTTCTACCAAATTCCTTTTATGAAACAAATATGGTACTGATACCTAAACTGAGAAGGGCCAAGAGAAAGAAAATTATAATCCAATTTCCCTTCCTAATGTAGATGCAAAAATTTTAAATAAAATATTAGCAAAGCGGTTACAGCAAATAATCTCAAGGATATACACTATGACCAGGTAGGATTTATACTAGGAATGCAGGGATGGTTCAATATTAGGAAAACTCTTTGCATAATTGACCTTATCAACCATAAAACTAACAGAAACCATATGATTATCTCAATAGATGCAGAAAAAGCTTTTGTCAAAATACAACACCTGTTCCTATTAAAAACAATAGACAGCATAAGAATAAATGCAGTCTTCCTTAAAATAATAAGTAGCATATACCTAAAACCTTCAGCAAGCATCATATGTAATGGGGACAAATGAGAAGTGTTTCCAATAAAATAGGGGGTGAAACAAGGATGTCCATTATCACCACTGTTGTTCAATATCGTACTCTAAATGTTAGCTTTAGCAATAAAAGGAGAAAAAGAAATTGAAGATATTGGAATAGGCAAAGAAGAAATAAAGCTATCACTCTTTGCAGATGATATGATGATATACTTAGAAATTCTTGGAGAACCAAGTAAACAACTACTTGAAATAATAAACAACCTTAGCAAAGTTGCAAGGTAAAAAATAAAACCACATAAATCACTGGCATTTCTCTATATTACTAACAAAGCCCCACAGCAAGAGATAGAAAGAGAAATCCCATTTAAAGTTACTATAGACATTACAAATATTTAGGAGTCTACCTGCCCAAATAAACCCAAGAACGCAATCACAAAATAATCTTTGACACAGATAAAGTCAGATCTAAATAATTGGAAAAACATCAGTTACTCATGGGTAGGCTGAGCTAATATAATAAAAAATGACAATTCTTCCTAAATTAATCTACTTATTCAGTGCTATTGCAATCAAACTACCAAAAATTATTTCATAAAACTATACAAAATAATAACAAAATTAATCTGGAAGAACAAAAGGCCCAGAATATCATGGGAATTAATGAAAAGAAATACAAGGGAAGGTGACCTGGTCACACTAGATCTTAAATTGTATTATAAAGCAGCAATCATCAAAACTACTTGCTAGTGGCTAAGAAATAGATTGAAATATCACTGGAATAGGTCAGGTAAGCAAGACACAGTAGTCAATGACTATAGTAATCTACTGTTTGATAAACCCAAAACTCCAGCTTCTGGGATAAGAACTCACTATTTGACAAAAACTGGTGAGAAAACTGGAAGACAGTATGTCAGAAACTAGGCATAGAGCAACATCTTACACCATGTACCAAAATAAAGTCAAAATGGGTTCATGATTTGGATACAAAGGCTAATACTATAAGCAAACTGGGAGACCAAGGAATCATTTGTCTGTCAAATTTACAGAGAGCAAAAGAGTTTATGATCAAACAGGAAGTAGAGAACATTATGAAATGCAAAGTGGATAATTTCGATTACATTAAATTGAAAAGTTTTTGCACAAACAATGCTAGTGCAACCAAGATTAGGAGGGAAGCAGAAACCTGGGAAAGATTTTTTACAACCAGTGTCTAAAGGCCTCATTTCTAAAATACAGAACTGTTTCAAATTTATAAGGATACAAGTCATTCCCCAATTGATAAATGGTAAAGGATATGAACAGGAAGTTTTCAGATGAAGAATTTAAAGCTATAGTCATGTGAAAAAATGCTCTAAAGCATTATTGATTAGAGAAATGCAAATCAAAACAACTCTGAGGTACCACATCACACCTATCAGATTGGCCAACATGACAAAACAGAAAATGATAAATGTTGGAGAAGATGTGGGAAAATTGGAACACTAATGCATTGTTGGTGGAGTTGTGAACTGACCCAATCATTGTGGACAGCAATTTGGAACTACTGCCAAAGTGATATACAACTGTGCATACCCTTTGATCCAGAAATGCTACTTCTAGGACTCTATCCCAAAGAGGTCATAAAAATGGGAAAAGGACCCACAGTACAAAAATATTTATAGCAGTTCTTTTTGTGATAGCCAAAAATTGGAAATTGAGGGGATTGTAATGACTGAACAAGTTGTGGCATAGGAATGTGATGGAATACTATGGTGCTATCTATACAAAATGATGAGCAGGCAGACTTCAGAAAAACCTGGAAAGACTTGTATGGACTGATGCTGAGTGAAGTGAGCAGAATCAGGAGAACTTTGTACACATCATCATCTACATTGTGTGATGATTAACTTTTATAGACTTAGTTCTTCTGCCAGGATCTAAGACAACTCCAAAATACTCATGATGGAAAATGCTATTCACATCCAGAAAACAAACAAACAAAAAAAAACTATGGAGTCTGAATGAAGATTGAAGCATACTATTAGCTCTTTTTTGTTGTTGTTGTTTTGTTTCTTCTTTCTCATGGTTCCTCACATTGATTCTAATTCTTCTTTACAACATGATTAATGCGAAAATATGCTTAATATGAATGTTTATGCACAGTTTCTATCAGATTGCATGCTGTCTTGGGGAGGGTGGAAATTAAAACTTCACTTACAGAAGTGAATATTGAAAACTAAAAATAAATTAATTAATTAAAAAAATTAAAATTAAAAAAAAGATTTAATCAAATTGGCATGGGTTTAACATATGCCTATGCTATTTAAGTTCAAATTCTTTACTTCTGTAATTCTATCATTCACATACATTCTGTAGAATCTTACCTAAAGACCAAGTTTTTGTCTTACTAATTGCCTCCAATTAGGACTTAATTATATTGTGAATTAAATCTCTACCATTGTATTTCTTATCCTTTTAATCCATGTGTAGTGTGTTCTGGAAATAATAGTTTCTCTGGTATGAGGGCTGCTGACCCCTTTTCAGGGCTGCTTTCCATATGTGGTTTTTACTTGATTCACCCAACTCTCAGAGCATGTGCAACAGCCACAACCTGGTGAACTATTTTAGCAGATAAGCTAAATTAGGGTGAGGATAACTGAAGGGTCTTAAACCTATTGGGGACTAAGAAATAGTGGGTGTCTATCCCAAGCATATGAAAATGAGTGGATGAAAACAATTTGTTCCAATGGCCATGAAGGCACCTGAAGCAGACAGCTCTTGAGAGTACTCAACAGGTATCATATCCAAATAGCAGCCCTGAGTTAAATAATACTGGCAAATGATGGTCAGCTTACTGAAACTGGAATTGAATGCATGTTTTTTATAGAGTAGCTGCAGTGATGAGAAGCATGGTGAAGTTGACATAGGTTTTGCAATCAAAACTAATCTAATCAATAACCTTGTATGCCTACCAAAAGGAGTGAACAAAAGACTCATGACAATGTGATTGTCCCTTGCAGGAAAGTACCATGCCACCATCATGTGTGCATATGATCCCACACAGATGAATCCTGATGAAGTCAAAGAAAAATTTTATGAAGACCTGGAAATGCTCCTCATCAATTTGCCAAAAGAGGACAAGTTTATAACTCTGGGTGACTTTAATGCCAGAGTAGGCACAGACTATCAGGCTTGGTTATTTGTAGGCCAAAGGTGCATCTCAACTAACCAGTATTGATGGAGCCATATTAATTACTGATAAGGACATGATCCTGGAGAGATAGGCTGAACTGTTCCATAGTGTTCTCAACAGACCATCATCAATCAATGTTGAAGCCATTGACTGCATACCTCAGGGTTGAAGTCAATCCCTCTCTAGCTGAACTTACAATTAAAGATGTTTTGAATGCCATTAGTTTCTCTCTTGTGGCAAAGCACCTGGTGCTGATTCTATTCCAGTTGAGATTTTCAAGGCATCTAAAAGTTGACTGAAATCTTCTGGTTTATCTGGCAAGAGAAAGTTATCCCCCAGGAATTCAAGGATGCCTACATTGTCTACTTCTACGAAGGAAAAGGAAATAGGTTGTCCTTTAATAATCATGGGTCTCTGAGTTTGGGTGTAGGGCAGGAGGGTTCTCTCTCTTAGTCATTACTGGCAAAATTCTTGCCAGAGTCCTTCTTAATAGGTTGATCCTTCACTTGGAAGATCTACCTGAGAGCCACTGTAGCTTCAGGAGGAGCAAAGGAACAGTTGATATGGGGTTTGTAGCCCAACAACTCCAGGAGAAATGCCAGGAGCAGAATAGATGCCTATACAAAACATTTGTCAATCTAATACTGTCAGTCATGAGGGCTTGTGAAAAACTATGACAAAATTTGGCTGCCTGGAGAAGTCAGTATTATACGTCAGTTTCATAACAGCATGCTTGCGTGGATTCTAGATAATGAGCAATGCTCTCAGGCTTCCCTAGTCAGCAAAAGAGTGAAGCAAGGCTATACTTCCAATGCTTTTTTAGCATGATGTTTTCAGCAATGTTGTGGGTAAAGAAGAGGTATTAGGCTGCATACTAAATTGAAGGTCTAGGGAGTGGTTGTGCTGACTTCATTGCTGTATGCCCATGAAACCTAGACCTTCTACCAATATCATACCAGGAAACTGAACCATTTCTCATTTGAATTATCTTTGGAATATTCTGAAGATTACCTGGTAAGATAAGGTACTGGACACTGCCAAACATATGTTTACCTAAAAGATTATTTTATGTAGAAATAGCACAAGGCCATTGCTCACATGCAGGTCAGAAGAAACTGTACAAGGACACTCTCAGGGTCTCTCTGAGAAATTTTAGCATCAATTGCAAGACATGGAAGATGGTTGCACATATGTTCTCATACTGACACTTAAACAAAGTGACATTCTGATCAAAAATATTTCATTTTTACCCCTTTTATTGTTTAATCACAAATGTTGCTTCCACTTTGGAGTTTTTCAGCCTGTTAACTTTTCTTGGTTTGCTACTGTTTTTGTTAACTGTGTTTCTCTGTTGAAGACTTTGTATCTCTGGCTTTCTCAATGGGAATGCTTGGAAGTCATTGATACTATTAAAAATATATTTTACCCCTTAGGTTTATGCTCAATTTTTGCACTTTATTCATGAGTAAGAGAATTTTTCTATACCTTAAATGAGTAGTCCTGTATGAATCTTACTTAGATCTAGGCATGTCCTCTGTCTCCTCCTAGCCCCATGCATTCTTTCTGCCTTCTCAACTAATGTTTGTTATTGCCAGGTATTCACATTTCAAGGTGTATTATGCTGAGCATTTCTCTTATATGATGATGTTTGAAATTACATATTCAATCTGTATTTTGGTTTCATTTTCTGAGTAATACTATTTTATACCTATAAATATATTATCCAGTGTTTTGATTATAATGTTCTTTAGTTAAAAACACTGTAAATCATCTCTTTATCTCATGTTCTGATGTGAGTCATTTTTGATAATAGATTTTTCATAAGCTCTTCTCATATTTTTATGTTTTCAATATTACTATTTTTGCTTGTGTCATGTTATTTCTTTTACTCAGTTTCCTCCATTCATTTTGTTCAGGGTGTCCACTACTTGATGAGGTTTTACAGCTTTTATTCCAGTTTTTAATTTTTTTTGAGCTGCTCATCAAGAACTCTGATTTAAATGCTTATTTCTTCCTTTGGCTCTGTTGATTAGGGATTTTTGTTTTTTATGTTGGAGGTGTATTTAAAAAAAAGATTCTCCTTTCCCTAGATCCTGGAGACTCAATTAGAGATCTATAAATTTTAAAAAGTTTATACATTGTCTATCTATCTATCTATCTATCTATCTATCTATCTATCTATCTATCTATATTCTAGACATAGATAGATATAGATAAATAGATAGATAAAACTTTATAAGATAGGAGACTGACCAATAAGTCTAGCCCTTATAAGCCTGAATATAGTCCATCAGCCATTCCCCAGATGGAAGAAGCTGGTTAGTCTGCTCCAAGGATGTTCAAAAGGATATATGTGGATTTGCTTTGGAGAGACTTTGGAACATGCATAGATACTGTGTAACTAGTTCTGGTCACTAACCAGGTGGCTACTAGAAGCCTCTTGGGTTGCAGTTGCTAAATTAGAATGACATATGCATTCCTAAGGCTTAGGCCTTTTGGTTTTGTTCTCTTTTTATTGTTGTTGTTGTTTTGGCCTCCTCACATTGGTTGTACATGAATGAAGTGGACAGCAAATACTTCATGAATTTCGAAAGATCAGGATACTGAGCTATCCAGATGTCTGTGATTCTAGGAATCTGGAAATCAAAGAACTAAGTTCATGATAATGAATTTTGCCACCTGCCCAGGAATAGCTGAGATGAAGACTCATCCAACAACAATACTCCAACTGAATGTCAACTGGGCAGAAATCCCTTGCAGAAAAGATTGTCTACATCCATCTCTCCATAGAATGAGGTAGGCTAGAGGGGAGTGCCCCATTTTTTTTTTGTTGCTGGAAGGATATTTGTACTTTTGTTCTTTCTATATATTTGCAATAAACATCTCAACTTTTGCTAAGATTAAATGATGTTGAGGTCAAATGAAGCTTGTGGCTGAGTGCATGGGAGTACATTAAGGAAGGCAGACCACAACAGAATGAGTCAAGCTCAAGGAAACCCCAAGAACCTTGAAGGGGAGATGCCACAATCTAACTCTTTGATAAAATTCAAAGTGGATATAAAAGCTGTTTTCAAGTATTTGGAAAGTTATCACCTGTAAGACAGATTAGAGGTGTTCCGCTTGGTCCCATAAGGAAGAACTAGCAGCAGAGGGTAAAAGTTGCAAAGAAGATTTAGCCTTGATGTAAGGATTTTTTTTAAATAATTTCAAATGGTACCAATTACTTCAGAAAGTTGTTGTCCCCCCACCCCCTTACTAAAAGTCTTTTACCTAAGTCAGATGACCATTTCTTGGACATGATGTTGACAGGGTTAAGTACTGTTGGAATAGATAACTACTGAGACTTATTTGAACTTTGAGATTCTGTGATATTTTGAGCCAAGGGTCACCTCCTTGATATGATGACTCAAGAGTAAGACTTGAGGAGAAGACACATAGCTAGTAAGTGTCTCTGACTGTATTTGAATTCAGGAAGATGAGTCTTCCTAACTCAAGGCGCAGTGCTTTATCCACTGTGCCACCTATTTGTACTATTACAAAGCTGTTGTTTGTTGCTATTCAGCCATCTCAGTCATGTCCAACTCTTTGTAACCCCATTTGGGGTTTTCTTGGCAAAAACACTAGAATGGTTTGCCATTCCCTTTTCCATCTCTTTTTACACATAAGGAAACTGAGGAAACAGGGTTAAGTGACTCACCCTGAATCACACAGCTAGTAAGTGCCTAAGGCTGGATTTGGACTCATGAAGATGAATCTTTCTGACTTTAGGCCTGACACTCTATCCACTGGACAACCTTGCTGCCCTTTGTTTTAGAGTAGAAGAAACTGAGACCTAAAAAAAATTGAACTGACTTGCTCAAATTCCTATAGGTAATAAATGAGAGGCAGGATTCAAACTCTAGACCTTTGATTTAGAATGCTGCACTTTTCTCTTTACATATGACTCCTTTCATAGAGCACCTGTTTTTGTTCAATAATAGAATTGCCTCCAAAATTAGAGAAAAAAATTTCTACATTTCTCTACTTACTTCTTTCTAGTTATTATTATTCTTGGAAATGGACTAGTAGACACAATATATTCACCATTCTATCATTGTCCTGCTCCCTTCCAAAATGAACCTCTTATACACTCTTTTCAGAAGGCATAATGTGCCTGATTAGGCTGATGAAGTATTATGGCAATTCCTCTTCCCTGTTATTAAATCCCAGTCACCTTTTCTCAACCTTCCCCCAATTTGCTAGCTTATTGGATGTCACAATCAGACAAAACAGTAAGGGATATCTTATCTTGGAATGCTCTTCATTCTCCTTTTTGACAAGTCAAATCAGCTAGTCAACTTGATAAGTCCCCTTTACTTTTGTTTCAGAAATGCTAGAAACACTCTTTGAGGAGACTAACTCTCAAATATCCTTCTACTTTTTGACCAATAGAGTTTCACTGTCTATATCTTTTAAAACAGTGATATTTTTTTCCTCAAGTTTCTATTATGTTGCTGTGTCTTTATTAGTTCATAGATAATTTATGTATTTTCCATGTACAAGTGCCTTGAGGGTAAGATAAATAAATGTACTTTGATGCTAAAATTTGAAAAATTGTTTGAAATTTAAAACAAACCAAAGCACATTAGGTGTTCAAAATTAAAATGATTTTTTTTCTGGGCTATTCTTTCATGGGACAAAATGAAAACTGTGTGAGAGAGGGAAGTTTCTTCTTAAATATTCTATTTCACTGCTATTGTCTAACCCCTTAGATTCATTGTCTGATATTACTATTGAAATTCCTGTAAAGTTCATGGATATCTTAGATAAGAAACATTTAGAATCCTAAAATGAATGTATTGGACTGGATGACATCAATATTACCTACCAGACCTAATTCTTATAATCCTATAAATATTGTAGTCCTTAGACTAGGTAGTTACAAAGCTATAATTAGAGCTATTTCAGCTTTTTCAGTTGAGAGGGAAAGGCATGTTCTAGTGGTCACCATGCTGAGAGATTGTTGTAACAGGCAGGGATAGGTAGTTATCCTTGCCTGGGCAGGGTGGTAAAGAGAAGTTGGGCCTTTTGAAAAGGACACAATGGCTATGGGACCCTGATGGTGACAGACCAGGTAAAATGGTTCTGACTAGCACAAGAAAACTGGTAGGCAAAGAGTGGGAGGAATTGTGTTCCCCAGTATGTTGCTATTCTAAGGAAAAATCCTGTTTATCTCATGCTAGTTATGGCTTTGGATTTAGGTATAAGATTTTTGAGCTACCAAGTACTTTGAAGTTTTAAGATGAATACCAAAAGACATATGCCAACTTTCTTAGGATATAATTGCCTCATCTCAGAAATGTCAACTCTGCTTGAAATCTCTAAGATATTACCCAACTTTATCTCTCATTCTTGATAAGGGTTGGAACTGGATTTGAATATATGAGTGAAATGCAAATGAAGGTCATTTCTGGTTTTTCTAGTAAGTGTCAAAGCTTAGGAGATTTGGCTAAAGTAAAAAAAAAAAGGCTCCTTACAGTGACATCTACAATGACATTTTAAAAAGAAACTTAAAAATGTTGACTTTCTCAGTCCATTAGTAGATAAACATGGTTATATGCCCACCTAGAAAATACACTTTTGTGATTCATAATTTATATAATTTACATTTTTACATTATATTTTTATATTACATTTACAAATTTACATAATTTACAATTGGCTACTACTACTACTACTACTACTACTACTACTAATCAGTTGACTTTACATCCCTTTTTAATGTCTGAGAATGCCAGTTAATAGAGTATAGTGGGAGAAGTAAGGGAATAAATATTTACATAGTGCTACTATATGCCAAGCACTGTATTATAATATTAAAAGTGAAATGCAAAACCACCCATGGCTATACAAAGAAAAACTATAGGCTGAAGATCATGGGTAGTTTTACATTTCACTTTTATTTATTTAAGTAGGGCTACCAGGGTTAAGTGACTGCCAGGGGTCACACAGCTAGCAAGTGTCAGATCTGAGGTCGCATTTGAACTCATATCCCCCTGACTCCAGAGTTGATGCTCTATCCACTGTACCACCTAGCTGCCCCTGCATTTCACTTTTAATAGTTGGTGTTTTTCTTTTCTCTTCTGTTCTCTTATTTCCTTCTTTCCCTTCTCCCTTCATATTCTCTTCTGCTCCCCTCTCCTCTCTTTTCTTTTTTTCTTTCCTTCTTTTCTTTTCCCCTCCCTCCTTCCTGCCTTCCTTCCTTCCACTATGTCAATTTCGAGCATGTGGCAGTAGTTTTAAAATCTCAGAGAATTTTGCTGGCACCAGAAAATCTTAATTCAGTGACCTGCAAGTAAAGCGACTAATTATTCATTAGAAGACATGAGTTTTTGAGATAAATGTGTTTATATAGGCAGGTTAAAAGACCTCAGTTGAAGCTAACTGAAAATAACCAAAAAAAAAGAGTTTGACAAACTCATTACTTTAGCATTTTAATGACTATATTAATACTTTGAACCACTGCTTGTGTTTTGTTGCATTAATAACATTTTAATTGTGTAAAATGTGTTGATACTTAATGTAACAACAGAGAGCTCCCCTTAACAGTTACCTTTTCTCCTGAGAAAGCCTTATTCATGAGCCTTGACTTTCTTTTTGTACACTCTTCCCTTGAAGTCCCCTCAGTAGAGTGAGAAATTAATTTAGTTTTTCCCAGGTTCCCTTTTGGGAATCAGATTCGACTTTTAGATTTTATCACATTTGCATAGTTGATACAAGTCTCTTTTACAAAGACAGTCATCAGTGATCATTTTCAGTGGTGTTCTGACCGTTACTAAATTACAAAAATAAATGACATGTAGGTAATCCTAAGAGTAAGCTGTTTTCTATCACAAAATTTTTAACAAATATTTATTTTAAACAAATGTCATGTGACAGTTATGAGCGAGTGTGTACATACACAGATATGCATGTGAGAAGAAAGGAGAAAATGGGAGAGGGGGAGGGAGAAAAAGTCAGAAATAGAGAGGAAGAGGAAGAGAGGGAGGGGGATGGGGAAAGTAAGGGAAAGAGGGAGAAAGGAAAGGGGAAAGGGAGTGACTGAACCTATAGTTTCTTTGGCATAGAGAAATTCAGATCAAGAAACTCTCTGTAAGGATGCAAATCAGCACATTCTTTGTCTCTACAACCTAAAGTCTTGGAAGAGTTGCCTGAGAATTCAAGTTATTCACACAGGGTTATATAGCTAGTTATTTGTTATAGGACTTGAACTCAAGTCTTCCTGAATCTTGACTCTGAGGCTAACACTTCATCAAAAAGGACATGCAGTCTCAAAATATACATATACACATGTACATATGCACAAATACATGTAAATGCACATAGGTACCACAATGCTGGCACATATGTTCATATGTGCAGGTACATGAATTTTCATGTGCACACAAGTGAGTATATCGTGTTTGCAGGGGTGCAATGACAATAAATTTAAATGTGCACACATAAGCACATACATTTGTGTTTCTTTTTTTTGTATATATAATGTGCATATATGCATTTATAATGAATATATTTGTGTAGAGTATATATTTTAACCAGGACTTTTAAAAGTTACATAGTATCAGTGCAATGTGGTGCCGCTCTATTGGTTGTGTATGGGAAAGAGCCAAGTTGTCCTTAATCACAGAAAGAAACTGCCCCAGAAATACACTGAGGAACCATCTGTTTGAGCTGGGCTATTGTGCTATGCTAATGAATGGTTTCCAGCTGTTCTGTTTGCTGATCCTTTAAATTACTGTACTTTAGTATAAACAGTGAAAACATTCCAAGACAGAAATTCCCAGAGTTACTCCTTAAAATCAAAAGCTGACTATGATGACTGAGCATTTTTACCTCTGACAGTTTCAATACTATTCTACAGTAAGGAGAATTTTTGTTTTAGTTGAAATCGAGTCTCCTAAAGTCAGTCAGCTAGTCAATAAACATATATTATATATGCACCTACTCTATGCCAATGGAAAACACTAAAGAGGAGTTCATGAGGGTAAATCAGACTAAAATGATGAGGTTCCCCAGTCCTTTTTTACTTTTCTTTCTAATAGTACTCTTTTTTTTCTCCTTTGTCCGTTGTTTTGTTATTTTCGTTCCTGGTTTCATATGTACTGTACCTTTACCCATCCAATCTAGAAAAAAAAAAAAGAAGAAAAAGAAAAAAAGCAATGTACTAGAAATGAACAATGTTGGCATTCCATGTACCAGCCTAGCTCTGATGGAAAAATTTACTATGAATAAGCTGGCAACATTTTGCTCAATTCTTTGACCGTGGCAACTTATGAAGTAAAGAAAACACAAAATGGCCCTCACTCCTTTTCAGCTCCCTTCCACATGTAGAACGTTTATGGTGGCAGCATGATAGATAAGGATAGAAAGGATTTCTAAGGATCACCCAGTTTTGTTTTGTTTTGTTTTTTCCCCTATTTAAAACATCGACTCGATTGTCATTAGTCTGAATGGGAGATCTTTGGCCAATAACCAACAAACAAATATATTACAGAAGAAACTGAATGATATCAATCTTGACATTCTTTTTTCAAATGAAATCATATGACAAAAAGAACTTGCCACTAATTAGATGAACGGATTTTCTTGGGAGAAATAAATAATGAAACTGACAGAAGTGGTGTCTTTGTACGCTCATCATTTCATGGGACACTTTTTTTTTCCTTTGCAGTGCTTATGTTGAGCATTGCAAATCAAAAGAAAATAACAACATGAAGAAAAGTAGCTTTTATTTTACTTTTTTCAGATGTGTATATGAATTTGTGTCTCTCTGTGTGTCTGTGTGTGTGGATAGAGTTGACTGGGAGACCCTGAGTCAGTTATTCAGACAATACACATTTTTCAAGTGCCTACTATGTGACAGGAATAGTTCTAAGTTCTGAGAATATTATAAAAGGCAAAAGATAGGCCCTACTCTTAAAGTGTTCTTAGTCTAATGGGGGAGACAACATGCAAATAACTACATACGAACAAGACATACATACAATAAATTTAAGCTAATCAACACAGGGAAAGTACCAGCATTAAAGGTTAGTAGTAAAGGCTTCTCTTAGTAGAGGATTTTTAGCTGTAATTTTAAAGAAGTCAGGAAAGCCAGCTAGAGATAAAGAGATAGAGAATTCTGGAGAAAGCCAATGAAAATACCAGTAGTCTGAAGATGGAGTGTCTTATGGAACGAAAAAAGGAAGCCAGTCTCAGTGCACAGATTACATGATGGTGAGTTATGTGTAAGAACTAAAAGTAGAGGTGTGTGCAAGTTATGAAAGACTCTGAATGCCAAAGACAAAACTTTATATTTGATCTCAGGGGTGATAGGCAGTCATGGAAGTTTACTGAGTAGGAACTGATAGGTTAGAGCTATGCTAGGCTTTCAGAATATCACTTGGACAATTGAGTAGAGGATGGAGTAGAGTGGGAAGAGACTTGTGGCAGGGAAACCAATCAATATCAGACTGAGTTTAAGATGTCTAGAGGACATATAGTTAAAAATGTCCAAGAGGCTATTTTAGTTTCTCAATGCACTTCATAAAATTACAGGACTTTTATAACGTTAGTACTTTCATTTGTAAGATTAAAGGCAAAGAACAGACACTGAAGTCTCAAGCTGTACTACTTTCAGATTTTGAGTGAACCATTTGAATCTTCCTAAGATGTCTATCATTAGATAGAAGCACGTGATAATTGACTGTAAGGTTCGGCCATGCCCCTTGTAACATAGATATAATGAAAACTGGTCCCACTTTACATTAGGAAATTCTGGGGAAAGAATTCCCTTATACTTCTCATTTCACCTCTTAGAAAATGGAGAAAAGAAGGGGAAGGAGATTCCTCCCTTATCTACATCAGATAGCAATGATGTTTTCCAGCAGAAGTATAAGGCAGTCATCAATGAAACAGAATACGACATCTTATGCTGATACTCTGCTGCTCAAGAGATACCAGGCCCCAGAACCAAGACTCCTCTAGGCTCTAGGGTATCAATACTTTCTGGGAAAACATATCAGTGGCCTAGGCCAGAATTTTATCTGATTCTGCTAAGTGAAGATATTTGTGTAAATGTTTTCTATGATGCTTCGCAGATCAAACAACCTATAAATTTGTGTTTTTCACTGATTTTCCTTAAGCTACATTTTTTAAATTTAGTTTTTATTTGTTCATAAAAATTCATATATTATGATAACTATGTTATCCGTATCTCTGAGTTTGAGTCCCCTATCTGCAATTATTATAAGGGAGATGGCAAATTTTGAAACAAAAATCATGTTTATTTTTAAAATAGAAAGTAAAGACAACTCAAAGGAAAAAGATCTTTTGCAGTTAATGAAGAAAATAGTCCTAAATGATTTGAATAACTGGTCTTAAACTATTCTTGTGATTGTGATTTTATAATCATACAATTCTGCTCTTTTTCATTCTAACAAAATAATTTTTTCCTAGCATCTAAGCAAACCTATAATTGAACAATTGTTTATTATATTTAGGCTACATTGGTGAGGTATATTTGATTTTATCAGGCATGAATATAATGTCGCCAAAGTGTATTTTTACAGCATTTAATGAAATACATGCTTAATTCAAATTAAGTGAGTAGATATAACCTCTAAATAATGCTTCCAATTTACATGAAAGATACAATCCTTTGTTTGGTTTGGGCAAAAATCCTTCCAAAAAACAAAATTATGGATACTTTCCAAAAGCCTATAAAGTGGAATATATTAATAATCCATTTGGCAGAGTAAGACGAAGATTTCTGTGTTCTACTATGTCCAGTGCTTCCCTTCCTTGGCTCTCCTAATTTCAAGGAAGAGGTTTAGATGGGAACTGGTTAATAATTCAGGGAGGCAGACAGAGGTATATTGGAGAGAAAGCAAGGAAGTGATGCATTTTAACGGATCGGAGAAAGCACAAGCTTCAAAACAAGCTGTAGAATGGAAACTATAAATAAGAAATAAAAATGATAGTTGGACCTTGAATTTCCCCTTTCAAAACTGAATAAATCAGGATTTACAAAAAGAGAGGCTCAAGCTAGGATGTATTCTTATACTAGAAATTAACTGAGGCAAGGAAAAGCCAGGCAGGTCTTCCTACTTCCAAATACTTTATGCAGAGAGAGGATTGATGCCAGTGAAATCTCATTCAAGACAAGGGCAGAGTGAAAGACAGGCCAAGAATAGCGCTGAGCTTCTTCATCAAAGCAGCAAGTTGAGTTGGAAGAGGCAAGTTTAAAGTTTGGGGAGGCAGGTAATGTAATAAAGACATAGTCAATGAAACAAAATAAGGAAAAACCAGATAGACAGATAGACGTAAATAGACAGACAGAGAGACAGACAGATAGATAGATAGATAGATAGATAGATAGATAGATAGATAGATAGATAGATAGAGGATCAAGGGAAGGGAAAAATCAAGGGAAGAGATAACTATTAGTATTTATCTCAGTTTGAAGGGCCCCTTTTTCTTCCTGCCAGGCTAACTTGGTAGTGGACTATGAGATAGAGCCCCAGCAGAAAAGTCCTTTCCACCCTTAAGGGGACAGGTAGACATAAAAAGGAAGGAGTGATGTGGGGTCTCTTTTGTGAAGAATGTGTGAACTGGAGCCAAGATGGCTGAGTGAAAAGGTAGTCGCTCTCACTCTCCCCTATCAACCTCTGAAAACCCAGAAAATATCACCCCAGAAAAAAAACCGTGGAACACCTGAACTAGAAGAAAGACAGGGAGCAGCAGTGCAGCAGCCCAGCAAACAGGTCTCCCAGTGCCTCAGCAAAAATAAGGGAGGCAGAGCTATAAGGGGCCCCAGGCAGATAAACACCCTGCAGCACCCATCTAAAAGGAGCTGAAGACAGCTAAAGGAAAGGAAAAGCAGGCAACCTAGAATTGCCTGAAAGTTCCAGCCTTGATGATTCCAGCCCAACACGAGGTAAGCTGCCAGAAACCTACAGCCTCCAATTGCCAGCATAAGAGGTCCCAGCACAAAAAGGCAGTGACCAAGACCTAGGCTCCCAAAAAAAGAAGCTTGGGTCAGTACCCTCTGTTCTCCAGCAGGAGAGCTCAATCTCTTTAAAGGCCAGGGAATAAAGGAACACCATGAGTAAAAAGAAATGTACCATAGATTCATATTATGAGAAGAGTGAAGATCAAGAGAGAAATTCTGAAGAGGACAACATTACCAACAAACCAACATCTGCAACAACAAAAGGAAATATGAACTCGTGTGAAGCCCAAAAAGCCTTCTTAGAAGAGCTCAAGAAGGATTTTAATAGTCAAATGAGAGAGGTAGAAGAGTCCTTCAAAAATACAATTGGCCAACTGGAAAAAAAAATACACTGAAGAAAACAAGTCCCTAAAAAACACAATTGGCCAATTGAAGAAGGAAGGACAAAAACTAACAGGAGAAAACAATCTGTTAAAAATCAGAATTGGACAAATGGAAACTAATGTCTCTATGAGAGAGCAAGAATCAGTCAAACAGAAACAAGAAAATGAAAAAATAGATGAAAATGTAAAATACCTCATCAGTAAAAAAACCGACCTAGAAAATGGACTCACGAGAGACAATTTAAAAATTATTGGGCTATCTGAAAATCATGATAAAAAAAAGAGCCTGGACAGTATCTTTCAGGAAATCATAAAGGAAAACTGCCCAGAAGTCGTAGAACCAGAAGAGAAAATAATCATAGAAAGAATCCACCGATCACCACCTGAAAGGGACTCCAAATCACTCCTTCCTTTTTATGTCTACCTGTCCCTTTAAGGGTGGAAAGGGCTTTTCTGCTGGGGCTCTATCTCATAGTCCACTACCACGTTAGCCTGGCAGGAAGAAAAAGGGGCCCTTCAAACTGAGATAAATACTAATAGTTATCTCTTCCCTTGACTTTTCCCTTCCCTTGATCCTCTGTCTATCTATCTATCTATCTATCTATCTATCTATCTATCTATCTGTCTGTCTGTCTGTCTGTCTGTCTGTCTATCTATTTATGTCTATCTATCTATCTATCTGGTTTTTCCTTATTTTGTTTCATTGACTATGTCTTTATTACATTACCTGCCTCCCCCAACATTAAACTTGCCTCTTCCAACTCAACTTGCTGCTTTGATGAGGAAGCTCAGCACTATTCTTGACCTGTCTTTCACTCTGCCCTTGGCTTGAATGAGATTCCACGGGCATCAATCCTCTCTCTGCGTGAAGTACTTGGAAGTAGGAAGACCTGCCTGGCTTTTCCTTGCCTCAGTTAATTTCTAGTATAAGAATACGTCCTAGGAGTATAATAGCAAAATTTCAAAATTACCAGATGAAAGAGAAAGTTCTGCAAGGAGCCAGAAAGAAACAACTTAAATATCATGGAACCACAGTCAGGATTACACAGGACCTTGCAGCTTCTACATTAAAAGACCACAGGGCATGGAACATGATATTCCATAAGGCAAAGGAGCTTGGAATGCAGCCAATGATCAATTACCCAGCAAAAATGAGCATCATTTTTCAAGGGAGGAGGTGGATATTCAACGAAATAGAAGACTTCCAAACTTTCCTGATAAAAAGACCAGAGCTCAACAAAAAATTTTATCTTCAAGTACAGGGCTCAAGAAGGACTTAAAAAGGTAAAGGAGACAGAAGGATACAATATATTGTTACTAAGGGAGGGTGCTGTTTAAACCGTTACAAGGGAATATAAGGCTTGCAACCCTGGAGAACTGTATTGTTATTACACCTTGGTAAAGGAGTATACATAAAGAGGGTGGATATTAGTTGACTTTGATGTAATGATAAAAAAAATCTAATCAAGTGGGTTAAATGGATCCAAATAAATGGATCAATATAATCTTAGAAAATGTACTGAGAAAGGAGGAGGCAGACAAGGGTAAATTACATTACAGGAAAAGACACAAAATCCTATTACAGCAGAGGGAAAGAAGGGGGGGGAGCATTGTTTGAACCTTACTCTCATCAGATTTGGCTCAAGAAGGGCATAATATAATCAGTTAGGTATAGAAATCTAACTTGCCCTATAGGCAGTAGGAGGGAAAAGGGGAAAGAAAAGGAGGGGGAAAGAAAAGGGAGGGGGAAAGAAGGGAAAGAAGGAGGGAAGAAGCAGTAAGACTAAAGGGGAAGAAAAGGGAAAGGGATAATAAAAGGGGGAAGGGACTGAAGGAGGAGGTGGTCAAAAGCAAAACACTAGTGAAGGGGAAAGGAAAAAGGAGAAAGAAAAGCATAAATGGGGGAAAGGATGGAGAAAAAGACACAGATAGTAATCATAACTGTGAATGTGAATGGGATGAACTCTCCCATAAAATGGAAACAGGATTGCAGAATGGATTAAAAACCATAATCCTACAATATGTTGTTTACAGGAAACACATTTGAAAAAGAGTGACACATACAGGGTAAAGGTAAAAGGCTGGAGCAGAATATATTATGTGTCAGCTGAAGTAAAAAAGCAGGGGTAGCAATCCTGATCTCAGACAAAGCAAAAGCAAAAATAGATCTAATCAAAAGATAAGGAAGGAAACTACATCCTGCTAAAAGGCACCATAGACAATGAAGTAATATCATTACTAAACATATATGCACCAAATGGTATAGCATCCAGATTCTTACAGGAGAAGTTCAGGGAGTTACAGGAAGAAATAGACAGCAAAACTATACTAGTGGGGGACCTGAACCTCCCCCTCTGCACTAGATAAGTCTAACCACAAAATAAACAAGAAAGAAGTTAAGGAGGTGAATAGAACATTAGAAAAGTTAGGTATGATAGACCTCTGGAGAAAACTGAATGGGGATAGAAAGGAATATACTTTTTTCTCGCAGTACATGGCACATACACAAAAATTGACCATGTACTAGGGCATAAAAACCTCATAATCCAATGCAGAAAGGCAGAAATATTAAATGCATCCTTTTCAGATCATGACGCAATAAAAATTATATGTAATAAAGGGCCATGGAAAGACTAAAAAATAATTGGAAACTAAATAATCTAATCCTAAAAAATGATTGGGTCAAACAACAAATCATAGAAACAATCAATAACTTCATTCAAGAGAATGACAATAATGAGACAACATACCAAAACCTATGGGATGCAGCAAAGCAGTTCTTAGGGGAAGTTTTATATCTCTAAATGCTTACATAAATAAAATAGAAAAAGAGGATTAATGAATTGGGCATACAACTAAAAAAACTAGAAAAAGAACAAATTAAAAATCCTCAACTAAACACCAAATTAGAAATATTGAAAACCAAAGGAAAAATTAAGAAAATTGAAATTAAGAAAACTATTGAACTAATAAATAAAACTAAGAGCTGGTTTTATGAAAAAAAAATAAATAGATAAATCTTTGGTTAATTTAATTAAAAAAAAGAAAGAAGAAAACCAAATTACTAGTATCAAGAATGAAAAGGGTGAAGCTACCACCAAGGAAGAGGAAATTAAAACAAATAATTAGGAATTATTTTGCCCAACTATATGCCAACAAATTTGACAATCTTAGTGAAATGGATACATATTTACAAAAATATAAATTGCCCAGATTAACCGAAGAGGAAGTAAAATACTTAAATAACCCCATCTCAGAAAAAGAAATTGAACAAGCCATTGATGAACTTCCTAGGAAAAAGTCTCCAGGGCCAGATGGATTTACATGCAATTCTTTCAAACATTTAAAGAACAGTTAATTCCAATACTATATAGACTATTTGGGAAAATAGGTGAAGAAGGAGTCTTACCAAATTCTTTTTATGATACAAATATGGTGTTGATACCTAAACCAGGAAGAGTCAAAATAGAGAAAGAAAATTATAGACCAATTTCTCTAATGAATATAGATGCAAAAATTTTAAACAAAATACTAGCAAGTAGATTGCAGCAACTTATCACAAGAATAATACACTATGACCAGGTAGGATTTATACCAGGAATGCAGGGTTGGTTCAATATTAGGAAAACTATCAGCATCATTGAGCATATCAACAACAAAACCAACAGAAACCACATGATCATCTCAATAGATGCAGAAAAAGCTTTTGATAAAATACAACACCCATTCCTATTAAAAACACTAGAAAGCATAGGTATAAATGGAGTCTTCCTTAAAATAATAAATAGCATATATCTAAAACCTTCAGCAAGCATTATATGTAATGGGGACAGGCTAGAAGCATTTCCAGTAAGATCAGGGGTGAAACAAGGATGTCCGTTATCACCACTGTTATTCCATATTGTACTGGAAACCTTAGCTTTAGCAATAAGAGAAGAAAAAGAAATTGAAGGCATTAGAATAGGCAAAGAAGAAACAAAGCTATCACTCTTTGCAGATGACATGATGATATACTTAGAGAATCCTAGAGAATCAAGTAAAAAACTACTTGAAATAATAAACAACTTTAGCAAAGTTGCAGGCTATAAAATAAACCCACATAAATCATCAGCATTTCTATATATTACCAACAAAGCCCAAAGAGATAGAAAGAGAAATCCCATTTAAACTTACTGTAGACATTATAAAATATTTAGGAGTCTACCTCCTGAAACAAACCCAGGAACTCTATGAACACAATTACAAAACACTTTTCACACAAATAAAATCAGATCTAAATAATTGGAAAAACATCAGTTGCTCATGGGTAGGCAGAGCTAATATAATAAAAATGACAATCCTACCTAAGCTAATTTACTTATTCAGTGCCATACCAATCAAACTACCAAAAATTATTTTATAGAGTTAGAAAAAATAATAACAAGATTCATTTGGAAAAACAAAAGGTCCAGAATATCAAAGGAACTAATGAAAAGAAATGCAGGGGAAGGTGGCCTAGCAATTCCAGATCTTAAATTGTATTATAAAGCAGCAATCATCAAAACTGCTTGGTACTGGCTAAGAAATAGGGAGGTGGATCAGTGGAATAGGTTAAATATGCAAGACACAGTAGTCAATGACTATAGTAATCTATTATTTGATAAACCCAAAGACCCCAGCTTCTGGGATAAGAACCCACTCTTTGAAAAAAACTGCTGGGAAAACTGGAAAAGAGTATGGCAGAAACTAGGCATAGACCCAAATCTCACACCATATACCAAAATAAAGTCAAAATGGGTTCATGACTTAGATATAAAGGCTGATACCATAAGTAAACTGGGAGAACAAGGAATAGTTTACCTATCAGATCTATGGAGAACAGAAGAATTCATGACCAAACAGGAGATAGAGAACATTATGAAAAGCAAAATGGATAATTTTGATTACATTAAATTGAAAAGTTTTTGCACAAACAAAGCCAATGCAACTAAGATTAGAAGGAAGGTAGAAAATTGGGAAAGAATTTTTACAACCAGTCTCTCTGATAAAGGCCTCATTTCTAAAATATATAGAGAATTAAGACAAATTTATAAGAACACAAGCCATTCCCCAATTGATAAATGGTCAAAGGATATGAACAGACAGTTCTCAGATGAAGAAATTAAAGCCATCTATAGTCATATGAAAAAATGCTCTAAATCATTATTGATTAGAGAAATGCAAATCAAAACAACTCTGAGGTACCACATCACACCTATCAGATTGGCCAACATGACAAAACAGGAAAATGATAAATGTTGGAGAGATGTGGGAAAATTGGAACAATACATTGTTGGTGGAGTTGTGAAATGATCCAACCATTTTGGAGAACAATTTGGAACTATGCCCAAAGGGCTACAAAAATGTGCATACCCTTTGATCCAGCAATAGCACTTCTAGGGCTATATCCCAAAGAGATCAAACAAATGGGAAAAGGACCCACATGTACAAAAATATTCATAGCAGCTCTTTTTGTGGTGGCAAAGAATTGGAAATTGAGAGGATGCCCATCAATTGGGGAATGGCTGAGCAAGTTGTGGTATATGAATGTAATGGAATACTATTGTGCTATAAGAAATGATGAACAGGCTGACTTCAGAAAAACCTGGAAAGACTTGTATGATCTGATGCTGAGTGAAGTGAGCAGAACCAAGAGGACTTTGTACACAATAACAGCCACGTTATGCAATGACTAAGATTGTTAAACTGAACCCTTCTCAGCATTATGAGGATCTAAGACTTCTCCAGAGGCCTCGGGATGGAAAATGCTGTCCACATCCAAAGAAAGAACTATGGAAGTCGAATCACTATTAGTTATTTTACCTTCTGTTGAGTTTTGTTTCATCTTTCTGATGGTTCCTCCTATTGGTTTTAATTTTTACTTACAACTTCACTAATGTGAAAATATGTTTAATGGGTATGTAAATGTAAAACCTACATCAAATTGTGCGCCATCTTGGGGAGGGTGGGGAGGAGGAAGATGGAGAAAAATTTTCAACTCAAAAGCATATGGAAGTGATTGTTGATTAATCAAAATAAATTAATAAAATTTTAAAAAATAAATTTAAAAAAACGTGTGAATTGTACTCTATAAAGCAATGTTAGTCCTCAAAGCACACAGAAAGCTCTGGGCACTACTTCCTCTATTTCAAATTCAGTCACTTAAACCTCTGAGATCTTATTTGGGGGTGGGGGAAGGGGATAGGAAGAAAGTAACAGTGGAGAGATCACTGTATCTGGATTGCACTTTCATTAAAAGCATTTTTCCTAACTATGTGCATGACTTCAGTTTCATGTTCCTCATCTATAAAATGAGAGAGTTAGATTGGAGAGCCTCTGAATTCCATTCTAGCTTTAGTTCCATGTTCCTATGAATCTGCTATACTCTCTGAAGCTTAATTTCATCATCTGTAAAATCATATCTTGTACTAGATGATTGCTTAGGTCTCTTTCAATTCCCAATTCACAATTATGCTTTCATAATTTTATTTGATAGTTGATGACAAGTGTCTAAGGGAAATTCTATTCCTCCAGGGTCCTTAAATCTAAATTATTGATTGAGATGGATTTATGGAAAGGCCTATAATCAATAATCAATGTAAAAATTGTTTGTGAAAATGTTTTCTGAATTCAAAATCATGTTTGGACATTCTGATTTTTTAAGCAAGGGATTGTCTATATTACCCAAGTCTAGAGCAGTCTCTGTGATGAGCAAACACAGCTACTAACAACCCGTTTTCTAACTAAAATTCAGTAGTCCCTACATCTCTGATTTGAAAGAGTTAATGCACTCTCTTATCTAATGTTAGTTGAGTCACCTGGGCACTGGAGAGAATCTGACTCAAGGAGTCCTATAATATAAAATGATCGTGGGTCAAACTCTGTTGATTTTCAAAATTAAATATAAGAGGCTGAGGTTTTAGCCATTATTACCCCCAAAGCTTCAGTGTCTGGCTTTTTTCCCCCAGAGTTTGAGCAACAAAATGTCTTACACAGAAGTCTGTTAGAGGTTCTGTTCAGAAGAGATAAAAGGAGAGAGGCTTGTCAGTCAGTGACAGGCAGCTGTCTAAAGGAAATACGCAGCATTATAGACATTAGAAGCCTGTGGAATGTTGGTGCTTTCAAACCAAAGATTTCAGCGTGTCCTCTAATAATTTGGTAGGTAGGCAGTCAACATCATTCTTGATATGTGCCTTGCTTCAAATGTGGATATATTCTGGACAGGACTGATTTTTTTTTTGAACAAAGTAAAATTTGCTAGCACAGGGAACACCAAGGTAATTAACTCAAATTGTAACTAAGTCCATCCTCTTTTACTAACTTGTCCTTATATTCTCACAATGGACGTGCTCCACAGAACAATTTCAGCATACTTCCAAGGTGCCAGGTAGAGTATTTGCAAGGGAGGGGCAAAGGAAACTAGCCTTGACCTTGTAACCTAAATATCCCTGGGCCTTGCAATCCACCCAGTACCTTTAATACATACAATCCTTAGATGAACTTTCTTTAATGTGTATACACACACACACACACACACACACACACACACCACACACGCATATTTCCTTCAATTAGAATGTGAGTTCTTTGACAGTGAGAATAGTCTCATCATTCTATTGACATCCTCAGCACTTCACAAAGCAGTCCTGGGCACAGAGTAAAGACTTAGTTTTTTACTCATTGATTTACCCATTGATTCATTAATTCATTTACCTCTAAATTTACAAACAGTTCAGAGGACCACAAAGACCCTAATCAAAGGCCCACTTACACTATTGAATAATGTAAACTTGTTAAATGTTAACAACCACTGGACACTGTGGTAAGTACATTCACTATCTCTATTCACAATTATAAATCTAACACTTTTCTTCAATTATAGAAAATAGAGCTTCATGAAGCTTACCGTAGAATCATCAAATATCAAAAAACACTCATTAATCCACTGATCATTAATTGGTCAGGCATTTTTCATGTCCCCTAATGTCACCTTTGTTTGTTTCTTTGTTTTCTTTGTCTCCCTAGTACTCAAGACTGTGTCTGGCACATGGAAAGTTCTTAATAAATGCTTGATTGACTAATTCATGATGTTTTATTTGAAGTAGAAGAGTCTGTACCTTTAAGAATAGCTCTGGTGGATGCAAGAATTTTGTATCCTGGAGTAGACTATGAACAGGTTGTCTCTGGTACACAAAATCCTGTGCAATTTTTAATATAAAATGGTGGCACAGTTGGTTCAACTCAAGCTGAGGGGCTCTGGTTCAACAAAAACTTTGTCATTATAAAAGAAGCAGAATTGCATAGTGGCTAGAACACTGGGTTTAGAGATAGGAGGACCTAGGCTCAAATCCTATTTCTGATACTTACTACCTGTATATCCCCGAACAAGTCTGTTAACCATCTGTAGGCCCCAGTATCATCATCTGTAAAAGAAGAATGTTAGAGACATTTCTCAAGTTTGCTTATAATTCTAAAGCTGTGAATCTACTATGAATCTGTGGATCTAATATGTGAATCTATTTCAGAATACACACAAATCTGTCCTATTACTGTCAATTACTGATCTATAATGTCACCCAAGGTTCTACCTGGCATAGGCGATAAAATCCTTGACTTGGATCAGGAAGACCTGGATTTAAATCCATAGTCCAGTACTTATTAGCTTTATGCCCTGGGGAGATCATTTAACCTACCTAAGTCTCAGTTGGCTTGCCTATAAAATGGAGATAACAATAACTGTAATATTCATACAAAATGGATTTTGAAAATTGAAAGAGACTAAGAGTGTAATGTGCTTTTCAAAATTTAAAATACTATGTGAATATTAGTTCTTATTATTTTCCAAAATGTAACATGGTCAAGGAACTGGCCTAAGCAAAATAATAAAGTAATTAAGGTCTGTCTTTAACATTTCTGTCCTTTAAATGTTCGTTCCCTCTTCAGTAGTCCCTTGTCCTTTTCCTCCATTCACTTTCTCTCACCATACTTCCAAAGTACTATCCTCCATCAGAGATTCCATCATGTTAGGTCCACCTGATCCAACTGTTCACAGCTTATCACTGCTATAATTATTATATATTGCATATAATCTTATATGTGTAGAATATTATATTATGTATTTTTTAACATATATCATTTCCTCTGATCCTCACAATATCTCGTGAAGATAGTAGAGCAATTTTTATTATTGCTATTTTGCAGATGGGAAACTGATTCTCAGAGGGGTGGAATGTCTTATTCAGTTTAGCAAACACATAAGTTAACACTTTAACAGAGATTTTTCTGAGTTCCAAAGCAAGTGATCTTTTAGCCCAGCAAAACTTCACCTTTCCATAATAGCGGTATGGATACCTTAGAATGCATACCACCATAGTAATTCCACCTCACTCTGCAGATGTATATCTGCCCAACATTTCAACACTTCAGGGACAGGATCTCAGTAAAATAAGAACTGATAATTAATCTGAGGGGAAAAAAAATAAAACTAACCTGTACTAATGAGAGAATCCTAGAGGAAAAACTAGGGTCCTCCTTCCACTCCAAGGCAACATTCTTATTAGTGGCCTTCTGGAAAAAAGTGGCCTTCCTATGTTGTCAGGGGCAAAGGAATTATTCTGTTGGTGGGGTTTCTTGGCCAGATGTTTGTGCATGTGTGTATATCTCTATATGTACATATGTATGTTATATATATTTGTGTTTGTAAAAGTATCGTATCACTTTGGTAGAGGACATTATTGAACAGGGTAGGACTCTGGATGTTCTGCAGGGCACCACAGATGTCTACCTACTACCTACTTTCAGAGTTGTTCCTATTTTTGTTGATTATGTAGTGAATTCTGTCTGTCTTTTCACGGCAATTGTATAGCATTTCATCAATTCCTGCTAAAAGAATGTATCCTTATACACTGAATGGGGTACCCAATACACCTGCTTCTCCTTTCCTGCCTCCCCTTACACACCTGCTTCCCTTTTCCTGACATCCTTCTCCCTGGTTAACTGCCCACGTTTGCCATTTCCAGCTATCAAGATGGAAGACAGTTCTGTTTAATATAATGGTCATATACAGTCTTTCTAGTGAATCACAATGGGATAGAGAGAAATTCTCCATTTTATCCATAATGAATGTATTACTTCTATAATAGAGCCAAAGGATTTCAGAAACAACAGGACTCAAAAGCTGAAGAGACAGTATTGTATAGTATATAGAGAACTGTACTTGGAATCAGGACTATCAGGGTACAAATCCAGTCAAAAGCTTTGCTAGCTATTACCATGGTAAAGTCACTAAAACTTTTTGAGTCTTAGTTTCTTCATTTATCAAATGGCAATAATAATATTACCAATTTCACATATGCTTTCTCTAAGGATCAATTGAGATGTGTGGGGAAAAGACTGCAAATCTCAAAACACTAAGAAATTGCCAGTGATTGTTATTAATATTTTACAGATGAAGAAATTGACACCAAAAAAGAAAATGTAGTTTGCTCAAGACACACAATTAACTAGTAGAAAACTTAGGAATCAAATCCATGTCTCCTGATTCCAAGTCAAGCACTTTTTGTACCATACAGCAGTTTATTACTAAGTAGATTAGAAACCTGTGGCATGTTGGTGCTTCCAAACCAAAGCTTTTGGTGTGTCCTCTAATAATTTGGAGGGTGGGAAATCAACATCTTCCTTGGTATGAATTATATGTATACAATGTGCCTGGCTTCAAATCTGGATGTTTTCTGAAGAGGATTGAGTGGTGAAGGATCATGTATTGTTATATCATGTTTTGTTTAGAGCTGATTTAAAAAAATAATAATAATATTATGAGTTGGTTTCCTTCTTTCTTAATGGGAGAAAATAGCACACCTGTAGTCGGGCTGATGTGGTTGACTTCTGCCCAGCAACAATAAGAACCTTGCCTAAATCTAAAACTGCCCAGCAATACAGGTCACTTTCTGTTGACCTGAAAACCTTGTGGTTTTCTGTGCATGTAACTAACCTCTATTTTTTGTGCCCATAACCTTGAATGTTGCAACTTAAATTCCCTGTTTCGTGATAACATCCCTGAACTGTTTTATGAAGTACCCAACACACCTGCTTCTCCTTTCCTGCCTCCCCTTACACACCTGCTTCCCTTTTCCTGACATTCTTCTCCCTGGTTAACTGCCCATGTAGGAACATACCCCCACACTCCTAGCTGACTGCCAAAATTGGGTATAAAAGTAAGCCCTTGTCTTTATCTCAAGCTGCTAGTGTTCCTTAGGACTAGTCCACTGCTTTTGTATCAATAAAGCCCTCTTGACTAGGAGAACCCCTGCCTCCTGAATTCTTTCTGGACAACCTAACTCTCAATATCATTGACTTCTTCATAGTCTTGAATTCTCTTTTCATTTAATTGTGCTATGTATGTCCTAAGAGGCTATTCTGCTTTCATTTGCTTATAAAAGAAACAATAGTATGCTATAAAATAGGCAGCAATAATATATAAGAATATCTAACATTTATATAGTGCTAACTATGTGTCAGGCACTGTATTAAATACTTTATAATTGTCATCACATTTGATCATCCCAACAACTTGAGAGATTGATGCTATTATGATCACCCTTTTACAAATAAGAAAGGTGAGGCAAACATGAGTTAAGTGACATCCCCAAAGTCACACAGCTATTAAGAATCTGAGGCTGGATTTGAATTCAGGTCTTCCTGACTTCCAAGACCAATATAAAGTATAGTGGATATAGTAGAGGACTTAGGGTTGGGAAGACCTGAGTTCAAATTCAGCCTCGAATATTCACTAGTTGAATGGCCTTGAATACCTCACTTAAACCCTTTCAGCCTCATTTTCTTTCTCTAATACAGCCAACATCACAGAGTTGCTATAATAATCAGATAAGTAGGTAGAGTGCTTTATAAATATTAAAATATTATCTATCTATCTATTCTAACTATACTGCAAGATTGATTTTTCATCATTTGCTCCCTCTTCTTTCATTTGTTCTTTCTCTAACAGGGTCTTACTTTATGTTCTAGTCATGGTGTTATAAAGAAATATATTCAGTAACTTTCCAGTCTCAAGGAAAGATTTTTTGATATTAAGAAAAAACTTGAATTGTGGCATTTCTATTTTAAAAATCAACATATTTCTTATATTCATAACATATATGTATGTATATGCTACACATATGTTTCTCTGACAGATACATGAAAGCATATAAATGTTCATATGTAGACATTTACCCATACATATACATAAATATATATGCATATATAAACATATATTTATGCATATATGCTTACACGTACAAACATGCATGTACAAATGCATATGTTGGCTATGTGCATGTATATGGTTGTGCATGCATGTATTATGCATATGCATATGTATATTACATATATTGGTCACTAGTTTCAGTCATGTCCAACTCTTCAGTGACCCCATTGGAGGTTTTCTTGGCAAAGATACTAGGATGGTTTGCCATTTCTTTCTCTAGTTCATTTTATAGATAAGGAAACTAAGGCAAAGAGGGCTAAGTCACTTGCCCAGGGTCACACAGTTAGTAAATGTCTGAGGCTAGATTTGAACTCAGGAAGATGAGTCTTTCTGACTCCAGGCTCCTCACTCTAACTATTGCACCACTTAGCTGCTCTATGTACGTGTAGATACACTTATTAAGTACGTGTATATATTTGTTTATTTTAATATTTTATATATACACAATTTAAAGGTATGCACACACATCAAGGACACATGTATATACATGTGTGCATGGAGGCACTGTGTATTTCTTTAGCATATACATATATGTGCATTTGCTTTGTATATTTTATAGGTGCACATTTATGTGCATTAGTATATAATGCACATATATATTGACAGTAACATGTATGTATATGTGCCTATATGCATGCATATATGAAAGCATATACACACATTTAATAAGTGCCTACTCTGTATCAAGCACTGTGCTAGGTGACACGTATATTGAGTCAAGAATCAAAAATGCCTTGCCCTGAAGAAGTTTACATTCTGTCAGAGGAAACCACAAGTACACTTAAAAATAAACACAAAAATGGGGGGGCAGAGCCAAGATGGAAGAGTGAAAGCAGTGATTTGCTTGAGCTCTCCCCCAAATCCTCCAAATACTCATAAAAAATGTCTCTAAACAAATTCTGAAGCAGCAGAACTCACAAAAAGACAAAGTGAAACAAATTTCCAGCCCAAGACAACCTGGATGATTGATCAGAAAGGTGTATCACACAGGTCTGGGAGTGGAGCACTGTGCGGTGTGGGCGTGCAGGCCGCAGTGAACCTGGAGCAGGCCTCAGAGCACTGAATCACCTGCAGCTGTGGAGGTTTCCAGATTCCTTAATCCATGAATGCCAAAGAAAATTTAGAAGGTCAGTGGGAAAAGTCTGTTTCCGTTGGTACTGAGAGAGGAAGGCCGGGTCTCAGCTCCATTCCCCAAGAACGTGGCCCTGAGTGGGGCAGCTGCTTCCCCATCTTCCAGCCCACAGACTGAGGGGGAATCCAGTGGCTAATCAGAGAGGGATTGCAGGGATCTCTTTGCCAGTGCTGAGGCAGGGATCTCTTGTTTTGCCCATGTTTGGATCTGGGTCACAGTTCTAGGCAGCAGTGCTGGGGTGAGGAGGAGCACTATTGAGGTGGAGCTTGCAGTGGCTGTGTAGAGGAACCCCTCCTCACAGTTACAGAACAGAAAGGAATACTTGTGGTCACAGTCCAGGAAAGGAGTAAACACCTCACCCCTTATCATATACCACCTTGGAAGAACTGAAAATTTACAGGTCTCTACAAGTATCTCTGAAAACAGCTGTACAAACTCCTGAAGCTTGGGACAGTACATTCTCCACGTTGGAAGCAGACTCTTACCTTAATAAAGAGTTATTGTTGGGGCTCATGAGCAAGCAGTGCAAAAAGAGTCAGACTATATTGTCTTACTTTGGTGAAAAAGAAGATCAAAGTATACAACCTGAAGAAGACAATAAAGTCAAAGCTCCTACATCCAAAGCCTCCAAGAAAAATATGAATCAGTCCCAGGCCTTGGAAGAGCTCAAAAGGAATTTTGAGAAGCAAGTAAGGGAAGTAGAGGAAAAACTGGGAAGAGAAATGAGAGTGATGCAAGAAAATCATGAAAAACAAGTCAACAGCTTGCTAAAGGAGACCCAAAAAAAAATAGTGAAGAAAATAACACTTTAAAAAATATCCTACCCAAATGGCAAAAGAGGTCCAAAAAGCCAATGAGGAGGAAAATGCCCTAAAAAGAAAAACTGGCCAAACGGAAAAGGAAGTCCAAAAGATTACTGAGGAAAATACTTCCTTAAATATTAGAATAGAGCAATTGGAAGCTAGTGACTTTATGAGAAATCAAGACACTGTAAAACAAACCCAAAAGAATGGAAAATTAGAAAACAATGTGAAATATCTCATTGGAAAAACAACTGACCTGGAAAATAGATCCAGGAGAGAGAATTTAAAAATTATTGGACTATCTGAAAACCATGATCAAAAAAAGAGTGTAGACATCATCTTTCAAGAAATTATCAAAGAAAACTGCCCTGATATATTAGAACCAGAGGGCAAAATAGAAATTGAAAGAATCCACCCATCTCCTCCTGAAAGAGATTCCCAAAGGAAAACTCCCAGGAATAGTGTAGCCAAATTCCAGAGTTCCCTGGTCAAGGAGAAAATATTACAATCTGCCAGAAAGAAACAATTCAAGTACTGTGGAAACACAATCAGGATAACACAAGATTTAGCAGCTTCTACATTAAAGGACCGCAGGGCATGGAATATAATATTCTGGAGGGCAAAGGAGATAGAATTACAACCAAGAATCACCTACCCAGAAAAACTGAGTATAATCCTTCAGGGGAAAAAATGGTCATTCAGTGAAACAGAGGACTTTCAAGCATTCCTGATGAAAAGACCAGAGCTAAACAGAAAATTTGACTTTCAAATACAGGACTCCAGTGGAACATGAAGAGGTAAACAGGAAAGAGAAATCATAAGAGACTTAGAATGGTTGAACTGTTTACATTCCTGCATAGAAAGATGATATTTATAACTCATGAGACCTTTGTCAATATTAGGGTAGTTGGAGGAAAAAAATTATATGTATGTATGGATAGATAGATAGATAGATAGATAGATAGATAGATAGATAGATAGACAGATAGAGGGCACAGGGTGAGTTGAAGATTAAGGGGTCTTATCTGGAGAATAAAATTAAGGGATGAGGGAGGATTATACTCGGAGAAGAAGAAAGGGAGAGGTAGAATGGGGTAAATTATCTCACACACACCGAAAAAAAAAAAAAAAAAGAAAAGGCTCTTACAGTGGAGGGCAAACGGGGGAAGGTAAGAGGGAATGAGTGAATCTTATTCTCATAGGATTTGGCTTAAGGAAGGAATAATGTACACATTCAATTGGGTATGGAAATCTGTCTTACCCTACAGGAAAATAGGGGGAGAAGGGGACAAGAGAGCAGGGGGATGATAGAGAGGATGGAAGATTGGGAAAAGGGGTAATCAGAAGTAAATACTTCTGAGGAGGGACAGAGTTAAAAGAAAGAATAGAATAAATGGGAGGGCAGAATAGAATTAAGGGAAATAGAGTTAGTTTTTCACAACATGTCTACTATGGAAGTGTTTTGCATAACTGCACATGTACAACCTATACTGAGTTGCTTGCCTTTTCAATGAGGGTGGGTGGGGAGGGAGGAAGAAAGAAAATCTGAAACCTAAAGTTTTAAAAACATGTTTAAAAAAATGTTTTCACATGCTACTGGGAAGTTAAAAATACAGGAAATGGGGTACAGAAGTCTATCCTGCCCTACAGGAAAATAGAAGGGGAAGGGATAAGAGAAGGGGGGGGAGAAGAGATAGAAGAGAGGACAGACTAGGGGAAGGGATATTCAGAATGCATGCCATCTTGGGGTGGGGGGAGGGGTGAGATGGGGGTGAAAATTTGGAACTCAAAAACTTGTGGAAGTGAATGTTGAAAACTAAAAAATAAATAAATTTATATAAAAAATAAACACAAAATATATACTTTGTAAATACAAGGCAATTTGGAGCATGGCTAGAGGAAGGATCTAGACACTGGAGAAATCTAGAAATGCCTGTGAAGGTGACACTACATAAAAACATGCTTTTCTGGATCTGGGGATTTCTTCCTAATTCTATTCAGGTATTATTCTGACTGAAGAGGAAGGATTCATTAATGCATTGAGTCATTCAAAAGATGTTTATTAAAAGTGCTTACCGTTTTCAAGGCTAGTGTAGCCAATAGGGAGCTGGCGTCAGAGTGATGGAAACCTGGCTTCAATCCCTGCCTCTGATATACAGGGTCAGAGTGGACAAAACCTTTAAACTCTCAGAGTTTATGTATGTAACTCTCTAAAGCTTTACATTGCAGAACATGTGCTAAAATGCTTTGTTTGGCAGGACTCCATCACTATAAGTTCCCTATATCAATTAACTCAGGTTTGCTACACAATGCTCCAGACCCCAAGTACACAAAGACAAAGAAAACAATGCTTGTTTGCAAGGAGCTTGCATTCTACTGAAGGTAAACAATTTCATCACAGGTGAAAAAATACTAAATATATTCAAAATAAAGAGGAAATTATTTCAGAGGGAGGCACTAAACCTGGGGTTAGCAGAAAAACCTTTTGAAAGGCAGTAGCACTTGAGCTGACCTTTAAAGGGACCTGTGAATTCCAAGAGCTGGAAATGAAGATTGAAGTCTTTCAGGCCCAGTAGTCTGAACAGTCAGAATTCCAAAAAATATTTTCCTCCCTTCGTGATATAGAATATGATGATGTATAGGGGCTAGATACAATATTCAGTATCTTATCTGTCTGTACACAAGATATTGGAGAAGTGGGTGAAATTCAAAGGTGAAGAACAGTTTAATTCCAATAGTATTCAGAACTAAACCCTACCAGCCAAGAGGGTGTATTTTTAATAATGTGTACTGATTAACTGGCCATTTCTATCCAGAAAACCTAACAAAATATTAAATGAAAAATTACTCCCATGTAAGTAACAAATTTTTTTTGAACATGATAGTAGCTCATATATTTTGGAACACTCTCTCTCTCTCTCTCTCTCTCTCTCTCTCTCTCTCTCTCTCTCTCTCTCTCTTTCTCTTACTTCTGTGTCTTTAAAAGAAAGAAGCCCTTCACCCCAACACAAGCAACTCCTTCAAGCAAAGGAAGGAATCAATACTTTCCTTCTTTTGTCTAGGCCTTCCATAGTCTCTCTGCTGTCATGGTTATGTCATTCTGGCATTGCCTGCCCTCAATTATTGATGAGCAAAGGCAGCTCCACAAAGTGGTTATTACTTCAAATCAGGCTGTACTCGGGGTTACTTTAGGAAAAAATAAAGCCACAGGAGATTGCTTTTATTTTGTCAAGAAAACATATCTAATTGTAACATTGTTTACTGGGCCAGGTGCCATGTCCAATCAGCCTCAAAGAAAATCTAGCTGCTGCCTCTGGAAAGAGGGATTGCTTAAGGAGACTCTCCTTTATTGCTGCTAGCAACAAGCTCAATTTACCTTCTCAGTACATAACCACTGTACTTGTACTTGAAATTTTTTCTACGAAAGGGACAGCCCAATCTTATATTTTCTTTTTTTTTTTTCCATCCTGACCTACTTTACCTCTTAGGGAAATGAACAGCTTCTTAAAATATCTTTCTTATCTTGTTCTCCCCTGCTTCCTCTTCTCCAAAAGATTTGTTACTACAAATATTCCTGTTCTTTATAAATCCCCTAGTGCATTACATTCACAAATATTCTTCAGAGTTTGTGCTTGTGTAAATAAATACATTCCTCAGAATTAACCCTCAGAAGGGTTTATTTATTTTCTGTACTTGTAAATTTTCCTGTCATTGTCACCATCACCAGTCAACCTTTAAGCAATCAGCGAGCCTTTATTTTTAGGCAATTGGGGGTAAGTGACTTGTCCAGGGTCACACAGCTAGTAAATGTTAAGTGTTTGGTCTGAGCCATATGTGAACTCAGGTCCTCCTGACTTCAGGGACTGTGTTCTATCCACTGATCCACCTAGCTGCCCCTCAGTGAGCCTTTATTAAGCACCTACTATGCATCATAAACTTAACCAAGAGGTGGTGATTCAAGGAATAACCATAACCATAAGCATCATTACATCTATGAAGTAGCAGAGCACTCCATGAATAAACTGATTAAAATGCTTCCTAGGTATATAGTAAATAAGTGAGTGCAAGTACTGTTATCACTTTCATGTTTCAGTTAAGGCAATACATTTGACCTCCAAGAGGCTTTTTTACCACTTGAAATAACTAAACCTGCAATTAACATACACCACTACCAGGTGGTTGTAGGGGTATTAAATTAAAAGTCAAAACTACTTGTAGGCATATTCCTCTAAGATGTATATTAGGAACAATAAAGTAGCAATTCTGTGTTATTCATAAAAATAAATATATAGATAGATAGGTGAACTTAAGTGATGTTATGTCAACTTTGACCAGTACAAGGAATCTTATTCCACTTTCCCAAATGACACATTTCCAAAATCAACTTTCACTCCAAGGAATTAAGTTAGGGTGATTTGAATAACATTTCTGAGTTTCCTCTGTCAGATTCTTTAGGATTTAAAGGTTATTTGAGTGACAGAGTTACTCTGATAATACATGGATGACTGAAATCTGACAAAAAGGAGATAATAATCCTAGATGTTTCTGGAATGATGCACAGCCAGATTTTCGATGAACATATCCAACCCTTTTGCTGGGGACTGGGACTCCCTTAGAGGCAAAGAATAGGAACGATCCTCCATCCTGGGAAAGCCTTTGTGAGGCCCAAAGTCAGAAAGAATAAAGAATTTTTTAATCAAGTGGAAGAACTTCACTGAAAGTTCTACACTATTGTGTTGACTTATCACTAGAGTGATACAAAGATAAAGGCATCTTCCTGACCAAAGGGGAGAGGGTACTAAGGAAGTTTTCCCCTCTGTAATGGATAAGGATACTCCCACTACAAGAGGAAAACTTGTTTTATTATAACCCTGAAATAATGCCTAAGACTTATGACTGACACAATGGATAAAGCACCGGCAGTCCCTTGTTAAATGGAAATAGTACATTCAAGGTCACACTCTCACAGTTACCTGGGTTGTTAGAGCCCTTCATACACATGTGACATCTATGCCAGAGACTGAGGATTCTAACCCAAGCCCCAATACCTTACCTTCTCTAATAACCTTGCTTGTCCCCGGCCTATAAGGATACATTTCATGAAAAATTACATTTTGCTTTGTTTATTGAAAGCTCAAATTACTGTGGAAAAGGCCTACATAACTTGATTTTGGCATAACAGGATTAATGAATCCCGTTGTGAGGAATACTCTGGGGATGAGAGTCGTGGCATTTCTCCCCAGTAGACTAGGCTGCAGGTCATATGGCTTCTTTTGAAAAATCTTTGATATTCATTTACATGAATTATTGGGCCTTGGCTATGGGGCTAGCCAAGAGGCCTGGGTCTAGGAGAAAAGGAGTGACTGGACAATCAAAGGCTCTTTTCTAGGGCATAAGGGCAAATAGACAAATTTTGTTATTGTCCTCTCCCCCAGCACAATTTTTTGTGAGGCATGTCAAGATATAGTAGAGATATCATTTTTTTTCTGTTGAAATGAATAATTATATTTATACCCTTACAATAACAGCAGAAGTTAAGAAGTAGGTACTTAAGCAATCAGGATACATGAGTGTAAATGCCAAGTTTCAGTGGGTGAGGAACATATGATTCCTGCTAAGGACAAGGTAGTTACTGCAGCCCAGTTGTGTTTCTTGTACCAATCAGAACACCCATCTCTGAAAAACTAAAACATCTTGATTCAGTGTGATTCCTGACCTGCCTCTCATTAGCCCATTTGTTATAGTATCACTCTTCCTCCAACTAAAGGCAAGAAGTTTGCCCTCACAGTGATTTATAGCAATTGTGATATGGTATTAATCCACCCCCCCAAGCCTATCACCATAGCAGCCATTATCCAGGATCTCACCAGAAATATTTTTATACCTTGTGAGCCCACCTGCATGATTTACACTTTTCACAGCATGGCATACACTTCACCACAAAGGAGGCCTGAGGCCAGTCCCCATCATCTCCACTGGATTTTCCACCTGTG
Organism: Phascolarctos cinereus; assembly: GCF_003287225.1. NCBI lineage: Eukaryota > Metazoa > Chordata > Mammalia > Diprotodontia > Phascolarctidae > Phascolarctos > Phascolarctos cinereus. The sequence goes on along the minus strand of NW_027555958.1, from coordinate 201,444,212 downwards.
TATAATCTTCAGGCAGCTGGTATGGGTGATTGCTGCAAAAGACTTTTGAAATAACCCTTTCGCCATCATGCCTGTCATTATAGTAGCTGCATGTCCCCTATTTCAAAAACTATGTTTTCAACAAATTCATGCCATGGTCATTCACTATATCCTAGGTTGTCTTGACTTTTGTCTTACCACTAGACTCCAATGACTCTAGAAAAGAGAGGCTGACATTTTGTGCCTCATTTGAATCCAATTTACATTAAAGTCAAGACATCACCCTGTGATGTCATTGGTCCTCTTCAGAAAAGAAAGTAGAACAGAACAGTAACATTAACAGCCATCCTAACAAGGCATGATTTTCAGTCAAATGATTTTGTGATTCTTGCCTCCAAGAAGACATACCCAATATGGATGGACTACTTTAAGCATAGATTCAGTTGATCATCTGAAGTCCTTCCTGGTTCCATTCCTTTCCTGGAGTCATCTGGGTCTTAAGGTGCCTGCCCCTTCAGAAGAATAGGAAACATGGAGAAATGATACATATCCCCTTAATTGGAAGGTCTTTTTCCCCCAAAATAATTCAGACAACTCCTTCCCAAACAGAGCTTGAGGTAGAATTATTGGGAAGTACCTTGATTTCTAATGAGACTGGAAAGTGAAACTGTCTCTGCATAGCTATGGTGATAGTGAATTCACCTGGATCAAATTAGCCAATTTAGCTGCACTCCTGAGTCCCTGGATTAAAGGGAGGAAAAATTCTTTCCCAGTCCTGGTGTAAATGGGGGACCAGACCTCAGTAGCAGCCTTTAAATCAATTGTCAAATCAAAGAACATTTATTAAGTGCCTACAATGTGTTGCACACTGGGGATATGAAGAAAAGAATGAAAACAAAACAAAATAGTCCATGCTATCAAGGAACCCTCACTCTATTAGGGGAGACTAAATGTAAACAACCTTGTGCAAATAAGGTATAAATAGCATTTATTTGAGATAATCTTAGATGGATAGCATTAAGAGGAGTTGGGACAGGCTTCTTGAATAAAGTGCAATATTAGCTGGAATCTGAAGAAAGCTAGGGAAGCAAGGAGATGGGATGAAAAGGGGCATAATTGTAGACATTAGAGACATCCAGTAAAAAGGCAGAGTCGTGAGATAGAGTGTCTTATGTGAGGAAGAGCAAGGAAGCCAACTTCACTTTAAAAGGCAAAGATGTGATATTATCCTCTAGATGGGGCTCCCAGAGCTGAGATTGGATGATGGCCTATGGATCACTGAGTTATTGGCAATATGAGAAAACTCCCAGCTAGAACCTGGGAGAAGATGCATATGATGTACAATTTCTACTTTATTATAAATGACCCTGAGTAGGATGAAAATTTATTGTGTTTCATCATCACCTGAATTGCATTGCTGAGATTCTGTTATTTATCCTACTATTTATTCCACTATACTTCGGGAAACTCACTATGAACTGCAAAGATTTCACATCACTTACCAAATGGATCAGATCACAAAAATCTGGAGCTCAGTCCTTCCAAAGTCCAAGTAGCAAAGCCTACAAGTAGAAATTTTTTTTTACTTTAAGTGGATATTACTTTAATATTTTTTTCTTTCATGTTGTTTTACTAACTTTTTTTTATTTTTATTTTATTTATTTATTTATTTATTTAATATTTTTCCCTTTTCTTCTTCCATACTGTCCATGCACAGTTCTCAGGTTCATTTGGGTTGTCACGTTATAGCAATTTAAGTTACTGAAGTTATTCTAGGAGACATATAGCATTTTGCTACTAAGGGGTAGGGTGTGGTAGAACAGATATTTACCAGAGTCCTCATCATGTAAGCTAGGCTAGTTTCTGTTTTGTTAGTTTTGTTTTCCCCTAAAATAAAATAAATTATGCCTGAAACTTCATTGTTCCAACTTGAGATATTGACCTAGCTTCCTGGTCCTCTGAGGGGGTAATATCAGCCAACTCATAAGTATTCACAGCCTCTCAAACTTAGCACGTGTGCCACTGGAATGTGAGTAGATATACTTTGATGACCAGACGGATTTCTGTTAGAAGATGGAAGATATGTTTACTTGACCCCATTCTGAGACCTTACTGAGTATCCTTTTCATTCTGTGGCTAGGTTATCACCTTTTATTAAGTGTTAGATGGTCTGTGAGTGCCTCATTTCATTCTAATCTCAAATCAAAACTACCAGACCAACCAAGTGTGGATAAAGCTATAACAATCAGTCACAGAGAAATTTAGGCAAATTATAATCAAGTTGCTAACTTCCAGGAAGCCAGCAAAAATCAATGTAATTTCCTAGATCCAATATGAATTGATCAAAAGGTCATCTTCAAGCACTTGCACAGAAAAGCCAATAAGACAACCACTACAGGCTAGTAGTGATACTCCTGTTATTTTTGTCAAGTGAAAAGCTTTGTGATATGTTCCGAGAAAACTTCAGTGAGCCAAAGATTTTTCTGAGTTGTAATGGCAGAGTCTGAACTGGACTAGGATTAGAGGCATTCTTGAATATGTTACTGCTTAACATTCAGTTGGTTAAGGCAAGGAGATAGTGTGCTGCTACAAAGTGTGGCTTTGTAAAATACATTTTTTTTTCAGCCAGGCATTCTCATAGTGTACAGGTTAGTCTACAAGCTTTTGTAAGAGCTTATTATGTGCCAGCTACCATGCTACATGATCAGGATACAAAGTAAGGCAAAAATATGGTTGCTACTTCAAGGACCTCACAATTTGATGGGGAGAATATGTGCAAATAAGTATTTACATACAAAATATAGACAGTGTAAATGGAAGGTGATCTCAGGAAAGGCACTAGCACAAGAGGAAAGGAAGAGTAGAAAAGACCTACTTGGGCAGCTAGGTGGCACCGTGGATAGAGCACTGGTCTTAAAGTCAGGAGGATCTGAGTTCAAATGCGGCCTCAGACCAAACACTTGACACTTACTAGCTGTGTGACCCTGGGCAAGTCACTTAACCCAACTGCCTGAAAAAAAGGGGGGGGGAAGAAAGAAAAGGCCTTCTGAAGAAGGTAGAATTTGAACTGAGTCTTCAAGGAAGCCAGGAAAGCCATTAGAGAGTTAAGGAAGAAGAGCATTCCAAGCATAGACTACCAGTAGTAAAAGGTCAACAATTCAGGAGATGAACTGCAATGTGTGAGAAACCATGTAGTAGGCCATGTAGCTAGATCATTGAGTATGGGAGGTGAGAAAGGGTGAATAGACTGGAACATTAGGAAGGGGCCAGGTAGTGAAGAACTTTACATACCAGATCATTTTACATTTCATACTGGAGATCATACAGAGCCATTCAATTTTATTTTATTTTATTTTTTAGGGGAGTAACATAGTTACAATTCAGAGATATTAGTAGCTGAGTGGAAGATGAATTAAGCAGGACAGGGACATGAGACAGGGATTCTAATTGGAAGGCTATTTCAAAAGTCTAAGTGAAAGCTATACAAGGGTAGTGGCTATGTGAATGCTGAAAATGGAACATATACATGATATGTGAAGGTAGAAGTCACAAGATTCAATTCAATTCAATAAAGATTTATTAAGCATTGACTATATGCTAGGTACTATGCTAAGCATGGAGGATACAAAGAACAAAAGAAAAAAAAATCTCTCCCTGCAACAAGATTGCAATCTAATGGAGGAAGACAACATACAAAAGAAAGCTGAAAAATAGGGTGGGGCACACAGGAGGGTAGCTGACATAATGTTCCAACATGATCAAACTAAGGAGAGCTATACATGTGAAAAGTGGAGAATTTTCTGCAAAGGCCAGGTTCTATGCCTTTGTAAAGGAAAGCTTTGAGACTTCATTATTTTACACTCACCCCCTCCCCTAGCCTTCCAATGTGAAGAAAGAGGAGGTTAAGGAAGTTAGAAAGGTGTGGAGTATGCCAAACTGAGTTAATAGCAGGATTATGAGATTTTGGGTAATCAGTTCACCTTACCCTTGGGTGGGGCATTGTGTTCCATGAAGTTCAAATCCAGCAGAGCTGTGGATGGATGAAAAAAAAAAGAGCAGATTTTACAACAGATTAAAAATGTGGGGTGAGTAAAAGTGTGGAGTCAAGAAAGATACTGAGATTGAGAGTTTGTGAAACAGAGAGAATGTAGGTACCTTTGATAATAATTGGAAAGTTAGAGAGAAGGGAAGATTTAGAGTGAAAGAGAGAGATCTCTTTTACATATCTTGAATTTACTATGACTACAGAATATGCAATTAGAAATATGCAAGAGATAGTTATTGGTGCTTAAAGGTCGGTGAGAGGAAAGATTAAGATTAGCTATATAGATCTGAGAGCAGCTAAATGATTCAGTGAATAGAGTGCCAAGCCTGGAGTCAGGAAGACTCATCTTCCTGAGTTCAAATCTGGACTCAGATACTTACTAGTTGTGTGACCCTGGGCAAATCATTTAACCCTGGTTGCCTCACTGTAAAATGAGGTGGAGAAGGAAATGGCAAACCACTCCAATATCTTTGCCAAGAAAACCTGAAGTGGGGTGATAAAAAGTCAAACATGACTAAACAACTAAAAGAAATATAGATCTGAAAATCATATGCAGAGAGATGACATTTAAAACAAAGGGCAGTGATGGATCGAAAAATAATGTTGAGAAGAGAGCTAGGAGTCTGGGGCAGAGGTTTGGGAATCCCTGATGGCTAACAGGAACCAACCAGATGAAGATTAAGTAAATAAACCTGAGATACAATAGTCACATAAGCAGTAGGACTGATAATGGGTAGATTGTGTCTCAGAAACCTAGAGAAGAGATAACATGCAGGAGATGCTGATGCAGAATAACAAAGGCTGTAGAGAGGAGATGGATAAAGACTGAGAAAAATAAATTAGATTTGACAAATGATCATAAATAATTTTATGGATAACAGTTTCAGTTGAATGAAGAATTCAGAATCCAGAGTGCAAAGGATTTAGGAACAAGTGAGAGGATTTTCTCTTAGAGTTTAGCCTCAATGAGGAAGAGAAATAAATACAGAGTGATAGCTAATGGGCATGATAGGATCAAGTGAGGATTTTTTTTAAAGATGAAGGAGAAATACTTGGGGTTTTTTTTGTTTGTCTGTTTGTTTTTTGTTTATTGTCAACAGGAGACCAACCAATAGAGTCATTGAAAATTACAGGGTAGGAAGGGGGCAATCTGCTGAAGAAGACCAGGTGGAATAGGATGGAATGGAATCATATCTCCCTGGCTGTACGGTGAATTTTAGTTTGTGTAAGGAAGATTTTGTTATTCTTTTTATTTTTTTCAGCCTTTTTTTATTAATTTATTTTGATTTATCAACAATCACTTCCATATGCTTTTGAGTTGAAAGTTTTTCTCCCCTTTCCTCCCCCCCACCCTCCCCAAGACGGCACACAATCTGTTATAGGCTTTACATTTACATACCCATTCAACATGTTTTCACATTAGTGAAGTTGTAAGTAAAAATAAAAACCAATAGGAGGAACCATCAGAAAGATGACACAAAACTCAACAGAAGGTAAAAATAAGTGATAGAGATTCGACTTCCATGGTTCTTTCTTTGGATGTGGACAGCATTTTCCTTCCCCAGGCCTCTGGAGATGTCTTAGATCCTTGTAATGCTGAGAAGGGTTCAGTTTAACAATCTTAGTCATTGCATAACTTGGCTGTTATTGTGTACAAAGTCCTTTTCATTCTGCTCACTTCACTCAGCATCAGTCAAACAACAAATCGTAGAAACAATTAATAATTTCATTCAAGAGAATGACAATAATGAGACAACATACCAAAACCTATGGGATGCAGCGAAAGCAGTTCTTAGGGGAAGTTTTAGATCTCTAAATGCTTACATAAATAAAATAGAAAAAGAGGAGATTAATGAATTGGGCATACAACTAACAAAACTAGAAAAAGAACAAATTAAAAATCCTCAACTAAACACCAAATTAGAAATATTGAAAATCAAAGGAAAAATTAAGAAAATTGAATTTAATAAAACTATTGAACTAATAAATAAAACTAAGAGCTGGTTTTATGAAAAAACCAATAAAATAGATAACCTTTGGTTGATTTAATTAAAAAAAAGAAAGAAGAAAACCAAATTACTAGTATCAAGAATGAAAAGGGTGAAGCTACCACCAAGGAAGAGGAAATTAAAACAATAATTAGGAATTATTTTGCCCAACTATATGCCAACAAAGTTGACAATCTTAGTGAAATGGATACATATTTACAAAAATATAAATTGCCCAGATTAACCGAAGAGGAAGTAAAATACTTAAATAACCCCATCTCAGAAAAAGAAATTGAACAAGCCATTGATGAACTCCCTAGGAAAAAATCTCCAGGGCCAGATGGATTTACATGAATTCTATCAAACATTTAAAGAACAATTAATTCCAATACTATATAGACTATTTGGGAAAATAGGTGAAGAAGGAGTCTTACCAATTTTTTTTTATGATACAAATATGGTGTTGATACCTAAACCAGGAAGAGTCAAAATAGAGAAAGAAAATTATAGACCAATTTCTCTAATGAATATAGATGCAAAAATTTTAAACAAAATACTAGCAAGTAGATTGCAGCAACTTATCACAAGAATAATACACTATGACCAGGTAGGATTTATACCAGGAATGCAGGGTTGGTTCAATATTAGGAAAACTATCAGCATCATTGAGCATATCAACACCAAAACCAACAGAAACCACATGATCATCTCAATAGATGCAGAAAAAGCTTTTGATAAAATACAACACCCATTCCTATTAAAAACACTAGAAAGCATAGGTATAAATGGAGTCTTCCTTAAAATAGTAAATAGCATCTATCTAAAACCTTCAGCAAGCATTATGTGTAATCGGGGGTGAAACAAGGATGTCCATTATCACCACTGTTATTCAATATTGTACTGGAAACTTAGCTTTAGCAATAAGAGAAGAAAAAGAAATTGAAGGCATTAGAATAGGCAAAGAAGAAACAAAGCTATCACTCTTTGCAGATGACATGATGATATACTTAGAGAATCCTAGAGAATCAAGTAAAAAACTACTTGAAATAATAAACAACTTTAGCAAAGTTGCAGGCTATAAAATAAACCCACATAAATCATCAGCATTTCTATATATTACCAACAAAGCCCAACAGCAAGAGATAGAAAGAGAAATCCCATTTAAACTTACTGTAGACATTATAAAATATTTAGGAGTCTACCTCCTGAAACAAACCCAGGAACTCTATGAACACAATTACAAAACACTTTTCACACAAATAAAATCAGATCTAAATAATTGGAAAAACATCAGTTGCTCATGGGTAGGCCGAGCTAATATAATAAAAATGACAATCCTACCTAAGCTAATTTACTTATTCAGTGCCATACCAATCAAACTACCAAAAATTATTTTATAGAGTTAGAAAAAATAATAACAAGATTCATTTGGAAAAACAAAAGGTCCAGAATATCAAAGGAACTAATGAAAAGAAATGCAGGGGAAGGTGGCCTAGCAATTCCAGATCTTAAATTGTATTATAAAGCAGCAATCATCAAAACTGCTTGGTACTGGCTAAGAAATAGGGAGGTGGATCAGTGGAATAGGTTAAATATGCAAGACACAGTAGTCAATGACTATAGTAATCTATTATTTGATAAACCCAAAGACCCCAGCTTCTGGGATAAGAACCCACTCTTTGAAAAAAACTGCTGGGAAAACTGGAAAAGAGTATGGCAGAAACTAGGCATAGACCCAAATCTCACACCATATACCAAAATAAAGTCAAAATGGGTTCATGACTTAGATATAAAGGCTGATACCATAAGTAAACTGGGAGAACAAGGAATAGTTTACCTATCAGATCTATGGAGAACAGAAGAATTCATGACCAAACAGGAGATAGAGAACATTATGAAAAGCAAAATGGATAATTTTGATTACATTAAATTGAAAAGTTTTTGCACAAACAAAGCCAATGCAACTAAGATTAGAAGGAAGGTAGAAAATTGGGAAAGAATTTTTACAACCAGTCTCTCTGATAAAGGCCTCATTTCTAAAATATATAGAGAATTAAGACAAATTTATAAGAACACAAGCCATTGCCCAACTGATAAATGGTCAAAGGATATGAACAGACAGTTCTCAGATGAAGAAATTAAAGCCATCTATAGTCATATGAAAAAATGCTCTAAATCTATTGATTAGAGAAATGCAAATCAAAACAACTCTGAGGTACCACATCACACCTATCAGATTGGCCAACATGACAAAACAAAATGATAAATGTTGGAAGATGTGGGAAAATTGGAACACTAATACATTGTTGGTGGAGTTGTGAAATGATCCAACCATTTTGGAGAACAATTTGGAACTATGCCCAAAGGGCTACAAAAATGTGCATACCCTCTAATCCAGCAATAGTACTTCTAGGGCTACATCCCAAAGAGATCAAACAAATGGGAAAAGGACCCACATGTACAGAAATATTCATAGCGGCTCTTTTTGTGGTGGCAAAGAATTGGAAATTGAGAGGATGCCCATCAATTGGGGAATGGCTGAGCAAGTTGTGGTATATGAATGTAATGGAATACTATTGTGCTATAAGAAATGATGAACAGGCTGACTTCAGAAAAACCTGGAAAGACTTATATGGTCTGATGCTGAGTGAAGTGAGCAGAACCAAGAGGACTTTGTACACAATTACAGCCATGTTGTTATTCTTTTTAGATAATAGTTCCAGGATCCTAGATAATATTTCCCATGAATTATGGTTGAAAACATCTCTACCACACTTGCCCAGAGAGATATAGGGATGACAATTAAAGATATTTTCTATGCCTGAGCTGTGCTAGGTCATGAAAATATTGCTAAAGTTAACCTGTGGGCTTAATGTTGGCAAGTTTCCTTCTTTGTCTGTTACCCTATAAAGCAGGTGGGCACTGGTCAGTAAGTGGGGAACTCATTTTTGGATTTGGGTAAAGCATAGAGGAATGCATGCACCTGCCTTGATTGGCCCCCATGAAGGCTTGTGGGGAATCTATGTGTTTGTCTCAAGTGGCCCCCATTGAGGCTTAGAGGATCTTGAGGAGTTATACCTTCTATTCTCACCCACCCCTGGGAGAAGTGTGGTTTAGGGAATGCTATATGAGTTGATTCTCCCATATCAGCAACTGTCTTTTGAGAAGACTAGACTAGAATAAAGCTTCTTTAACCCCTCTGAAGCTGTCTTCCTGTCTGACTGGATCAAAAGTGAACCTGTGCTAGAACACCTGTTAGTGTTAGGAGCCCTCCTGCGTTCTGCTACCCAACAAATGGTGTAACCTGCGTGTTTACCTGTGAAACACTGGCCCATGAAGGTTTCTTAAAAGCTGAAGTACCTAAGGCTTTCCACATGTAACATCTTCATTCAGCTCTCTCACCCCAAGTATCTTCTTGAGACTGGAGGTGAGAGATTGTTACTAAAACAGACTCTGGTCCAAGCCTCTAGGCATGATGTTTTTGTTTCTCTGGAACCTTGAAGTCCTTCTAGTGCTGCAGTCCATCAATAAATATTTATTAAGTACTTACTATTTACTAGACATTGTGCTAAGTGTGGAGCTAAAAAAAAAAAAGAGTCAAAAGATCATCCCTGCCCTTAAGGATATCACAATTCAATTGCTGGTTTGAGACAATAAGAAAACAAAATGTATAAATAAGCTACATGCAAAACAAATAGGGGAATTTGAGGGTCTGGGGAAGACCTTGGCAGACAGTTTTAAAAACTAGAGACATAAATTTCTTTCATTTTTTAATATTTGAAATTTGAAAATTCATAACCTGCCATTCCTCTTGCTTGGAGAAGAATTGTGTAAATTTGAAGTGTCTTTTTAACAGTGATATATTGGCATTTTTCTTTCAAATGCTGTAACAATTTTCATTTCAGCTGCCAAAAATCTAAATGCATATTAGTCCCATTATATTTTTAATTATGATATTTAAGGTTGTTCTCTTAGTGACAGCTGGGGATTCATTCAGCCAACTAGCTGTACTTTGCTATACAATGTATCTGTTATTTAAAAACTTATGGATGACTGGTCAAATCCAAATCAATAACTTTGAGTCAGAGTTCATAGGGTTCTAGGACCGTAACTCTAAATTTGGAAGCAATTTTAAAGGGACCATCACGTTTAATACCTTCTTTTTAAAGACGAGAATTGGAGGCCATAAGAGGTTAAGTGATTCACAGCATCATATAGCTAGATGGTACCTGGTGTAGGATTTGAATCTAGGTTTTCCTTATTTCAACTCCTTAACTTCATCCATTATACTTATCAAGCTTAACCTATGATTTCCAATTCATCCTATCATATTTCAAAGTCTTTTGTACCATTGTATTTATATAAATGAATACCAAAGGGCATTACTTGGACATTGTCTAACAAGTATAATAAGGTTGCCCCCGCCTTTTCTGATATACACATTTTGGTTTCTATCACTCTAGACATGGAATCAGAAAGACTTGAGTTCAAATCATACCCTAGACATTAACTGGCTATGTGACTCAGAGCAAGTTATTTACCTTCTCTTAACTTCAGCTTCCTCCTCTGCAAAATGGAGATAAAAATAGTCCTTACTCACAGAGTTGTTGTAAGGATCATATAAATTACATGTTTACAGAAAGTACTTTGAAACCTTAAAATGCTATATAAATCCTAGTTATTGTATTATATAATATGTAATATTATATAATAATTGTCATTGCTATTATCAAAAGGTAGGGCATTGCAAATTGTTTTAGCTCACCTTATCTCTCACTATCTAATGCTTTCTAAGGTAAATATTCAGAAAAACAAAATACCACAATTGGGTGGACTCTCAATAACCATCTAATCTAACCTGCTTTTTACAAGAATCCTCTCAACAACATACCAGACGGGGGTCAAATCTGTCTTTACTTGAAGACCTCCAGTTATTAAGAGCCTACTACCTCACAAGGCAGACTGCTCCATTCTCTGATATCTCTAGATAGAAAAATCCTCTTATACCAAAACTATTTTTTCCTCTTTGGAATATCTAACATTGTTTTCAGTTGTGGCTTTGTGGGAAAAGTTGAAACAATCAAATGCCTCTTCTCTGTGATGACCTTTCAGTAACTTGAAAACATCTATCATGTCCACCCTGTATTCCCTTCTCCAAGTTCAAATTTCCCAGTTCTGTGAGTGATTCTTATTTTACGTCAGATAAGGGCATTTCATTATTCATGTTGCTCTTCTCTGGACGTCCAATTATCAATGTCTTTCCTAAAATGTGATACCCATAACTGAACACAATATTCCAAATAAGAGCTGTGTATGGGAAAGAATGATGATGTCATCACTGCCCTAATCCTGGACGTTGCCTCATACTGCCTTTCTTAATGTAGCCTAACACATGACATTTTCTCAGCTGCCATTCTAAATTGGTGCCCTCCATTACTGAAGTGAGTGGAAAATAGTGCTGAGTGGATTTTTTTAAAGGGGGTTATTAATTCAAATGGCTTTGGAATTCCTGGCCTGGGGCTGAGATGTCTTGATTGGTGAATGAATGATTTTGCAAGCAAATCTGTGCTATGCTTCAGTTTCCTCATCTGTCAATTAGGGAAAATGATGACACCAAGACAGAGAATTGTTGTAAGGTTCAAGTAAGATAATACATACAAAACACTTTGCAAAATGTAAAGCTCCGTGTAAATGCTTATTCTTCTTAATAATAATAATAACAATAGACTCAAATAATAGAGTGTATCTAGGTAAACTCAGGTTCCCAAACAGATAATCAGTTGATGTTCTACATTCTATCTATCTGTCTCCCTGGCCACCTTGCCATTTGCCCTGCTTCTATACACATCCGTCTCCCCTTTGCTGTCTTTGCTCTTTGAAAACAGTAATAAAATCAATGTTGGGGAAAAAAAATAATTGATTTTACTATGGTTCAATTCATCATCCCTTTGTCTCCAGACATTCTCTTCCCTGGCTACTATGCACATGCACGCACACACACAAACACACCCACATGTGCATACACACATCTATGTGTTTGTATATATACATATATAGTGTGTATGTATATATATATATATATATATATATAAAACTATATACATTATATATTATATATCATAATATATTACATAATATGTTTATATGATCTTTATTACATAGATGTAATAAGGAAGGCAATATCTATGTATACATACATAGATATTGCTTTCCTTATCACAGTGTATATTTCTTGAGGGCAAAGAATGATCATATTTCTGTTTTGTATCCTTAGTGCTTAGTTAGCATAGGTCTTGGCATATAGTAAGTGACTAATCAATACTTTTCATAAATATCTTCACTCATTCAAGTTACTTCCATTGAACAGAATAACCCTTGGAGCACATGTATCTGTGTTTGTACATTTGTTGGGCTGATAGATGATAGGAGCAAAGATAGAGTCCTATGCATACAGTCATAGGGAGTACCTGGCTTTTTTATCTTGACTGCTACTTATTGGCTATGTATGCTGGACAAGACACTTGACCTCTATGCTCCTCAGTTTCCTCACATGGACAAAGAGGGGATTACATTAATTTCCAAGATTCAAAAGATCATAAAATCATGGGATTTAGACTAGACAAGGACAATAAAAGAATATCCATCAATGGAGTAATAGTTGAATGAATTGTGACATATGGATGTGATGGAAGATGATGACATAAATGATCTCTAAAAGGCATGGGAAATTTTGGATACATGGATACAGAGTGAATTGAGCAGAACCAAAAGAACAATTTATGCTTTACTACAAATTTTGTAAAAATGGACAATTTTGAACACTTTTAAATTGATGAAGCATGAAAGAGCAAAGCCAGAACATTTTATACAAAAACAATACTACAAAGACAAAAATATTTGAGAGTTTTAAGAACTATTATCAATGCAATGACCATCCATGGTTTCAGAGGACTGTTGCTAAAACATATTGATCCCTTCTGAAAGAGGGATTATGGATTGAGGGTATAGAAATACGTGTATATGTATATGTATTTCTGAACACAGTAAGGGAATTTACTTTTTTCACTATGGTTATTTATTACAACAAATTCATTTTTCTTCTCTTTTTCTTCCAGTGGGTTATGAATGAGAGAATACACATCTCTGTTAATTAAAAAAATCAAACATTTTATAAATAGAGAGATTTGGGAGGATATAGTTGTGATATGTTGCAAACACTTTAAGATGAGGTCATGGTATTTTTTATGTATTGTAAGAAAGACTTCATAGGATGAGAGTAATCTGGAAATATGGCACATAAAAGTGAAACACATCTTTGCAACTTAAAAAAAATTCCTATGATCCAAGAAGAAAAAAAAATAATAGATAAATCCTTCTTGGAATACAAAAAAGAATATCAATATCAATAAGACTGAGTATCAAAGGTAGAAGTAATATACCACAGGAAGAAAGCAGAACCTGAAGGAGCCTTTAATGGGAGCTAATTTTTTTCTTAACATTAATCAAAAATAAATTAGGCCAATCCATAGGAGTAATGTAACTGGCGGCATCCTGAACAGAAATAGTATAACTCAATAACATACCTTAATATTTAGCACCTGGTCAGATAAGAAGGTTCAAAATGCATGGTATTCTGTGTAATAGTAGAAATAAAAATTGGTACAAGGCTGGCTTATAATGATAATTGGGATCTTTCCTTTAAGCCATGTTACTCAAACACTCCTGACAAAGTGCCTAAAATATTCGGTGTTAGTTCCATCATTGCAGTGAGGTGTTGTCAAAGAATATCCTGCAAATATCTTATGTAAGTAGGAAAATGTTATCACATTTGTTATCTCATCATGTAACAATACATTTAAAAACTTTGATGGGTTTATAATCTAAGAGTCGTTGCTATTACCTCTTAAAAATGCTCATCACACACATCGTCAAGTTCCACTCAGTGCCAAAGGATTCTGTGTAACTATTGTCTATCCAACTTAGCATGGTGCTTGGAATGTAGAAGGTGCTTAATTAAAGCTTTGTGACTGACTGTGCCATTACATCAATCCTCTTTAGAAGGTACACAAAAAAGTATGAAAGCCCTTCCTCTCACTTTTTGAACATTCTGAGGATGTCATTTAAATAGCTTCAAATGCACCAGTTCAGCCTTTAGTGTATCCATGTAGCCTTCATATGGTCCGTCTCTTGTCTCTCTGGCTAAATCTAATCATTCATGCCCTCCATGGCACTCAAGTTCGCCTCTGTCTAGTCATCAACACATCTTTTATTTCACTTCTTGAATCCAAGATATCATTAGTAGATTATTGCAGCTATTTTTTCCTACCGTGAGGCTTTCCATTGCCACATCAGTTTTTCCCCCCTTAGTTCTTCTGAGCTAATGATGTTTAAAGATTTTCAAGCAAGTGGTATATATGCTGTGATCCTGAGTAATTTTATATTATTGAGAGTAATGAGTAATTTCTTAAAATGTGATCCAGTCACTGTTCTATTGAATACTGGCTTGACTCATTATAACTTAATCTCTTTGGGCCTCAATTTCCTCATATTTAAAAAGAACAGCTTGAATTAGATAATGCTTAAATTCCTTTCCTGTTATAAAAGTCTGCTATTAATGATTATCCACAAGTGGTTTATATGATTGATGAATTTATTAAGTATAGTCATTTCCCTTTCAATACATGTGATTGCCAGGCTACGTACAGAAGAACCAAACTAGGAGTATGTCATACACAGAAAAAAATTAGGTGAGTTTGGAAATGCTTGCATAGATATAGATATAGATATAGATATAGATATAGATGAATGTAGATGTAGATGTAGATGTAGATGTAGATGTAGATAGATGTAGATGTAGATGAAGATGTAGATGTAGATGTAGATGTAGATGTAGATATAGATATAGATATAGATATAGATATAGATATAGATATAGATATAGATATAGATATAGATATATGTGTATATAGATATAGATATATGTGGATATAGATATAGATATAGATATAGATATAGATATAGATATAGATATAGATATAGATATAGATATAGATATAGATATAGATAAGATATATAGATATAGATATAGATATAGATATACATATATATATAATATAGATATAGATATAGATACATATAGATATAGGTATATATGTGTGTATATATATCCAAAACTGTATGTACAAGAACTACAAATGTTTTGAAAGTGGAAAAGAAAGAGAAAAGTACAATAAATGTTGGTGTCTGTGAAACTGCTTCAAATGAACAGTTTCGACTTTAGAAAATCTAATGTCTCTATGACTTTTCATAAATATTAAGAGAGACATAGTTTTATTTTCCTTCTGTCCAAATCTCCGCTCAAGCTTTTACAGCCTAACTGGCAGTGTCTATAATTGATTGACAGGTAGGGCAATGAAAATGAAAACACTAGGCAGACCCCCTACTGAGACAGCTCTTTGTAAAGGAAATGCAACCATCTCCTGCCACACAGAATGGTTAGGGAATGGACTGTTCCAGTTCATTGCATATTCTAGTTAACTAGGGTGTTTTGGAACCCGGGAAAAATAGGGACAATTTTGAAAATGCAGCATTTGGGCTAAACCAAAGTCATTTTAGAACTAGACTGGTGATTTCACTGTTGTAGGTAATTCCCAGGAAATAAAATGTTTCTGCCTTGGAGAATTGTATGGATTACTGGGAGGCTAAAGGGCGTTTTTTAGAATCACACAGATATTGAGTCAAGAAGCAGAATTTGAACACAAAACATTCTCACCTGACCCCAAAGCTAGATCTTTATTCACTACATAATTCGTTACATCAAGGTTATTCCCAGGCTTAGTGTTACATTGGTATAATTGGAAATGCATTGGTAAAAAATAACTTCCGAATGTACCTGTTACTTTTGCCAATAATTATTTGTGAGATGAATTACTAGTCAGTCTCTCCTATACGATAATGAAGGAACCTAGTAACACTTGTATTGATAATTAGGCTTAATAAGTTATTATTAAAAACTAAAAGGCACTAGATCTGGGATCAGAGTTTTTACAATTAAATTTTGCCTCTGGTGCTTAATACCATTATAATGTAGAATGGAGTACATTATCTCACACAAAACAGACAAGAAAAGGTTCTTACAGAGGAGGGGAAACAGGGGAAGGTGAGAGGAAATGAGGGAATCTTATTCTCATAGGATTTGTCTTAAGGAGGAAATAACATACACACTCAGTTGGGTATGGAAATCTGTCTTAACGTACAGGAAAATGGGGGGGGGAAGGAGACAAGAGAGCAGGGGAATGATAGAGAGAAGGGCAGATTTCAAAAGGAGTAATCAGAAGGAAGTACTCCTGAGGAGGGACCGGGTCAAAAGAAAGAATAGAATAAATAGGGGGGGGCACAGGATAGGATTAAGGGAAATAGAGTTAGTTTTTCACAACATGTCTACTATGGAAGTGCTTTGTATAACTACACATGTATGGACTCTATTGAGTTGCTTGCCTTTTCAATGAGGGTGGGTGGGGTGGGAGGAAGGGAGAAAATTTGGAACCCAAAGTTTTAAAAACACATGTTTAAAAAAAAAGTTTTCACATGCAACTGGGAAATAAGAAATACAGGAAATGAGGTACAGAAATATATCCTGCCCCATAGGAAAATAGAAGGGGAAGGGGATAAGACAAGTGGGGGGGTATAGATAGAAGGGAGGGAAGACTAGGGGAAGGGGTATTCAGAATGCATGCCATTTTGGGAGGGGGAGGGGCAAGATGGGCTGAAAATTTGGAATTCAAAATCTTGTAAAGGTAAATGTTGAAAACTAAAAATAAATAAATTTATATTAAAAAAATTAAAACAAAAAAACCAAAAAAGTACATAAAGATAACTTCACGTGTCTCAGTTTCTATGGCTGTAAAATGAATGTGTTGGATTAGATGTCCTGTGAGATCTGTGCCAGCTCCAAATCTGTGATCCTCTGACCTAGTATTTCAACCATCTTCAATTTAGTGAGGATGGAGGCTCTCTCTCTTGATGCACACCAGATCACAACACATCTTTAAACTCAATAGATGGAAACTTCTGATAAGAAGGCAAAATGAAATATTTGTCCTATTTCTTGCTCCAATACTCAGCACCTATAAAAAAACAAGATAAAGTTCTAAAAATTATAACAAAAAGAATAAAAAAGGAAGCATTTCTCTAAAATGAACTTTTTTATTAATAAAATGAACTTTTAACCAATTAATGCAATTATTACAGAAGATTTGATTATTAAATCTGATGCACCCTCTTCCATCCCTACTCCATCAGGACTATTCTTTGAGTTGCATTTTATCTTTGCCAATTCCCTCCAATCTTCATTGAATTAACCCAGTTTGATTCCATCTACCTTTTAATATGAGAAAATGAATTCAACTTGTTCAACCCCAGAACTCATGACCAGAGATAGTGGGCAACAGAGAAAAAAGGAATGATCCCAGAAAGAAGGACAATTGAATGATTTGGTCTAATAACAGCTACAGTGATATCTGTCATTTCCCCTTCAGAATCTTCTCTTTGAAATCTTCCAGTTAACCAATTACATCTATCCTTTGAATAACTTTATAGAATTCATCCAGACATGGTGATCTAATTAGTAAAAAGAGCCAGCTGAGGATGGGTAAGGAACCCAACAGTGTAGAGCTTGATATAACATTGACTATAACAAAAAAGAGGGACCTTTCAATAGAAAATTAAAAGATTTTCTATAAGCTTAGCTCAAACTAAAAAAAAAATCATTCATAAGACTGATAAACATTGTAGGAAAAAATTACTTGATCTAATAAATGTCATGATTATACAAATACCATAAAAATACAATAGAATGAAGGATGTTTGATAAATACCTGATGAAAGGAGAA
Organism: Phascolarctos cinereus; assembly: GCF_003287225.1. Lineage (NCBI taxonomy): Eukaryota > Metazoa > Chordata > Mammalia > Diprotodontia > Phascolarctidae > Phascolarctos > Phascolarctos cinereus. The sequence goes on along the minus strand of NW_027555958.1, from coordinate 201,426,309 downwards.
ACAGAGAAATAATATCCATGAGTTCCCCCCAAATTATAATTGAACAATACTAATAAAGTCTAAAAGAGTTGTGCAAATAAATAAAATATTTTAAAATAATATTTCAATACCATCTCTGAAATAGCTCTCTTTCCTTCCTCTTCTCTCTACTCAGACAAGCACCATACATGTTCAGGTACTTGTTACTTTTTGAATGGATTGTTGTAATAGTTTTCAGACTGGTCTAATTCACATCTTACATCTCTCTCCCCTTCAGTCTATCTTATACACTATTACCAAAATAATCCTCATTCATATGTATATATATATATGAATGAAGATTATTTTTGGATATATATGTATATATAATGGATATTATATTGCTTTTCTTTTTAAATGAAAGGATTGGTATAGTTGATTTTTATGGTATATAAAATAATATGAGTAAATTTAATGTGTTTGAGGTAAAGTACTGTAAAGGAAGGTGAGAAAGAATCTTTGAGGGATCCCAGATTAAAATTAGTATATGAAAAGTACATTAAAAAGCCCACACATTGATTTAAAGGAGGGAAAAATTTTAAAATCCATTCAAAAAATTGAAAGGTGTTTAAAAAAAACATAACTATAATATTAATGTGAATGGATTAAGCCCAGCAATAAAATGAAAGTGACAGAATAGATAAGCAAACAAAAGCCAACAATTTGCTGCATGCAAGAAACATACAGAGATATGCCTAACCACTAAAAGTGAAGGACTAGAACAAAATTCAGTCATGTAACAAAAAAAAGTAGGATTTGCATTTATATCCTAAGAGAAATAAATAAGGAGTCAAATTATGCCTAAAGAGTCCATAGGCAATCAACAGTGGTGTTAATGCTATAAGTACTAAATGGCATAATGTTTATGTTCTCAAATAATAAGCTTTCCCAACTTAATTGTTTCAAAAAAAATTAATTATTCTTCTCTAAGATATAAAAAAAAGAGAAGGCAAACAAAAAAAGTTTACAAATGAAATATAGAAGCAGTTTGCAAAGATTGCAATGAAAAGTATAGTGATTTTTAATGTAAACTTAAATGTACATACATACACACATATGTATATATATGTAATACGACTCCACTTTTACACATTTAACCTACAAGAGGATAAAGAAAACGATTAAATATAAAAAGGCAAAAATATTAAACACATCCCTTAAATCCTGTGACATAATAAAGTACATTTGATATAGAACATATAAATATATATCAATACTAAATGAATGAATATTGGACCAAGAAAAATAATACAAAACAAAATTAATTAGAATAATTAAATTTAGATCAAATGATAACCTTTATGAAATACAGCAAAACAAAGCAAAAGGTACATCTCTGAAAGCACATATATCAGCAAAATTATATCAGCAGGTAGTTTTCATGAGTTGGTATGAATTAAAAAAAAGTCCATTCCCCTACTTTCAATGTGCTTATAATTATGGCTTTTTAATCATAGCAAGGCTGTTTCTTAAATAATAGACAAATAATCCTTCAACAGTCTGTATGCAAAGACTTTTCTACATGGTAGTGCTTACCAGAATGTTGTCTAATATTATAAGCCTGGAAAGAAATGGATACTTCAGTGCTATGTTGAAAAGAAAAGGGAAGAGGAGGAGAATCCTTGTGCTAAGACATCAATTGGTCTGGCTGGACATCAGCAGATATTTTATTCCCAAAATGCCCTAAAGGAATGCCACCTTCAAGGAGATATTTATCACTTAAATACTCTTTTTGTCTCAATTTCTCACCTGAAGAAGGAAGAAGTTAGACAAGATTTTCCTTCATATCCTAAATTGTTAATGTTATGATAATATCACTAACCTAGGGCAAATAGAGGCAATCACTTATGTTGCCACCTGAAAAAACAAACAAACAGCAACCACTATAACAAAAACCAGGAGTCTCATCTTCAAAGCTTGAATCAACATCAAGAGAATTATGTGAATGTGTACCAATGATATTATAATGAGTATATGTGACAAAAGAGATAAGGCATCTCTAGACCACTGTGTAAGTGACATCTAGAGAAGATCAAAGGAAAAAAAAATAATATGTATTAGTCTCTCCATTATGTCATAATGGAGAGTGTTCCTTATTTAACAGAGTTCCTCTATTTCTTGGAGAGAGAAACATTTTATCTAAGCTTATACTTTGTATCTTTTATAGCTTGAATTCAGTCAGCCAATATAATATTTTCAAAAATTTAGACTTCCTCTGTCTTTTATTCATAATCCTGGAAAACTAAAACATAGGCAAGATTAGAGGAAAAGTTTATCTCTGAAATCTACCATGTTTATAGATTAATAATATTTGTCTACTTCCTGAATCTGAAATTTTATGGACTTCATGCATTGTTGTGTATGCCCCCTCATTTCCCCAAGCCATTACTATCAAAACACTTTAATCAGCAGACTTAGCGTGTGTCTACATAAAGTCATTTTCATTTTCAATAATAATTGTGTTCAATCTCATTGAACAGTATATTGGCATCTGTAATGAATATTAAGGAAAATAGTGTCACTTGACACTTTATTTCAACAGCAACGTTAAAGAACTTTAGTAAGTTAACTAATGTATTAACAAACCGCAGAGTGGCATATGGACATGGATGAGGTTGAGTTATATTTTTATTCACCATTATTTCACAGATCTATGATTTATAAATGTCTGAGATCCTTGGAAATTCAAACAAAAACTAAACTAGTCATTAAAATTTCAATCATTTTGTGACTTTGTTTTATGTCCCAGGCTGTGATTTCTTTTTTTAGGAAACTTAATGAGGAAATCTGCCTCCACCTAGTTAGAGAACTACAACTTTTCTTGCAATTGAAGACTTAAAGAATGACTTCAACCCCTGATAGGTGATAAGTTAAGTGACCTTTCCACAGCTCTGCATTCAGTATGTGTCAGAAGTGGAGATTAAAAATTCATCCTGGTTCCATATTGCCTCTTTCTATTAAAATGCTGTACTTATGACTGAATAAAAAAAAAAGTTCAAAAGTGTAGTGGTAAAAGTTGCTGAACTCCCTTCAACAATGAAATGACAAAACTAGTCTCTAACTTTCAATTTCATACCGTGCTACTGTATCTTCTTGTCAAACTGGTATTTCCTCCTCCCCCAGACCACACCTTTTGCTTTCATTGTATCCCACTCCAAAGCTTTAACTCATGCAATTACTTAACCTTGGAATATTCTCCATACAATTCAAATGTTGAATGACTTATTCAGCTTTAAAAATAACCCAATGTCCCTATCTTATTGAAATTTCCCTAGGCCCCATTAATAGGTAATGACATTTTTGCAGCTCAGTAATGTTCTTATGGCATACCTTGACATTTCAAGTGAGTAGTAATCAGGATGTTGTGGTTCCTGGTTCAGAAGGCACAGCTAGACATTACTCCCTACTCTATGCAACTCATATTCATGTCCTTCTAGAAATTATCACAGTCTCCTTGAGTGGGAGGCCTTTAATTAGATATATATATATGGAAGATAGTGCATAAATTAGGCTATTCATCCATTGTACCTCACCCTTGACACTAACTTTTCCTATTTTTTCTGTTCTTAAATCTTTGATGCTTTTGATAGTATCTTTTGTGTCACTTCTTATGGACCAGTCGTCATTGGTACTATTCTACTGTCTACTTACTCCTACCATGTATCTCTCACTGCTCTTTGGGTCCCATGAAATTCAGATTTTCCTCAATCCATTCATCCAATGACATACTTATATGCAAGAAAAATATACTTGTTTAGAAAATGAGGTTTTGTGGAAGGAACAATTTGAAATCATTGCAAGTACCATACATGTTCTAAAATATAATTTAGTACATTCTCTTCCTCCTATTCAATACTGAGCATTATTTATTTGTCATGTATTACCAAAGTATTTGTACTGGTTGACTAATCGACTGAGTTGCCACTAAAACTGCATTACATAATCTGGGTAAAATGCATTCTTCCTCTACTTTGCTTTTTCCTATGTAGAATTTTCTTTTCTTTTTCCCAAAACAACAACCTTCCTCTCGCCTCCCCCCCACATACACACTGTCTTCTATGATTGAAAGAAGCTCTTTGGGAGAAAGATTGTTCCATTCGTTTCCTGTATCTCTAGGGTCAAACATATTTCCATGCATATAGTGAATGCTTAATAAGTGCTTGTTGATAAATTGAAAGTTTGGTCTAGTCTCTTTTGAGTAACTATGGAAAACATCAACATGTGATATTTCAGGACTTGATACAATCAGTGTGAATAACCTTGGTGAATATATTTTTCTCTATATAATTCATTGCATAATGTTAATAAAAAGGATTGTTTAAAAGTATCTTTGTAGTTGTATCTGGCAAGGAATTCTGTATGAACTTAAAATTATGTTTGGAGATGCTTTTATTAGAAGAGAATTTTTAAGGCTGAATTTTTTAAAATACATTTTTCCTCATAATCAACCAACAGAAAACACAGTAAGATTGCATTCCTAAGACTGCACAGTCAACTACATGAGTGTGATGAGCCCTTTTGTAGAAAATCATTTATGGAAGCCTACCTGTTACTTTCTTAGATTTTTACCAGGTATATTCTCAATAAAAGCACATGCCATTTTTATAACTATTAATACATGTATATAAAATGTACAGGGATTTAAATATGTATGCAAAATGCATACATATATGTATTCTTTTTAACTTTTATTGATAACTTATCCTTGATCTCTCTGCCACCTTTGACATTGTCAATCACCCTCTTATCCTTGATACTCTCTTCTTTCTAGGTTTTTTGGGGACACTATTCTCTTTCTGTTCTTCTACCTATATTCGGCATCTCTTCACCCAGGTCATGCCTGCTAATCATGAGTGTCCCACAGAACTTAATCTTAGCCCTCTTCTCTTTTTTCTTTATGCTATTTCACTTGGTGGTCTCATTAACTCTCATGGTTTCAATTATAATTTCAATGCTGACAATTCTCAAATCCAGCCCTAATCTCTCTGCGTACCTCTGGTTTTTCACCTCCAACTGCCTATTAGACATCTCAAATCAAATGTCCTATAAAGATCTTAAACTCAACATATCCAAAACTGAACTCATCATCTTTTCTCCTAGATCCTACCCTTCTAGATTTCCCTATTACTATTACTATTTATTTATTTATTTATTTAGTCATTTTTATTCATTTATTTATTTATTTGTTTGTTTGTTTGTTTTTGGCTCCACAATCAGGGCTAAGTTATTTGCCTAGGGTTACACAGGTAATAAATGTCAAGTGCCTGAGGCCAGATTTGGACTCAAGTCCTTCTGACTCCAGGATCAAATATAAAATCCTCTTCTTTGTATTCAAAGCCCTTCATAATCTATCCTCCCACCCACCTTTTCAGTTTTCTTACAACTTCCACTCCATCACATTTTCTTCAATCTAGTGGGCCTCATTACTGTTCCTCAAACAATATACTCTATCTCTTGGCTCTAGGAATTTCCAATGGCTGTCCTCTATACATGGAGAGCTCTCTCTCTTCATTTCTGCCTGATGGTTTCTCTGGCTTTCTTCAAGTCCCAGCTAAAATACTGCTTTCTCAAACTCAAACTTCCCTCTGTTATTTCCAGTTTATATTGGTGGAGCTTGTTTGTCCATATCTCTTTGTATGTTGTCTTCTCCTGTTAAATTGTGAGGTCATGGAGAGCAAGGACTATCTTTTACCATTCTTTGTATATCCCCAGTGCCTAGCACAATGTCTGGTACTTAATAAGCACTTAAGTACATACTTACTGATTGAGGTACGTGAACACATTTATCTGAGAACCTAAGCACAGTTGTCTATAGTTACAGATATCCTCTCTCTGTGTCTCTCTGTCTCTCTCTCTCTCTCTCTGTCTCTCTGTCTCTCTCTCTCTGTCTCTCTCTCTCTCTCTCTCTCTCTCTCTCTCTCTCTCTCTCTCTCTGCACCTGTCTCTCTCTCCATCTCTCTCTCTTTCAGAGTATGTGTGGGGGAACTTGTGGCTGATAATGTTGCCTATGTACATTTTCCTTAAACTTTTATTTTTTTTCCCCTTCTTTGAGGTAACTTCAGAGTCCATCCTTGGACACTTTTAAAATTGGGTTGATTCAAATATGGATTTCTTCTGTATATATTTGACTAGGACTAACCACTTTCCCTGACTTCCTGTTCTGAAATTTTATTTCTCTTTCTTGAAGTATTATTATAGAAATAGAGTGGTTTCTACCTTTTCAAAACTAAGCTCAGGATTCTATGGAGATACCAGGAGATCTGTTTCTTATCTGATATATTTGTTGTCTTCCTTTTCAATTTATCTTTAAATTATCTTTCAATAAGCAGGCTCAGTTCTGTCTCAAATAAAGCTTTCTGCAGACTTATTTCCCTTCCATTTTTTCCTGTTTTGTGAGATTTTACTGCTTATAATATTCTCTCCTCCTTCATAATATTTTCCAAAGAAATTGCATACTATACCATTGCTATTTATTATAACTATCAGTTTTTATATCGAATTTCTGCACTGTGGAAAAATTTCCAAGGGATAGAGACTGATGCAAACCTAAAATGAAATTCTCCCCAAAGTGTCTTCCATATTTCTTTGCAAATAGCAGATGTTTAATAAATATTTATTAAATTGGTGAATAAATGAGTCATACTGAAAACTGTGATATTTTCACATCCCTGTACTCTTACTGATGCTGCATTACATTTATTAATCTTAAAATAGAATTTGAAGGATCTTTGAGCTAATATCTGGCATACATACCACCTATGGGTGGACAGATAGCTGAACCATACATATAGGTGATTGTCTTTAACTACAATAAATTCTCCAGGGTTGGTGACTACACAATCCTCCATAATAGGAATAATGGATTTAAGTAGCCTTTCTAAGGATTCATCCCAGAGAGTACAAAATTACAAGTTCAGTAAAATGTGTCTTCAATAGTGAGAGGCTGACGGAAATAATAGATGGAATATTGGATTCAATGTTTGGGTTACCTGGGTTCAGTTCCTACCTCTTACTATATTGTCTGTGTGGCATTGGGTAAGTCATCATTCATTGCTTCAGGCAATTCTCTAAAACTATAAATTAGAGTAGTTTCACTCCCTTCATTGGAGGGAGTTTCCCTGCCATGGAACTTCCTATACTGATGAAAACACAAGCCTAAATTGAAAAAAAAAATACATGCATACATACATATATATACATTATATACACACACACACACGTGTGTGTTTGTATGTATATGCACACACAAATACATGTATATATATATACATATGCATATGTGTGTGGTAAGTGTGATCACAAGGCAACAAATGAGGAATATTTCATCTGTAGTTAAAAGTTATACATCATCTCTATTGTTCCATACTCATGTCAATAAAAGACCTAAACAAGGACCTGAGACTATACCCCTTCACATCTTTTCCCTTTTCAGCAGCTACATAGATAATCAGCCTATAGGGAAAAGAGCTGCCCTTTCTCCTGTGTTATAGGGGAGTACAGAATCCTTATGCACCCTTATAATAGCCTGTTCCCCCCACATGCTCAAGGAGATTAGGGAGCTTATGTAACACATTCTAAACTCCACATATATGTGCTCCTTTTCTGAACTGAATGAACTCATAGATGTTGAAAGAATTTAAAGTAGTCTACCTAAACCACTAAAAAAAAATCCATTTGAGCATTTTTGTTTATTTTTTGTCCAAATTTTTCCATGGCTGATGATTCAAAATCAGCCTTTTAAGTGAGATATAGGCAGTGCATTTTGAAGTGCAAGAAGGATATGAAGACTTTAAAAGTAAAAATAAGGGCACAGCAGTGTTTGGTGGTGTGCTTTAGAAAAAGTATATTATTTTGTTAGACTTTGTCACATGAATTTATATGTATATACATATATATATTATATGCATAAGCATCTATATGTATGCACACACATACACATGCATGTTATATATGTATAAATACATGTATGTACATGTGTGCAATACAAACAATGACATCAAATTTCTAATTATTGCATTTTCACATTTTCATCTCCACATTTATGTACTATGTTGGGATACACACAAGCCTTATACAGAGAGAGAAGGGAAACCTTATCTGCTCTCAAATGCTCCAGTCAACCAATTGCCAAAAAAAAAAAATGTAGTGAGTATCTGTTATATGAAGAGCCCAGTGCTTGATGGAGAGAGAGATACAAAGAGGAGACAGTTATAGGGTGGTATCAGAGGACCTGGGATCAAATCCTTTCTCTTACACAGAATCTATGTGACCTTGGTTCCCTTAATCTCTTTGTACTTGAAATTCCTGATTAGATTTGGATTAGATGATATGTCAAGTTCTCATATATAGCTCTAGATCTATGATCCCCTCCTCCAGTGATATTATGATTATAAATTATACATAGTTTGCTCTCATGGAGCTTACAATTAACTAGGGGTCAACATAGTATGTTATTATTTATCTTATTTATTATTATTATTATTATTAGTAATAATAATAATAATAATGATTATGATGATATAATGTTTTATTAGGAAACAACAGACTTATCACCTATTATCAATTAGATTACAATCTATTGTGAGTCTACACTTAATTGCAGAGAGAAAATCATTCTCCTAAAATTGTTATTCCTTATCCTTGCAAAACATGCTTCAGAATATTTCCCTACTATTGTTGTTTACTCTCATTACCATATCATTGTTATGAATAGGCAGTCTTGTACATAGTCCATGATTCATAGCAGCAATAGCTTTTTTAACCAGGTAGTAATCTTTTAAAAATTGCTGATACAGTCTCTAGTTTTCTATACCCGCAATCTTCTGGATTCACATCCCTCCAAAAAAAATTCCCCTTCCCCAACACAAATGCATAAACTTTCAGTGATTAAAAATTGTGCCTTAGTTCCAAGGATTTCTTCTTATCAGTATCCTATCTTCTTATCACCATCTCCTTTTAGATAAAATATTTCTGATAAATAATAGTTCAGACACTTTTAAAGGTAAGTTATAACTTATGTGTGACTACCAAATATAAAACTTTCCTGAGTCTTGCTCAGAGGTGCACAGAAAATAAGAAAGACTCAATTTTCTTAGGGTTGTTACAGAGTAATCAGAACTGCTCTGCTACCTATGTAAAACCGTAATGGGCAAAATGTAAAGGGAAAAAAAAAGGTTTTTCTTTCCCTCCTTGCTCCCTTAGCATTATTCCATACTTACTGTTCCAACTTCCTAGCTATATGGAGCCATGACTCTCCACTGTAACATCCTACAGGACCTGTTCTCCATTTTCAGCAGTCTGTGCACCCCAGAAGTTAAGTGACTTTCCCTTCACCACACAGTTACTATGACTCAGAAAGGGAATTTGGCTCTAGGTCCTCCTGGATCAGCTATCTAATGCCTTTGTGATTTTTTCTCTCTTATCTTGAAGCAAATTTCTCTAAAGTTATATTTTGTATGTATATGTATATGCTTCCTGAAATGACCAAGTTAGGATTTAATCAGTAGATTTGCAAAAACTCCATGATAAATGAGGCTAGAAGTAATGTTTTAGGACACCTACTCTTTCCTTGTGTAACACGTGAATTTTAAATGGGCCTTCTGGGGGAAAGAACCCTGTTTCTGTCTCTAACAAAAAATAGCTGAAGTGGAGGGTAGGGTCAAAATTTCAGACCAAGAAATGAGACTTTCCATAGTAGGTTGTTGAGGGAACTAGCCTTTTCAGATAGTTTTAGAGTGATGGGCTTGGAATCAGAATGACTCAAGTTTAAATCTGACCTCAGACATGTAATAGCTGTGTGATCCTTGTCAAGTCACTTAACCTCTGTTTGCATCACTTTCTTCTTTTGTAAAATGAGGATAACAATAGCACTTACCTCCCAGGTTGTTGTGAAGATCAAATTAACCAATAATTGTAAAATGTTTAGCACAGTGCCTGGCACATAGTATTATATAAATACCATCATCATCATCATCATTCCTTAGATTAAACTATATAGGTAATCAAATGCTTGAGCTAATTATATGAAAGCCAAACTAGATCCCATGGGATTTGTGTGTAAAAGGATTTATTTTGGTATTACCTACTTCAATTTCTTTTCCTCTATACCTCCTTTCTCAACATTCTCCCTCATCCCTCAATGCCCACCACCACCCATCAAGAAAAAAAAAAGGCAGTGCTATGTAGGATCACCCTTTACCTCGTTACTAAAATCTAGTTTTTCATCAAGATCTTATAAGATATGGAAAGTGTTTATACATGTAGCATACACCTACTGCTTTTTATTATTTTTACCATTCAGAATGCTAACTGCTTACCAAAAGTATTTTATTTTCATTGTGCTTCTAGCTAAATTCTGCACAATAAAACAAACTAAGCAGATGGCAGACAGAAATAGTAAAAGTAAAAAGAAAATGTACAAAGATATCTTGAGATAAACCAAAAAAATAGGATAGCATACACTTGGAGTTGGATGAATCAGAGGTAAAATCAATTCAATTTTGAAAACATTCAGCTGTTGGAGATATATGAATGTGCAACAAAGGTTGAACAGAATATACGTACATACACATACTCACATACATATGTGCATGTGTATGTGTATAGATGTGAATATAGCATACATACATATAGATACATAGATAATATTCCATAGAGAGTGCTGGGACTGGAGCTGGGAAGACTGATCTTCCTGAATTGAAATCTAGTATTAGACACTTACTAGCTGTGTGACCCTGTGTTAACTCTGTTTGGCAAAGTGTCCTCCTATAATATAGCATAACGTGATAAAATATAATGGGGTTATATAACAATGTAATATATTTATATATCAAGTGTAATATATATGTAAGCAGTTTCACATATACACATATTTTTGAAGAATACTATGTAAATCATATGATTAAACTTATTTTTAAAAATAATGGGCTCATGTAAAGTATATTAATTCATTAATGAAGATTCAGAATGATCATCTTATGACATCAACTTTTCATAAGAAATAGTATGATTAAAAACACTGAAATATATAGAAATAAAATGACTCTTTAAGATTAGATTACTATTGTAGTCTATATGACCACCTGAGTTGCAATTAATTGCACATATCATAAGAGACTCCTAATGATTAAAGAGTAATTTCTCCACCTATTTTCTTTGACTAATTGCAATACTCTTTTTCAGATATTCTAGGAAAATAGTTTCTACTGTGATGGCTCACCTCACTACAGTTTCTACCCACAGTCCCTGAACATGACACAAATATCCAAAATTTCATTTTCAGAAAGTGTTTTAAATATCACTTGAGAAATGATACTTGGAAATTAAAATGCATTGAACAGCCTACTCTCACTCCCCAATAAAGCATATTCCAAGAATAACTGAAAATTCTGTCCTTATTGCAATATCAAATAGCATGTGTCTAAATAGAAAACAAAATGAATACTAACTTTATTGAGGATTGGAACTTTGTCTTGGTACATTTTGTGTGGAAGAAGGGCCCTTCATAGATGCCTAGGATAATGACATTCATTTTCATAAAATAAAGAATTTAATGATAATTTGGTCACATCTTACATAAAAATTTAATTTATTATTCTTATATTATTTGTTGCATTGGTAAAAAAAAAATAAGCCAGAGAGTAGAATGTTGATACTATCCTATTTCTTAGTCCCCTACTTTTTGAAATCTTTTAAAAAAAATTTACAATAATAATCACTTGGTATTAAATATACAAAGCACTTCAAAATTATAATGAAGAAAATGAAATCAAGTGGATCTTATATTTAATTGTATTTTTTAATTTGATTTTTTTTATTTTTTAAGTTCTTAATTTTCTCTCTTTCCTTCCCCACTCCTCACTAAAGAAGACTAGCATTTAACACAATTTCTAAATATAGGTAAAGCCACACTATGCACACTTCTATTTATCAATTCTTTCTCTAGACGTGGATAGCATCTTCCTTAACAGATCCTTTGTAGTTGATTTGAGTATTTATAATGCTCAGAATAACTTGTTTGGGGGCAGAGTCAAGACGGGGGAGAAAAGCCAGGGCACTGTCTGAGATGTCTCCAGTTTCCCATGGAACAACATTAAATCGAGTCTCTAAATGAGTTCTGGAGTGACAGAACCAATGAAAAGGTGGAGTGAAACAATTTTCTAGCCCAAGATAACTTAGAAGGATTTCAGGAAAGGTATCCCTCATTTAGGTAAAAGGGGAGTGTAGCCCAGTGCAGGTGGAATCTGGGAAATCAAGGGGAAGACCTTAGCCATAGTACAGATTGGTAACTGAGGCCCTGTGGTTCTGGCTCAATAGGCCAGTTGCATAGCAGGACAACTTTGAGGCTTCCAGCCCTAGAACAGCAGGAAAAGTGCCAGCCCTGGAAACCCAGGTACAATAGGTGTGACTTGGCTGAGCCACCCTAGTTCAGTGAACAAGCTGCCTGCCCCAGAGGCCCTGGTGCAGAAAGCCAGTGATCATTCCCTTGACTCCCAGTGCAAGAAGGTTGGGACGGTGTCTCCTGTAACCCAGGAACAGATCTCAACTTTAAAAGTAATGAAATAGGCTAGATAATAAGCAAAAAACCAAAAAAGAGTCCCCCGACCATAGAAAGCAACCATGGCAATAAGGAAGATCAAAACACAAATTCAGAAGAAGACTATGTCAAAATGCCTACACACAAAGAAGCCTCAAATAGGACTATGAATTGGTTTCAATCCCAAAAAGTCCTCTTGGAAGAGCTCAAAAAGGATGTGAAAGCCTAATAAGAGAGGTAGAAGGAAAATGTGTAAAATAAATAAGAATTATGGAAAAGAATCATAGAAAAACAATCAATAGCTTGGAGAAAGAAGCACAAAAATTAACTGAAGAAATTTAAAGGGAGGTATAAAAGCTAACTGAAGAAAATAGTTATTTAAAAATTAGAATTGAATAAATGGAAGCTAATGACTCTACAAAACATCAAGAAGCACTCAAACAAAATTTTTTGAATAAAAAAAATAAAGGAAAATGCAAAATACCTCATGGGAAAAAACAACTGACTTGGGAAATAGATACAGGACAGATAATTTGAGAATTATTAGAATACCTGAAAGCCATGATCAAAGAGAGAGAGAGAGAGAGAGAGAGAGAGAGAGAGAGAGAGAGAGAGAGAGAGAGAGAGAGAGTGTTTGGATATCATCTTTTAAGAAATTACCAAGGAACATTGTGTTGATATTCTAGAACCAGAGGGTACAATAGTCACTGAAAAAAATCTACTGATCAAATCCTTAAAGAGATTCCAAAATAAAAACCCTAAAGAATATTGTAGCCAAATTTCAGACCTGACACATTAAGCAGAAAATAATACTGCAATCATCCAAAAAGAAACAATTCAAGTATCAAGAAACCACAGTCAGGATTACACAGGACTTAGCAGTTTCTACATTAAAGGATCAGAGGGCTTGGAATAGGATATCCCAGAAAGCAAAGGAGCTTGGATTACAACCACTACTAAATACCTAGTAAAATTCAGCATTATCCTTCAAGGGAATAGATGGACATTCAACGAAATAGGGAACTTTTAAGCTTTCCTGATGAAAAGACCAGACCTGAATAGAAAATTCAGTCTTCGTATACAAGACTCAAGAGAAGCATAAAAAGGTGAACAGGAAAAAAAATATATTATTCAATAGGGTAAAACTCTTTACATCTCTACATGGGAAGATGATGCTTATAACTCTTAAGAATTGTATCTCTGTTAGGACAGTTAGAAGGAGTATACTTAGAGGGTGTGTGTATAAGTTGACTTTAACATAATGACATAAAGAATAAGGTATTATAAAAAAGGATTATACTGGGAGAAAAGAAAAGGGGGAGGCAGAATTGGGTAAATTATATCACATGAAGAGGTACAAGAGAACTGTTACAGTACAGCAAAAGAAGGGAGATGGAATGAGCATTGTTTGAACATTATTCTCATCAGAATTGACTCAAAGATGGAATTACATATACACTCAGTTGGGTAAAGATATCTATCTTACCATATAGGAAAGTAGGAGAGAAAAAGGAAAAGAAGGGGTTGTGCTTATAAAAGGGAGGGAAGATTGAGAGAGGAAGAGGTCAGAAGCAACATACTGGACTGGATGAAAGGACAAAGAAAGAAAAGTATAAACATGAGGAAAATAGGAAGTAAGGAAATACACATTTAATAATCATGGGTGTGAATGTAAATGGGATAAACTCTACCATAAAATGAAAGTAGATAGCAGAGTAGATTAAAAACCAGAATCCTACAATTTGTTGTTTACAAGAAACACGTTTGAAGCAGAAACAAACTGAGTAAAGGTAAGATCTTGGGGCAGAAAAGATTATGCTTCAGCCAAAGTAAATAAAAACAGGGGTAGCAATCATGATCTCAGACAAAGCGAAAGCAAAAATAGATCTAATCAAAAGAGATCAGGAAGGAAGGACATTACATCTTCTTAAAAGGTGCCATGGAAAAAGAAATAATTTCAATACTAAACATATATGTACCAAATGGCATAGCATCTGAATTTCTAAAGGAGAAGTTAAATAAATTACAGGAGGAAATAGATAACAAAAGTACATTAGTGGGGGATCTCAATCTCTGCTTCTCTGAACTAGATAACTCTAACCACAAAATAAACAAGAAGTTAAAGAGGTGAATAGAATTTAAGAAAAGTTAGATATGATAGACCTCTGGAGAAAATTGAATGGGGATAGAAAGGAATATATCTTTTTCTCAGTGGTACCTGGCACCTACACATGTATTAGGGCATAAAAACCTCATTATCAAATGCAGAAAGATTAAATGCACACATTTCAAATCATGATGCAATAAAAAATTATAAAAAAATAATAAAAAATTATATAAAATAAAGGGCTATGGAAAGATAGATTGAAAATTAATTGGAAACTAAATAATCTATTCTTAAAGAATAAGTGGGTCAAACAACAAATCATCAAAGCAATCAATAATTTCATCAGAATAACTTGCTTGTTCACAATTATTCTTCGAACATTATTACTGGTACAATATATAGTATTTTCTTAGTTCTAATCATTTCACTTTTCACTATTTTATTCAGTTATTTCCATTTTTTTCTAAAATCAACCAACTTATCATTTCTTAAAGCACAGTAGTGTTCCATCACAATCTTATACCACAAGTTATTTAGCCATTCCCCAGTGAATGGGCAGGGAGTAAGAGCATTTGTGGTGACAGCATTGCAGGAGGCCTTGGAAGTGGCTTAGCGGCAGAGAGGAGTAACTGAGGTCATTCTCCCAGATAGACCTCAAGAAAACAACAGCACAAAAAAATCTGAAACCTGAGATATTATTCCCCACATCTCAGGACTGGAACCCACTTTAATACAAAGTTAACAGATAAGAAATAAGCTGCTAAAAATGAGTAAGCAAAAGAGATATGTTTAGTTTTAATGTCAGAAAAAAATATACCAACGATTAGAGCTTTCTAAAAGCATAAAGGCTCCTTCAGAGTATGGTGGCTACTTTCTATTTAAGATCTCCAAAGAGATGGTAGGTTATCACTTCTTCATTATGCCCTTTGCACAATTACTTATACTTTTGTGTTGAGTAATATTAGTATTGAGTTGCCCTACCACAATAAAATCATGTTTTACAACATCCTATGATAGTGATCCTCCTTCCTTTCTGACCGTCCATCTACCTCCTACACATCTTCGTTATCTTCCTAATCCTTACCTCAGAGTATCACAGTTCTGTCCCTAGACTTTTTCCTTTTTTTCTCTTGACAATCTCCTTTTGAATGTCAAAGTCCAAGTTCTATCTCATCCTTGAAGTTTGCCTTTCCTACCTAATCTCAAAGTGATCTCTCCCTACTCAGATTAAATACAGAAAGTTGTTTAGAGCTTTCTGTTGCCTATTACATATATTTACGTGTATTATCCACTCTATCATGATGTAATTTTTTTCATAACTATAAAAGCATAAGCCACCTATTTTTCAACTCCCTCAATTGAAAGATGAAGAAGCTGAGGATTATAGAGATTAAAAGTCCTGCAAAAAGTCCTACCCCTTAAAAAGTATCAAAGACAAGATTTGAACTCAGGTTTTCCAGACTCCAAGTTAGTCACTTTATGACATTAGTTCTCAATCAGAGTTGTATCTTACTTTGTCTTGCCATGTAAGCTCTGCACTTAGCATAATGCCTTGCAAATTGTACAAAAATGATGTTGGTTGAATTTAACCCTGATGATTATGATAACAACATTTTGATGTTTATTTTTTACTAGATAGGTGATTTCATTGTTTTGGAGAGTTACCAATGTGAAACTTTAATGAAGATCATTACCTTCTTTGTAGCTTGTAGTCAGAGATTTGCTTGAAGACACAGAATCTAAATGACTTATGGCCATACAGATTGCATATATCATAAGTAGTATTTAAAGCCAGGTATTCTTGATTCTGAGACCACTTCTCTATCCATTATACCAAACTACCTCTGAATCTAAAAATGTATTTTTTCATTACTTTAAAATGCTGATAAGTAAGTAGAATTCTATTCTGCTATAAAAAACAGTGAGGTGTTTTCAGAGAAACCTGAAAAAACCTGTATGAACTGATAGAGTGAGGTGAGAAGAAACATAAGGGTGATTTACACAGTAATAATTAATATACTATATAGCAAATTACACCATACCAAAATATTATAAAGCAAGTAACTTTGAAAGACTTAAGAATTCTTATCAATGCAATTATCAATAATGGTTATAGAAGACCAATGATAAAGAATGCTACCTGCCTCTATTCCAATTTATTTTCCTTGACTCTGCATATTTGTTTGCAGTTTTTTTTTCTTTTTCAAGGGTGAAGGAGGCAAGAGGAAGAGAATAATTGCTTGTTAATTTAAAAAAGTTACAAAAAACTACCTCACTTTAACTTTATAGTAACCTTGTGAGACAGAAACTGTTACCCTTTTTTTTTTACAGATGAGGAATTTGTGACTCAAAGAGATTCAGTATGTTGCCCATATTTGCCCACCTTATAAATGTCAAAGATGCAATTTGAATCCAAATTCAGGATGCTATTCAGTATGAGCTCCCTATGATATTTTAAGGAAATTTGATTCCCTTCATCACAGCAGAGTATCCAAAAGATTTCCAGGCTTCCTTTAAGTCCCAACTAACAGGAAGCCTTTAACAATCTATCAATTCTTCCCTCTGTTAATTATTTTCTGTATTAATTATCCTGTATATAGCTGGCTTTGTATATTTAATTCACATTGTCTCCCTTTTGTATCGCTAGCACTTGTATACCACAGTGCCTAGCACACTGTAGGTATTTTATATTTGCTTATTAATTGATATTGAGTGATTGATTAAACATGTACTGGTAAAGTGAAAATTTCCACAATTTCCCTTTGCAACACCCTAATGGTTAAGAAAGGGGTTAACTTTACATTTGAAGAGAAAATAATCTCATAGAAATATTTGATCTTCCAGGTCCTAGGGTTTCAATGCTGGAAGTGTAATAAATAGGCTGTCTTTCTACTCTGGAATCTGAATTTCATGACATTTTCTTACTGATGCCTTGTAATAATATACAAGTCAGCCTGACTTATTCTGCATGCTCAAAACTTGGGCAGAGCCAGTAGTATTGTTTCACAAGGGTGCTTTACCAAGAGGGACTGCGTAGGCAGATTCAGATAAATGGAAAGCTACATTTTAAGTGTTTAAATTACAAAACAAATGACTAATAATTTAGCTTAACTGTTAAAATACCTCTAGAAGATTGGATTAAAAGAAAAGCATTTATAAGATTCAGGAGGCAGAAGCCATAAGAATAGACACTTCCAAACACAGACTACTTCCTTGGGGATATTGCAGAAGAACTCATTTTAAATAAACTTATGACAAAAAAGATAATTCTTCAGTTTATGGGAGAAGATTTGGCTAGTCAAATGCATAGAAACCATGTTTCATTTCTAATGGTTCAAAATAAAATCACTAGCATTTTAAAGCCATAAGCTTATTAAACATGTTATTACCTGAAGAGATGCTATTTTCTCAGCACTTAAAATAATTTTTTCTTGAAATATACTTATGATCAACGAGACCATTTAAATTTAATAAGATTTTCATTTCTGTTTAATAATTTTTTGATTTCAAGTCTTTTTTTCTAAAGAAATAGTACTGTTATGTTTTTTTTTTAACCTGACATAACATGCATAGAAAGCAATACTTGTACACATTTCTACTCAGTTTACATAATTGTCTTTACATATGCTTCCAGTGCATAGGTCCTTAATCATTTTGAATGTGACATGCATACATTTTGCTGTCTGTTGAAGTCTAAGGACCCTTCCCATAATGATGTTTGAAATGCATGAAATGCAATACATAGCATTACAAAAGAAACCAATTATAATGAAATATAGTTATTAAAATAAGGAAAAAAGTTAATGGATCCTAGGTTATAAACTTCTATGTAGTATGATGGAAGATAGAAATCTTCCTGTTGCTGCCCTTTTTTTCCTTCCCACTTCCAGACACAAGGTAGGGCCGTTTGGAAGTAAGTGCTCAGTGGCTATTACATCTAACATTTCCCCAATCATGAACACCAGTGATCAAGGTCCCTTCTTATCTTTCTTTGGGCCACACCCACAAAGAATGTTTTAAAAAAAAGAGCCAGGAAATGCATAGAGAGGCATTTTACAATGGTGTTGTAGAGTGGCCAGAAAGGGGAAATGGATGAATTATGTTTTAGTATAAAACTATAGCAATTCTAATATAAAACAAAGCAGTCCACTCGATACTATTCTTATCTCAAAGAAAATGTAATAGCTTAGGAGACTGAGGAAGCAAGAGTGTAAACTGTTATTATATACATTTCTATGAGCAAGAAGGAAGAGGTTAACTAGACATTAAAAAGAATCCTGGTACATCCTAATGCTATTCATACAATCATAGATTTAAAGCTAGAAGGAAGTAGACCAACCTCATCATTTTTTCAGATAAGAAAATTAAGGCCCAATGGAGTTGGGCTGTCAAAGACAGTAAGTGGCAGATAAGATTTTAATCAATTTTTTCTAACTTTAAATTCAATTATTTTTGTACAGCACCACAGTGCCTCTGTTTATTATACAGGAGATCATGATAATGTAGGGAAATGTTTTACCCCAGAATTTAACAAGGTGGATTAAAAAAATAAAGAAAAAAACATGAAAATATAATTTCATGACCAAATATTTATAAATGTAACATGAAGATCAGTCAAGGTAAACAGTGATTTTTTTTTGTAAAGAGTTTTTTTTTTTGCAAAAGATAGTTTTCAAAATTCATTTTTATATGTTTTTGAGTTTTAAATGTTTTCCCTCCTTCCCTCACGTCTAAGCTATCCAAGATTGCAACCAATCTAATATAGATTATACATGGGCAATCATGTAAACATATTTCCACATTAATCATGTTGTGAAAGAAGAAATACAACAAAGGGGGAAAGCCACAAAAAAGTGAAAAATAGTTTGTTTCAGTCTTCATTCAGACTTCATAGTTCAGTCTCTGGATGTGGATAGCAATCTCCATCATGAGTGTTTTGGAACTGTATTGGGTAATTGTATTGCTGAAAAGAGCTAAGTCTATCATAGTTGATCATCACACAGTGTTGATGTTACTGTGTAGTATATTCCCCTAGTTCTGCTCACTTCGTTCAGCATCACTTCATGTAAGCCTTTATAGTTTTTTTTTCTGAAATCCCCTGCTCATCATTTCTTATAGCACAATAGTATTCCAATACATTCATGTACCACAACTTGTTCAGCCATTCCTCAATTGATGGGCATTCATTGCCTCAATTTCCAATTCTTTGCCACCACAAAAAGAGCTGCTATAATTGTTTTTGTATATGTGAATCCTTTTCATTTTTTTTAATGATCATTTTGGGATACAGACCTAGTGGTGATATTGCTGGATCAAAGGTTATGGGGGGGCAGAGCCAAGATGGCAGAGTGAAAGCAGTAACTTGCTTGGGCTCTCTCCCAAACCCCTCCAAATACCTGTAAAAAAATGTCTCTAAACAAATTTTAAAGCAGCAGAACCCACAAAAAGACAGAGTGAAGCAAATTTCCAGCTCAAGACAACCTGGATGATTGATAAGAAAAGTATATTGCTCCAGGCAGTTAGAGTAGCACAGTGCAGCTGGAGTCTTTAGGTTTACCAAATAGTAGATTACTATAATCATTTACTACAGTGTCTTGTGTACTTAAACTATTCCACTGATCTGCCACTCTATTCCTTAGCCAGTATAAAATAATTTTGATGAGTGCTGCTTTGTAATACAATTTAAAATCTGCTATGGCTAGGCCACCTTCCCTAGCATTTATTTTCATTAATTCCCTCGATATTCTTGACCTTTTGTTCTTCCAGATGAATTTTGTTAATATTTTTTCTAGCCCTTTAAAATAATTTTGTTGGTAGTTTGATTGGTAGGGCAATGAATTAGTAAATTAATGTAGGTAGAATTGTCATTTTTATTGTATTGGCTCAGCCTACCCATGAGCAATTGATATTTTTTCCAATTGTTTAGATCTGACTTTGTGTGAAAAGTATTTCATAATTTTGTTCATATAGTTCCTGGCCTTGTCATGGCAGGTAGACTCTCAAGTATTTTGTATTGTCTACAGTTATTTTAAATGGAATTTCTCTTTCTATCTTCTGTTGATGAGCTTTGTTGGTAATATATAGAAATGCTGATGATTTATGTGGGTTTATTTTATATCCTTCCACTTAAGTTGATAATTATTTCAAGTAGTTTTTAGTTGATTCTCTATGATTTCCTAAGTATAACATCATATCATCTGCAAAGAGTGGCAGTTTTGTTTCCTCATTACCTTTTCTAATTATTTCAATTTCTTTTCTTCTTTTATAGTGAAAGCTAACATTTCTAATACAATATTGAGTAATAGTGGTGATAATGAGTATCCTTATTTCGCTCCTGATCTTATTGTGAAAGTTCCAAGCTTATTCTGAATTACGAATAATGCTTGCTAATGGTTTTAGATAGATGCCACTTATCATGTTAAGAAAGACTCCATTTATTCCTATGTTCTCAAGTGTTTTTAGCAGGAATAGGTGCTGTATTTTGTTAAAAGCTTTTTTCTGCATCTATTGAGATAATCATATAAATTCTACCTGGACATAGTTTATTATTCTCATGATAAATTGATTTAATCACTTTGCTAATATTTTATTTATTTATTTATTTATTGCTTCAATATTCATTAGAGAAATTGGTCTATAATTTTCTTTCTCTGTTTTGGCTCTTCTTGGTTTAGGTATCAGGACCATATTTGTGTCATAAAAAGAACTTGCTAGAACTCCTTCTTTGCATATTTTCCCAAATAGTTTATATCATACTGGTATTAATTGTTCTTTAAACATTTGGTAGAATTTACTTGTAAATGCATCTGGTCCTGGAGATTTTTTCTTATGGAGTTTATTGATGGCTCATTCAATTTCTGTTTTTTTTTTTAATGGGGTTAAGTATTTTATTTCCTCTTTTGTTAATCTGGGCGATATATATATTTTTGTAAATAGTCATCCATTTAACTTAGATTGTCAGATTTATTGGCATAAAATTGGGCAAAATTGCTCCTAACTATTGCTTTAGTTTCCTCTTAATTGGTAGTGAATTCACCCTTTCCATTTTTGATACTAGTAATTTGGTTTTTTCCCTTTTTTTAAAAAAATCAAATTAACCAAAAGTTTATCTATTTTATTCCTTTCCCCCCATAAAACCAGACCTTAGTTTTATTACTTCAATTCTTTTCTTACTTTCAATTGTATTATTTTCTCCTTTGATTTTCAGAATTTCTACTTTGATATTTAATTGGGGATTTTTAATTTCTTCTTTTTCTAACTTTTTTAGTTGCATGCCCAATTCTCTTATCTGCACTTTCCCTATTTTATTCATATAAGCATTTAGAGATATAAAATTTTGCCTAAGAATTGCTTTGTCTGCATCCCATAAATTTTATATTAACTCTTTATTGTCATTCTCTTTGATGAAATCATTCATTATTTCTATGATTTGTTGTTTGACCCACTCATTCTTTAGATTATTTTCCAATTAATTTTAATCCATCTTTTCATGGAATTTTATTACATGTAATTTTTATTGTGTCATGACCTAAAGAGGAGGCATTTAATATTTTTGCCATTCTGCATTTGATCATGAGATTTTTATGCTGTACTATGTGGCAAATTTTTGTGTAGTTGCCATGTGCTGCTGAGAAAAAGGTATGTTCCTTTTTATGCCCATTTACTTTTCTGCAGAGGTTTATTATATTTAATTCATCTCTTTAACTTCTTCCTTGTTTATTTTATAGTTGAATTTGCCTAATTCTGAGAAAGGGAGGTTAAGGTCCCCAACTAGTATAGTGTTGTTGTCTATTTCTTCCAGTAACTCATTTAACTTCTCCTCTAAGAATTTGGATACTATAACATTTAATGCATATATATTTAGTATTTATATTACTTCATCATCTATGGTACCTTTTAGCAAGACTTAGCTTCCTCATTCATCTCTTTTAATTAGATCTATTTTCTCTTTTCCTTTGTCTGAAATTAAGATTACTGACCCTGCTTCTTTTTTTTTTTAACCACAGCTGTAGCATAATATATTCTGCTCAAGCCTTCTCCCTTTACTCTGTGTTTGTTTCTCTGCTTCAAATGTGTTTTTTTATAAATAACATATAGTAGGATTTTGGTTTTTAAATAATTCTGTCATTTGTTTTTGTTTAATGGGAGAGTTCATGCCATTGACATTCACAGATGCTAACTTTGTATTTTCCTCCATTCCATTTCCCCTCTTTTTATACTTTTCTCACTACTTTCACCCTGTCCCTCCTTACCAATATTTTGCTTCTGACCATTTCCTCCCCCATCGCTTTCCCTTCGGTCACACACTTTTCTCTGTAGAGAAGTAGACTTCTCTACACAAATGAGTGTGCATGTCATTCCCTCTTAAAGCAAAATCCAATGAGAGTAAGGTTCAAACAATGTTCACTCCCCTCTTTCCTGTGTTGTAATCGATCTTTCATGCTTCTTCTTCTCCCACTACACCTCTTCCCTCCCTTAATTATTTTTTCCTCATCACATCAAAATCAACTCATACCCATACCCTTTATCTAAGTATACTTCTTAGTATCTAACAGAGATACAGTTCTTAAGAGTTACAAGCATCATCATCCCATGTAGGGATGTAAATAATTTAACCTCATTGAATAACATGATTTTGTTTATTTTTTTTTCTTTCCTATTTACCTTTTTATGCATATCTGGAGTTTTGTATTTAAAGATCAAATTTTCTGTTCAGGTCTGTTCTTTTAATCAAGAAAGTTTGAAAGTCCCCTATTTCACAGAATATCCATCTTTTTCCTTGAAACATTATTTGCAATTTTGCTGGGTATTGTATTCTTGGTTGTAATCCAAGCTGTTTTACCTTCTGGATTATCATATTCCAAGCCCTCTGATCCTTTAATGTAGAAGCTTTTAAATCCTGTGTAATCCTGACTGTGGCTCCTCGATACTTGAATTGTTTCTTTTTGACTGCTTACAGTATTTTCTCCTTCATGTGGCAGGTCTGGAATTTGGCTGTAATAATCCTCAAGGTTTTCATTTTGGAATCTCTCTCAGGATGTTGTTGGTGGATCCTTTCATTGACTAACTCACCCTCTTGTTCCAGGATATCAAGGCAGGTTTCCTTGGTAATTTCTTGAAAGATGTTGTCCATGCTGTTTTGTTTTGTTTTGTTTTGTTTTGTTTTGTTTTAATCCTGGCTTTCAGGTAGTCCAATAATTCTTAAATTATCTCTCCTGAATCTATTTCCAGGTCAGTTGTTATCTCTCCTGGATCTATTTTCCAGGTCAATTGTTTTTCCAGTGAGGTATTTTACATTTCTATTTTTTTTTCATTCTTTTGATTTTGTTTGACTGAGGCTTGGTGTCTCATAAAGTCACTAATTTCCACTTCCCCAATTCAAATTTTTAAGGATTTTTTTCCAGTTAGTTTTTGTACCTCCTTTTCTATTTGACCAATTCTACTTTTAAAGGGGTTGTTTTTGTTTTCTTCTGTCATTTTTCTGCTTCCTTTTCAAAGCTATTGACATTTTAAAATATAATCCTCTTGCATAATTCTCACTTCTTTTCCCAGTTTTTCTGCTACTTCTTTTACTTGATTTTTAAGATCCTTTTTGAGTTATTACAAGAGGACTTTTTGGACCTGACACCAATTCATATTCTCCTCTGAGGCTTCACATGTAGGCATTTGGTTATTATTGTTCTCTTCTATGTTTGTTTTTTGATCTTCCCTGTCACCATTGTAACTTTCTGTGGTCAGGGGTCTTTTTTTTTGTCCTTTTTCTCTTTTTAAAATTTAAGCTCTGCTTTTAGGGGACAGGGGGTACTGTCCTAAGCTTTTTGCATGGGTGCCCAGGGGACTTGTCCCTGGCTTCCTGCACTGGATCCTCTGACCCTGGGGACTTGCCCACTGTGCTAGTGTGGCCTAGTCACACTTCTTGTCACTTGGGTTCTGGGTCTGGCAGTTTGCCTGCTGAACTAGGGCCAGAGGCCTCAAAGCTGGTGTACTGGCTTGCCCAGACATTGCATGTCCTGGAACAAACTCCCCTTTTGCCCAAGTGGCACAGGCCTTTCCTGAAGTCCTAAGTTATCTTGGGCTGGAAAATTGTTTCACTCTGCCTTTTTGTGGAATCTATTGCACCAGTTATTTTAGAGACTTGATTTAACCTTGTTTCTGAGGGAAACTGGAGAGAGTTCAGGCAACTTCCTGGTTTCTCTCCACCATCTTGCTCTGCCTTTCATTAGACTTAAAAAAATTATTATGGGGGCAGCTAGGTGGCGCAGTGGATAGAGCACCAGCCCTGAAGTCAGGAGGACTCAGACCAAACACTTGACACTTACTAGCTGTGTGACCCTGGGGCAAGTCACTTAACCCCAATTGCCTAAAAAAAAAAAGCAAAAAAAATTATGGTCACATAGGACTGGACCTTTGAGTTCATTAATATAAAAAAAAATCCTAGATAGGAAACTCCATTTACCAAAACTAATTGAAAACTTTTCTGAAACAGAGTTTTAATGAAATCCTTAGAAGTATAGAGAGATTAAGTGAGTTGTTTAGAGTCATGTATATAAGAAAGGTCATTGGTGGAACTAAATCAGGTCTTTCTGACACTGAGGCTAACCCTCTATTCACTTTACCATTTTGCCCTAAAATGCCATAACTGTAAGCAATTCCAAAGAATGTGCAAAGACAATCAATCAGTAAGCATTCAGTAAGTGCCAATCATGTGCCAGGCACTGTGTTAACCTCTGGTGAAACTACCTAAAGGAATAAGTATAGCTATACAGGGGCTTTTTTGATAAACTCAAGTTTTAAATAGAATGATGATTGTTTATATTAGAATTACGATATGGCAAAGCCAAATAATTGTAAATGTCTCCAAATGTTATATTTACTTAGCACAACTAATTTGTTAAGCAACAGATTTGGAAAGCAATCAATATGGCATTCACAAACCCTTTACTCCCTCCCCAAAGGAATTTGACCACATCTTAAAATTTAGGAAACAATTGCTTTCTGAATTAAGGGTCATTTAAGAATAAGTTTCTTTTTCCCCCAAATCAGATCATCAGCGGGTTAAAGAAGGAGTGAAAATCAACTCCAAATTAAAAGATTAAAGAGAAGAACATGAGCTGCTGTTACAGCAGCTCAGATTACACTCAATCAGAAACATTACATGGGGACATGATGGAAATTTATATGCAATATCACCTCAAAAAATAGGAAAAAGCATGGAGCATGGCATGATAATTCCATGAGGAAAAAGTATGGAATGACAAATGGAATAAAATATAACTATGTCATTTGTGGGTGAAGTAGAAATTCATCAGATATTTTTATATAACATAGATTTTCTAGTGTTTCTGTGTTGGACTATATTCATACTAAATGACAAAGCCACCACTGCTTTGGAGCTACCATATATGAAGAAATAATAATAGCCCTTAAGCATCCTCCAGTGAAATTAAGGAACTTGAGTGTCTCAAATGCCCCATGCATTATATATACTTTAAAATATTGCTAAATTTGGCAAATTAGATAAAAGTTGAAAAGGTCACTGAGATCTGAAAAGTACATATGAAAGAAATGCATGGTGGAGGCATGCATGTTTAAAACATTCAGCAGTCAGTTTTCAGCACAATGAAAGGAAATTTTGCTAACAAATAAAAAAAAAGATCATGCTATTTTTAACAAATAAAATGCAAATGAAAAGATATCAGTAATTACATCCCATATACCTGCTTTCTCATCTCTATAAAATCTTTATGAAAATGGAACACACATTCATGCATCATGAAAACTAAGGGAGAGAGGTAGACTTTTAAAGACATACTTTTCAACAGTACACACCATTGTTACAATCATACAATTTAATGAGTTATAGATAATAAAGGATATCACTGATAATCTATATAAAATAAGGATATATACTTGTGAAAAGTATTCACTATCACTATAAGAAGTTTTCTATCCTGTCCAAAAGAAAACGATTCATTTTAGCTGCTGATGCTCATTAAATATTAGTTCATGAATGGCAGTGGTTGATTTCACTGGACCCTACAAAGCAACAGGGCCCCCTCAATGAGATGCATAATAAATGAAGATATATCAGCAAAGAAATCAACACAGAAAAAAGTCAATATGTATTACCAATCTTATTACAAGCAGCTGGATGGCCAGACCATTTGGTTAGTACATCAGTTCATAAAACAGGAACAGAGTGCAGATGGATAATGAGCTGACCGTAGAAATGAACAGAAGAATTGAATGAATTGTATACTGTAAAGAGATCAGTTCTTTCAATGATGCCAAACTGTTCCATGATAAAAAAAAATCTCATATTTCTATAATAATATTCCTCCAGAAGTACCATAAGGCTACAAATCATGGAGCACATTGACCTCCAAAAATCCAAAAGTCAGATGACACATAGTGCAACTAAAAATTACTTTAGTACATTAGCAATGATGTCTTTCCCTTAAGGGGTAGCATAAGAGACATGTTGACTGTGAAAGGATCTGGGTAAGTAATGTACAAAAAGGAAATTTTAAAAAATAGACTGCCCAATGGAACACAAACACTTTTTAAACATTAAAAGTAAAACTCTGAAAATTGTCTGTTCATATCCTTTAACCATTTATCAATTAGGGAATGATTTGTATTCTAATAAATTTGATTAAGTTCTCTATATATTTCAGAAATGAGGATTTTATTGGAAATTCATGATGTAAAATTTCCCCCAGTTTTCTGCTTTCGTTTTAATTTTGGTTGCATTGGTTTAGTTTGCACAATAAATTTTTTATTTTTATTTAATCAAAATTATCCATTTTACATTTTATGATGTTCTCTATATTTCATTTTGTCCTAAGTTCTTCCCTTATCCATAGAGCTGAAAGATAAACTATTTCATGCTTTCCAGTTTGCTTATGGTATCACCCTTTATGCATACTCACTTTGACCTCATCTTGATATACAGTGTGAGATATTGGTCTGCCATAGTGTTTCCCAGTTTTCCCAGCAGTTTTTTTTAATCAAATGATGAGTTTTTGTCCCAAAGATCTTTGGGTTTATCAAACACTATGTTACTGTGGTCATTTAGTACAATGTATTTTCTACTTGGTCTATTCTACTGACCCACCATTGTATTTCTTAGCCAGGACTAGATTGTTTCCATGATGATCACTTTATAATACAGTTTGAGATCTGATCCAGCTAGGCTACCATTCTTCACATTTTTTTTTTACTGATTCCCTTGATATTCTTGATCTTTTGTTCTTCTAAGTGAATTTTGTTACTTTTTTTTATAACTGAAATAATTTTTGAATTTTTTACTTTTTTTTAACTGAAATATTTTGTGTAGATAGAATTTTCAGCTCTGTGTACCCATGAACAATTATTTTTTTTTTCTATTGTAGAAGTGTTCATATAGTTCCTGTGTTCATCTTGGCAGGTAGAATCTCAAGTACTTTTTAAATTATTTACAGTTATGTTAAATTGAATTTCCTTTCTATTTCCTGCTGTTGGACTTTTTTGATAATACATAATAATGCTGATTATTTATGTGGGTTTATTTTGCACCCTCCAATTTTGCTAAATTTGTTAATTATTTCAGCTAGTTTTTTTAGTTCATCCTCTTAGATTCTCTAAATATACCATCGTATCATTTCAGAGTGATAGTTTTGTCTCCTTCTTGTCTTTTAAAATTCCTTCAATTTATTTTTCTTTTTTTTATTACTGTTGTTAACATTTCTAATACAATATTGAATGAGTGATAATGGGCACCCTTACTTCACCCTTCATCTTAGTAGGAAGACTTCTAGCTTAGCCTCAATACAGTCAGTTTTCAGACAAAGAAAACAAAGCTATCTATAACCATATGAAAAAAATGCTCTAAGTCACTATTCATTAGAGAAATGTAAATTAAAACAACTCTTAGATACCACCTCACAACCATCAGATTGGCTAATATGAAAGAAAGAAAATGAAAAAATGTTGGAGGGGATATGAAAAAACTGAAACACTAATGTACTATTGATGGAGTTTTGAACTGATCCAAACATTTGGAGAGCAATTTAGAGTTATGCCTACAACACTATAAAACTACACGTACCCTTTGATACAGTAATACCACTACTAGGTCTATGTCTGAAAGAATGCCAAAAAGGAAAAATAAAACTGTTTATGCAGAAATATTTATAGCAACTCCTTTTGAAACTAAGAATTGGATATTGAGGAGATATCTATCAATTGGAGAATAGATGAACAAGTTGTGGTATATGATTTTGATGGAATACTGTTGTACTATAAGAAACAATGAACAAGATCATTTCAGAAAACTCTGAAAAGACTTACAGAAACTGAAACAAATTGGAGTGAGTAGAATCAAAAGAATGTTGTATACAATAACAGCAATATTATAAAATGTGCAACTGTCAATGACTTAGCTATTCTCAGCAATACAAAAATCAAAGATAGTCCTAAAGGACTCATGATTAAAATAGTATCCACCTCCAAAGATAGAACTGATGGCACTCAATACAGACTAAAGCATACTATTTTTTCTTACTTTCATTCTTTTTTTCATTTTTGTCTTCTTCAACAAAATAACTAATATATAAATGTTTTATATGATTACACATATATAACCTATATCAGTTTGATTTACATCTTTCTGAGGAGTGAGGAGAGGGAGGCAGGAAAAGATAGAATTTGGAATTCAAAACTTAAAAAAAGAATGCTAAAATTGTTTTTAAATGTGCTTGGGGAAAATAAATTATTTTTAAAAAAGAGTAAAATGGAAATAAAGATAATAACAAGAATGGTATTAATATAATATTTTTTCACTTTTATATAAATTTATTTATTTTTGGTTTTCAACATACTTTCACAAGATTTTGAGTTCCAAATTTTCACTCCATCTTGCCCCTCCCCCCAACCCAAGATGGCATGCATTCTGAATACCCTTTTCCCTAGTCTGCCCTCTCTTCTATCTCTCCCCCCCTTCTCTTATCCCCTTCCACTTCTATTTTCCAGTAGAGCAGGATAGACTTCTGTACCCCATTTCCTGTATTTCTTATTTCCCAGTTGCATGGGAAAACATTTTTTTAAAAATGTTTGTAAAATTTTAGGTTCCAAATTTTCTCCCTTCCTCCCTCCCCACCCACCCTCATTGAAAAGGCAAGCAACTCAATATAGGTTATACATGTGCAGTTATGCAAAACACTTCCATAGTAGACATGTTGTGAAAAACTAACTCTATTTCCCTTAATCTTATCCTGCCCCCCCATTTATTCTATTCTTTCTTTTGACCCTGTCCCTCTTCAGAAGTATTTGCTTCTGATTACCCACTTTCCCAATCTGCCCTCCTCTCTATCATCACCCTGCTTTCTTGTCCCCTTCTCCCCCTATTTTCCTGTAGGGTAAGACAGATTTCCATACCCAATTGAGTGTGTATATTATTCCCTCCTTAAGCCAAATCTTATGAGAATAAGATTCACTCATTCCCCCTTACCATCCCCCATTTCCCCTCCACTGTAAGAACTTTTTCTTTTCTTTTTTTTTGTGAGATAATTTACCCCATTCTACCTCTCCCTTTCTTCTTCTCCTAGTATAATCCTCTCTCATCCCTTAATTTTATTCTCCAGATATGACCCCTTAATCTTCAACTCACCCTGTGCCCTCTATCTATCTATCTATCTATCTATCTATCTATCTATC
Organism: Phascolarctos cinereus; assembly: GCF_003287225.1. Lineage (NCBI taxonomy): Eukaryota > Metazoa > Chordata > Mammalia > Diprotodontia > Phascolarctidae > Phascolarctos > Phascolarctos cinereus. The sequence continues at coordinate 201,395,953 of NW_027555958.1, read as the reverse complement.
TATCTATCTATCTACCTATCTATCTCTCTATCTATCTATCTATACATACATGTAATTTTTTCCCTCCAACTACCCTAACACTGACAAAGGTCTCATGAGTTATAAATATCATCTTTCCATGCAGGAATGTAAACAGTTCAACCTTAATAAGTCTCTTATGATTTCTCTTTCCTGTTTACCTCTTCATGTTCCACTTGAGTCTTGTATTTGAAAGTCAAATTTTCTATTCAGCTCTGGTCTTTTCATCAAGAATGCTTGAAAGTCCTCTATTTCACTGAATGACCATTTTTCCCCCTGAAGGATTATACTCAGTTTTGCTGGGTAGGTGATTCTTGGTTGTAATCCTATCTCCTTTGTCCTCTGGAATATCCATGCCTTGCGGTCCCTTAATATAGAAGCTGCTAAATTTTGTGTTATCCTGATTGTGTTTCCACATACTTGAATTGTTTCTTTTTGGCAGCTTGTAATATTGTCTCCTTGACCTGGGAACTCTGGAATTTGGCTACAATATTCCTAGGAGTTTTCCTTTGGGGATCTCTTTCAGGAGGAGATGGTGGATTCTTTCAATTTCTATTTTGCCCTCTGGTTCTAAAATATCAGGGCAGTTTTCCTTGATAATTTCTTGAAAGATGATGTCTAGGCTCTTTTTTGATCATGGCTTTCAGATAGTCCAATAATTTTTAAATTTTCTCTCCTGGATCTATTTTCCAGGTCAGTTGTTTTTCCAATGAGATATTTCACATTGTTTCTAATTTTTCATTCTTTTGGATTTGTTTTACAGTGTCTTGATTTCTCATAAAGTCACTAGCTTCCAATTGCTCTATTCTAATTTTTAAGGAAGTATTTTCTTCAGTAATCTTTTGGACTTCCTTTTCCATTTGGCCAATTTTGCTTTTTAGGGCATTCTTCTCCTCATTGGCTTTTTGGACCTCTTTTGCCATTTGGGTTAGGCTATTTTTTAAGGTGTTATTTTCTTCAGTTTTTTTTGGGTCTCCTTTAGCAAGCTGTTGACTTGTTTTTCATGATTTTCTTGCATCACTCTCATTTCTCTTCCCAGTTTTTCCTCTACTTCTCTTACTTGTTTCTCAAAATCCCTTTTGAGCTCTTCCAAGGCCTGGGACTGATTCATATTTTTCTTAGAGGCTTTGGATGTAGGAGCTTTGACTTTGTTGTCTTCTTCTGGTTGTATATTTTGATCTTCTTTTTCACCAAAGTAAGATAATGTAGCCTACTCTTTTTGTGCTGCTTGCTCATGATCCCAGCCAATTACTTGAGTTTTAAACTCTTTGTTAAGGTAAGAGTCTGCTTCCAATGTGGAGAATGTACTGTCCCAAGCTTCGGGGGTTTGTACAGCTGTTTTCAGAGATACTTGTAGGGACCTGTAAATTTTCAGTTCTTGCAAGGTGGCATTATAAAGGGTGAGGTGTTTACTCCTTTCCTGGCCTGTGTTCTGGTTTATAAGTGACCATAAACTTTTTTTTTCTGCCTTAGAACTGTGAGGAAGATTTCCTCTCCACAGGCACTACAAGCTCCACCACACCAGTGCTCCTCCTAGTCCTAGCGTAATGCAGAACATTATTTTGCCATTTAGGTAGTAGGGCCCTTTAAGCCATGGAAAGCAAAAGTTGCTGCTTAATCTTGCCCCAGACCTCTTTCCTCCTAAATCTAAGCAATAGTGAAATGTATTCTTGCATAGCTCAGCATAGCCCCTACATCCAACACAAATGGATAAGAAAGCTTGGAATATATTTGCTTTAGATAATTGTGTTTGTACCAAAGACCAAGACCCCTGGTCTGGTTTGTGTGATCTCTGACCCATAATAATGGGGTGCTTGGGTGCTTGTGCTTGTACTTGTGCTCCAATTTCTCCCTAGTCTCAGAAACACTGTCTGTAACAACCGTTCCCCAGCCCAGGGACACAGTGCCTAGCAGTTACTCATGCATGGGCCTCAGCATGAGCCTTATCTCTCTCCCTGGTACAGCTACACAGAGCTGGGCTGCTCAGGCCCCAGCCCTCAGATCATGTCTCTGGAAGCCTCCCAATTCCTCAGTAAGTTCCTGTGTTGTGAGAAAGCTTTCCCTTGTCGCAGAGCATTCTTTCATCAAGACAGAGGGAGAGGGGTGTCCTTGGCCAGTCCAAGGATTCTTCCTCCTGCTAGACTCCAAAGATGCATCCCCCTCCCTGTCTGGTATACTCCCTGTACTTTCCCATCCATAGCCCCCAAAGACACCTGCACCTTTGGATTACCTCATCAGTGTTCCTGGCATTTCTTTCCCATGCTCTTTTCCATATAAACCCTAGCTCGACCCCTGATTGGGGCTACTTGATTTGGATGTGCATACCCTCGGCAGCTGCGTGCTAATAAATCCACATTTTAAATTATGTCTGGGTCTCGCTTGCTGATTTCTTGGTACAACACTAGCACCACAGCCCAGAACTGTGACCCCGATCCAAACACGGGCCAAACAAGAGATTCCTGCCTCAGCACTAGCAAAGAGATCCCTGCAATCCCCCTCTGATCAGCCACTCAATTCCCGCTCAATCTGTGGGCCAGAAGCTCAGGACACAGCCACCTCCCCGATGGCCCATGCTCTGAGCTCTGTGCTCTGGAACTGGCTCTGAGACCTAGCTCTTCTCTCACCACAGAAACAGACTTTTCCCACTGACCTTCTAAGTTGTCTTTGGTGTTCTTGGGTTGAGAAGTCTGGAAACCACCACAACTGCCCGTGATTCATTTCTCTGAGGTCTGCTCCAGGTTCGCTGTGGCCTGCGCCTCCAGGCCTCACTGAGCTCCTCTCTCAGCCATGAGTGATATACCTTTCTGATCAATCATCCAGATTGGTCTTGGGCTGGAAATTTGCTTCACTCTGTCTTTTTGTGGGTTCTGCTGCTTTAGAATTTGTTTAGAGCCCTTTTTTATAGGTATTTGGAGGGGTTTGGAGGAGAGCTCAAGCAAGTCACTGCTTTCACTCCACCATCTTGATTCTGCCCCCCAGGATTCTTCAATATGATGTTTTTAAAATGTTTACAAAATGCTTATAATAGGCAAAAAAGGAGACCTAACAAATTCCTTTAACCACACAAATATGGTGCTCATACCTAAACTAGGATGAGCAAAAATGGAGAAAGAAAACTATAAGCCAATTTCCCTGCCGAAAATTAAATAATATTTTTAAATTAAATACTAGCCAAGAGATTATAACACTATGTCACAAAGATTATACACTATAACCAGGTGGGATTTATACACAGAATGCAAGGCTAATTCAATATCTAGATCTACCTCTAGATATATCTGTCAGCATAATTGAACCTATAAACAACAAAAACAACAAAAATCATATGATTTTATCAACATTTGCAGAAACAGTCATTGATAAAATATAACCCCAATTCTTATGACACTAGAAAGCATAGGAATCAATGAAGCCTTTCTTAAAATGATTAATAGTATCCATCTGGTTGTTGTCCATACAGTTTCTGACCATATGTGATCAGACTAATACAGTCTTGGAAGGCTTCACCATAAGTCAGGCACAAGTAGTGCACATGAACATTTAGAGTGGAGATGTCTCTAAATTTGTACATCGTATGTTTCTTTTGAGCTACTGCAATTCTCCTTTGTTCATAGAGTATGTCTTCTTTGATATGGGCACACCATGCTAGGAAGTCCTTTGCCAGTGTCTCCCATGTCATGTAATCAATTCCAAGTTCTTCAGAGAGACCTTGAGAGTATCCTTGTATCTCTTCTTCTGGCCACCATGTAAGCTCTTGACTTGTGTGAGTTCTCTATATATGTCTTTTAGGCAAATGTATATATAACATTTGAACAGTGTGGCTGGCCCTTCAGAGTTGTGCTGTCTACGGTAGAGTTTGAATGCTTGGCAAGCTTAAGAAAGGACTTCAGTGTCTGGTAACTACTCCTGCCAGATGATCCTCAGAACCTTCCTAAGATAATTCAAATTGAAGCAATTTAGTTTCCTGATATGGTGCTGGTACATTATCCAGATTTCACAGGCATACAACAATGAGGTCAGCACAATGACTCTGTAGACCTTCAGTTTGTTAGTCAGTCTAATACATCTCTCCCTCACTTCCCTTTGGAGCTTCCAAAATACTGAGCTAGCTCTGGCAATGCATGCATCAACCTGATCATCTATGTGGATATTCTTGAAAAGTATACTGCCAAAGTAAGCAAGCTTATCTACAGTATTCAAAATTTCTCCATTTGCTACAACTGATGATTCCACATGTGGATGGTATGGTTCTGGCTGGTGGAGAACTTATATTTTCTTGGTCTTACTTGTTAGGCCAAAATTAGAGCAAGCAGCCTTGAGTCAATCCATACTTTCTTGTATCTCAGCTTCAGAGTCTTCAGTGAGTGCACAATCATCTATGAACAAAAAGTCATATACCAACTCTCCCTTCACTTTAGTCTTTGCTTACAGCCTTTTCAAATTAAAATACTTACAATCAGCGTGGTAGCTGACCATGATGCTGTTTTCATCCTTGTTGAAGAAGTATGACAACATTGCTGAAAACATCATGCTAAAAAGCATGAGAGTGAGTTCACAGCCTTGCTTCATTCCTTTGGTGACAAGAGCATTATCTATTACCAGACCTTGGGCAAGCATGCCATTGTGAAATTGATGTACCATACTGATAAACTTCTCTGGGCATCCAAATTTTGTCATAATTTTCCCCAAACCCTTATGACTGAAAGGATCAATTACCTTGGTCAGATGAATGAATATTGTGTACAGACCTCTGCTTTGCTCCTTAGAAGCCTTCCCAATAAGATCAAAGGTGAAGACATATTAACTGACACAAAGTGAAGTGAGTAGAATCAGGAGAACATTTTACACAGTAATGGCAACATTGTATGATGATCAATTCTGAATTACTTGCCTATTCTCAGCAATACAATGATCTAAGATAATTCTGAAGGACTTATTATTAAAACATGCTATCTACCTCCAGATCACCAATGGAATCTGAATGAAGATAAAAAGCATATTTTTAACTTTATTTTTCTCATTTTTTGTTTGTATTTTCTTTCACCAATAGCTAAAATGGAAATAATTTTTTCATAACTACACATGTATAATCTATAACAAATTCTTTGCCTTATAAATGAAAAGTAGAGTATGGAGGGAGGTAAGAATGTGGAACTCAAAGGTTTTTTTTTTTAATGAGTGTTAAAAATTATCTTCACATGTAATTAGAAAAAATACATTTTCCCCAAAATGTTTATGGTAATTTGTTTTATCCTTATAACAGCTCTTCAAGGTAAGCTAATATTATCTCCACTTTACCTTTAAGAAACTGAGGTCAAAAAAGTTTATAATGCTTTCCAAAGTCACAAAACTGATAAATATCTGAGAAAGTATTCAGACTCAGACCTTCCTCCCTCCAAGCTCGATATTGAATTCACTGTACCACTAAACTGTCACATACTGTGAAGATTCTTTATGGGTGATTTTTGGAAAGGATATTCAGAATAATTCCTTAGGATGAGAAAATATTAATCTGGTACAGTTGTCATCAATGATGGTGATAATTAAATCACAATAAAAAAACACTTAAAAAATTCTGTACTACTAACAAAAAATAGCTATCTTTTTTGTAGCATGTTATAATTTATAAGCCACATTGCATACGTTATTTTAGATAACTTTTATAACAACTCTACAAAGCGGGCACTGCAAAAAAATATGGTATTCTCAGTTTATGATTGAAGAAAATGATTCTGAAAAAGGTAGTAGACTTGTTAAAGTTCGCAAAACTGGTACATGATAAAACTGGGACTTATTCCCAAATATTCTATCCTGAAACCTAGTATTCTTATAAAAGATGAAAGGAAGGTCAAATTACCACTGACAAATACAAAAATGTAACACAAACTTATAGGAATAGTGTTATGAATCACAGAATTAGTTGAGGCTTATAAAAGAAACAGAGCAAGATTTTATTTATTTTGAACTTTGTATTTTTTTTAATGTTTAGACAAAAAGGAATAAGGAACTTTAGGACCACTATTTGGGTGGGGGGAAGTTTTAAGTTTGTAACAGACAGCAAAAAGACAGAACTACTTATGCTATGTTTCATTCCCATGTTCTTCACCAAAGAAAATGACCTTCCATTTTAAAGTATAGAACATATGCCATTAAGAGAGAATTAAATCTGATGATAAAGGAGAAGATAAAAGGAAAAGAAAAGCTAGCTACTTTAAAACTGCTTCTAAGACCAGACAAATTGCATCCCCAAGTGATAAAAGAAGTTTCAATAATATACTTTTGAGAAATCATGGAACAGAAAAGATAACAAAAAGCTAACAATTTTTAAAAAGACATGATATTAATTTTTAGAAAAGAAAAAAAATTAAAACATAAACTGCTAAACTTGATGATTACCTATACTCAGTTATTAAATAGATGGTTCATAATAACTGAAAGCTATACGATCAGTAGCTACTGCTATGCTTTTAGTATGAAAATATCAGGTAAAATCAAACTTAATTAATTTTTGTTGAATTGCCAGACTATTAAATATTGGGAACAACATAAGAATAATTTACGTGGCTTTAAATACGGTATTTGACAAAATCTCTGATGATACCTTTTGGATAAGATGGAGAAAAATGGACTTGGCAATATAATCATAGTGACATAGTTGGTTGAATGTCAGTGACAGAAAAGTGTTGCCTAATATCTTGGTTTTATATGAAGTGATGATGGTAGAGAGAGAGAACGTCCTCTAATGGTTTGCCACAAGGTTCATTCCTTTTAAGAGTTCTACTAGATATCATTTAAAGACAACTTGGATAGGCATATAGAAGCATAGAACTGAGAATGAGGAAGATTTAGATCATGCTGTACTCTTTCCCTGTGAGATTCCTGTGTTGAGTTTGGGCACAACATTTTAGGATGGATTTTCACAATCTGGACTTTATGCAAAAGAGAGCAATTGTGAGGAGATTTGAGTCATGGTACATAAAATTCAACTGAAGGACTTTCACAGATTTTCAACATTCATTTTTTAATAAGATTTTGAGTTTCAATTTTTTTTTCTCTCTCCTTCCCTCCCTTTCCCCATCTCTAAGATAGCAATCAATCTGATGTAGGTTATACATGTGCAATTACATAAACACATTTCCACATTAGTCATGTTGTAAAAGAAGAAGCAGAACAAAAGAGGAAAAAGGCACAAAAAAGCAAAAATAGTATACTTTGATCTGTATTTGCATTCCATAGTTCTTTCTCTGGCTGTGGATCATTTTCCATCATGAATCGTTTAGAACTGGTGTGGATCATTGCATTGCTGAGAAAAGTTAAGTCAATCATAGTTGATCACCGCACAAAGTTGCTGTTACTGCTTTCACAGATTTTCTCTGGAAAAGATGGAATTATTGATATATTTGAAAGGCTATACTTCAGAATAATGTTGCAAGTAATGGAACTGTTTAGTTTCATAAATGTGGGTAGTACTAGAACCAATAGGGCAAAGTTAAAGGAGGCAGATTTTCTAACACTAAGATGTAAAACTACCTAACAATGCTTTCCAAAAATGCAATGAGCTGTCTCAGGAGATCATGAGTTTCTAGCAAGGCAGAAGGTCAATCAAAGTATAAGTTATACCAGAAGGTTTCTGAGGTTAAAATCCAGTGTCATCAGGTGACCTCTAGGTTTAAATATAAATTTGTCATTTGAAATCCATCAAAACTTGGCTCTAGTATACCTTTCCAGTTTATTGACAAAGTAATCCACTTTAACTAGCATTTGACTTGTGAAGTGCTATGCAAATAACTCATTTATCCTCACATCAATTGTTGAAGGTGGTTGATATTATCCCCGTTTTTTTTTTTGGCTAGGCAATGAGGTTAAGTGACTTGGCCCAGGGTCACCTAGCTAGTAAGTGTTATTTGTCCGAGGCTGGATTTGAACTCAGGTCCTCCTGAATCCAGAGCCAGTGCTCTATCCACTGTACCACCTAGCTGCCCCATCCCCATTTTCCAGATGAGGAAATTGAGGCTGAGAGTTTAAGTGACTCATACAAGATCACTCAAACTGTAAATGCCTGAAACCCAATTTGAATTCAGGTCTTCCTGATTCTGAATGCTGCGTTCCATTCACTGTGCCACCTACCAGACTCAATGAGGAAACACTTTAAACACACTATGATCCCACAAAATTGGCTTTTCTGCTTCTCACTATAGTACTCCATCTTCTGACTATGTGCCCTTATGCTAGCTTTCCCCATTGCCTGGAATGCCCTCCCTCCTTACCTCTGCCTCCTAGAACCACAACATTCCTATAAATTTTAGTTCAAGGGCTAACTTTTACATTAAACAAATATTTAATACCCTCATAATACCTAATACCCTCAGCTACTAACTGCCTTCAAATTATTTTAACCCCTTATGTGTGTACATGTTATCTTCCTTAACTAGAGTGTCACCATTGTGAGGACTGGTTCAATTTTTGATTTGTATTACTAGCCCTTTGTACAGTGACTGACATATGCTAAATTAAAAACAAACTTGTTGATTGAGTGGTGTATGTTCTACATACACCAATGAATATTGAGTGAATATCCTAAGGTACATTTTTCTTTTTCAAAATCTGTGTGTGCTATAGGACAGAGAGATTTTGAATGACAGAATTAATATACTGTTTCAATCATCTGGAATAGTAGTCTCAAACAAACAAAATAAATTTTAATAGGAATCAAAATAAAGTCCAGAATTTAGGTTCAAAATGGCATTGCATCTGTATGAGATGGAAAGTAGGTTATAACATCAGTTCGAATGGAAAGAGTACAGAGCAGGGGTTCTAAACAGGGTCCATGAAATTTGCAAATTTATAATGTATCCATCTATTTCTTTAGCCTTCAATTTATTTCAATATGTTTAGTTTCCCTTATAATCCCATATATTATATTTTATACATTGGAAAACATTAGATTAAGAAGAGGGCTCATAGGCTCATCAAATTGCCAAAAAGATCCACAACATGAAAATAATTAAGAATACTCATAGAGTATTCATTGATTATGAGATCAATAAGATAGCCAATTAACATGAATTAAAATGTATAATTCAGTCTCAGATTCTATTAATATGAAAGAATTTACAAGATCAACTTCTGCTATTTCCTCTGCATACGAGCTTTTAGAACCTGGGCAAGTCACTTAATCTCTTAATGCTCCAGACTACTCTGGAAGACCATATGACTTGTACATTGTAGGTCCTTAAAAGGATGGGGAGTGCTGATATGCATTGACAAGGGAAGTTCTTTGATGGGGTTTCTCTACAATGATGAAATCTTCGAGCAATTTTTGAAAATGGCGATTAGTTAAAGGGAGCCAAAAGTCCAACTGGGCTCTGCAGGGGTTCAATCATAACAGTGACTCTTTGTTCTTGATCTCCACACAGTAAAACAGAATTCTGACAAACTTAGAAAACATTTAGAAAATGATGAAAATCATTGGAAAGGTAGGGTGGAGGGAATGTCATATTAGAATAAGTTAAGGAATACTGAGAATGTTTTTTCCTTGAGCAGTAAAGTCATAAAGGGAATATGATTGCTGTGTTCAAATATTTGCAAGCCTGTCCTAACATCAAAAATCCTGATTATTTCATCTAAAAGGGAATGAGCAGTGGATCTTCCTGGCCATCTTTTCATGGATCAGCCATGTCTTAAATAGTTGTTAACAATTTTGACACTTAAAGGCTGAAATGTCTTTGTTAAGTTATGATTCTTCAATTTTCTCATCCCAGTGAATTTTTTTCTTTTATTTTTTGTGAGTCAATCAGGGTTAAATGACTTGCCCAGGGTCAAACAGTTAGTGTCTTGTGTCTGAGGCTGGATTTGAACTCAGGTCCTCCTGACTCCAAGGCTAGAGTTTTATCCACTGTGTCACCTAGTTGCCCCTGCAAACATTTTTAAGGGTCTACTTTGTGGAAGGCATTTGCATGATTCTAGTATCAAGGGACCATATGCAAATCTCAGTTCATATGATACAGAATAGAGATAGTTCTTGCACTTTGTGTACATAAAATTGGTCTCTGTTTCCTAGAAGCGGAAAATGTGAAAAGTTCAATTTTAAAGATTCTCATGATTCCCATCTTATTTGGATCGACTAAAGTTGCCTTCCCCTTTCAATATTCAGAAATTGTTTTTAAGTGATTTTAAGGAACTGTCTATGTCTAATATCCTCCCAGCTAACATAGGAAATGAATATCAATGCACTTATTTCTTTGTCATGCAAGGTAGGGGTATCTTATTGTAAACAAAATATAATGGATGGGTAACTATAACTCCAAATATCAGTAATATAATTCATGGAATTCAGTCATCACCCTATAATTATAGCATCATACATTTAGAAATAGAAGAGAGCTTATAGGTCATCTAATCCAAACTCTTCATCTATTTTATCTGACACTTTCATTATCATTTTGAGGAGGATATTATTATCCTGTTTTTTAGATGAAGAAAACTAAGATTTGGAGAGATTTGGTGACTTGCTCCTGATCACCAGGTCGTAAATGAGAACAAAGTCTGATCCTAGATCTTTTAGTTCAAATTTCTGTATTTTTTTAAATGTTGAGGAAGAGGATGCCTTAATTCCATTTACCATAAGGTCCTGGATTTTAACTTTGCCTTCTATCTTCTTTTACTCATAGTCTTCAGGTTAAACATCCTTTCTCCTTCTAAATCTCTTCCTCTTTGATTCTCACTTATCTTTCTATTTTTATCTCTCCTATACACTCACGGTATAATTTTCATGACAGTAATGTATATATTTGAGTTTTCTTCCTAACTTCACTGATTGCTTCTTGAGGGTAAGGAGTGTTTGATTTTTGTCTTTATAGCTGCAGCATCCACTATAGTGCTGCACACATATTAGGGACTTAGTGCTGCTGATTGACTAATTGATTCATGGTTTCATCTTTTCTCTCCACAGCTCACATTGCTAAGTGGAGAAAGATATTAGAACATTCCCTCTGAAATGAACTATTTTCACAATATTGAATTGAAAATTTCTGAATATATGTGACAATGTTTTAGGCAATGGAAAGATTAAATGAATCTGCCTTCTAGAATCTTACAATCTATATAGACAATAATGACATGGACTGATAGCACAGTAAACCGAGCCAACCTTGACTTTGAATACTTTCTTAGATCAGTTGTCCCGTCCAAGAAATAAAGAGAGAAAAGGGCAATGTCAAAGCCAGTCACTTCTCCCTACCGCATCCCGTGACGGGCTTAAATTGGCCTTGGACTTCCTGATGGATCCACATTCATGAGGATTAGGTCAGCCTATTTTATCCCTCTCCTGTTTCTACTAACTAGGCTGAAAAATTGTCTCTATACTCACATCTCATCTAGGACACAGTGGTTCTACTTCTTGAGTACAGTTGTGGCACCTGAATTGTTTATATATTCTGACATTGCAGTTGTGTCAGAATGAGTCATGGGGCCAGTCCTGATTGGTCATGGTACTAATGATTCTGGGAAGTGGCATATTCATTCACACACACACACACACACACACACTGAAATATAAGTCTCTGTTGGGTATCCTCACCTCTGTTTTAAGGATATCAAAAATAAACTGCTTGGCAAATCTCCATCTCCCTTATGCATAAGATACAATTTTCCCCTGTCAGTTTGGAGAGCCAATTTTCTATTGTCTTCTAGCTACTATGAATAGATTTGAGAAATATAATGTTGCTAGTTGAAATATTCTATTCAGCTTGACACACTGAATTTGCTACATTATTTTCCTATCTTAACTCTCATTTCCTTGCTGCTACAAATCTGCTTCCCTACATCTCCTCTCTACTTTCTCTTCTTATAATTTTGGAAAACTTTGTGTTTATTTGTTATAATACTCTTTAAAGAATTTGGGAATGATAACTGAGTATCTTTATTTTCTAGTTGTTATCACGATATTGACTAGCAGAATCAGCTCTAGGTTTCTTACATTATATTTTTGTATCAACTAAATTCAGTATAAATTGCTAAGTATATAAACCATCTCTGCTGTAGACTGATCCAAATTTTTTGAAAATTAGATACAAAAATATAAATTTTTGATACAAAATATTTTTCTGTTTGTGATACTTCCATTCCTACAGTCAACAATTTTTAAAATCTCATTAAGATATGTGGATTCATTTGCAATACTCTAGGGGAAAATAACTCTCAAAGAATTTCCTCTAAATAAGCTTTCTGTTTTACATAGTTAAGTAATTGAAAGCACTTATGTGAGATGAAGCACACAAGATGTGCTCTAAAGAAAAAGGCACAAACTGTGTTTCATTACTAATCCTCAAGTCAATATAATGTAATAGAAAAAAGTTATGGCCTGGAAGTTTAAAAAAAACCAAACAAACTTGAGTTCCAATCCGATCTCTTGTGGACTAGATATATGTCACTGGGCAACTCACTTCACCTCTATTGATATCAGTTTAATGAGTCAATAACACTTGCACTGCCTACCTACTTGCAGTTAGATGGCACAGTAGACAGACCACTGGTCCTGGAATCAAGAAAAATTAAAATCAAATCTGGTCACAGATGCTTGCTGGCTATGTGACCCTGGGCAAGTCATTTAAGGCTCTTTTTTGCCTCAGTTTCCTCATCTATATAATGGAAATAATAAGAGCACTGCCTTCCCAGGGTTGTTGTGAGGATCAAACGAGATAAAAATTGTAAATCATTTAGGACAGTACCTGCCACACAATAAGTACTATATAAATGCTGGTATTTATTATTATTATTATTATTATTATTATTATTATTATTATTATTATTAGGCACAGTAGATAGAGCCCTGGGTTTGGAATAAAAAACATCAGAGTTCAAGTGTGACTCCATATGCTTACTATCTGTATTTTCCTAGGCAAGTCACTTAGTCTCTGTCTGCTTCGGTTTCTTCAACAATTAAATTGATATGGCCCTTACCTCACAGGGTTGTGAGGTTCAAATGAAATATTTGTAAAGTGAATAGCACGTTCTTGGCACAAAGTAGGCACTTAATAAGTGTTTATTTTATTCCTATCTCTCTGGATTTTTTGAGCAAGGTGACTTGTGAACATTAAAATGCTATATAAATGTAAGTTAGCATATTGTATAAACATATGCCAGTATACATGACATATGATCATGGAAAAATATTCATGCATTGAAAAATATAGGAAGCAGATCTTGCCTCTGCTCCATAGTAGTCTATTGGTGAAAGCCAAATCCTAACCAAAAGGACACTGATGGGTTGGTGCAAATGGCCTCCAAGTCCCCTTCCAGGTCTACTTCTATCATTCTAAGATACCATAATTCTGTCTCCTACTCTTACTTATAATATTCCCCAAACACAATAATATCTAAAAGATTTATAATTTCATCATCATTGGATTCCAAGTGTGGTAACTCCCTCCATATATATAGCTTGCAACCTATCTGTAACTTAACTGTTAAGTCCCTTTAAAGCCCATAAAGGTTAAATGTTTTGTTGAATGATTTGTTGAAAGTCACATAGCTAATAATTAAGAGGGCAGAGATATGAACTCAAGGCTACTTAATTTGAAGTGCAACTAACTTAGGGGCTTCTTAACTTCAAATAGAACTGTACCCATTATGCCATATTGCCTCTAAAGAAAAAAATAATACTAATATTTTGAAGTCACAACAAAGTCATACTCACAAAGTCTTGAGCAACATGTTTTGTGTTTAAAAATTCATGGAAAAAATAATGAAGGCTTGATTCTTTTGTTTCAAGAAAAAAAACTCTCATATGTAACATTAGTTAGGGAGCTTCCTTGGAATTTAGATTGAGAGGGATAGGTCTGGCAGATTTTTTTTTCAATTCAGTTTATGTATGGAGTTATCAAGTATCCTTTGAGAGTACTCATAACTGTGGGATCATAGATATAGTGTTAGAAGAGACCATGGATGTTACAGAGTCCAGCTTTCCTGTTTGAGGTTTTACAAATGAGGAAATAGAGTTGTGACTTGATTAGTTAATCAGCTGAATAAATGTCTGGGACAGGAATAGAATTTAGATCCACCTGATTCCAAATCTATCAGTGAGTTGCTTCCCAAAACCTTCCCTGGCTGGAAATTAGCCTTTTCTCTTTTCTCTACCAATATCAAGGGATGTTTTTGAGTCACCTTGAATCCACCAGGAAAAGTTATTGTTAAATTACTAGTGTGATTTACAACTAGAAAATCATCATACACTACAAATCAGGGCTTGTTTTTTTTTTTATTTTTGTTGTTTTTGTTATCGTTTGCTTAGATTTAAGAAAGAGTATGTTAACAATGAAGATTAAAGTATGTCATATGTACATTTTCCCCCCAGAGAAGTGATTATTAAGAATTAACCAGTGCACAATTGCACACAATACAAATGTTAAAGAACATATTGTACTAAAGACAATATTTTTGAAAATACAAGTAGACATGAAATGCACTAAAATATAAATATTTTGATCACGTTAAAATACAAATATAACAAAACAGCATACAAATATAATATGACAAGCAGGAAATAACTTGTCAACAGGGGCTTCTTAGTACACAGCAATGTATTGCAGAGCAAGAAAAGAAAATTGAAATCGCAAGAAACAACTTCAATGTGTATAATATATGTGAGTATAGATAAATATTAATATTATGCACACACATATACACAAATGTCAGTGAATCAAATGATTTGAAGATGACACAAGTCTATTTAGACTGGAAATGTTAAGTTCTTCTTTTAGTTTCCCAGCCCAAATCTAACTACCAGAACAAATATGCCCAAAGTAATTCAGAAAACCTGGTAGGTGTGCTATCTATAATTTTCCCATACTATTTGATAGAAAATGTTAACTATTTTGGGACCCATGTATAATAGTTTATTGAGTAGCCCTTACTATAATAATAATAATAATAATAATAATAATAATAATAATAATAATAAAAACAAGCAAGCAAGCAAACATAGGAATAAATAAAGATGAACTACCAAGAATTTCTATCTAGAACAGACCTCCACCTGGCTAGGACTAATATAAATTTATTGGAAATCCAAGAGGATATAAACCAACAATTGTGTTGTTCATATCCAGCCCAAGTCAGGACACTGCAAAAGCTCAAAATAAGCACAGGAATCTTACTTTTCCCTGGATTAGAAAGCTTTCAACAACAAAAACCTCTCAGCTCCTGAGTAGCCATTGATATCCTTGAAGAAATGTCAATACTGGAAGAGAAGAACAGGAACTAGGCATTCCCAGTGGAATTTTACAGAACTTGGCCTTAACACAATATTCCAATTTGAGGGAGAAAGGAATAAACACATTAATAAATTCCACAAAAAAAAGCATTTTGGTAATAGGTATATTTAAGGCACAAACCCACAAGAATGATTCCAAAAATATGTAAGTCTAAAAAGTAAAATAAAACTTTGCCACAAGTTCAATCATAATTCTTGAAAGAAATAAGGCAAGAAGTCTTCATTTTTTTAATTTTTATTTTTTTAATTTTTAGGCAATTGGGGTTAAGTGACTTGCCCAGGGTCACACAGCTAGTAAGTGTCTAGTGTTTGGTCTGAGGCTGGATTTGAACTCAGGTCCTCCTGACTTCAGGGCCAGTGCCCTATCCACTGCACCACCTAGCTGCCCCCCAAGAGGTCTTTTTAAATGTATATTTTTAAATTATTTTATAAAAGAAAGAAGAATGCTAGAGAAAAAGTATTATAAAAGAGATGAGAGTTATGAGTTATAAAATTGGAAAATGAATCAATAACTGGAAGAAGAAATACAAAACCTCACTCGAACAATAGATTCCTTAAAAATGAGAATAAATCAAATGAAAATTCATGACTCCATATGACAATAAAGATAAAATTGAAACCATAAGACTAAAAATTAATTTGTAAATTATTTCATGGAAGAAAGTAAGAGGATGGAAGGAAGGGAGGATGGAACAAGGAAGGAAGGGAAGGAGGAAGGAGAAAAGAAGGAAGCAGGGAAGAATGAAGGAAGGAAGAAATATTTCATATTTCAAAAAATCATGAAAGAATGGTATCTACAACTTTTAGATGCAGAAATCAAAGAGAAAATATAAAGAATTCACCTATCACTTCATGAAAGAAATCTCAAAATGAAATATTTTAGGAATGTCATAACTAAAATACAGAGTTGCTAGGTCAAAGAAAATAAAATACTTCAAGAAACCAGCACATACAAAAAAGAAAACCCCTATAACAACAACATTCAAGTAATGAAGAGCCACAGTCACAACCACACAAGATTTAACCAATAGAAAGGAATACAGATGATAGCATATAATACTTTAGCAGGCAAAATTTATAAGCTTAGAGCCAAGAATACCGTATACTGCAAAAGTAAATGTAATCCCATGGAGGGTAGATGCAGGTCATTGAGGGAGAGGGGAATGATCATTTAAAGAACTTCAGATAACAGTGCCAAGATAGTAGAGTAAAGGAAACATATTTTCCTGAGCTCTCTAAACATTCCACTTTGAACAACATTTTAGAAAGGGTGAAATACAATTCTAAGTGGCAAGACCAACAGAAATCAAAGTGAATCATTTCTCTAGCCTAGAACAACTTACAAGGACAAAAAGACAGATTTGAGCCAATGAAATGGTGGCTGCCCATGAGTGTAGCCAGGCAGAAGCAACATTAGCTATGGAACTGGAGGCTATGGTGAACCAGAGGAGTAGCAGTATCAGGAACACTCAGTGCATAGAGATGTAAGGGGAATTAACAGCTGGTCAGGTAAGGATGACAACATGGGACAGATATGGGAACCATATCTCTCCCAAAATAATAACATCTTGGAAGCAATGAAAATTTGAAGTATCCCATAACTAGCAGTGAAAATACAAGAGCATCTCTGCACCCTTTTCCAACATAAGCAGAGCCAAACTCTAACATAGAGTACAAAGTCAAGATAGACTTGAGCCTTGCCACAAAATGCTACTATGGTGACAAGGAAGCTCAAGAAATAAGTTGAAAGAAGAAAATGACTTGAAAACTTAAAGAAAAATGTAGATTGAATAGGAGCCCAAAAATAACTCCAAGAAGAGCTAACAAAAGAGCTTTTAAAAAAAACATCCCAAGGTAGAGCCAAGATTGTGGAATAAAGGCAGGAACTCACCTGAGCTCTCCCCCACACCCCTCCAAATACCTCTAAAATAACTCTAAACAAATTCTAAAGGAGCAGACCCCACAAAAAGACATAGTGAAATAAATTTCCAGCCCAAGATAAACTGGAAGGTCAACAGGAAAGGTCTGTTGCACTAGGCTGAGAGGAGCACAGTCCAGTGCAGGTGGCTCCAGCACAGACCAGGCCTGAACACACCCAAGTATGCCTCAGAGGACTGAATCACTGGTGACAGTGGTGGTTTGCAGACTCGTCAGCCCACAAATGCCAAAGACAACTTAGAAGGGTAGTAGGAAAGATCTGTCAGAACTGGGTATGAGAGGGGCATGGTCCAGTCCCAGCCCCAGCACAGGCCCTGCCCCAGGAAACTAGGAGCACACCTTGGCAGTGATTGAGTCAGCAGTGGCAGCAGACATGGCTGTTTCAGGAGCTCTCAACCCACAGTTGGGAAGAGAAAATCAAACAATTGATCACAAGAAGATTACAGAGGTGTCTGCTAATACTGAGGCAGGACTCTGTCACTTTGACCTAACTTGGGTGGGGTCACAGTCCTCGGTGCCAGTCCTGGGGCAAGGAGTAGCACTAGCAAAGCAGAGCTTGTGGCAGCAGTAAAGAGGGAACCATCCTCGCAGTTCCAGAGCAGAAAAGAGTGCTTGTGGTCACTCACAGACCACAGCGCAGGCGAGGAGAGGAGGAAACACCTCTCCTTAGATCATATGACCTTGGAAGAACTGAAAACTTACAGGGCCCTAGAAGTATCTCTGAAAACACCTGAACAAAACCTCTGAAGCTTGGGACAGTTCACCCTCCACACTGGAAGCAGAGACTACCTTAACAAAGAGTACAAAAGTCAAATAATTGGCTGGGAACTTGAGCAACCAGAGGGGGTAAAACTCAGACTATAGAATCTTACTTTGGTGACAAAGAAGATCAAAACATAAAACCAGAAGAAGACAATAAAGTCAAAGCTCCTACATCCAAAGCCTCAAAGGAAAACATGAATTGGTCTCAGGCCATGGAAGAGCTCAAAAAGGATTTTGAAAATCAAGTAAGAGAAGTGGAGGAAAAATTGGGAAGAGAAATGAGACTGATACAAGAAAAATCATGAGAAATGTGTCAAGGACTTGGTAAAGAAGATCCAAAAAAATACTGAAGAAAATAACACATCAGAAAATAGACTAACCCAAATGACAAAAGAGGTCCAAAAAATCAATGAGAAGAAGAATGCCTTAAAAAGCAGAATTGGCCAAATGGAAAAGGAGGTCCAAAAGCTCACTGAAGAAAATAGTTTCTTAAAAATTAGAATGGAGCAAATGGAAGCTAATGATTCAATGAGAAATCAAGAAATTACAAACCAAAAAAATTATAAAACAATACAAAAGAATGAAAAATTAAAGACAATGTGAAGTATCTCAATGGAAAAACAATTGCCCTGGAAAGCAGTGCCAGGAGAGATAATTTAAAAACTATTGGACTACCTGAAATCCGTGATAAAAAAAAAGAGCCTAGAAATCATATTTCAAGAAATTATCAAGGAAAATTGCCCTGATATTCTAGAACCAGATGGTAAAATAGAAATGCTATAAATATTTTTTGCTCAAATACGTCTTTTTTTCCCCAAATAGGTCTTTTTTCCCATTTTTGAATGTCCTTGGGATATAGAACTAATAGTGGTATTTCTGGATCAAAAGGTATGCACAGTTTTATAGCCCTTTGAGTATAGTGCAAATTGCTCTCCAGAATGGTTATATCAGTTTACAGCTCCACCAGCAGTGTGTTAGTGTCCCAGCTTTCTCACGTCACCTCCAACATTCCATTCCTACATGGAAAGATGATATATAACTCATAAGACCTTTCTCATTATTAGGATAGCTAAGGGGAGTATAAATAGATAGAGGGGACAGGTGTGAGTTTAATATGGAGGGATGATATCTAAAAAAGCAAAATTAAGGGGTGAGAGAGGAATGTACTGGGAGAAAGGGAAAGGGAGAGGTAGAGTGGGACAAATTATCTCACATGAAAGAGATGAGAAAAATCTTTGGCAGTGGAAGGGAAGAGGAGGAGGTGAGAGTGATTGAGTGAATCTTACTCTCATCAGAATTGGCTTAAAGTGGGAATAATATACACACTCAATTGGGTACAGAAATCTATCTTACCCTACAGTAAAGTAGGGGAAAGAGGATAAGGGAAGGGGGGTGAGAGAAAGGAGGGCAAATTGGGAGGGTTAATCAGAAGCAAACAATTTTGAGGAGGGACAGATGAAATTATAAAATAAATAAAAGGGGAGGGTGGGCTAGGATGGAGTGAAGTATAGTTAGTCTTTCACAACATGACTATTATCAAAATGTTTTCTTTTCAGTTTTTTAAAAATTTTATTAATTTAGACTTCTCAAAAATCACTTCCATATGCTTTTGAGTTTAAAAATTTGCTCCCCATTCCTACCCACCACCCTCCCCAAGATGGCACACAGTCTGATATAGGTTATACATTTACATTCCTACTAAACATATTTTCACATTAGTGGTGTTATAAGTAAAAATTGAATCCAATAGGAACAACCATCAGAAAGAGGAAACAAAACTCAACAGAAGAGAAAAAAATAGCAATTCAACTTTCATAGTTCTGTCTTTGGATGTGAATAGCATTTTCCATCATGAGGCTTCTGGAGATGTCTTAGATCCTTGTATTGCTGGGAAGGGTTAAGTTTATCAATATTAGTCCTCGCACAACGTGGCTGTTATTGTGTACAACGTTCTCTTGGTTCTGCTCATTTCACTCAGCATATTATGGAAATGTTTTGCATGACTACACACGTATAACCTATTTTGAATTGCTTGTTTTCAGAATAAGGGGAGGGGGGAGGGAGGGAGGGAGGAAAGGAATTTGGGCTCAAAGTTCCAAAAATATAAGTTAAACAATGGTTTTTTTCCTATTTGTAACTGTGGAAAAATAAAATATCAAATAAAAAGATTTTAAAAATCAAATGAATGATAAATGGAAAATTGGAAACAGAAAGGAGAACAGTACAAGAAAAGTATCAGAAAGAACTAACAGGTTAAAACATAAGGGACATAACCTCTCAGAAAGAAATAACTCTTCAAAAAATGAAATTGGCCAAATATTAAATGAGTTTAAAAAAACCTGAAGAAAATAATTTCTTAAAAATTAGAATTGGGTAGGTGGAAGCTAAATGACTCCATGGAATATCAAGAAACAATGAAACAAAATAAAAGAGTGAAAAAAAATGATGAAAACATGATATCAACTTCTAGAGGTAGAGCCAAGATGACATAGTAGAGAAAACAGTCAGATGAGCTCTCCCAAAATTCCCCTTCAAATAAATTTAAAATAATGTTTTAAATTGATTTCTGGAGTGGCAGAGCCAACAAACGGAGTGAGACACTTTTTCAGACCAAGACAACAGGTGGTCAGAAAGAGAGATTTGGGGAATGGGGAGAAGTCTGACCTGAGAATATGTAGATGAAAAACCAGTGATGGGAATCGGTGCTGGCAATAGAAAACAGTGGCTATTTTAGGGGAGTTCTCAGTAGGGGGACCTGGGAACTGGACAGAAAGAGATTCCAGGGGATTCCAGTGCTAGCACTGAACACAGGACAAGATACTGTTTGGCAACTCCAATGCCTATATCCACTTCTGCATCACGATTCAATCTGTAGAGGAGTATTTCAATAAAGAGGAAGCGGAAGCTCTGAAGAACAGTAATATTTATGGCCCCAAGGAATCAGGGGCCCTGAGGAACAGTATTATTTCTTCTCCTAGGGGATCAGGGACCCTGAGAAGAAGTATACATGCAGGTACACTTTCTGGATAAGAACCAAACTATAGATCACAAGAGCACTGATGTCACCTCTCACTAGATCACACCACCTTGGTAGCACCAAAAACTTCCAAAGCCCAAGCACTATTTCTGAAAACAGCATTGAGTAAAGCTTCAGACAGTATTTATTCCTCCCAACCCACCATGACTATGCTGGGAACAGAGCCCAATATTAACATTAAGTTCCAAATCAAGAAATGGGTGGAAAAATTAGCAAGAAACAACAACAAAAAAGGGACTAGACCATAAAAACTTACTATAGTGATAGGGAAGATCAAGACACAAACTTAGGAGACAATAAAGGCAAAATAGCTACAAGCAATGTCTCAGAGGGAAAAAATAATTGGACATAAGCCAAATAAGAATTCCTTGAAGAGCTAATTTTTTTTTTCAAAATCAAGCAAGAATAATTGAGGGAAAATGTTTTAAAGAAATGAAAGCAAAGGAAAAAAATTATGAAATGACAATAAATGCCTGACAAAAGAGGCACAAAATATTGAAAAGAGAGCTACTTAACAAACAGAAATTAGCCACATGAAAAAAGAGGTTAAAAATTTCACTGAAGAAGATAATTGCTTAAAAATTAAACTTGAGCAAGTGGAAGCTAATGACTCCATGAAATATCAAGAAACAAAATGAACAAAGTCACAAGAATGAAAAATAAAATAGAAGAAAATGTGAAATTGCTCTTTGGAAAAAAAAAAAACTAACCTGGAAAGCAGATCGAGGAGAGAGCATTTCAGAATTATGTGGATTGAAAGTCATTAAACAAAGAGCCTAGACATCATATTTAAGGAAATTGTCAAAGAAAACTGTCTTGATATTCCTGAACTATAGGGTAAAATAGAAATTGAAACAATTCACCAATCACCACCTGAAAAAAAATTCCCAAATTAAAACTCCTAGGAATATTATAGACAAATTCCAGAGCTCCCAGGTTAAAGAGAAAAGAAAAATTCAAGCAGCCAGAAAGAAAGCAGTCAAATATTGTGGAGCCACAGTCAAGATCACAAAAGATTTAGCAGCTACCATATTAAAACAGTGCAGGGCTTAGAATAGAATATTCCAGAAAGCAAAATAGCTGAGATTACAACCAAAAAATAAACCTACCCAGCAAAACTGAGTGTAAACCTTGAAAGGGGAAAATGGCTATTTAATGAAGTAGAGGACTTTCAAACATTCCTGATGAAAAAATCAATAATGAACAGAGAATTTGATTTCAAATATAAGACTCAAGAAACCATGGTGATAAGGTAAACATGAAAGAGAATTCATAAGGGTTTCAATAAAATTAAACTGTTTACATTTCTACTTCAGAAGACAAACATGTATCTTCTAAGAATTTTACTATTATTGCGGCAGTTAGAAGGATTCTACAATAAAGAGACTCTGGTCATGAGTTGAGTATGGTAGGATGATGAACAAATGAATAGGTGAAAAAGAGGGATGCCATGGGAGAAGGGGGAAGGGAAAGGAAGAATGGTGATAATTATATCACAAAAGAGAGGCATGCAAGAAAGAGTTTTTACAGTGCAGGGGGAAATGGTGTGTGTGTGGGGAGACAATTCTTGAATGTCATTCATGTTTAAATTGGTTCAAAGAGGGAAAATATGCATACATACTCAGATATAAATAGAAATCTATCTTACTTAACAGAAAAGTAAGAGAGGAAGAGGACAAAAGAAAGGGAGATGATAAAAGGGAAGGCAGATAAAAGAAAGCATTGGTCAGAAGCAAAACAGACTTGAAAAGAAGGAAAGAGAGAATGAAGGAGAAATAGAAAAAAAAACAGGATGAAAGGAAAAGTAATCATAACTGTGAATGCAAATGGGATAAACCACCCATAAAATGGAAATGGATAGGGGAATAGATTAGAAAGTAGAATGCAAGGCCATGTTGTTTATAAGAAACACACTTAAACTAGAGGGACATGCAAAGAATTAAAATAAAGGAATAGAGAAGAATCTACTATACTTCAGCTGAAGCTAAAAGGGCAGGTGTCACAATAATGATTTCAGATAAAACAAAAGAAAAAAAGGACAATTAACATGGATAAGCATGGAAACTACATCTTGTTAATAGGAATTATAGACAATATAGAAATATCAATACTAAACATATGCACCAAATGTCACAATATCAAAATTATTTTTTTACATTTTTATTTAAAGTTTTGAGTTCCAAATTCTATTCCTCCTTCTCTCCTTCCCATCACCCCTCCCTGAGACACTAAACAATCCGATATAGGTATATGTGTGCAATTATTTAAAACATTTCATGTTAGTCATTTTGTACAAGAAGACTCAAATAAAGGAAAAAATGAAAGAAAGTGAAAAATAGCATGCTTCAGTCTGTAGTCAAACAATATGAGTTATTTTTTTCTGTAGGGAGATAGTGTGCTTCATCCTTAGTTCTTTGGGATTGTCTTGTATCATCATATTGCTGAGAATAGTTACATCATTCACTGTTCATCAAGCAATATTGCTGTTACTCTGTATAACCTTCTCCTGGTTCTGTTCATGTATTTGAGAAATTAGGTCTTTATCAGAGACCTGTTGCAAAATTCCCCCCTTCCCCAGTTTTCTGCTTTCCTTATAATTTTGGCTGCTTTGATTTTGTTTGTGCAAAAACTTTTTTAATTTTATCTAATCAAAATTATCAGTTTTACATTTTGTAATGCCTTCTATAAATACTTTGGTTCTAATTTTTTTTCTTTATTCATAAATCTGACAGATAAACTAATCTTGCGCTCTCTCTCTCTCTCTCTCTCTCTCTCTCTCTCTCTCTCTCTCTCTCTCTCTCGGCAATTAGGGTTAGTGACTTGCCCAGGGTCAAACAGCTAGTAAGTGTGTCAAGTGTTTGGTCTGAGGCTGTATTTGAACTCAGCTCCTCCTGACTCCAGGGCCAGTGCTCTAGCCACTATTCCACCTAGCTGCCCATAATCTTTGCTCTCTTAATGTACTTATGGCATCACCCCTTATGGGTAAATCATGTACCCATCTTGACCTAATCTTGGTTTATAATGTGAGATGTTGGCCTAGTTTCCGCCATACTGTTTTCCAGTTTTTCCAGCATTTTGGGTTTATCATAGTATCAAAATTCTTAAAGGAAAAATTAATTTAAATAAAAAAGACAATAAAATTATACTAGTGAGGGCCCTCAAAACTTTGCCTGTCAGAGCTAGATGAATCTAACCATAAAATAAAGAAGAAAGAAGTTAAAAAGATAAATAGCATCTTAAGAAAAGTTAGATATGATAGACCTCTGCAGAAAAGTGAATGGGAATACAAAGGAGTACATGTTTTTCTCATCTGTACATGGCAACTTCTTGAAAATTGACCTTGTATTAGGACATAAAAATCTCACAAGCAAATGCATAAAAGCAGAAATTCTAAATGAATCCTTTCCAGAGAGCAATGTAACAAAAATTACATTTAAAAAAGGCCATGAAATCATAGATTAAAATTTAGGTAGAAACTAAAAAAATGAAATCCTAAGGAATGAGTCATTCAAATAAAAAATACCATAGAAACAATAATTTAATTAAAGAAAATGACAAGAATGAAACAACATTCCAAAATTTGTGGGATGCAGCCAAAACAGTACTCAAGGGAAATTTTATTTCTAAATACTTTCATCAATAAAAGAGAGAAACAGCAGATCAATGAATCACTCAAGCAAATTAAAAAAAAAAACAGAACAAATTAAAAATCCACAATAATACACCAAAATAAAAACCCTGAAAATCAAAAGAGACATTAATAAAATAGAAATAAAATATTAAATAAATAAAACTAAGAACTGGTGTTATGAAAAAAAACAGTATTATAGATAAAACATTGGTTAAATTGATTAAAAAATACCAAAGAAAATCATATTACCAATAAGCAAAAATGGAAAGGATGAACGCACCACTAGTGAAGATAAAATAAAAACAATTATTAGGAGTTTATTTGCATAATTATTTTAAAATAAACCTGACAATCTAAGTGAAATGGATAAGTATTTATCAAATTATTAACTCCCAGATTAGCAGAAGATGAAATAGAATATTTAAATAACCCTATCTTAGGGGAAAAAAAAACAACTGTTGAACAAACTATCAATGTGTTCCAAAAGAAAAAAAAATCCCCAGGACCAGATGAATTTACAAGTGAATTTTGCTAAACATGTAAGGGACAATGTATCCCAGTCCTATATTACCTATTTTTGAAAATAGATAAAAGAGTCCTATCAAATTCTTGATGGACAACTAAATATCTCAGTGGATAGAATACTAGCCCTGGAGTCATAAAGACTCCTCTTCCTGAATTCAAATCCAGCCTCAGATACTTACTAGTTGTGTGACCCTGAGCAGCTCCCTTAAGCCATTTTGCCTCAGTTTCTTGATTGGTAAAGAGCTGGAAAATTAAATGGCAAACCACTCAAGTATCTTTGCCAAGAAAACCCCAAAGGGGGTCATAAAAAGACAGACACAACTGAATAATGACTAAACAACAAAAACCCAATTGTTTTTATGACACAAATAAGGTTTTGATACCTAAATCAAGAGAGCAAAATCAGAGAGAGAGAGAGAGAGAGAGAGAGAGAGAGAGAGAGAGAGAGAGAGAGAGAGAGAAATATAGACCAAATCACTTAATGAATGGTGATGCAAATATTTAACTTTCAATATCAGCAAGGAGATTATAGCAACATATCACAACACAATGCACATTATGATCAACCTGGAATTAAACCAGCAATTAAGGACTGGTTCATTATTAGGAAAACCATCAATGTAATTGTTCATATAAATAAAAAACAACAAAAATTGTGTGATTATATTATTAGTTGTGGAAAAATCCTTTGACAAAATAAAATACTCTTTCCTATTAAAAGCACTTGAAAGCATAGTAATCAGTAGAACCTTTCTTAAAATGATAAATAGTACCTCTGTAAAACAAAGAACAAGCATTGTCTATAATGGGGATAAATTTGAATACTCCCAAATAAGATCAGGAATAAAGTAAAGATGTCCATTTATTATCATTATTTTTAAATATCACACTAGAAATTCTAGCTATAGCAATAAAAGAAGAAAAAAGAAATAAAAATAGGCAGTGAGGAAACAAGACTAGCCCTCTTTGCAGGTGATATGATGGTATATACTTAGAGAACCCTATGTAATCAACAACTTCAGCAAAGTTGTAGAATATAAAATAAAGTACTAAAATCATCAGTATTTCTATATACTATCAACAAAGCCAAGCAGCAAGTGATACAGAAATTCCATTTACAATATTGACAGACAATCTAAAATACTTGGGACACCTAACAAATCAAGCAGCAGATCAGGGGAATAGATTAGACAGACAATACCCAATAGTACATGACCGTAGTGGTCTAGAACTTGATAAACCCAGAGATCTAAGCTTTGGGAGTAAGAACACAACATTTGACAAAAAAAAATGCTGAGAAAATTGGAAAGCAATTTGGCAGAAACTAAGCATAAATCAACATCTCACATTATATGCCAAGATAATGTTAAAAAGGATAAATGATTTAGACATAAAGGATGATAACATAAGTAAATTATGGGAGCGTGTAGAAATTTAACTGTCAAATTTGTGGATAATGGAAGAGATTATACACAAACACAAGATGGAGAGTATCAAAGAATTTTAAATGTATAATTTGATTACATGAAATTAAAAAGCTTTTGCACAAATAAAAATGCAGGTAAAATCAGAAGGAAAACAGAAAATTGGGGGAAATTTTATAGTATGTTTCTCTGGTAAAGGCCTCCTTTCTCAAATATATGGGGAATCGAACTAAATTTATAAACATAAAAGCCACTCCACACTTGACAAATGGCCAAAGGATATGAACAAGCAAATTTCAGAAGAAATCAAAGCTATCTATAATCACATAACATGTTCTAAACCACTATTGATTAGAGAAATGTAATTCAAAATGTCTCTGTGATGCCACCACAGACCTATTGGATTGGCTAATGTGATAGAAAAAATGACAAAAGCTAGAAGGGATAAGGAAAAATTGGGACACCAAACCATTTTTGACGGAGTTGTGAACTAGTTCAACTCTTCTATACAATAATTTGGAAGTACATCCAAAGGTCTATGAAACTGTGCATGTCCTTTGACCCAGAAATACCACTACTAGATCTACCCCAAAGATATCAAAGAAAAGGTAAAAGAATCTATTTGTACAATAAAATATCTATAGCAGTTCTTTTCATGGTGGCAAAGAATTTGAAATCGAGCAATGTCCATTATTTAAGGAATGGCTGAGCAAGTTGTAGTATATGATTGTGATGCATTGTGATTGTGCTATAATAAATGATAAGCAGAATGGTTTCATAAAAACCTGGGAAGACATATGGACTAATACAATGTGAAGTGAGCAGAATCAGAAGAACATTGTACATAGTAACACCAATATAGTAAGGTTGATTAACTGTGTAGGACTTAGCTACTCTGATCATGACAATGATCCAAGGCAATTCCAAAAAAACCCGTGATAAAAATGCTATTTGCTACTATAAAGAAAGCTGATGAATTCTGAATGCAGACTGAAAAGCATACATACTTTTTCTTTTTACTTTCTTTATTTTTGTTGATTATTTTGTTTGTGTTTTCTTTTGGAATATGGCTTATATGGAAATATGTTTTTCATGACTTCATATATATGATCAAAATTAAATGGATTGCATTCCCAAGGAGAGGGAGAGAATTTGGAACTCAATTTTTTTAATTTTTAAAATTTTAAATGTAATTAGGAAATACTTAACAAAATTTTGAAAAAATATGAAATATCTCATAAGAAAAACAATTGACCTAAAAATCATTCAAGAGATAATTTAAGAATTATTAGAATGCCTGAAGGCTATATTCAAAGAAAGAGCCTAGATATAATATTTCAAAAATTATGAAAGAAAACTACACTAAAACCTTAGAACCAGATCATAAAATAGAAAGTGAAAGAATCCTCCAATAACCTTTAGAAAGGGATCCTAAAAGAAAAAAAAAGTTAGGAATATTATAGCCAAAATCTCAGGTCAAGAAGAAAATACCTCAAAGAGCTGGAAAGAAAAAATTCGTGTACCATGGAGACATGATCAGTGTAACACATGATTTAACAACTACCCCACTAAAGGAATAGAGGTCTTATAATATGATATTCTGGAAGGCTAAGGACCTAATATTACAACCAAGAACAACCTAATCAGCAAATCTGAGTATAATCCTACTGGGATTGTTTTTTTTTTCCCCTAAAGGACAAAAATGGATATTTAATTAAATGGAGGACTTAAGCATATCTGTTGAAAAATAAAACAGAAATTAATAGAAAAGTTGACATTCAAACACAAGACTGAAGAGAATCATAAAAATAAACATCAGGGAAAACCATAAGGAACTTAATAAAGTTAAACTGTTTACATTCCCAAATGAAAATTTTACCATCATTTGAAAAGTTAGTAGGAAACTACTTAGAAGGTATGGATCTGAGTCTATTATGTTGGGTTCATTTCAAAATAAAAGTTGAAAGTTAAGAAAAAGGATGTGCTGGAAGAAGGGGGCAGGGAGAGGAAGAATAGAGAAAATAATCTCACCTAAAAGAAGAGAGCAAAAAAGAGTTTTTAAAATGGAGGCAGGGGGAAATGGAGGAAGTGGGAAATGTTTGCCTCCCTATCATCTGTAGTGGTTCAAAGAGGAAAGATTATATATATGCTAACACAGTTAGGTATAGCAATTCATCTTACCCAACAGGGAAAAAGAAAAGGAAAAGGCTGAGAGAAAATGGGGACATGATAAGAAGGGGCCAGATAAGGGAGACAGTCATCAAAAACAACCAAAAACAAAAAGAATTTTGAGGAGGTACAGGCTAAAAACAAAAGTAGACAAAAAGAAGAAAACAGGATGGAGATAAATACATATCTAGCAATCATAGCTGAATATGAACAGGATGAAATTACCCATGAAATTGAAGCAGATAAAGTGGATTAGAATTAAAAATTCAACAGTATGTTGTTTAGAAAAAAAAACACTTGAAATGGAAAGACACATATAGAGTTAAAATAATGAACTAGAGCAGAATCTATCATGCATCGGCTGAAGTTAAAAAGGGGGGCATTCACTATCTTGGCAAAGCAAAAGCAAAAATAGACAGAATTTAAAGTAATAATTAGAGAAACTACATTTTGCTGAAAGGCATCATAGACAATGAATTGATATCAGTACAATAACATGCATTCTCCAAATGACATACAATCCAATTTTTTAATGGAAAAGTTAAATGAGTCACAGGAGGAAATAGATAGCAAAAGTATACTAGTGGGGTACCTCAATTTACCCCTCTCAGAACTAGATAATCTGAGTATATAATAAGAAGCTAAAGAGATGAATAGAATTTTAGAAAAAAATATGATAGATCTTTGGAGAATGAAAAGAAAGAAATATACCCTTTTCTCAGCTACTTATTTTATCTTCACTAAACTGTCAATGTATTCAGGAATAAAAGCCTCACAAAATGCAGGTAAGAAGAAATACAAAACATGCCCTTTACAAACAATAATGCAATTATTAAAAAAAATTACATTTAATACAACTCAGTTTGGGAAACACATATCAAAAACTAATTAGAAACTAAATAACTTAATCCTAAAGAATGAGTCAATCAAAAACCACATCAAAAAAACATCCAATTATTTCATTAAAGATAATGACAAAAATGAGAAAACATACCAAAATTTGCAGAATAAAGTCACAGCAGAACTTAGGGGATGTTTTATATTTCTAAATCTTACATCAATAAAAGAGAAAAAGAGAAAATCAATGAATTGGCATGCAAATTTTAAAAAATAGAACAATTTAAAAATCCTCAATCATACACCAAAATTGAAATCCTGGAAATCAAAGGAGGAAAAATTAATTTGAAAATTTTAAAGATGAACCAGTAAATGAAACAAGGAGTTTGTTTTATGGGGGAAAAAAGAAAAAAAGTTCTATTTAATTTTTTTTTAAAAACAAAGAAAACAAAATTACTAGTATTGAAAATGAAAGGAGTGAATGCACCACTTTTGAAAATGAAATCAAACCAATTATTAGGAGCTATTTTCCCAAAGAATATGCTAATAAAAACTGACAAACTATATGAAATGAATGGATATTTTCAAAAACATATATTGCTCAGATTAATAGGAGTATAGAGATTTTTTAAAATTTTCTTATCTTCCCAAAAAAGTGAACAAGGTATCAATGAGTTCCCTAATAAAAACAAATCCCCAGCACCAGATGGATTTATAGGTGAATTCTACCACACATTTTAG
The DNA here is from genome assembly GCF_003287225.1 of Phascolarctos cinereus. Taxonomy (NCBI): domain Eukaryota; kingdom Metazoa; phylum Chordata; class Mammalia; order Diprotodontia; family Phascolarctidae; genus Phascolarctos; species Phascolarctos cinereus. Next base: position 201,365,600 of record NW_027555958.1, on the reverse strand, counting down.
AAACAATAAATCCCAACATTCTATAAACCATTTGAAAAAGAATAGGCAAAGGAGTCTTGCCAAATTTCCTTTTATGACACAAATATGGTTTTGATACCCAAACTAGGTATTGCAAAAACAGAAAAAGAAAACTATAGATGAATTTCTATAACAGATAGTGATGAAAAAATTTTAAATAAAATTGTAGCAAGGAGACCATAACAGTATGTCATGGAGATCATATACTGTGACCAGGTCGGGTTTGTACCAGGAATGCAAGACTGGTTCAATATTATGAATAATATGAGCATAATTGACCATATTAATAACAAAACAACAAAAATATGTTATTACATTAATAGCTGCAGAAACATCTTTTGACAAAATAAACCATCGATTCTTATTAAAATTGTAGGAATTATATGGAAAAATGAAGCTTTTTTTAAAATGCTAGTGGATTTAATGTACATATGGAAAACTATTCTCCATTGAAATCACAATGCTAACACAAGAACCACTCTCATGAAATATGGTACTTTCCTTTGAAACAGTTCTATTTTTTTTTTCTTCTGGAATATATCCTTTGGAAAAATTTTACCTAGCCACATACTCATTACTATCATTCCTAAATTAACCTTAGAATGACTTCAAAGTTAAGGAAAGACTCATACCAATATATGTTATTAATCACTAGATGTACATGATTGATGACAAGTTATAGATCTCCACTGAAAAGTATTTAAACAATTTCTCCATCGAGGAAACTTTTTCTGTAGTGATATCATACTGTCATTTGGTTTTGGTAAGTCTAAAATTCTAACATATCCCAAGAGAAAATGGTGACTGAAAGCTTTATGCTCAGATTTGGAGGTTCATTTGAAACAATTGATGAAGGAAACATTTAAAAAAAAACTTGATCTCTAATCAAAACAGATTAATAATAAAACTAAAAAATAGAAAGTTATAGCTATTTACATCAGTAGACTTCTTGGCCTCTGCAAACAATTGAACAATGGGAAGAACACATTAAAACCAATTAACATATCTATTCAATACTAGACTGCCTATACTTTTATAATTTATTACAAAATAAATAATATCATTGAAAAGTAATCTTATATTATTACATGTAAAATAAATGCTAAAAAAGAAGTAATAATATTTCCTTATCAGAAAATGGAAAAGAATCAATGGATTTTTTTCAGAGCACACAACTAATAGGTTAAAAAATACATGGAAATATTATTTTTGGGACAAACACACGTCACATCACAAAGTGTTATGGAAGGAAGACTGACAATAGTTATGTGCTTCCGTTTTTTTTTAATGTATCCTTAAGTGCTTCATCTTTAGACAGAATCCATGAAATAGCTAAATTTAAAAAGTGAAATGACAAGACTTTATGTAGGTGACTTCTGCATGAATTCCGCCAACAATATGTAATCAAAGATGACTCACATAAATGTCTGTCATTAAGATTTATATATAAAATGAAGAGATTTACAATGATAATTCAGGGTCAGGTTATTGCCACTAGAAATTACAGAAAAAATAATCTTAAGTAGCTTGCATATACTGATTGATTCAGTTTATTCAGTAAAGTGAAATAAGCTTTTAATTGTATTGTTGAAGGTTGCAAAAACTTAGTATCTACTGGAATTATACAAAGATGCAATTAGATACCTAAATTTGTACACCAGAAACTCACTATTATTTGTAAACTGACAGATGACACATTCTTATACCACAATGCCAAACATACTACCAAATGTCTGTGAGAATTCAACAAATAAACTATACTGGTACTGGAACATTATTATAGACAGAATTGTTATCCACAGCCTTCCAGACAGGAACCTGATCCATAAAATTTAACAAACAACATTTTAATAGAGAATGCTATTGCAAATATTACTAATCTCTCAGCTACATGAAATGAAAAGCATTCAAATTATAGATGCCTAGTAGAAGAAACTTAAACCATGTGAAAATGGAATATACAAGAAACACATATCTTTGCCATCCTATGTACTATGAGAATTCTCTTGAAGGAGCTTTTAGTGAATCTACAGAAGATGAGGTGACATCTCAATACTTGTATTCAATTACAAAAACAACAAAACCCAATCATTTTGTCCAGTGTTGTAATAGTCCACAGAACATGAATTACAGAACAAGAAAAAAAACAAACAAAAAAACAATAGGATTACTTGTCCTTATATAATTTTATCTGAATCTCACGAAACATAAGAATGCAATAGTGGTTATTATAATACTATCATTAACAATATTATCTTTACAATAGCATGTTATAGTCCTTTCACTCTTTTTTTAGAAGTACTTTCATATGTATTAGCTTATGATGGATTATCATGGTAAATATTAAATCCATTTTACAGACAGGGATCTGGAAATCTGAAATATGAGAGGTTAAGGAATTTACTCTGAATCAATAGATAGTTGATAACAATGAGAATCAAATAGGAAATTAATCTAGAAATATTTTACACTCTACAAGGACAAATGCTATCAATATCTATTGATATATGCTAGAATTAACATTGAAGAATTTATAAGAAATTGAGGGTGCTACAGTGTATTAAGTGACATACAAGAAACATATGTTACTATTATTGTGCAGCAATCATGTTGCCCTCAGTTAATTTACCTCCAAAATGTGGAATAAATTATGAACATATTGACTTTAGATGTAAATATTTAAATTTAGGAATTAAAAATTAGAGTTATAGCTTTTAACTCACTTAGAACTATTGGGTAAAAAGATACTTTGTTCATAGTCCAAAATATTGAATTAACATTCTGAAATTTGTACGCATGAAAAAATTAGATAAAAAGTATAATAATGATTTCAGTTAAATGTATGTTAATTTAGCCATGAAACAAATACTAATTTCCATAATTCAAGAATTTTATAATTTATTTTTTCTACAAAATTTACAATAGTGCATGCATTTGTTTCTTGGACATAAAAATAATAATATAAAATTACCTTAAGGAAGTGCTAGAGAAATAAAGTCCACAAAAAATGTAATCCTCTTTTGGAATTTTTTTTTTCTTTAAAACTTCCCAAGTACCATATGACAATGTAATCATGTCAGAGAAGAATGCTTTATAGCTATATTCTAAAAAGATACAGAAAAAAAATGTCATGTTTCAGTTAGGAGCATCTTGACAATTCATTTTCACTAAGTGTGAATAAAGAAAGGGTTAATATTTCCAGTTAGTACTAGCCCATGGAAATAATACAGGGCTTTTTCTTTTATCAGAGTTTTTTTCCTCAAGAGAGAAGACCATGCAGTTCCTGCAGCTGTTCCTGCTGAATGAGAATGTTACTATATTCATTGTAACAGATGTTGCACCTGGAGGTTCATCTTTTACTTTCATGAAAATTTCATCCTAGAACAGGAAATTTTTATGAAACATCAATAATTTTCCCAAGCAAAAACTCAATGCAAATTTTAAACTGTTTCATGAAAAACAATGAACATTCACTACTTTGATGAAGTTAGTATGATTTATTGAACTTACTCGTAATTTCAAAAACTGCTTCACACAATTAGTGACAAATGAACATGCCTATTTGTAGACTGGCTTTAAATCTGGATTTCTTTGAGCTCAGAATATAATTTCTTTTGGTCAAGAAAATTTGATTTGTGGAATAAACAGTATTTAATGCCTCACTACTTGATTGTGTGTGTGTGTATGTGTGCGCTCATGTGTGCTTGAGTATGTATACCAACCCCTCCCCACCTCCTTCCCTCCTGATACCTTTCTTTCTTAGAGGGAAGAAGCCAAAAGGTCTCGAGTAAATTGGGTTTGTCTTTGTAGTTGGATCTTTGACTTTCTGATCACAGAAATTACCTTTCAAAAGCAATATACACCCAGAGATTAATAGAGGACAGAAAAACTCAAGGAGAATTATGTACTATTGAGGTTCTCTTTCCATGTGCTTCTTGTCCGTATTTTTCTCAATTCCTTTACTTAGTGTCTATCCAACATATTAGAGGCCTTATTGTAATTTGTTTAGTATTTTTATAGGAATTGCACATGTACCATTTTACAATATGCATTTGTTCTCTCTCCTTTAATGATGAACGCATATTGATTCTGTCTGGTTGATACGGGTTCCTATCCTCACCTCCAATACCCCAAGAACAGAAGAAGAGAACACGTGAAGCCGTGGACATAAAAAGGTTGATGAATTCAGGAGGAAGGCAGTACCATCTATCATGTTCATGCTATTCTGACCCTATTCAAAGGTTTCTGGAATGTACTTATGCTGCTGTCATGTATTTATCAAAGCAATCAGCTCCCTTTGAACTTCTGAGTATAAACTGACTATTCAGACTTGCCACTAAGTTGGCCATTTAAAATCAGCCTATAGGTTGTGGAAGGTCTGGTTTCTTGGGACTCTCATAAATTATGCCTCATCTCTCTCAACCCGAATCAATAATGTATCCCAAATGGATTTGTTTACCAAAGACTAGTTTGTATACCATCAATTAAATGACGTAGATAGATCAACTGAAGATGGGGCTCCAATTCTTATCTGTTTTTTTTTCTTTTTTCCTCCATATATGTTGCAAATAATGTTTTGTGCCATTTTTTCACAACAACATATACAGTACAAAAAATTATACTAATAAAAGCTTATTTGCATGCACATTTTTCAGTCCCTGGAGTTACTGAAGAAAAAAGATTGATCCAAAGAAACATTTTATTTTCATCATGTGAATTATTTCAAATTAAAGAAAGAGGGGAAAGTGAGAGTTTTTCATTGAAGCTTCTTCAAATTAATTCAATAAAGGGATTTCAATATTTAACATTTGAAAAATTCAAATTTTTCAAGAAGAATTTTTGGTCATGGGGAGTGCTAAGTACTCTTTCTAAGACTGTTCTTTCTAGATTAGCAGAGCTAAGATATTTCTATTACATCTTTAGCATTGAAAAAAGACAAGACAGAGGGATTAGATTTTCCCAAACATCTCCTGGTTTGCTAACAGGAACATTAAATACCTATTTCTTCCAATGGTTTTTCACTACTCTTCCCTATTGAGGTTTCCCTACTGAATAGGAAATATGGAGAGATTTGTCACTCTGAAAACCTCTACATTGACAAAAGTCTGATTAGGACTAGGACAGCTAAGTTCAGACTTATTTATTGATTTTGAATTGAGGGGTAGAAGCCTCACAGAAATACAGCTTGCTTGTGAGGAAGTCAATTCTTTACTTAATAGGTCAAAGATTAACCAACAAGTTTTCAGCAATAATTCCAGGAAAGCAATTCTATATGAGTACAATTCCTCCCTTAAAAGGTCATGTAAGGATTAAATCTGAAAATGAAAGGCCAAATGAAAAGGTGTCTTATCTTGAGATGGATTACATAACTCTCTAGGAACATGCTAACTTTTTGAAACTAGACACAAAAGGAAATATTGAAGAAAAATAACATTTTAAACAGATACTGAAAATCTATATTTTTACCATTTTATGTATGAAAAATCATATGTGAATAATAAACTATTTTGTTCCAGAGTGATTATACTCAAAAGTAAACTACATAAGGATAGAGAATGGCTAACTCTTGATTTGCATCTACAGTACCTAGCACAGTGGAGGATTCATAGCAGCTACTTAATAATGTTGGTTGCTTGATTGATTGTGTTTATTGCATATCTATTTTTGGAAAATTAGAATTGAAATTGGATCAATTTATCTAATCACAGATTGAAGTTGGGTATGAGAAATGTAGGTCTTTTTAAATATAAAAAATTGCATACAGAAGAAAGCTGAGGACTTGAGTTCCCTTCATTCAGTTAAAATTGGTCAAAACATGGAGCAAAATATTATGGAACATAAATCAAGTAATCAATTATTAAGAATTTATTAATTACCTGCTGTGTGCTGGGCACTATGTTAAGTTCCAGGGATACAAAGGCAGAAAGAAACAATCCACTGACATGGGATTAGCATTAGGAGTCACAGGAGAAACTTTTATCGAATATCTGAAATGTAGCAGGCCAGAGAATTGGGCTTGAAACTGTTACCATAGCTTCCTGCTGACCTCAATACAATATACAAAAGCTAGCACACCAAGGTTAGAAGCCTGACCCTGACACTTGTCACATGCTTCTGACTTGAACACCAGCGTGGCCAAGCTAGCCAATAAAGAGCAGCAGCATTGAACTGAAATCAGTGCTGTATCTTGATGACTGTCCTTTCTATGCTATAGGTCAATAAAGTTTTCTTGCTTTGTTAACTGTTAACTGCTAAGAAATATTTCAGTATTTCAATAGTGAACCTATACCACTAGTCCTGCCTGAGTAAAGTTGGCCAGCAATAGGGGTCAACAAAACACACATATATACATACACACATGTTTGTGTTTGTGTACATATAGAAAATAAATCCATAAATACAAAATAATTCATGAGATGGGAAGCATAGAGGATCAAGAAAACCTTCATGTGAGAAAAGGATAGTGTTGAGCTTTGAAGGAAAAATTGAGATTTTAGGAGGCAGAGGTGAAAGGGGAGTGCATTCTGTACATCCAGGTCTGGAGAAGCCATTACAAAGAATCAGACATAACAGACACAAGGTTTGTTATGTGTGAGGATCATCAAAAAGGCCAGTTTTATTCTGCTATTGAGAACATGAATAGAAAGAATGTATAATGCTGGAAAAATAAGTGTGGGCAGTATTTAAATGCAGGAGAGGTGGAATTTTTATCTTATTTAGAAGCTAACTGGAATTTGCTAGAATTGTTTGTTCAGGGAGTGATTTGGTCTGACCTGATCTTTAGGAGTATCACTTTGGGAGCTTAGTAAAATATGGCTAAGGGAAAAAACAAACAAACAAACTAAAAAAAAAAAAAACAACTTGAAACAAGGATACCAATTAGGAGGCTATCACAATAGTCCAGGTGTGGTTTAAAAGATGGGCTTGAGCTAGAGTTGTGGCTGTGAATATTTTGCTTTAACCTAAAGGATTAGCTCAAGTTGATAATAATCAAGAATTTACAAGAATGTAAACTGTATTTTTTTATTCATAGAAAATTAATAAGAAAAAAATATTCCCATCTGATGCTTAAACCAACATCAACACATAAGAAATAAAAAAAATGCACATCACTATATTTAGAAGTCTCACATTTTATATGCACATATAAAATATCTTTTTTCATGTATACCTTTGCAGCTACTCTTTTCATAATGTTTTTCTAATAAGTTCCCATGAAAAGGTGGGTTAATACAGGAGGAGAATTTGTTCTCCTTTGGGGTGTATGTGTAGTCAAAGTTATGTTAATGGTCATGCTGTGCATTCTGGTATTCTTATCTTAGAAAATTAAAGTAATTACTAGGGATGTATGTAAAGCAGGGAATTTACCAGCATGCATTTGTATTTAGTAAGCCACCCAGTAATGCAGTATTGTATTGGCAAAGGATCTTAAATGATTTCTAAATCCCAAGAGTCTAATTGCAAAATTTCATATGTTCTAAGACCTACAGTTATATTACAAACTTCAATGTCACAGCTAGAGCAGTATCAGTGCTACCAGTGCATGCTGTGTCTGAACTGTTTTAGGAAGAGCTGTCATCATATCTCAGCATCTGAAAAATATAACTCCCCTGAGTCATTTAATATCTTTCTGCAGTCGTCCTAAAGAGAAAAAGAGTATGCTGGTCTACTTAAAATATCTCATTGGTGTATGGGAAAATGTGTATTTAAAAGCCAAAATGCATAAATTTATTTGAGGATGAGTGGTATTGTTATGATGTTATATTTGGAAGCATGTTAATAAAAGTGATTTAAACATCATGTCTTATATGGCTTCACACAAAAGTATTTAAAGCATAAAGGCTTGATATTTATTTTTCCAGGTATTTTCTAGCATTATCTATATTAGACACTATACATAATTATTATATGATCATTTAATCTTTCTCATGCCCTGGCTACTATTGGACCAAAATGAACTCAATGGTGGCTCAAATGTGATCTAAAAAGAGATATTTGTAACTGAACTGAATTTTGCAGATGTCTTGCATAAATGCACCCTTCAGGGGAGCTGACCTCCAGGATATATTTTCCATGCTCAAAGGAACAGGAGATAATAGAGGTTTTAATGCAGCTATTCAGAAACTAACCGAGCATTTTAGACCATAGAAAAATGTTCCCTCTGAGAGACATATGTTGAGGGAGATAGCTGAAGAGCATGGTTAGCCTGTTGATTCTCTTACTAGCTAACTGGGTAGTCATGTTCATCATGTGATTTAAGGGGATACAATCCTAATACTGGGCAGAATAAAATTAATGCTAGAAGCCTCTCTCTCCAGTATATCCTAAAGAGACCATAGTGACACTGGCATTACATCTTAATGTGGTTGTTTACATGATCTCTCATTCCACAGAATATAATATCACAGTAGGATATGGGCTATGGGTGGTATGGGGTGAGGGAGAAAAAATAAAACTATTGTCTTAATATCACAAGCAAATTGAAAACTGAACAATCAGGATGCCAGCAAAATTATGTTGGCAAGAGCTTGACCCTTAGCCAAGCTTTCTCATTTTGATCAAATATCCCAGGATAGTTTCTTGCAATTGTGCACCTGAGAATCTATTTGGAAGCCACTTGGCATCAAGAGTGCCAAGGTGAGGAGACACTGAGATTGAAAGATATTTATACTAGGTATTTCAATCATGTCATAGAAATTAAGATTATTTTAAAATTCCACTGAAGCTAAACCACTGTTAAAAAAGAAAAAAAAAAGAAAGGAAAAAATGTACAATTAGGCAAAGGGGAAATGGTATGGTGCGGGGTAACCTTCAGGGCTGAAGGCAGTGTCACAGAGTCAGAGTGACAGGGGGAAAGTCTTTGACTTCCTTTCAAAACATCTTCCATGTGAATGGTTAGTACTGTTTGAATTCCACCGAAATATAGTGCAAGAATTATGCAGCAGTGTCTCTGGGTGGATAGACTACTAAGCCATAGGATTAAACACACAAATATAATTCCTTGAGCTAAAGCCTCAACTTTCATGTGAGATTCTACATGCTGGGCAATCTTTCTAGATGATAGGGATTAAACTCATTATTATTATCATAAGGTTATAGAGTTGTGATGGTTTTCATAGGCCATCTAGTCTAGTTTACTTATTTTCTGAGAGCAGGGAGCATAAATCACTTGCTCTATCGCACACAGGGAAGGAATGTCAGAAGACAAATTCAGAATCAGGTTTTTGACTCCAAATCCAGACTATTTCCAATATAAGACCTAATTCAAAGCATTTAAGTCAGGTGTGCAACTTACCCTATCACTTCTTGGATTCTCTTCTTGATATTGTATATGTCATGTCTTTGGAATGATATGAGACCCAGTTAGGGACTACATAGAGATTCCTGGATAGGAGTTCAAAATATGTAACTCTGCCTTCTCAATGTTTTAGTAGCCAGGTCACAAAGCAAATACCAAGAAAATTGGAAGGAAACCCCAGAAAAACACAGCCAGTTTACTGCAAGTTTCCATGGCCTTCTCTAGCCAGTCACTTCTACTCTCTTCCACAAGCTGCAGTATGAAATTCTCAAAACATGAGTCAGGTCGAAAACTGTCTTTGATATGAGACAGTTTGATCATGTTTGAAACTCTTCCCTGCTTCAGCTATGAGCATAGCCACCAGAAATCACTTCCAGCACAGGGCTATTTAATCCTCACTATCTTCTTTTGCCACTGCACCCGACACTAACAATAAGAAATAGCTACGGTATGCAATATGTTGCCATGACTTCTTGGTTGACTATAATCTCTAAACAAGAATAATTTCCAATTTCTTCTTAAAAATAAGTGTTTCATATAAGTCATCAGAATCTTGAATCATTGGTATGATCATAGATCATTTCCCTTCCTGCCACCCTAATAAATCACATAAACTTACTTGAAAGGCAGGAGGATGTTTACTTAAACACATACAAGTTTGAAACACATGCTGAGTGCCTGAGGAAATATTAGCTCAAAACAAATAGGAATCTCCCAAAATAACTTCCATTAACCAAAAACAAACAAAAAATCCTACCTTCTAATATACAGTCATAATAATTCAGTCATGCACAGATACATGTGAACACAATGGAGATGAACTTTATACTCATGTTCCCTGTGTTCTGTTGGAGTGGACTTATACTAGACCTAGTGTCAGAGAAGTTATAAGATGTGGGTTTGAAAGGGCTCCACTATGTACAGAAAGGCACATCTGAAGAGCAGATAGAACAAATTAAATCTATGACCACTTTCTATACTAATGAAGCTTAGAAAAGTCATAATTCCTTTCAAAGAGATTGCAGTCTATGAAGAGAAATAAGGAACAAAAAAGCTATAGTAAATTGTAATATACAAACATTTTTGTGAGAGTTATAAAAGGAAGCACTTAGAAATATTTGAAGGTAAAAGTCATAGGCTCATAGATTTAAATCTACAAGATTCCTCAGGGATCATCTAATCCAACCAACAAACCTTGTTTTTCAAATAAGGAAACTGTAACACAGAAAGTTAAGCAACTTGGCCCAGTTATCACAGGGAGTTAAGTGTCAGAGCCAAGATTTGAATTCCAGTCCTTTACCATCAATTCCAATATATTTTTTTTCACCATAACATACTCATTGCCAATTGGGAAGATCATGAAATGTTTTTTCTTTGTTTGTTTTGATCAAGTGTTGGGTGGGGATTTTAAAAATCAATAGGATTTCAGTGTGGGAAGATGTGGGCTAGGGGATTCTGGGATTAGTGAACAACTTGAGTAAAAGCACAGAGGGGATGAGAGGACAGTGTATTTCAGAAGGAAAAAGTAGTTCATTCTGACTGGAGTGTAGAATCCATGGGGAACAGTAATGTGAAACAATCCTACAAAGATAGTGGGGTACCATGTTGCAGAAGGTTTTGAAAAACAGGCAAATGTGTTATTTAGGATTATTTAGCATCAAAGTGATATGACCAAGTCTATGAGAAAGGAAATAGTATGAAAGAAGGATGAAAAGGTAGTTGCCCTCACTCTCCCCTATCAACCTCTGAAAACCCAGAAAATATCACCCCAGAAAAAAAACCCTGGAACAGCTGAACTAGATGAAAAACGGGGAGCAGCAGTGCAGGAGCCCAGCAAACAGGTCGCCCAGTGCCTCAGCAAAAATAAGGAAGGCAGAACTACAAGGGGCCCCAGGCTGATAAGTACCCTGTGGCATTCATCTGAAAGGAGGTGAAGAAAACAACCTAAAGGCTTCCTAAAGCCCCGGCCTTGCTGGTTCCAGCCCAACACCAGGTGAGCTGTTGGAGCCCTGCAGCCTCCAATTGTGAAGAAATCCTGAAGCCCAGGTGGTAGAACAGGCAAACACCAACACCTGGACCTATCAGTGCCTCAGTGAGGGCAGGGGGAACCAGTGGAAACCAGCTCAGAAAACCACCAGGTGCCTCAGCACTCTACACAAAGGAATCTCCCAGTGCATTAGCAGAAATGAGGGAGACAACACTGCAGGGGGCCCCAGGCAGATAAACACCCTGCAGCACCCATCTAAAAGGAGCTGAAGAAAGCTAAAGGAAAGGAAAAGCAGGCAACCTAGAATTGCCTGAAAGTTCCAGCCTTGCTGATTCCAGCCCAACATAAGGTAAGCTGCCAGAAACCTGCAGTCTACAACTGCCAACATAAGAGGCCCTGGCACACAAAGGCAGTGACCAAGACCTGGGCTGCCAACACAAGAAGCTTGGGTCAGTGCCTTCTGTTCACCAGCAAGAGAGCTCAATCTCTTTAAAGACCAGGGAATAAAGAAACACCATGAGTAAAAAGAAACTACCATTGATTCATATTATGAGAAGAGTGAAGATCAACAGAGAAATTCTGAAGAGGACAACATTGTCAACAAACCCACATCTGCAACAACAAAAGGGAATATGAACTGGTCTGAAGCCCAAAAAGCCTTCTTAGAAGAGCTCAAGAAGGATTTTAATACTCAAATGAGAGAGGTAGAAGAGTCCTTCAAAAATACTTGGCCAATTGGAAAAAAAATACACTGAAGAAAACAAGTCCCTAAAACACAATTGGCCAATTGAAGAAGGAAGGACAAAAATTAACAGAAGAGTACACTGAAGAAAACAAGTCCCTAAAAAACACAATTGGCCAATTGAAGAAGGAAGTACAAAAACTAACAGAAGAGTATACTGAAGAAAACAAGTCCATAAAAAACACAATTGGCCAATTGAAGAAGGAAATACAAAAACTAACAGAAGAAAACGATCTGTAAAAAAATTAGAATTGGACAAATGGAAACTAATGTCTTTATAAGAGGACAAGAATCAGTCAAACAGAAACAAAAAAATGAAAAAAAAATAGAGGAAAGCGTAAATCGGTAAAACAATGAACTTGGAAAATCGATTCAGGAAAGACAATTTAAAAAGTATTGGACTACCTGAAAGTCATGATGAAAAAAAGAGCCTGGACAGTATCTTTCAGGAAATCATAAAGGAAAAGTTCCCAGAAGCCCTAACCATAGAAAGAGTCCACCAATCACCACTTGAAAGAGATCCCAAATTGACAACGCCAAGGAATATTATAGGAAAATTCCAAAATTACCAGATGAAAGAGAAGGTGCTGTAAGCAGCCAGAAAGAAACCATTTAAATATCATGGAACCACAGTCAGGATTACACAGGACCTTGCAGTTTCTACATTAAAAAAACCGCAGGGTGTGGAACATGATATTCCATAAGGCAAAGAAGCTTGGAATGCAGCCAAGGATCAACTACCCAGCAAAAATGAGCATCATTTTTCAAGGGAGGAGATGGATATTCAATGAAATAGGTGACTTCCAAACTTTCCTCATAAAAAGACCAGAACTCAAAAAGAAATTTATCTTCAAGTACAGGACTCAAGAAGGACATAAAAAGGTAAATGGGGGGGGGCTGTTTAAACCCCTACAAGGGAATATGACAATTGCAACCCTTGAGAACTGTATTGTTATTACACCATGTTAAAGGAGTATACATAAAGAGGGTGGATATTGTTGACTTTGATGTAATGATAAAAAAAATCTAATCAAGTGGGTTAAATGGATCCAAATAAGTGGATCAATCTGATCTTAGAAAATGTACTGAGAAAGGAAGGCAGACAAGGGTAAATTACATTACAGGAAAAGACACAAAATCCTATTACAGCAGAGGGAAAAAGGGAGGGGGTGCATTGTTTGAACCTTACTCTCATCAGATTTGGCTCAAGAAGGGCATAAATATCAGTTAGGTATAGAAATCTAACTTGCCCTATAGGCAGTAGGAGGGAAAAGGAAAGAAAAGGGAGGGGGGGAGAAGGGAGGGAAAGAAAGTAAAGGGAAGAAAAGGGAAAGGGATAATAAAAGGGGAGGACTGAAGGAGGTGGTGGTCAAAAGCAAAACACTAGTGAAGGGGAAAGGAAAAAGGAGAAAGAAAAGCATAAATAGGGGGAAAAAGGATGGAGAAAAAGACACAGATAGTAATCATAACTGTGAATGTGAATGGGATGAACTCTCCCATAAAAGAAATGGATTGCAGAATGGATTAAAAACCATAATCCTACAATATGTTGTTTACAGGAAACACATTTGAAAAAGAGTGACACATACAGGGTAAAGGTAAAAGGCTGGAGCAGAATATATTATGCTCAGCTGAAGTAAAAAAGCAGGGGTAGCAATCCTGATCTCAGACAAAGCAAAAGCAAAAATAGATCTAATCAAAAGAGATAAGGAAGGAAACTACATCCTGCTAAAAGGCACCATAGACAATGAAGTAATATCATTACTAAACATATATGCACCAAATGGTATAGCATCCAAATTCTTACAGGAGAAGTTCAGGGAGTTACAGGAAGAAATAGACAGCAAAACTATACTAGTGGGGGCCTGAACCTCCCCTCTCTGCACTAGATAAGTCTAACCACAAAATAAACAAGAAAGAAGTTAAGGAGGTGAATAGAACATTAGAAAAGTTAGGTATGATAGACCTCTGGAGAAAACTGAATGGGGATAGAAAGGAATATACTTTTTTCTCGCAGTACATGGAACATACACAAAAATTGACCATGTACTAGGGCATAAAAACCTCACAATCCAATGCAGAAAGGCAGAAATATTAAATGCATCCTTTTCAGATCATGATGCAATAAAAATTATATGTAATAAAGGGCCATGGAAAGATAGACTAAAAAATAATTGGAAACTAAATAATCTAATCCTAAAAAATGATTGGGTCAAACAACAAATCATAGAAACAATCAATAATTTCATTCAAGAGAATGACAATAATGAGACAACATACCAAAACCTATGGGATGCAGCAAAGCAGTTCTTAGGGGAAGTTTTATATCTCTAAATGCTTACATAAATAAAATAGAAAAAGAGGAGATTAATGAATTGGGCATACAACTAAAAAACTAGAAAAAGAACAACTTAAAAATCCTCAACTAAACACCAAATTAGAAATATTGAAAACCAAAGGAAAAATTAATAAAATTGAAATTAAGAAAACTATTGAACTAATAAAACTAAGAGCTGGTTTTATGAAAAAACAATAAAATAAACTTTTGGTTAATTTAATTTAAAAAAAAACACAAAAAAACCAAATTACTAGTATCAAGAATGAAAAGGGAAGCTACCACCAAGGAAGAGGAAATTAAAACAATAATTAGGAATTATTTTGCCCAACTATATGCCAACAAATTTGACAATCTTAGTGAAATGGATACATATTTACAAAAATATAAATTGCCCAGATTAACCAAAGAGGAAGTAAAATACTTAAATAACCCCATCTCAGAAAAAGAAATTGAACAAGCCATTGATGAACTCCCTAGGAAAAAATCTCCAGGGCCAGATGGATTTACATGCGAATTCTATCAAACATTTAAAGAACAATTAATTCCAATACTATATAGACTATTTGGGAAAATAGGTGAAGAAGGAGTCTTACCAAATTCTTTTTATGATACAAATATGGTGTTGATACCTAAACCAGGAAGAGTCAAAATAGAGAAAGAAAATTATAGACCAATTTCTCTAATGAATATAGATGCAAAAATTTTAAACAAAATACTAGCAAGTAGATTGCAGCAACTTATCACAAGAATAATACACTATGACCAGGTAGGATTTATACCAGGAATGCAGGGTTGGTTCAATATTAGGAAAACTATCAGCATCATTGAGCATACAACACCAAACAAAACCACATGATCATCTCAATAGATGCAGAAAAAGCTTTTGATAAAATACAACATTCCTATTAAAAACACTAGAAAGCATAGGTATAAATGGAGTCTTCCTTAAAATAATAAATAGCATCTATCTAAAACCTTCAGCAAGCATTATATGTAATGGGGACAGGCTAGAAGCATTTCCAATAAGATCGGGGTGAAACAAGGATGTCCATTATCACCACTGTTATTCAATATTGTACTGGAAACCTTAGCTTTAGCAATAAGAGAAGAAAAAGAAATTGAAGGCATTAGAATAGGCAAAGAAGAAACAAAGCTATCACTCTTTGCAGATGACATGATGATATACTTAGAGAATCCTAGAGAATCAAGTAAAAAACTACTTGAAATAATAAACAACTTTAGCAAAGTTGCAGGCTATAAAATAAACCCACATAAATCATCAGCATTTCTATATATTACCAACAAAGCCCAACAGCAAGAGATAGAAAGAGAAATCCCATTTAAACTTACTGTAGACATTATAAAATATTTAGGAGTCTACCTCCCAAAAAACCCAGGAACTCTATGAACACAATTACAAAACACTTTTCACACAAATAAAATCAGATCTAAATAATTGGAAAAACATCAGTTGCTCATGGGTAGGCCGAGCTAATATAATAAAAATGACAATCCTACCTAAGCTAATTTACTTATTCAGTGCCATACCAATCAAACTACCAAAAAATTATTTTATAGAGTTAGAAAAATAATAACAAGATTCATTTGGAAAAACAAAAGGTCCAGAATATCAAAGGAACTAATGAAAAGAAATGCAGGGGAAGGTGGCCTAGCAATTCCAGATCTTAAATTGTATTATAAAGCAGCAATCATCAAAACTGCTTGGTACTGGCTAAGAAATAGGGAGGTGGATCAGTGGAATAGGTTAAATATGCAAGACACAGTAGTCAATGACTATAGTAATCTATTATTTGATAAACCCAAAGACCCCAGCTTCTGGATAAGAACCCACTCTTTGAAAAAAACTGCTGGGAAAACTGGAAAAGAGTATGGCAGAAACTAGGCATAGACCCAAATCTCACACCATATACCAAAATAAAGTCAAAATGGGTTCATGACTTAGATATAAAGGCTGATACCATAAGTAAACTGGGAGAACAAGGAATAGTTTACCTATCAGATCTATGGAGAACAGAATTCATGACCAAACAGGAGATAGAGAACATTATGAAAAGCAAAATGGATAATTTTGATTACATTAAATTGAAAAGTTTTTGCACAAACAAAGCCAATGCAACTAAGATTAGAAGGAAGGTAGAAAATTGGGAAAGAATTTTTACAACCAGTCTCTCTGATAAAGGCCTCATTTCTAAAATATATAGAGAATTAAGACAAATTTATAAGAACACAAGCCATTCCCCAATTGATAAATGGTCAAAGGATATGAACAGACAGTTCTCAGATGAAGAAATTAAAGCCATCTATAGTCATATGAAAAAATGCTCTAAATCATTATTGATTAGAGAAATGCAAATCAAAACAACTCTGAGGTACCACATCACACCTATCAGATTGGCCAACATGACAAAACAGAAAATGATAAATGTTGGAGAAGATGTGGGAAAATTGGAACACTAATACATTGTTGGTGGAGTTGTGAAATGATTCAACCAGTTTGGACAACAATTTGGAAGTATGCCCAAAGGACTACAAAAATGTGCATACCCTTTGATCCAGCAATAGCACTTCTAGGGCTACATCCGAAAGAGATCAAACAAATGGGAAAAGGACCCACATGTACAAAAATATTCATAGCAGCTCTTTTTGTGGTGGCAAAGAATTGGAAATTGAGAGGATGCCCATCAACTGGGGAATGGCTGAGCAAGTTGTGGCATACGAATATAATGGAATACTATTGGGCTATAAGAAATGATAAACAGGCTGACTTCAGAAAAACCTGGAAAGACTTATATGGTCTGATGCTGAGTGAAGTGAGCAGAACCAAGAGGACTTTGTACACAATAACAGCCATATTACACAATGACTAAGATTGTTAAACTGAACCTTTCTCAGCATTACAAGGATCTAAGACATCTCCAGAGGCCTCGGGATGGAAAATGCTGTCCACATCCAAAGAAAGAACTATGGAAGTTGAATCGCTATCACTTATTTTTACCTTCTGTTGAGTTTTGTTTCATCTTTCTGATGGTTCCTCCTATTGGTTTCCATTTTTGCTTACAACTTCACTAATGTGAAAATATGTTTAATAGGAATGTAAATGTAAAGCCATCTTGGGGAGGGTGGGGAGGAGGAAGGGGGAGAAATATTTTCAACTCAAAAGCATATGGAAGTGATTGTTGATAAATCAAAATAAATTAATAAAATTTAAAAAAATTTAAAAAAGACTATATATGTGTGTATACATACATACATGCATACATACAAACACACACATGTGGATATATAATCTCAAGATTTACAGTGTTTTATTCACAAGAATCCAATGCTTTCATGGTCCATACTCCTATCTGAATAGAGATTCTTTTTATGGGAAAAAAAAAGAAAGGGGAACTATCTAAAAGCAGGAAATGTTCGGTAATGTGAAGTGCTTCAGGAAATTTAAGAAGAAAGAAAGTTTAAGTATGTCATTAGATTTTTTGATTGGGACATAATTGTTATCCTTAGATAATAGATATATTAGTTTTAGAATGACAGAAGTGAAGGAGGGAAGAAATGATGATAAAGTTGTTAATCCTAGAGAAAAATGGAAAGGAATGATATCAAGGATGCAGTAGGAGGATTAGCCTTCCTGAATGGTTGTGATATCTGATCACCTGTGACTGAAAGGGAAGAGCTGTTGATACTAAGAAGAATGATCAGTTTGAATGGCATCATTTTATTATTTCTGCGAAATAAGTATGTAGTTCAGCTGCTCTATTTGTGCGATGGTGATGAGTTTTGTTGTTTTGGTTTGTTTCTGTTATTTTACTGGTGTGTGGCAAGCCTGCACAAGCTACATCCCATGGGCCAGTTATGACTGGTCATGCCAAAGGATTCCCGGGAACCTGTGAAAAATATAGAGGATATTTGCCTCTACATATTTTGTGGGCTGCCTGAAATCCTTTTGTGCACCACAGGTTGTGCAGGCCTGGTGTAAAGAGCTCCAAATAAGGTAACACTAGCAACTAATGTAGATCCACATTTGCTCTGCAATTTCTAGAGTTAGAGAGTTGCCTGGGACGCTGGGAGGAGAAATGGCTTTCCCCAAATTTTAACACAGTCAATATATTTCAGAGACAGATGTCAAATCCATGTCTTCCTGACATGGAAACCAACTCTCTACATTATGCCCCTCATTCTATGTTTATTTTTTTCTGCCTGTGCTTATTGAATGAAAATAAGAAAAAGCTGAAGTAGTTACTGTAAAGAATGATATAATTAATACAGATAAAGTTTGAAAGATTTTTAAAACAGCAGCAAAAGCCTAGCCAAAAGTGTATATTTTGGATATGTATTTATTTTGATTTAGTTTGATTTCATGCCCTCCTGGAGTATCTGAAAGCAAATTGGATTGTTAGGGTTACCCAAGGGTGAATATTTTTGGACTTACAGTAAAAGATCAGAGTAGCAAAAAGATTCTCAGTTAATAGTCATTGAGAAATTAAAGTGGTAAATCAAGATTTCAGGGTTGAATGTGGAGGAAAATAAAGCCAGGATGGGGAACAAAATAGACAGGGTTAGGGGAGAGAAGTTCACAATAAGGTAGAAAAGGACGCCTAGAGGGAATAACAGTAAAATACTATAGAAAGGTACAATAGGAGATTATAGCTTTAGATTATATCTTTCAGGTCAAACAATACAAAAGTTATATATGTCTTTGTTTTCACATGACTAAAGAAGCCAGAGAAGGCCATAGGGTCAGAAGTGTCTGATGAACTGAGAGGTCTGGTTGCTATTATAGATAATTTCATGGCTATCACAGTCTCCAATCATACAAAGATAAAATATAAGGTAAGAAATGAAACATTTTCTAAATTCATTTAAAAATGAAGGAGGGAATAAGAGAAGGAAGAAAGAAGGAAGGGAAGGAAAGGAGGAAAGCAAGGAAGGAAGGCAAGGAAGGAAGGAAGGAAGGAAGGAAGGAAGGAAGGAAGGAAGGAAGGGAGGAAGGAAGGAAAGAAGGAAAGAAAGATTTTTGTTTTTTGGCAAGGCAATTGGGGTTAAGTGACTTGCCCAGGGTCACACAGCTAGTGAGTATCATGTATCTGGGGCCAGATTTGAACTCAGTTTCTCGTGACTCCAGGGCTAGTACTCTATCCACTGCATCACCTAGCTGCCCCAAGGAAAGATTTTTAAAATGCTATTTGTAAACTGTGCTTTCCAACGAGAATGACCAGGAAGTTAGTGGTAGATGACAAGAACAAGGAGAGTATGGTACAAATGGATTGAATGAAACTCAATAGACAAAAAGACAGTGAGAAATTATGTGAAAGCATGAGTAGTAAAACAAGGAATATATCCACCTGTCTAACTAGAACTGAAAGTGGGAGATGTGGCCATAAATGGAAAGGATTTAAAATAATATGGTAGCCTTGGGGGCGGGCTTTAGTTTCCATTAAAGTAAGGAGCTGAAAGGAGTGTTCTTGGAAGTTTATGGATAATGGAATTGGATTACAAATGACACAGTGAAATGATTTGGAGTAGGGCTGATGAAGAGCAGCAGTGCCTAGAATAAGTTTGAGGATTTTCAAGACAATAGTATAGGAAGCTTTCACCTTGTTAGTAGGTGTGGGGTAAGCTGGGCAATCCACATCCCATGCAGGCATCTATCCCTGCATGAAGAAGATATGACTGCTTTCCTATACCATACATGAAATTCTTCTTACCTTCCCTAATTTTTTTATACCACCATGATTTTCCTATATTGCCAACAGTGAGTTCTTGCATGCATCTTTGACTAGTCCTCTCCTTCATCTGTCATACCCATCAGTTACCAAGTTCTGTTGCTTCTCAGCCTTTTACATGTCTCAAGCACATCCTTTTCCTCAGTTACTTCTTTTTTAAAAAATAAAAATTGAACTCTATGGCCTCTAAGTATTCCTTCCTGTTCTCCATCCATGATCCTTTCTTTGAATTCTTTCTGCCACTACTCATATTTAGACTAGCTTATACTAGTAGCAAAACTATAAACTTTTAATTGAGCTCTTTGTTTCCATTATCTCTATATTCTGATCATATACACAGAAAGAGCAAATTCCCTAATTTGCAGCTCTGATTAGTTAGTTTTCTCTTTTCCTCTAAAACTTTTAGGGGCTCCACATTAAGTCTCAAAGTCTCAAACTGACATTCTGGCCTTGAACAGTTCAGTTCCTTCAGAACTGGATAACAAAGTAAGGAGATTTATAGTTTTAAGAGGTAGATTGTTGTGTAATATGCCATTAGCAAAAAGGGAAGGGAATAGAAGGACCTAAGGATTGATAAGCACTTTATAAGTATCATGTCATTTGATCTTATAACAATACTACAGTGCAGACATTTTTATTATCCCCATCTTAAGTTGAAAAATCTGCAGCAGGCAGAAGTTAAGTGACTTACCCAGGATCACACAGCCAGTAGATTTTGAAGGTTGTATCTGAATTCAGAAATTCCTCACTCCAAGCCCAGGACTATATCCTCTGTGTCACCTATCTACTTCACTGTCAAAGAATTCTGGGGGTTGAATTACCTAAAATTCTCAGCAGAATTTAGTCATAATGATGTTGTTGTTGTTGTTGTTGTTGTTGTGTGTGTGTGTGTGTGTGTGTGTGTCTTTGAGTAACTTCTTCTACGATCTCTGTGGCTCCTTTGATTTAAGATGTGGAGATTCTAGTCTAGAAAGAATACGCATTGAGCCATTCCTTATGTGTTAAAGACAGGTTCTGAAGTGCATCAGAGGTCACTGGCTTCTGCTTCCAGTTTCTCATTCACTAATTCAAGAAGGCTACAAACTCTGACTTTGAATAACAACTATTCTGTGAACCTTATGTGTCCAGCTTCATCTGGAAGTTATACTATGCACTCTACATTTCAAGTCAGGCTGGGTCAGCAGGATCTTTAGGAGACAACTGTTCCTGAAAGAGCATAGAGTATTGCATCCAGAAAGAGACTTCCCTGTGGTTCACAGAAAATCATCATTCCAATATGCCAAAAACATTTCATTTCTGAGACCTTTCACTCTGGCAAAAACAGGATGGGATTCTGCCCCTTTCTGGGGTATTTCCAAGTAGCTGGAAGGCAATGAGGTGTCATTAGTTTCATATTGACACAAGAGCAGGCAATCTTCCAACAGCCTGAAGGGTAAATATAAAGTTTGTTTGTGTTTTTTTACAGAACTTAGAGAAACTTAGTGGCGATGACAACCATTTCATTATTTAGTATCTCTCAAAATTTTAGTTGTTTCAAAGATTTTAAACAAAACTCAATTCCCAAATATTTATCAAGAATGTGTTATACACAAAGCTAAATGCTAGGTGCTTAGGGATAAACAGATGAATAAAACACAATTTCTTTTCTCAGTGAGTTACTCACCTTATTGTAGAAGAGATGAGTTGTGTTTAAAAAAGTACCATTGTGCAAAATAAAATGTCCAGGAAAGGCAAAATATTTTATTGTATTTTTAACTTTCAATAAAGAACAATCACTTCCAGATAAGTTTGAATGGGGGAGGGAGGGGAAGTAAGGAAGTTTTCATGGAGGCAGTTACTTTTAGCTATATCTAGAAAGATGAATAGGATGTCATTAGGTAGAATTAGACAGGAGACTATATTCCAGAAACATAGGATAGTTTTAGCAAATGTTCAGAAAGTAAACATTTGGGAGTGGTTTGTGATCCAATTTAGCGATTTCTTTTTCATATGAAGGGGGTGATATTCCAGGAAAAAGCAAAAGTAGGAAGAAGACAAACTAGGGAAGGCCAGAATACCAAGTTAGGACTTTATTTAAGCACAGCATAGAGCCACTAAATGTTTGAGTAAAGAAGTGTTCTCATTGGAACTATGCATTAAGAGGTTTGCTTTGTCAGTGGGGATAATAGTTTGGAGTGTGGAAAAAGCACATTCCAGAGAGGTCAACTAAAAAATTATTTCAATATGATCAACTAGTCTAAACCTGAATGGTGGCAGAAGAAATTGAAAGGATAGAACCATAATACAATAGATAGAAACCTAGAAGGAAACTTTACAAGTCATAAAGTCTAACTTCCTCATTTTACAGATTAGAGAAATGAAGCATAGAGCATGTAAAGTGATAGAAGCAACAGGTTTCTGTTGATGTGACAAGTAAGGGAGAGGAAGAGTCACAGGCAATTCCAAGATTTCAAGGCTAGCATCATGGGAGAGAGGTCTTACTCTTAACAAGAAGTTAGGAAAGTTAGAAGGAAGCTAAAAATGTTCCCAAGTTCATTTCCCAACATAGTGAATAAGATGAGAGGAGGGGAAAAAAAGTAGAAAAGAAGTATGATCCATGGAAGAAATAAATAGAATTAGAAACTTGGCATAAAAGTTATTAAAATTTCTCTAAACAAAAAATCATGAAAATGAGAATTAAGAATTAATAAAGAAGTTAATGGTTTCTTAAGACAAGAAGAAATATTAAAATAAAAAGACTAATAATGTAAAACGTAAGGTATTTCATAGCAAAAAAAAAAAAAGAATTGACCCAGAAAGCAGAAAAGAAGAGATGACTTAAGAATCATTAGACTACTTAAAAGCTATGACCAGAAAAGAGAGAAAAAGGAGAGAGAGACAGAGAGACAGACAGAGTCAATGCTATATTTTAAGAAACTTTAAAAGAAAATTTTCCAGATCTCTCAAAATGATAGGGCAAAGTAACAACAAAAAAATAAAGATTCCAAATCAATAAAAATTAATTAAATACGTACTGTGTGCCAAGCACTGTGCTAAACACTCAAGATACAAAGAGAGTCAGAAGATAGTCCCTGGTCTCAAGGAACTTATTCCTGAGAAAGTAAAATATAAGAGATTAGGAAGACAGAATAAAGTCGTGGCAACAGAAGTCAACTGTTTAAACAGTAAGAGAAGCAGGTGAAAATGTATAAATTCACAGAGATTTTAAATAAAGGTTAAGAGGGGCTGTGGAAAAATCATGGCAGGTAATATTGTTGCCCAGAGCTTAGCACAGAACCTAGAACATAGTAGTAGAATGATGTGGAGTCAATAAAAATAAATGCATTAGAGTGACAAGTAAGGGCTCAAATGACACTAGTCACACAAAATTTGCCTTGGATTTAGTCAGTATGTTTTTTATAACTTTCTCTTCTATCATCTGTTGGCCTGAGAATAATATTTCATTTCAAATACAAAAATGTATTATCTTATCCAAACTATAATTTCATTAATATCATTACAGGTGAGGTAAGTCCTTTTAAGGGGCATGTTGGTACCTACTCTGTAACTTAATCTTACACATTCCCCTATGTCACTGAATGGTTAAAAGACCTGACCTGGCTAACACAACCAGTATGGGGCACAGGCAGGACTTGAAGTCAGATTTTTCCGACACCGAGATTAGCTCACTCCCCATTAAAATAATAATAACTGCCACTTAGGTGAAAAAGACTTTGAAAACATTACCTCAGTTGGGTGGTGGTTTCTTTTCGTCTACCTATAAATATGCTCAGATATCCCCTCATTTTGTAGGGATGGGTGTACCTACACTTAATCCTGTCTTCCCTACAACCACTGGTGCTATCTTTCTACATATTTGCATTACTGATCAAATTACAAAAAAAACAAAAAAAACAAAAAAGCATACTGAATTCTCAACTTCCATTCCAAAGCACTTAAAGATTTTCAAAGATATTTCCTCAGAAAAACCTGTGAGGCAGGTATGTTGTTATTCACGCATCCAGTAAGCCTCTTCATTCAGGCTCCCCATATCCTACTTTACTGATTCTGTTCTAACCTATGATCTCTTAATTGTTCCATTCATTGACTTTTCTCATCATTCCTTGAGCTTCCAAAAGCTTTTGATATTGTTGATTCCTAGTTCTTTCATCTCTTAACTTGAGTTGCTTTGACTCTTATCTGTCCTGGTATTTCCTCCTACTGATCTGGGCGCTCTTATCTTCATTCATTGCTTTTCCTTTCATTTAGGTAAAATTTAATCACATTGAAGTAATGAGATGCCTTCCTTTTTGCCTTTTATCCCTAGCTTTAGCAGCATCTGGAACCTAGTTTCTTATGTACTTAATAAGTGATTGAATGATTGATTTATTCTATCCCCTACATATAGGTGCCTCCCAAGGCTTTTTCTCCCTTGATTTACTTCTCTATATTCTCAACCCTGGAGATTCCCTTTGGAGGAAGTGGTAGGGAAATGAATTTTCTGCTAGCATGGTAAATCAATATAACAGGGAAAACAAAATAAACTTTTTTTAACATAGCTATGATATATGAAGAGGTATGTGGTAATATACCTAGGATATTCTTTGTAATAATATGCAAAATACTATAGGTGTAAGTTACATATACTAATGTAGAAAATAGTGTAAGTATTCACACATATATATCTATGTGTATGTAGGTATATATTTATATACCATGCCTCTATACATGAATTTGAGAACTCCAAGAGACTTTAAGGGCCATATAATTTAATACCAAAAGTTTTATAGAAAGGAAAATTGAAAGTTGGATAAGTTGAAGAACTCACACAACTAATTCGTGTGATTGTAATAAATTGTAGGAGATTTAGAATGAGAACTCAAGTCTCTTGACTACATGTTTAGGTTTATTTTCACTTCATTGCCCTTCATGATTGCTGTCTAACTGTCTAAATAATGAGCAGTGTCCACCCAAAAGGGTAGAATTTTACTGCTCCCAAAAGGGAGGGGCTTGGAGAATGGGAAAATTAGAGTAGGGGATGAGAAATGAGGAAGGAAAGATAATGCTCTCTAGCATTAGACAGAATAAAAGCTATAACTGTCAAATCCTTAGCTGTTTTGATCTGCAAAGATATTTCTATTCCTGTGAACCAAATTGATATTGCTAAGCATTGTGAAAGATAGTTTCAAACTAAAGAAAAGTGGAAGCAGGAATTGCCTGTGACTGAAGGCTGTCATGGAACAGGACATGACCTTTGACACCATCTTGTTCAATCTTTCATTTTAGAGAGAGGGAGACTGAGACAGAAATTGGGGAATGGGTTTAGCTGAGGGCAAGCATTCAGTTAGTAAAAGAATTCAGATTTGAACTCAGTACCTCTGATTTTAAGCCCAAGTTGTGTACTCTACCTTGACCGTGCAGACTTCACCCTGTAGCTCAGAAAACTCTGCTCATGCCAAATGATCATTTTGAGTGAATTTAATCAAACCAATATATACTGGGAACATAGATGATAGTATCTAAGATTTAGACCTGGAAGGAACTTTAGGGGCCACTGAGTCAAAACCACTCATTTTACTACTGAGGAAACTAAGGTCTGGGGAGTTCAAATGATTTGCTCAAACTAATAACGTAGTAATTGTAAGAGGTGGAAGATGAATTCAGATTCCCTGACTTCAAATCTGGTGATCTATCCATTGTACTGCAATACCCTGTCTAGATAACTGAGGAGAGGAAATAAGGAAAGAACATTGGACTTAAATTGACAGTCAAAAGATCAGAGTTAGAGCCAGGCTCAGCCTGTGTGATTTTTTTGACCAAGTCACATATTCTCTGACCTCATCTTCTTTTATAATAAAATAGTTTGATAAACGTCTGTCCCTATACTTTGCACAACTGTTGTAAATATCAGATGAGATCAATACATGTGAAAGCACTTTCAAAACGAAATCACAATTACAATTATTGTTTCAGAAAGGTATGATTTTGAAAAAATACTTTTTTTTTTCCTTTTTACATCAACAAAATTTCTGTAGTACCACTCCCCCACTCCCTCCTAAGGAAGTATCCATTATAGCAAATAATATTATAAAGAAATATATTTATCATCCAGGAACAGCATCCTTTTCATTCCAGCAGTATCAGTGGAGAGCAGTTCTGAGAGCACCATTAACATGAGAACTATCAATTTCTTGAGAGTTTAGAGGTTGCTGCCCTCACAAACATTAGTGAGGTTAACTTTGAAGAATTCAGAAGCACTTAGTAATCTCCACAGATCAAGATTAATAAGAATTTTCCACTTCAACCTTGGATTAAAACTAGAATGTTTAGGGCTTACGTGAAGATAAAAGTTGCTATTTGCTGTTGGTTTTAGCATATCTAAGAAATCAATAGTTTAAACTGACTTATCTTTCTGTGGATTTTCCCCTATCAGTTTTTCAGAGGAAAATTATATACAATAAGACTTAACTAGCATAATTTGACTTAGATATCTTTACTGTTTGTATGGACTAAGGAGGTGGGCAATCTGAGCTTTGCTCTCCTAAGGTTCTGTAACAAATCTTATATACAAAAGTCTCATTACTTTCAAACAAAAATTTATCCCAAAAATAAATGTGTCTGAAATACTAAGTATGCATTGAGAATTCAGCCCACTGAGTATTAATAGGTTAAAGAAGAAAGCAATAAGGGAGATTAAAGTTTTGCCTATTGGATAAACGATTTGAGAAAGGTTTCTTTGTTGTGACAATAACTTTTCAATTTTGTGAGGAGTTAGAGGAAGAATGGCAACAAGTTACTTATATATATGTGTGTGTGTGTATATATATATATATATATATATATATACATATATATATATGCATATATATATGTATATATGTATGACAGTATTTCTTGATAACCCTTGTATTTCAGAAAAAAAATTTCCTAAATTTGGCCAAAATGTTTATTTCCTTATTTGTATTACCTTATAAAAAATGTCTAAAGATTATACAAGAGGTATGACAAAATGAGAACTTGATTTTCTGTCTGCCATACAGGAAGATTTTGTCCATAAACCTCCCTCACACATAGAGGAAAATGATTTGAGTTCATTTAGGCATTGAGACAGTACTGCCCACATCCATATGCCCTGGTTTGCTTGCTGCCAATATCTTTTTTCTCAACCCATGCTGAAAGTTATGAATGTTGGCAAGGATGATGTGGAATTCGCAATTCCTGGATATCTTGAAAAATTGGAGAAATTCCAATTTGTCTTTATTGACTAGGATCCTAGATACATAGATATTTGAACTAGATGGACTTTAGAGTTCATCATGCCTGATCCAAGGAACCTGAGGTTAACAAAAGGGAAGTGAATGATTTAAATGAATTCTGGTGTAGCGCTACAACAAATAAAAACAAAAACATTAAGTTGGGGATGT
The DNA here is from genome assembly GCF_003287225.1 of Phascolarctos cinereus. Classification (NCBI taxonomy): domain Eukaryota; kingdom Metazoa; phylum Chordata; class Mammalia; order Diprotodontia; family Phascolarctidae; genus Phascolarctos; species Phascolarctos cinereus. The sequence goes on along the minus strand of NW_027555958.1, from coordinate 201,338,070 downwards.
ATTAACTTTCTATTGACATGAAAAAAATCATTGACAAATCACAAAGAAATGTGGAGGATAGATGCATAATTCAGTCCTCATATCAAAGTCAGAAATAAACCCTACAACTGAATGGAACACTTTACTGAACATTATCTTATGTAGTTGCATTGTACTCACTGGAACACTTTCCATTATCTCATGCTTGACTGAATCTAGGAACAACGGGTCAGTTTAAAAGTGGAAATCTGTAAGAAGGGGACAAGCAAACTGATGTTAGCATTATAATAACGAAAAGACTATTGGCATCCATTTCAGCTTCTTTTCCCTGGCAATCACCTTGAACAGGAAGAGGCAATCATTGCCTATGACATTGTCCCATAGCACTATTTTTCAGCTGTTAATATAACCTGGCATAGAGAGTTGGGAAAAAAAATTAAAATGTATTAAAGCCTGTCACATTAAAGGTTGTATATTAAAGGACAAACAGAATAAGCACTAAAGCTCTAGCCTTTAATGGTTGTAATAAATATCTTATTTTATATTAATATTGAGAGTCTAAACATTTGTTGAACAACACATGATGCCATTAAGGAAATTGGAATCAAAAGGATTATAGAATTGAGAACTGGAAGGGACCTTAAAGACAATTCTAGACATCATCTAGCCCAATATCCTTATTTTATATATGAAGAAACTGAGGGTAAGAGAGGTTAAATGATGTGCCCATGGCTACACTTCTAAGTAGCTGGCATATCCAGAACTTAATGCCCCCTCCAACTCCAGCACTTTTTCATGAAATCTTTTATGATGTTTCAACTACTGAAATGAAGTGAATTCTTTTGAACCCACTAGTATATCTGTATGACAAGTTTATTTTATCAAGTCACTATTTCTACTTTAAAGAATAATTCTTGATTTTTGTTTGTTTTTTTGCGAGGCAACCAGGATTAAGGGTTAAGTGACTTGCCCAGGGTCACACAGCAAGTGAGTATCATGTGTCTGAAGCTGGATATGAACTCAAGTCCTTCTGACTCCAGGACAGGGGCTCTTTTTACTGTGCTACCTAGTTGCCCCCACTTTTGAGAATTCTTAAGCTACATTTATAAACTTAGAAAGTTGGCTTAATTTTTTGTCGTCAAGTAATAAGATTGTAGATTTGGAGTTGGAAAAACATTTCAGAGGTCATTTGTCTAAGCTCTCATTTCACAGATAAGTAAATAGCCCAATAGAAGGTAAAGTGACTTTCCAAAATTCATATATTTAAGAAATGTCCAAAAGTAAATTGGAACCTAGATCTTTGAACTCAATTCCATTACCATTTCTACTTTATCATACTTAAACTCAAGTAGCTGGTATGAAAAATGGCAGAAAAAAATCACAATTATGTTGATATATCAGATCATCTCCAATATATTTAGATCATTGTATGTATGTACAGGAGATACAAGGTTAGCATTAATGACCTTTTGGTGTTCTCTGAGGTTGGGAGTACATGCAATGGGAGAAAAAGTCCTCAAAAATGAATAATGTGATTGGCTCAGCTAAGAATCTCTAGTCCATTCAGTTTGCCATTTTCACCTGATGCTCATTATCCATTTGTCATTGGGCCAGTCACATATCTTCAAAAGGCCTCAGTTTCCTTATTTATAAAATAAGAATTGGATGGGTAGTTTAAGTGATCTCCTTGTGTTCTAAATGTGTGACCTTATACAGTTCTTTATTTTAGGTTTGTTTTTTGGTTTGTTTTTTTTTTTAATATTCTACCTCTGGTATTTTTTTTCATTGAAGTTGTAGATAATGAATACTGTTTTTTTGATTAGGATACCATACTGATGTTCAGTACCTATCTGACCTTGAGTATATGACCTATCCTCTCTGAGCCTCAGTTTCTACATTTACAAGGTAAGGAAGCTGTAGCTGATTATTGCTTAGGTCACTTTACCAACATTATTTAGTCACAAACTCTATTTTTAAAAATTACATCAATTATTGACCCATTTCTATACTCCTGTATAGGCCTCATTTTTTAACTTAGATTGTTCAGCAACATTTTCAAAGAGTTAGTTGAAAAAATAGCTCCAGTTAAATCTAGAATCCATTCACTTCCTTAATCATTATTTGTTGCTTCAGATCTGGGTTTTGAACAGAAACAGCATTAGTCACTTTCCCTAGTCCTGGACACTCTGAATTTTGTCAGCAGCTTTTGATGTGGTTATTCATGGAGATCAGCTGAATACTTTTGCTAATGACTCTAAAGCTTACATTTCAGGGAAGAAGCATGAGCATTCTTCCCAGAGGCCTCCCATTTCTGGAAATAACTTTCCAAAGCTTCAGTGTGTTGGTCTTGGGTTGGTAAAACAAGATAACTTATTTTAGGTGTAGCTAAAAGATGTTTTTATGTTTTAAATTATGAATCATTTAAAAGTAATTTGAATTATTTTTATTAGGTGCACACCAATTTTTGTCACATCAATGTAAAAAATCTCATCATCTTGCTTTTTTTAAAACATATTGAAATTATTTATATAGTAAAAATTAACTTATTTTCTTACTCCAAGGTATTACCTGTGTTGTTACCAGGTTTTGATTGCATGGGAGAATCAGAAAATAGTTTAGTTTAAATTCTGATTCTGAAACATGTCAGCTGTGAGACCATAGACATAACCTTTAACTTCTCAGGGCTAAAACATTTTCTCTAAAAAACAAATTTTGTATGAGTTGATAATATGTACCAATGGTGGGACTTCCACAAAGGGAGATTCTTACATTAATGAAACTGTGTGTGTTTATGTGTGTATAATATCTATATTTATATATCTATATCTATAAATATGTAAACACACATATATACATGTAACATGTTATAACCAAACATATGTATGATCTTGCTGACATTTGTTTCTTTTTCAGTGAAATTTTTGGAAAAAAGAGCAGGACATCTGGTGGGGAACCTTTGTTGTGAATTATTGTATTCTACTACATTAAAGACTGAAGTTGCGTAGTTCTTCCAAGTGTGGTGAGCCTTGACCAGCTCTGTTGCATGTCCTTCCTAATTCTCTGTTGTTTTAGAGGACTGGAAATGAGGATTTGCAATGCTGGGCAGCAGCCTGCTTTTATGTGAAAACATGGAAGCAAGTTCATGAGAGAGGGAGGGAGTACAGGTAGAGTTTAGAGACACATAAAAGTAGAACTTGTGAAACTATGATCATTTTAATGAAGGTTGGAACAACAATCAGAATGGTCATAGACTGACATGGGACTCAAGAACTAAAGAGGAGAAAAGTAGTCATGGTAGGAAGTTCAGGTCTTTTCTTGTCTATCAGGAACCTCACCTTCATTGAAGCTTCTCTTTTGCCAGCATTGATTTCATTTCTGTGAGGAATAGCGAGCCATCAAGGAGCTAGACTCAATTTTCAACATATTTTTCATTGCCTATGTGACTGTGTTCTTCTATAAAACCACTAAAAGGAGCAATCATAGATTGTTAGCTGAGTACTCAGTCTCAAGAAATCTGAAATATAAAGAATGGTATGGCCTGATTCACTGAGTCTATTTTTTTGTTTCTTTCTGATCCTGAGAAAAGTCTGGTCCTAGAAATGCAAATTCGTTCAATATCTCTTCATATTAGCTAAGGGGTATTTTTCAGGCCCATAATTAACTAAATTGGGATTGCATCTTCCAAAAAAAGAAAATGAAGGAGGTCTTCAGAAATGTTCTGCCATCATCTTCATCAGGCCACTCATCAAATATTTTTTACCTGTCCTTGATATCTTGATAAAATGGATTTAAATAGTCACAAATATAAATTGGAGTATTATTCTGAATTAATTATATCTTTAATGAGTATTTCAGTCAAGAATTTGTTGACAGTCTAGAAAGATATCAGCAAAGATAGGCAAGTGAGAGACTTTAAAATATGTTTGAGAAATTGTTGACATTCTACTTTGATTGGAACTCAGGATATATAGGTAGAGTAATGTGAGATAATCCCACAAAGATAGGCTGGAAGTACACAAAGACACTGAGTTACAGGTAAAGTATTTTGAATTTGATTTGAATGCAAGACTGAGTTATTGAGGATTTTTCATTCGGGAAGTGACATTGTCAAATTTGTACAGTATGTTGCTAATATTACTCTGGTAGCAATGTGTAGAAAACATTTGAATGGAGAAAATATTGCAAATAAGGAGACAAGTAAGGAAGCTATTTCAATTCTTTAGGTGAGAGAAAAGGAAGAGATGAAATAAGATCATGGCAATGGGAATTGAAAATATGGGATATATGTGAATGAAGTCTGGGTATGGATTAAACAGGATTTCAACTTATTAGATTGAATAGGAATAAAAGAGGAAAAACTAAATGTGATTCCAAGATTTCAAGTTTGGGTAATTGAGAGAATGATGATGTCAGTAACATAGGAAATTAAGCGTATGAGAATACACACACGCACACACACACACACACACACACACACACACACACACACACGCACACACATACACATACATATATACACACATATAAACATTACATTCTATTATATATCATTTTTATAATACATGCATACATATGTGTATATGCATATATGTCAGTGACTCAAGAATAGCTAACGTCATATATGTAGCATGCAAGTGTTTTATATATACATACATAAATATACATGTGTGTATTTGTGTATATAGGACATGCAAGTTATTCCTCCATCACTGATTTGTGTTCTGTCATATCATCATTTCATCAGAGATAAGATACAAATACATTTTAAAGAAAAATAAAAATAGTAATAAGAAAATATATATGTATTTGGCATGCAATTAAGATTTAACCACTATTATTTAAAAAGCTATTGAAAATCAACAATGGAAAACAGACAAAAGAAATGGCATTGATACTACATATAACAATTTCATTCAGAAATTAAAATAAAATAAATTACTTCCTGCATAAAAGTCCAAAAATTCCCAAAAACATGCCTTAGTGAGCAAGCTTTTTATTTATTTACTTAATGGAGAGATAGCTGCTAAAGGCAGCGTTGGGTTGATGATAAGTAACTCTAAGCACTATCACCTCATATTGCATAGAAAAACAGTAGGGGTGTCCAAAAGAAGGAAAATATAAGATCCCATTATGCTTATTATTTCTCCATAGTTAAAAAACAAACAAACTTGATTTTGTAGAACATTACATATATCTTACAGGCTCTTTTATAACAAGGTACCAAGATAGTAAATGTCTACATGATGGAATACAGAGAAAGATATAAATGTGCTTCAACTTTAAGATCTTAAGAATAGTCATCTAAGAGCACTGATCTCTATTTCTTTTCTAGGAAAGCAGTGCATCTACTCTGTTCCTCTTTCTTCTGTACAGGATTCACAAAGGCTAGAATTTCAACCCACATTTAGTTACATTTATGTCAAGCTAATTTGGGTTACTGATAAGAATTTTATCTGTAATTTAAAGAGGTCAATTTAGAGGAATTGTTGAATTCTTCTGAACTAGTTATATACTTGTAAGTCATTTTTCTTTTATATCTTTGGGATATAGACCTAGTTGTAGTATTGTTGGATATGGATAGTTCTATAGCCCTTTGGGCATATTTTTCCAAATTATTCTCCAGAATGGTTGAACTAGTTCAAAACTCCAACAACACTCTCTTATTTTAACTGTGCATATTTCTCTTTCTGTTTCAAGTGTGTTTCTTATAAACAAATATTGTTGGATTCTATTTTCTAATCCATTCATCTATCCATTTTATGGATGAGTTTATTCCATTCAGATTCACAGTTAGGATTACTAACTTATATTTCCCTCCATCCTTTTTTTTTTTTTGATTTATCCTCTTTTTTTTCATTCTGGTTCTTCCTCAAAATTCTGTTTTGCTTTTGACCACTACCTCCTTAATTTTCTCTCTCTTTTATCACCCCCTCTCCCTTTCAATTCTCCCTTCCCTTCCTACTTCTCTGTTGGGTTAGACAGGTTTATATACTAGAGTGTACATAAATATTATTCCTTCTTGGAAACAACACTTTTTTTAGAATTTATTTTATTTTTAATTTAAGGAACAAAACAAGCAATTCCATAGCATAGTATAGTAAAAAAAAAAGATGATTACACATGAAACTGCAAACCTATTATGTACTATTTGTTATTCCTTTTAAATATAGAATAAAGTTATCATATAAATTTATTTTTTCCTTCTTTCCCCCTTAGATAGCTGCCATAAGATGGCTACCACAAATAAGTATGTGTATGTGCAAAATTATTCTATACATACTTGGATTTGTCACTTCTTTTTCTGAATACAGATAGTATCTTCTTCATATATCCTTTATAATTAATTTGGGTATTTATAATAGTCAAAATAATTGACTTGCTCAAAACTATTCTTAAAACAATATTTCTATTACTCTATACAGTGTTCTCTTGGCTGTGCTTGCTTTCCTCTTCATTTTATTGTACATCTTTCCTTGTCTCTCTAAAATAATTGGGCTCATCATTTCTTATAGCACAGTAGTATTCCATCAAAACTATGTACTGCAACTTGTTCAGCCATTCCTCAACTGATGGGGATCACTACAATTTCCAATTCTTTGCCACCACAAAGAGAGCCACTATAAATATTCCATTTATATCCAAAGTTGTAATTATTATTTGTGAATTTCCCTCCCTCTTATTTTTACATACTATTTTCTTTCTCAGCTTCTCTTTTTACCCTATCCCTGTCACCTTATATTTTCTCCCTCCTCACCCCTCCAATTTACCTGGTTCTCAAAAAGTCTCCCCTATCTCCACTCCCCCAATGTCAATCCACACACTCACCTCCAAAAGTCACCCTCATCCTCCCAAATCCCAATCCCCATACTCTTCTAAAAGTCCCTCCCCAAAACTGTCCCCCAGTTTTCTTACCTGTTTACATGTTCAAAATATTTCTACACCCTTCCAGGTGTACACATTGTTTCCTTTTCAACCCAGATGAGAGTAAGTGTACAACATTACTAGTCCTCCAACCCCATCTGCTTCCTCTGTATTGATTTTTTTTCACTCCTTATTTTTATAATATAATTGCTCTCTTTTACCTTTTCCTACCCATTTTTTTAAGAATCACACCACCATACATAACTCAGCCCTAAACTTTCTTTACAACTACCTTAGTAATGATGACACTTTTAAGAATATTGATACCATTTTCACAATCACAATGAATAAACAGTTTGACCTTAATGAGTATTTTATAATAGTATTCAATGTTTTCCTTATATTTCTTCTGGATCTACCTGAAGGTCTTTCAGTTCACCAAATGACCTATTTTTTCATTCAGGGTAATTTTCAACTTTACCGAGTAAGTTGTTCTTGGATGCAACCCCAGCTTTTCTTTGCTCTTTGAAATATAATATTCCAAGACCTATGATCTTTTAGGGTACAAGCTGATAGGTCTTGTGAAATCCTGACTGTATTTCTGTAATATTTTTTTTCCTCTTGTTGTTTGCAATATTTTCTACTTAACCTAGGAGTTTGAAACTTGGCTATGACATTCCTTTAAGTTTTTCTTCTGGGATCTCTTTCAGGTGGAAAAAAGTAGGTTTTTTTTTTTTCTATTTCTACTTAACCCTCTTCTTCTACAGTTTCAAGGCAGTTTTCCTTAATAATTTCTTGCAATATTGTATCTGTATCTTTTATCATAATTTTCAATTAATCTGACCATTCTTACATAGTTTCTCCTTGATTTATTCTTCAGATTAGTTGTTTTTCTGAGATGTTTCAGATTCTCTTCTTTTTTCTATTTCTACTATTTCTTGGTGTGTATCAATGAGAATAAGGTTCTAGATCCTCCCTTTCCCCCTTCACTGTACAATCTCTTTCCTGTACACATCTTTTTTGTGAGGTAATTTTCTGATCTTTAAGGTGTTGTCTCATGCTTCAGGCTTTTTTTTTTAATGATGTTTCAGAACTGCTTTAGGGAGTTTGTAAGCTGTTAGCGCTTCCAAGGTGGTGTGATGGGGGGAAAGTTGTGGTTCCTGCTTTCCTGGTCTATACTGTGGTTCTTACTCAGGAAGGGACATTGATCCCTTGGGACTGCAATTGATACTGCTCCTCAGAGTCACAGATTTTTTTTTTAGGACAAGGTCTCTAGACTCCACATCCTAAAATCAGGAATGCATAGATAGCTACTGAATAATAGATACTGAAGGAACAGCAGGACCATGTAATCTTGGCTTCATTTGGTGACTCTAGCAGGGGTATAAGGGCCTATGACATCTCTCGACACATAGACATTAGTACTTGCCTTCTCCAATACAAACCAGCCAAGATATTGGCTCTGGTTGATTAATGTCTTGGAATGTACTAATGCATCCCACTTCTAACTTTGTAGCCAAACCACTGTTTTGTTTTGTATTGTATTGTTTTGTTTTGTTTTGTTTTGCTTTTCCTCATCACATGGTTTGCTGCCTGGACACAGATGCAAAAGGTCTGCAAATCTCAAAATTGTGGAGAAAGGCTTCATTATATTATTCTTTTTTGGATGCAGAATTCTTATCCTCTTCCAGCTGGCCATTGCATACTGTTCTGCTCGCTAATAAGCATTACAAAAGAAACAAGTGTGAAATATAAAGATTCACACAAATTTAAAATTAAACCTTGGAACAGAATTTATTTTGAATCAGGTGAATTGAAAATGCAAAAGAAAAAAGCAGGGTTGGCAATTATATTCTGAAATAAAGCAGTGGTAAAAATAGGAATTAAAAGTAATAAGCAAAGAGATTATATTATTTATAAAAGAACAACGTATAATGAAATAGTATCAATACTTAGCCCATATAGATCGAATGACATAATGTCCTATGGCTTAAAGGAAAATTCATTAGATTGAATGGGGAGTGAGAGAAAAAAAAATAATAGTGAGATACCTCTGTGTGTATCTTTCATATGTAGACAAGCAAAAACGCAAGAGCCTGAACAGAAATTTTCTATATTAATTAAGATAGAGATCATAATTGGGAATAGAAATCAAAATAATAATCATATTTTTCCACTTTACGTAGCAAATTTGTAAAAGTGATGATGTTCTAGGACATTAAATTTTTTAAACAATTTGGAAAACCAGAAAAATAAACACATTCTTTACTGACCATAGCCTAATTAAAATTATAATTTTTAAAGTTCATTTAAAGAAAGGTTCCAGATTTAAGTAGAAATTAATGCTCAGGAATATGGGAGTCAATAAACAAATAATACAAATGATAGTTGGCTTCTATGTATTGCTTTAAGGTTTAACAAATGCTTATATATGTTATTTTTTTTCTTCACATCAAACGTGTGAGGTAGGTACAATTATACCCATTTTGCAGATGAGAAGAATAAAGATGAGATTAAATAATTTTTATCCAGTTCATATTGGTAATATGAAGTAATAAAGTGCATGAGGCAAAATTTGAACCCATTTTTTCCTATCTCCAAATGCATTCTATACGACATGTCATCTAACTAGAATTTCACTTAAGAAAATTACATCAGTAAGAAAGAATTCCAAATGTTTGGGATACAGGCAAAAAAGTCACAATAGGAAAAGTTATAGCTCTAAACTTTACACCAATAAAAGCGAATGAAGAAATTAAAGAATTGAGTATGCAACACTTTTCACATTTATGTATGGGAAATAAATTGTTGACCAAACGAGGGAGAGTGACATTTATAAAAGCTAAAGGAGAGAATTTTGAATACATGAAAATAAACAGCTTTAGTACAAATAAAATTAGTGAATCTAACATAAGGAAACAATCAATTGGGGGGAAATCAGTGTATCACATATGTGTGTGTGTGTGTGTGTGTGTATATATGTATGTATGTATGTATATATATATATATATATATATATATATATATATATATATATATATATATATGTGTGTGTGTGTGTGTGTGTGTGTGTGTGTGTATAGATATAAATATTTGATACCCAACATATATAGATACAAATGAATAAGGCCAAAACTAATACCAAATAGAAGTGATCATATAGTTCTCAAATGAAAATTTTTCTAACTTTTAACAATCATGTGGAAAAAAATATCCCACTAATAATAAGAAAAATGCAATCAGAGCAATTCTTAGGCTTCATCCCACACCCTGGAAATTGTCAAAGATAAGAATAGTCAATGATGAAGGTGCTGTGTAAAGCAAGTACTAAACTGCTGTTGATGGAGCTGGGAATTAGTACAAACAGTTTAAAAACAATAAAAATTATTAAAATATAGGTACTAAATACCGGTAACCTTTAATCTAGTGATTTCACTGGTAGTTATATGCTCCAAGGATGTCATTGACAAAAAATAAAGCCACTGTATGTGATAAAATATTTTAGTATCCTGTGTATAAATGTAGATACATATGTACATATGTATATATGTACATTGTATGTATATGTTTTCATGGTGTGTATGTATATCTGTGTCTGTATCTCTGAGTGTGCAGTGATAGCAAAGGCCTGGAAACACTGTAGGTGCCCATTGACTAGGGAATAGCTAAAAAAATTGTGATATATTAATGTAATGGAATATAACTGTGATATAAGAAATAACAAACATCATGAATGCAGAGAAGTATGGGAAACCTTCCATAAACTAATGTACAGTAAAAATAGGTATCAAGCAAACAATAAACACAATTAATAGAATAACGTGAATGAAGAGAAAACAAAAGTTAAACATCAGTGCTGTGAAATTGTAAAAAAGAAGCTTGATACCAAATAAGTGACAAGAGAAGACCCCTCTTCAGTGTGGTATGTGTGTGTGTATGTGTGTGTGTGTGTGTCTGTGTGTGTGTGTGTGTATGTATGTCCTGGAGAATAGTGCATTGCTTATGATGTTCAGTGTCTTTTTAATGTGCTTTTTATTTTTTCCTTCTTCCTTTTTTAAGGTAAAAAAAAACACTTTCCTATAAGGGATGATTATCAGGGAGAGAGAGGTGAAGGGGCAAAAATAAAATCTAGGTAAATACCAAATTTTTTAAAATTGATCAATAAAATTAGAAGATTGTTAATGTAATAAAAGACAAAATTTTAGTTAATTTAAATAAAAGAGAGAAAAACAAAATTGTCATGCTAGAAATTTGAAAAGGATTCACCACAAAAGAAGAAAATATTAAAAAATGTTTGCCCAACTCTATTAAACAAAACTCTTAACAAAATAAATGAATGAACATTTAAATGACTTAAAATATACACATTACTATAAAAATTGAGACTTTGAATAGCCCAATCATTGAACTTTCAACAATAACTCCCCCAAAAAAGGCACAAATGAGATATGAAGATTATATTAATAAATTTATATTAATAAAGAAATTACATTTAGTTATAATAGTGAAGTTAACCAATTTCTCCCTCCCCCTCCCTCACAGGACTCCTCCTCCTCCTCATCTTTGTCCTCCTCCTTCTCCTCCTTTTTTCCACCTCCTTTTCCTCTTCCTATAGTACCTAACACATTCCCTGTTATATAGTCCATGTCTAAGAAATGTCTATTGATAGAATGTTTCTTAAAAAAATGATTCATATGTTCTGTCAAATTTTTGAATGAAGTTTTTATCCTTCCCTCTTTTTGGTTGTTCTTATGTTGGTGTTATTGCAGTTGCTATTAGTATTGTATGCAAATGCCAATGGGTATGGGTTTAATTTTATCCTTAAACTATCATGGAGATATTAATGGTTTTCATTAGTTTATTTACTGATAGTCTAGGTTTTCCTAAGCAAACCATTTTCATCTCTACAAATCGGATTCCTCTTCAGAACTGTGTCCAGGACTCAAAAAACTCATTTTAAAGGTCATTTAAATGACCTATCATTCTTTGTCCTATTCTATTATTTCCTTTCTGATTCACCAACAAGAATAATTTATACTACATTAAAAACCACCTACGTGACAGAATTTTTATACTTAATTTTATACCCCATCCGGCCCCCTTTTCTGATTACGTCTATAAAAGACCATCTACATTATCTTATAATCCCTCCTCCCTACTTATTCTATAATAAGTTTAGTTTACATCCTGATCACCACTCAGTTTCCCTACTATAATAGCTTCCTAACTTGTCTCCAGATAAAAAGTTCTTAACTAAATGTTCAGAGAAATATCAAAAATAACCTTTCTACTGCACAAGCCTATGTCACTTCCCTAATCACAACCATTTTGTGGTTTCTCATTGACTGGGAAGCTGGATGATACAACAGGTAAAATACTGAATTTCAAGTCAGGCAAATCTTTTTTTTTTTTTTTTGGCAGAGGGAGGTGAGGCAATTGGGGTTAAGAGACTTGCCTAGAGGCACACAGCTATTAAGTGTTATGTGTCTGAGGCCAGATTTGAACTCAGGTCCTCCTGACTCCAAGGCTGCTGCTCTATCCACTGCATCACCTGGCTGCCCTGAGCCATGTAAATCTTAATTCAAAGCTTACCCCAGAATCTAATTAGATTTGTAGTTCTTGACAAGCTGTTTAACTTTTTAAGAGTTAATTGCGAGTGTAAGTTTCCTCATGTCTAAAATAAGAGAGTTGGAAAGGATGGCATTTAAGGTTCATCTAGCTTGTGAGTTTTATCTTCCTATAAAATATAATCCCAGACTCACATTTTTGGCCCCCACAGTGTTCTGTGTACCAGTCTAATGATCAACTATTATTTTGCCCTAATTCCGTTAATACCAGTTATTTGACATCAAAAACACATTATAATCTTGGCCACATCTGTATATTCATGAATACTTAGGATATTCTTCCTCCACTTTTCCTCTTGAAATACTTTTCTTTTTTTTTAAGATACTGATTGGTGTCACTCCACAAAAATCTTTGTTTTATCTGCCTACATCAAATCATTTTCTCTTCTTAAATTTTCTTATACCATTTGTCTAGATCTCTCATTTGGCCTGTTACATTCCCCTTTGTATCAGACATTATTACATATGGTAATTATATTGTTAGTTCCTTAATAAGAGAAATTCTATTACTTCTTATCATATTATCCCCAGGGTTTAGCAACAGAAGGATGGTGAGATCAGAACCCTAGAACTGCAAGAAATTTGTGAAGCCATCCTACATTTTTCATATGATGAAATGAAAGCTACAGGATATTAAGTGGCTTATCTGATATAAGAGAAAGTAGGTATCAGAAGGAAGATTTGAATCCAGTTCCTTTAACTCCAAAGTCAGGCTTAATGTTGTCATACCTTTTAAAATCTTATCTGGAAGAAATCTATGACAGTTCAAATTTACTTTAAAGAAAAGTTGTGATTATTGTTCAAATTGTCTCAAAAAAGGGGAACATTCCAAAAAAAGTTAGAAAAACTTTATAGATAGTGCTACAACTTAAAAAAAGAAATAATGATGGAGGAAGAAATCAACAACTACCAACCTAAATGTCTCTTGTCTCATCTTTATGAAACTAGCCAATATGTGCATGTCTCCTATGAAAAAAAAAAAAGAGAAGGAAACAGGCTTTTTTTTTCACAAAAAATATTTCACAAAAGATTTTCTATCATGGATCAAAACTTCACAGTCACACCATGAACTAAGCAGAGTTGAGAAAAAGATTATATTTTGCCTCTTTGTTAAAATTTACAAAAGCATTTAATTCAAACAAAATTAATTCTTTGATAAGGTACAGTCTGCAAAAAATGTTAACATTTTATAAGACTTTATGACCAAAAAGAACAGAAATGATTTACATCAATACACCACTGAGTATTGTTATCTAATGAAGAATAAAACAAAGGAACTAAAGTATTGACTGAAGTGTGTGCCAATAACAAAATATATCCCATAGAAAATCCCAACCAAAGATAGAAGTCCTGTTGCTATAACTTCGTCAGATATTTTTATTAGAATTCGACGTTGCAGTAATTTCTTTAATCGCTGACATGATAGAGAGCTTTAGATAGAGTTCCCTAACAGATAAGTACTATAGTATGGAATTCACAGATCTCTTCTGAATATTATATATACATGTATAGACATATATGCATATGTGTGTGAAACATGTATAGTATATAAAATTTGTACTTATAAAACATATTGTGTCTATTATGGGTGAATTTAATATTTCTGTGGTAACTATACAGTATGTATATCCTATATTTATCCATATATGTACCTACCACATTTATATATTATTAATATTCACAGAAATATATGTGCACATATGTGAAAATGAATAAATGAAGTCGCATTTATTAAGCACTATACACTAAGCATTATTCTGTGTGGTGGTACAAAATAATAAGTAAAGACAGTCTCTGCCCTCAAAGAGCCTACATTATAATAGGTAAAGAAAGCACATAAAGGCGAGCGATGAACAAGCTTTAAGAGTATTCATCCTGGAAGATTGCTGGTTGGTGAATGAAGCCAAATGAATTGGATGGTATATACATTATAAGAGTAATGGCACTATAGATTTGATTATTATTCCAGGTCTGAAAAGGCAGGGGCAGGAGAGCAGGGTGGTGGGATTCAGCAAATCAGTTGGCAAGAAGTTGGCCAGAAGTACAGTACAGCATGATTTGGCTCAACTTAAATAGAAGGCATTTGACTGACCCTCTGAATCAACAATCTGAACATCACAAATCAAAGCAGCTATTCCAAAGATGAAAGGGTTAAGTCCACATGGCATAATGGTCATTGTGGAAATAAAACTGGTCTTTGTGGAACTACAACTGGTAAGAAGACAGACTAGATTTGCTTCTCTTGCTCTGGAAGGAAGTCCAGAGTCTGGACTTTTCCACCCCCATAATAGCAGTCATCTCATCTCGAAAATGCCTCAATCCCTGTGGCCTCACCTTTACTTAATGATTTCTTGCCCAGGACCATTACTTCATGAAAAACACAGACCATTTTTATACACTTCTCTTCTAGCTCTCTAATTTTCTAACTTTCAAATAGCCCCACTCTTTCTTTCTGGCTACCTTTTAAATCTTGTATTTCTCTGATGGAATGTTTAAATTATATAGTGTATTAGAAGACTAATGTCTGTCTGTCAATCTGTCTCTGTCTCTCTGTCATTTTGTCTCTGTGTCTCTGTCTCTATTTCTATCTCTCTGTCATTTTATCTCTGTCTCTGTGTATGTGTGTCTGTCTCTCTGTCTCCATTTTTTTCTTATTCCCCAACATAGAACAATACCTATTCAATTCGACAAGTCAACATGCATTTATTGAGCACCCATAGCCAGACATCATAATAAGTACTGGGGCTACAAAGAAACAGAAAAAAAAAGTACCCTGCTCTCAAGGAATTCATAGAGCATCTAATGAACAGTCTATCCATTGATCTATGTAACCTTCCATGAGGAAAATTTCTCCATTAGTGTGGCAACTGACTAATAACTTGTAACTATAGTGAAAACTTTAGGATATTTAGTGATTAAACAATTGTTTCAAGCTCATATACCCAGGGTATATCAGAGGCAAGATCTTCAGGACCCCATTATGCTTTCACTGTCTCTCTCCATTCTTGTCTCTCTGTCTCTGCTCCTTTCCACAATTTATTAATCTAGACTAAATTAAAAAACACAATTGTAAGCAAATGCATGTGTATACATATGTATTTGTCTACATTTATGTATACACTTAGAAGTTGGTAATCAGTACAAATGGAAAATGAGCCAAAAAAGTACAAGCTAGATTGGATCACATGAATCACATTTTGGAAATCCTGCTGTTCCTGTAATAAGCCCACAGTTTTTGATGCTGACAGAAAACCTATCTCTTTTTCCTTCAGTGTTTTTTTTTTGTGATACTACATAGACATGAATCATGGAATTCTATAAAATAAGAAGAGTACAAATTACAAGTTAATACAAAAGGCAAAATTATTGCAAATATATATTACTCTGTATGACCAAAAGTAGACATTGGCTGGTCATTTAACAAAGAGAGACAGGCAAAAGTTACATGAACAGAGCACTATATTAGTGTCCCCAAGATAATGAAAAAACTAAAGGAAATTCACTATTTGATGAATCTTTCACACATCTTGAATATCCTACATGAAATAATTATGGAAATTAGAGATAAGATTCACATAGAATGAATAGCTGAGCTTGCACATAGTTGGAGGGAAGACCCACACTGATGAAAGAGGGAACTCACCAGAGTATCTTATTTTTTTCCAAAATAGATTGAATATTTTAGACACATCAATTTCCATTATATTTCCTTTTGAAAAAAAATTCCTCCCAAGGCAATATCAATTACTCTCAAGTTCTATTACAGGCCCCTAATTAACGACCATATTATAAAGTATACCTTTTCTTCTTCTCTGACCATTTCAACCTTTGCAATGAAGTATACTGCATTTTATTAACCCATTTCCCAATGATAAATTATACATGTTTTAGGTAACATATACATATATAACTCCATATTTAAATTCCATTTCAAATGCATCTCAACTTTAAAAATAGCCCAAACCCCTAAAACCAAACTTAATTCTGAAAAAAAAATAGCATCATTATTTGAGAGAGAAAATGCTACTTATCTTGCTTTGAAAGTTGATAAAAACAACTTCACAATCTAACATAGCTCATTGCGGGTCTCAGTTTGCAGAAAAACACAAAGTTACAAGTGTTGTCAACTATAGGTCTGCAGAGCAGCTTGTTATTACCATATGGCAGAATCCAGAAAAGAGCAGTTGGATAAACATCATAAATAGTCATTGTAAAAAGACCTCAATGTCCTCATAATCCAAGTTAAACCTTTTGTTTGGTAAAATCGTAAAACACTTTCCAGGGTTTTATTTCCAATAAATGTTCAGTCAGTTCATGCAGTTAACCTACATTGTACAGACAAAAATCAAACTTCTAAAATTCACTCAAGTTAAATCAAAGATTTTTTTTCCATTTAAAATTTATAAAATCAATGATTTTCTACTCCCAGTTTATTTAAAAGAAAGTGTCAGCCAGTCAAGAAAAATCAAACCTAGAAATCATTTTCTCTTCAGGATAACTTGTTTTAATGTTGATTTGTAAATGGGCATTGGACATAGGATAATAGGTGATGCAAGGAGAAGAAAACATCAGAAATTACTGTGACATTCCTCTGAAACATTTCATCCTTAGGTTTTGAAATAAAAGCATTCTAACATCTCACTGTGTCTATAGAAAAACAATGAACCCCAGAAGACCATTCTCAGGATATTTCCACATTTGACAAAGTCTGTGTTAAAAATAAACAATAAAATATATCAATTTTCTCTGAAAGAGCAAGGATGATATTTCTTCATTTAAAAATGTTTTAGTTTTCAAGGAATATCTCAAAGAAATATGGGAATTGAGAGAACTCAGGGAATAGAATGACACTATGTAATGTGCCAACTATATTACATTATCAAAGAATAAATATACCATAATGCCTTTGAGGGAAGGAGCTTGTTTTCTGATCTTTTGGTGTGGAGCAGGTTGGGAAGGAAGTTGTTTAGATTCTCTGTACATACACAGCAGAGTGTATTGCACATAGTAGGTGCTTAATAAAAATAGTTATACAAAACCATTTTGGCTTCTTAGAGGTTTTAATTATATAGACATGGTAGAAATAAGAAGGAAGAAATTTGCATATGTTATGAATAGTATTCTACTCAGTCATCTTTGGAAATATCACAATTAATAAGTGGTTCCAAGGTATTTTTTAATTCTTAGGAATTAGGATATCTCTTCCCTTGCTTAGTTCTAGATGATTCAGGAGTAGTGTCAAAAGAACCATGAATTAAGGGGGGCAGCATTTTTATTATCAATAATATATTCATCTTTTGGGTTAGAGCATAGTCTCTCTTGAGTTGTGTGACTGGATTGAAGAACATTATAGAACTTTTTTGGGAATAGAATAGAACTGATAAAATTCATAACTTACATATTCACTGGCAGAGTAAGAAATATTGCTTCACCCTTGGAAGAGAAACTAAGTTACAGCCTTGAGTCCTAAATGAAGGTTCTTTGCTCTCTTTTCTAGCCAAAGCATAGTCAAATTTATACTGTAAAAAGTTGCCAGAGTTTATCATCTTATTTTACTAGAAGTACTAGACAAGATTTCAGATAGGTCTTCTGAAATTTTTGTTCCTGACCTTTTCCTACCTCATTACAAACAAGCACCTATGAGAGAAGAGGAACAGACTCCTATGATTTTACTCTGATGTGGGTCTGATATGGACTCTTTTTAAACTCCTGAAACAGGCAATGTGGAGGAACAAAAGGGTACCCTAAATTATCTATAGGTAGAAACAGTTTAAAGGTCCATCTTGACTGGCTGCTGAAGACCTAACAGACCTGAAGTGATAAGCATTCTGGAAGAAGCAGGCAGTGTCTCCTCATTATATCCCTCTGTTCTAGTTAGCCCAATGTCATATGAGCTTATAAAAGATACAGTTTTATAGTTATATGATATGTTTTGACTTAATAGAAGCCTTCTTATGTCGATGTTTCACCAGGGCATGGAAGGGAGATGCTGATGCTTTTATTCCTACTTTACTTAATTTAATTGCTCTCACAAAAATATTTTTTCTCTCCCTCCCATCTCATGCCCCACATTTAAAAATAAAAGAAAATGTTAAAAATGTAAGCATGTATAGTCAAGCAAAATATACCATCACATTATCCATGTCCAGAAAAAAAAAAAGCATATGTGTCATTTGGTACCATGGGTCCATCACCTCTCTGTCAGGAAGTGGGTAACTTTATTCATCATTGATCCTATGGAATTATGGTTAATCAATATATTGATTAGAATTCTTGAACCATAATGCTGGTATTCAAAAGTCCTACTAGCAGAGAGTGCAAGATATGCAAGATTCTACTCAGTTAGAAACATACCTAGCATGGTCTCAGCAGCAAATTATATCTGTTGTCTGAGGACCAGGATAGCTAAGTATATTAAGTATATATAATTTATGATCAGAAGATGGGCCACTTGGTGATTAATTTTGTTTTCATCCTTGCTTTTGCTTGTTTGTACTAATAATCAGAAAGGATACCTCACAGTTCACTTCAACTCAAATATATTTTATGCTGACTTTGATTAGTACAAGTTTTCACTAAGTCCCACACTCATGACTTATTTACATATTACAACTATGTGCAAGATGCCCAAATATAAAAATAAAAATAATAGAACATCTGCTGTTCATATAGAAAACCATTTTTAATTCACACAATTGACAAAATAAAGCCAACCATCAATACAAAATGTGGTATCTTTCAGGAAGATTGATTAAGATTATCATCATTTTCTAGCTTTACTAATCATCATCTTTCTTTTTGAATTAATTAAGTTATTTTTTGGTGAGGCAATTGGGGTTAAGTGACATGCCCAGAGTCACACAGCTAGGAAGTGGTATATATCTAAGGCTGGATTTGAACTCAGGTCCTCCTGACTCCAGGGCCAGTGCTTTATCCACTGTGCCACCTACCTGTCCCACTCATCATCTTTAGTGTTCTTCTTGTGGCATACTTAATTCTCTTTCATAATCATCTTTCTTAAAGAGAATTAAGTATGTCACAAGCAGAATATTGATCTTTAAAGCTAAGATGTTATGCCTGTATGAAGCCAACCCATGTAAGCAACAGAACATCTTGCCTATAACCAATGATACACTCTACAATAAGGAGCCTCTATAGAAAGAAAGAATATCAGGGCCCTACACATCCATAATTGAGAGTAGCTTTGACCAGGTGTGTTTTCTAAACATGTGCCTTAATATGATTGTACCTTAAATTCATGCCCACTCTTCTTCTCACAGAATCTCTGTATATTTGTTAATGTGTCCCAGGTTTTAGGGAAAATGCTTTGTAATTATTGATTTTGCTATTTAATGTGAAAAAAATGGTTTTGGTCAAAATGTAGTGATTTAATAAATGAATGCCAAAAAGAGAGAGAAATGAGCATGGCTTCCAATTTTTTTAAAGTCATAACAAAATGCCTTATTAATCATTTGATGCATATGGATGATATAAAATTATATAGATGCATTTAAAAACACATTAAAACACTTCATCTTATGGATTTTTTCTGTAATGATATAAAATATCATTTGGGTCCAATGAGTATACATTTATTAAGGTATGGGTATGATAACTTAAGATTAAAACCTCTGAAATTAAATCCAGGGGTCAAAATGACCCAATGAATAAAAGTCACACTAACAATTACCTTGCAGGAAACACTCAGTGAGCAAAAATCCATGTAAAAAAGCAATAACTGTTTATGTCCAAAGACTAATTGGCATCCTAAAATAAA
Organism: Phascolarctos cinereus; assembly: GCF_003287225.1. Classification (NCBI taxonomy): domain Eukaryota; kingdom Metazoa; phylum Chordata; class Mammalia; order Diprotodontia; family Phascolarctidae; genus Phascolarctos; species Phascolarctos cinereus. Next base: position 201,317,826 of record NW_027555958.1, on the reverse strand, counting down.
AGTTCAATGGTAAAAAGTATTTAAAGCAATGAACAGATATTTTAATTTAATACATTTTTTAATATTAACTTCAGAACTCTAAATGGAATATAACAATCATAGAAAGTAACCTAACCATGAAACCTATACAATATGAATGAAGTACAGAAAGATCATTTTAAGGCAATTATAGGAAGAATAGTACTTCTTTATCAGAAAGGATGAAGAAGATTTATACGAATATCTACCAGAAGCTCTCTACTATGGGGAATGTGCTAGCTCTTTTCCTTAAAATATATTGCAACTTATCTACCTTTAATTGGCTGAAAGGATTAAAGGTTCACGTCATTGATATCCCTTCGTGGTGTCCTAAGTACACAAAACCACTAGTAATTTTGCTTTATCTGTTCTTGGCCTAGTCCTCCACCAAACTTCCTGACTTGTACCAATTCTACTCAGATTATGACTTCCATCTCCTCTCCATCAGTATCTTGCACTGTGTCTTTTCAGCCCTCTTCAGGTTTTTCATTATCTTGCCAGAGATCTGACTAGAGTAAATTTTCAGACCCCTCCAGGACATGATGCCCTTACTAATTTTTCCTTATTTGTTCATTTCTCTCATTATAATACATTCACCTTGGGGGCAGGAATAATCTTTGCTCAGTATCTAACACATAATAAGTACTTAATAAATGCCTCATCTATCTATCTATCTATCTATCTATCTATCTATCTATCTATCTATCTGTCTGTCTGTCTGTTGGTCTGTCTCTCTGTCTTTCTGTTTGTCTGTCCCTGGCTCTTCCCTGATACTAGACTGCAATGGGTGACACAGAGGGAGAGCAATTTCACTCAGCTGAATCAATGGAAGCTTGTCAACTAAATATATTTGTTGATTATCTGTTTCTAACTATGGCTTCTTTCAGATCTTCTATATGTCCTTCACTTCTTTTTTAAAATTTTTTTATCAATTTATTTTGATTTATCAATAATCACTTCCATAAGCTTTTAGTTTTAAATTTTTCTCCCCTTCCCTCCCCAAGACAGCTTGCAACCTGATACAGGCTATACATATACATTTATATTAAACATATTTTCACATTACTCATGTTGTAAGGAAGAATTAGAACCAATAGGAGGAACCACCAGAAAGAGGAAACAAAACACAACAGAAGAAAAATAGCAAATAGTATGCTTCAATCTGCATTCAGACTCCTTAGTTCTTTCTCTGGTTGTGGATACCCATTTGCATGAGACCTTTGGAGATGTCTTAGATCCTTGCATTTTTGAGAAGGGCTAAGTCTATCAACATTAGTCATTGCAAAATGTGGCTGTTACTGTGTACAATATTCTCCCGCTTCTGTTCACTTCACTCAGCATGAGTCCATACAAGTCTTTTCAGGTTTTTCTGAAGTCCACCAGGTCATCATTTCTTTTAGCACAATAGTATTCCATTACATTCATATACTATAATTTGTTGAACCATTCCGAAATTGATGGGCATCCCTCAGATTCCAATTCTTTGCCACCACAAAAAGAGCTGCTATAACTATTTTTGTACATGTCGTTCTTCTTCCCATTTTTATGAACTCTTTGGGACACAGTCGTAGGAGTGCTGTTGGTGGGTCAAAGGGTGTGCACATTTTTATAGCCATTTGGGAAGATCCAAATCGCTTTCCAAATGGTTGGATCATTTCATAAGTACACCAACAATGCATTAATGTTCCAATTTTCCCACATCTTCTCCAATGTTTATTATTTTCTTGTTTCGTCACTTTGGCCAATCTTATAGGTGTGATATGGTACCTCAGAGTTGTTTTGATTTGCATTTCTCTAATCAATAGTGGTTTAGATCATTTTTTCATATGACTATAGATGGCTTTAAATTCTTCTTCTGAGAACTGCCTGATTATATCTTTTGACCATTTATTAACTGGGGGATAACTTGTATCCTTATAAATTTGACTTAATTCTCTATGTATTTTAGAAATGAGGCGCTTATCAGAGAGACTGGTTGTAAAAATTCTTTCCCAGTTTTCTACTTCACTCCTAATATTGGTTGCATTGGCTTTGTTTGTGCAAAAACTTTTCAATTTAATGTAATCATTATGCATTTCGTAATGTTCTCTATCTCCTGATTGGTCATGAATTATTCTATTCTCCATAAATAAAGGTAAACTATTCCTTACTCTCCCAGTTTGCTTATAGTATCAGCCTTTATATCTAAATCATGAACACATTTTGACTTTATTTTGGTATATGGTGTGAGATTTTGGTCTATGTCTAGTTTCTGCCATATCCTTTTCCAATTTTCCCAGCAGTTTTTGTCAAATAGTGAGTTCTGTCACAGAAGTTAGGGTCTTTGGGTTTATCAAATAGTAGATTACTATAATCATTGACTACTGTGTCTTGCATACCTATCCTATTACACTGATCCACCACTCTATTTCTTAGCCAGTATCAAGCAGTTTTAAAGATTGTTGCTTTATAATACAATTTAAGATCTGGAACAGCTAGGGCACATTCCTCTGCATTTCTTTTCATTAGTTCCCTTGATATTCTGGATTTTCTGTTATTCCAAAAGAATGTTATTATTTTTTTCTAGCTGTCTAAAATAATTTTTGGTAGTTTGATTGGTATGGAACTGAATAAGTAAATTAGTTTAGGTAGAATTGTCATTTTTACTATATTAGCTTAGCCTACCCATGAGCAACTGGTGTTTTTCCTATTATTTACATCTGACTTTATTTGTGTGAAAAGTGTTTCATAATTGTGTTCATACAGTTCCTGGGTTTGTTTCAGCAGGTAGACTTCTCTATATTTTATAATGTCTACAGTAAATTTAAATGGAATTTGTCTTTCTATCTCTTGCTGTTGGGCTTTGTTGGTTATACATAGAAATGCTGAAAATTTGTGTGGGTTTATTTTATAGCCTGCAACTTTAAGTTGCTTATTATTTCAAGTAGTTTTTTACTTGATTCTCTAGGATTCTCTAAGTATATTGTAATATCAACTACAATTAATGACAGCTTTGTTTCTTCTTTACCTATTCTAATACCTTCAATTTCTTTTTTCTTCTCTTATTGCTAAAGCTAATATTTCCAGTATGATATTGAACAACAGTCATGACAATGGACATGCTTTTGTCACCTCTGATCTTATTGAACATGCTTCTAGCTTGTCCTCATTATATATGATGCTTGCTGAAGGTTTTAGGTAGATCCTACTTATTATTTTAAGGAAGATTCCATGTATTCCTGTGCTCTCTAGTGTTTTTAAAAGGAATTGGTGTTGCATTTTGTCAAAAGCTTTTTCTGCATCTATTGAGATTATCATGTGGTTTCTGTTAGTTTTGTTGTTGACATGATCAAATATGCTAATAATTTTCCCAATATTGAAGCAGCCCTGAATTCCTGGTATAAATCTTACCTGGTCATAGTGTATTATTCTTGTGATAAGTTGCTAATAGTTTATTTTAAAATTTTGCATTTATATTCATTATGGAAATTGGTCTATAATTTTCATTCTCTGTTTTGACTCTTCCTGATTTAGGTGTCAGCACCATATTTCTACCACAAAAAGAATTTGGTAAGACTTCTGATTTGCCTATTTTCCCAAATAGTCTACACAGTATTGGAATTAATTGTTTTTTAAATGTTTGATAGAATTCGCTTGTAAATCCATCTAGCCCTGGAGATTTTTTCCTAGGGAGTTCATCATTGGCTTGTTCAGTTTCTTTTTCTGAGATGGGGACGTTTAAGTATTCTACTTCCTCTTCTGTTCATCTGGGCAATTTATATTTTTGTACATATGTATCCATTTCACTAAGATTGTCAAATTTATTGGCATACAGTTGAGCAAAATATTTCCTAATTGTTGTTTCATTTTCCCCTTTCTTGGTGGTGGATTTAACCTTTTCATTTTCATTACTGGTTATTTTATTTTCTTCTTTCATTTTTTAAATTAAATTAACCAAAGGTTTATCTATTTTATTGGTGTTTTCATAAAAACAGCTCTTAGTTTTATTTATTAGTTCAAAAGTTTTCTTCATTTCAATTTTATTAATCTCTTCTTTGGTTTTCAATGTTCATAATTTGATGTTTAATGAGGACTTAATTTTAATTTGTTCTTTTTCTAGTTTTTTTTAGTTGCACGCCCAATTTATTGATCTCCTCTTTCTCTATTTTACTCATGTAAATATTTAGACATATAAAACTTCCCCTAAAAACTGCTTTTGCTACATCCATGCCATCCAACATCCCATGTATGTTGTCTCATTATTGTCATTCTCTTGAATGAAGTTATTGATTGTTTCTGTTTTGTTGTTTGGCCCATTCATTTTTTAGGATTTGATTATTTAGTATCTAATTATTTTTATTCTATCTTTCCATGGTGCTTTATTACATATAATTTTTATTGCATCATGATCTGAAAAGGAGGCATTTAATATTTCTGCCTTTCTGCATTGTATTATGAGGCTTTTATGCCCTAGTACATGGTCAATTTTTGTGTATGTGTCACATACCACCGAGAAAAAAGTATATTCCCTTTTATCCCCATTCAATTTTCTCCAGAGTTCTATCAGTCTATCATACCTAACATTTCTAATATTCTATTCACCTCCTTAATTTCTTTCTTGTTTATTTTGTGGTTAGATTTATCTAGTCCAGAGAGGTTGGAACTGGGAAGTCATTAAGGTTCCCCACTAGTGTAGTTTTGCTGCCTATTTCTTCCAGTAACTCCCTGAACTTCTCCTCTAAGAATCTGGATGCTATACTACTTGGTGCATATATGTTTAGTAATGATATTACTTCATTGTCTATGGTGCCTTTTAGCATGATGTAGTTTTCTTCTTTATCTCATTTGAGATGTATTTTTGCTTTTGCTTGTCTGAGATCAGGATTACTACCCCTAGATTTTTTTTTTGTTTGTTTTTTGTTTGTTTGATTTTCACTTCAGCTGAAGCATAATATATTCTACTCAGGCCTTTTACCTTTACCCTGTGTGTGCCTCTCTGTTTCAGATGTAAACAACATATTGTAGGGTTATGGTTTTTAATCCATTCTGCTCTCTGCTTCTGTTTTATGGGAAAATTCATCCCATCCACATTCATAGTTACGATTACTAAGTCTTTCTGTCCATCTTATTTTCCCTGTGTTTATGCTTTTCTTTCTCATTTCTCCCTTTCCCTCCTCACTAGTGTTTTGATTTTGACCACTTCCTCCCTCACTCCTACTCCCCTTTCATTAGCCCCCTCCCTCTTCTTCCCCTTTACCCTTACAATTTCTTCCTTTCCTTCTATCTCTTCTCCCTTTTCTTTCCCCTTTTCTGTCCTACAGCCTATAGTGAAAATTAGATTTCTATACCTAACTGATTATATTATTCCCTCCTTGAGCCAAATCTGATGAGAGTAAGGTTCAAAGAATGCTCATCTGCCTCCCTTCTTTCGGTCTATTGTAATAGGTTTTTGTGCCTTTTCCTATAACTTTCCTGTAACTTACCCTTATCTGCTCCTCCTTTCCTTTTCTCCTAGTACATTCTCTTAGATCAGATTAATCCACTTACTTAGATCCATTTAACCCACTTGATTAGATTTTTTTTTATCATTACATCAAAGTCAACCTATACCCACCCCCTTTATGTATACCCCTTTAAAACGGTGTAATACTAATATAGTTCTCAAGGGTTACAAGTGTCATCTTCCCTTGTAGGGATGTAAATAGTTTGCCCTTATTAATAATTTTTTTTTCCTGTCTCATTTGCCTTTTTATGTCTCTCTTGAGTCCTGTATTTTAAGATCAAATTTTCTGTTTAGCTCTGGTCTTATCAGGAAGGTTTGGAAGTCCCCTAACTTGCTGAATTCCCATCTCCTCTCCTGAAAGATTATGCTCATTTTCACTGGGTACTTGATCCTTGGTTGTAATCCATGCTCCTTTGACTTAAGGAATATCATATTCCACACCTTATGATCTTTTCATGTAGAAGCTGCAAGGTCCTGCATAATCCTGACTGTGGTTCCATGATATTTAAATTGTTTCTTTAAGACTGCTTGCAATATTTTCTCTTTGGCCTGCTAATTTTGGAATTTGGCTACTATATTCCTTGGCATTTTCAATTTGAGATGTCTTTCAGGAGATGGTCAGTGGATTCATTCTATGGCTATTTCACCCTCTGGTTCTAGGACCTCAAGGCAGTTTTCCTTGATGATTTCCTGAAAAATGCTGTGCAGGCTCTTTTTTTTTTTACTTGTGATTTTCAGGTAGACCAATAATTTTAAAATTATCTCTCCTGGACCTATTTTCCAGGTCCATTGTTTTACCAGTGAGGTATTTTGCATTTTCATCTTTTTCATTCTTTTGCTTCTGTTTGTTTGACTGATTCTTGCTCTCTCATAGAGTCATTACCTTCCATTTGTCCAATTCAAATTTTTAACAAATTGTTCATTTTTTCTATTAGATTTTGTACCTCCTTTTTCCATTTAGCCCATTTCATTTTTTAAGGAATTATTTTCCTCAGTGAGTTTTTTTTTCCTCCTTTTCTGTTCAGCCAGTTCTGCTTTTTATGGAATTGTTTTCTTCAGTTAATTTTTGTCCTTCCTTTTCCAAGCTTGACTCTCTCTTGCATACCACTCATTTATTTTCCCAATTTTTCTTCTACCTCTCTCTCTCTCTCTCTCTCTCTCTCTCTCTCTCTCTCTCTCTCTCTCTCTCTCTCTCTCACACACACACACACACACACACACACACACACACACACACACACACACTTTTAGAACACTTCCTGAGCTCTTCCAAGAAGGCTTTTTGGGCTTCAGACCAGTTCATACTCCCTTTTGAGGTTCCAGATATGGGTTTGTTGACAATGTTGTCCTCTTCAGAATTTCTGCCTTGGTCTTCACTGTTCCCATAATAAGAATCTATGGTATGTTTCTTTTTGCTCATGGTATTTGCTTATGTCCTGGCCTTTAAAAAGATTGAGCTCTCCTGCTGGGGAGCAGGGGCACTGACCCAAGCTTCTTTTCTTGGGAGCCTAGGTCTTAGTCACTGGCTTTGTGTGCTAGGGCCTCTGATGCTGGCAGTTGGAGGCTGTGGGGTTCTAGCAGCTTACCTAGTGTTGGGCTGGAATCAGCAACACTGGAACTCTAGGGGTAGGATTGGGTAGTCTGGCACCTGGAGGTTGCCTGTTCACCCAGGCCTTTCCTTCCTTTCATTTTCTTCAGCTCCTTTCAGATGGATGTTTCACTGCTGCAGGATGTTTCTCTGTATGGTGCTTTCCCCTTGGAACACTTCCCAGAGTTTTGCTGAGGCACTGGAAGACTTGGCTGTTGTAGAAAGCCAAGGTATTTGGTGGGTTTTTACTGGTTCTGCTGCCCATACTCAGGCACTCAGCAGTCCTGATGTTGGTACTTGCCTGCTTTACCAGCTGTGGTTCAGGATCTCCCCTGGTATGCTGAGGTGGGGCTTTCCACTAGCTTTCTTGGAAGCCTACCATTCTGTACTGATCCCCTTCCCTCAGGGCAACAGGGGCTTTTCCAGTTAATCCCTCAAGCTTCTTGAGCTACAGGACTGCTGTACCCTGTCTTTCTGCTGGTTCAGTTGTTCCAGGGCTTTTCCTGGGGCAATATTTTCTGGGCTTTCAGAGGTTAATAAGGCACAGCAAGAGTGACTTACTTCTTACTCCTCCATGTTGGCTCCTGGAAGTGGAACCTGTCCTTCATTTTGTTAGAGCATAAAACCTAAACCCCTTGTGGACTAGCTAATCTTAGGTACTTTCCACACACAAAAAAATAGTATCCTAGCAAAAACCTGTGCAATATTAATGAAATATAGGTACATCACACAGAGGCTGCTATAGAACATTTACCACTTCTGTATCATAAAAGATTGGTATCTGGTTTTTGAACAGGTTAAAGAGATTAAAATATAAAGAAACAGTTTTTGAACAAATATACATAAACTTATTGAACAATGTCAAAAGCTGCTAGAACTTATACAACATTCACTGAATTTGTCAAATGTACAGCAAATGTTTTACCTTTGGAATTTTGAAGAATATAGAGGTGGAATGAGATGGCTGTCCATCCACAAAAACTAATTTTAAAATGCATTCATAAAGAGGCATTGAATCGATGGTTGATTTATACAGTTTTCTTTATATAAGTTGATGAATTTTTCAGAAAAATTCAAATTCAGGCCCTGGCCTAAAGAATTTGTAGTAGGTTTACCCTAAAGTACTGTAGAATTACTGACCATTACAAAGTAAGCAAGGAAATAGGAGAAGCTGTCCATCATCTCTTTGCAGGTAACAGAAATCTACCACATAATCAAGTAACCAGAATTATACATCCACAGTTCATTATCCTTCAAAATACCACAGATTGCAAATCCACATATGAAATGAAAAACACCAAGATATCCTTGAGAACTCAAGAAATAAGTAGTATTCAATTTGGATCATCAATACAAATTTTTGCCTCAAATCCATTAGACATAACTTCATGCGCAAAAATTTTGAACATTGTTTGTGATATATACTGTCATGCTAAATGCTTCTAAACTCTAAATTATTTGGAATTAAAAACTGTTAAACTATGGATATATAGCAAAAGAAATGAAAACTACATGGGAATAGGAAAAAAAATACATATCAAGCTATCTACTCATCTGTTAGTAGAAATTTCCTGATGATGTTCCTAGTCTACAGAAAATGAGCTTATATCCTAACACTGTCATTCAATTAAAAAATCAATTAGGTGAACACTCTAGATAATAGTCCCCCAAACATTAAGTATAAAAGAACAATAGTATTATAGTGAATTATCTACACATTATTTCCACTATGTCAATGAATATAAAGATTACAAGAATAAAGCAAGAAAATGGTGGAAATTGCAACACAATTTCCAAAAATTTAATAACTACAAAATGTCTACCAAGCCATAACTTTCTGCCCAATATAAAAAGTTTGATATTTCTACTACCATAATAAACAGCATATCTATGTATTACAAATACAAACTTCAAAATATTACTGAGAATTGAACAAAAGAAAGTGTGTTGGAACCAGAGCGTCATTACTAACAGAATAATTGCTGGTAGTTTGCTAGGCACAAATTGACTCTTCAGTCATTAAAGAGAAGATTTTAATAGTTTTTCTCCATATCAAATATTCCTAAGCCACAGCATGAAAAACTTTCAAAATGTACAAACCCAGCTGAAGAAATCAAAACCGTAGGGGAAAGGATGAGTTACATATCCTATCTGAAATTGGGATTATCTCAAAGATTCAGTGAGACTACAGAAGACAAGCCTGTATTAATAAACTTTTATTCAGTTATAAAAAAGCATCTATTTTATCCACCTTAGCAAGAGTCTGTAGAATATTAAACACAGAAAAATAAAAGCAGAATAGCTAGTATCCCAGGACCATTTATATCAAACTCTTCAAAAAGGTGAGGGAGAGGAGGAGGATGACAATCATAATGGTGGACATATAATTTCAGTTTTTGAAAAGTGCTTTGAATATGCTAATTACATGAGTCAACATTCTCCTTTAAATCTTGTGATTTCATAGAAGCCTAAAAATATTGAAATTGTGGAACTATGCCCAAAGGGCTATAAAACTGTGCATACTCTTTGATTCAGCAATACCACTACTAGGTCTGTATGCCAAAGAGATCTTGAAAAGGGAAAAGGACTCGCATATACACAAATATTTATAGCAGCTCTCTTCATGGTGGCAAAGAATTGGAAATTGAGGGGATGCCCATCAATTGGGGAATTGCTAAACAAGTTGTGGTATATGAATATTATGGAATACTATTGTTCTATAAGAAATGATGAGCAGTCAGATTATAGAAAAACCTGGAAAGGCTTACATGAACTGATACTGAGTGAAGTGAACAGAACCAAGAGAACACTGTACACAGTAACAGCAACACTGTGTGATGACCAACTTTGATAGACTTAGCTCTTCTCAGCAAAACAATGATTCAAGACAATTCCAAAAGACAATGCTATCCACATCCAGAGAAAGAACTATGGAGTCCGAATGCAGATTGAAGCACAATATTTTCTCTCTCTTTTTTTCTGTCTTGCTGCTTTTCTCTTTTTTTCTGATTTTTACTTCACAGCATGACTAATGTAGAAGTATATCTAATAGAATTGTATGCATAGAGCCTATATCAGATTGCATGCCATCTTGGAAAGTGGGGAGGGGAGGGACTGAGAAAAAATAATTGGAACTCAAAATCGTATAAAAGTAAATGTTGGAAACTATTTTATATACAATTGAAAAAAATGAATACTATTAAGTGGAAAAAATTAAAATTGAGGAGGATACTGAAGCAAAGAGACATTTTTGCCCCAAAGACTAATGTCAAGTGGTCACCAGTCTAAAATGAATTCAAAGAAGAACCTTAAAAAGACTTTAAAAATCAAATGAGTAAAAACTAAAAAAAAAACAACAATCCAAGAAAAACAGTAAGATTTTGAAACAAAAGTAAACTAATTAGAAAAGAAGATCCAGAATCTTAAGGAAGAAAATGACACCTGGAATATCAGAATTGTACAAGGAGAAGCCAACAAAATGTCATAAGAAGTCATAAGAGACTGAGAAACAATAAAACCAAATATAAAGAATGAAAAAATAAAAGAGAATGTGAAACATCTCATAAGAGAAAAACAGCTAATCTGGAAAACATAATCTTGATGTGAAATAATTACAGAAAATTGTTCTGAAGCATTAGAACAAGACAGAAAAGTAGAAACAGAAAAAATTCATTGATCACCACCTGGAAGAGATTTACAAGGAAAACTCACAGGAATTTCATAGGCAAATTCTGAAACCCCCAGCTCAAGGATAAAATATTGCAAGCAATAAGAAAATAGCAGTTTAAATATGGTGGTGCCACAATTTGAATTACACAAGACTTAGTTGCTTCAACATTAAAAGACTACATGTCTTGGAACACTATGTATCAAAAAACAAAAGAACTGGGGTTCCAACAAAAAATACCATACCCAGAAAAGCTAAGCATAATACTGAATGAAAAAAAAAAGGACTTTTAATGAACTGTCAAACATTCAGGATTTTGTTTAAAAAAAACAACCTGAAATTGATAGAAGACTTGACATGCAAGAAGAAAGAGCAATATAAAGTAAATACCAAAGGCTAATTACAAGGGACTCAATAAGGATAAACTGTTTACCTCTTTATGAGGAAATGTAAAAGGTATGTCTAAGATTATTATTAGTAATTGGATAGCTCATAAGAAAGATTTAGGTAGTCTTAAGTATGATATAACTTTAAAAAGTAAAACTGTTTAGGAATAGCTAAAAAGAGTAATTATCTCATTCAAATGAGGTACAAAAGGAAATAAATGACAGAGAGCAATTAAGTGGGGGAGGAGGGCTGGTAGTTCCAGAAACTTACTTTCATTAGGAATGGGTTCAAGAGGGAAGAATACATATGTCCATACATATATACATAGGACATACATATATGTGTGTATGTGTGTGTGTGTGTGTGTGTGTGTATATGTATGAAAAACTTCTAAATTAAGAAAGAAATGAAATGCTAAGGGGATAGGGAAGGGAGAGAATAAATGAGGGATCTTTAGAGGGGAGGGTGAGGGAATAAGTTAAAAGAGGTAGAAGAGTGTTTTGATTAATGGGAATGGGAAGATAAGGGACAGATCCATGCGGGGGGGGCAGGTTCAATAATAAGAGGGAAAGGTAGTGGATAGAAGTAAAATAGAGGAGTCAGGAGGGATAGGAAATAAGAGATATGCACAAACTCACAGTAAAGATCAGGAGTAGAATTTGCTAGGGTTAAAGGAACAGGGGTGGTAATCATGATCTTGGACAGGATATCAGAAGTTGAATAAAATAAGGTTAAAATAGATTTAATCAAAAGAGAAAATTAGGGAAACTACCCTGTGTCAGCCATATTCATCAGTGTTGTTTTGGACTATTTTAAACAATTAGACAGTATGAGGTTGGAATATTGTTGTGGGGTAGGAAATGAGAATTTAGTGGATATGGAAAATATAGAGAGATTTGGTTTTATGAAGGAAGAGGTTATCTAGTCAGAGAACAGAGGACAAATAAGTATATACAGTCCTACATAGATGCATATGAATGTATATGTCTATATATGAGTATTATTATAGATATCTAAGTATATGTGTATGTAAGTAAGTTTATGTATGTATGGGTATATGTATGAATATTTATATATTCATATCTTTGTGTGTATATATCAACATTATATATATGTATATATGTGTATATATATATATATATGTCTGTATATGTATATGTGTATATATGTACACACACACATTCTTAATTGTAGCTTTTGGGGGGTGGGGAGTAGATGAAGAAAAACAAAATAAAACGTGCACAGCAAAGAATAAAAGTAAACTTACAATGAAGCAAAAGAAAAGATGGATAGCTCTCAACACAATACATAATATTTATTATATAAGCTTTCTTGAAATGGAAATTTTTGCTGTATATTTTGAATCCTCTCTCATATTCTTCTGTGCATATAGCAATAGTTTTTTCTTATTTTGTATTATTTTAATTTTAGTATGTAACTTTGTTTCACTTTCTTTTCTTATTTTGTATTCAAGTTTAAAATAAAAAAATACAAAAAATAAATAAAAATATAAATATTAAAATTGTAGGTGACCCAGAGAGCAATGAAAAGACATATAAAGTTCATTAAGGCAGTGACATACTATCATGATTAGCAAGTGTGAAGTTGAATAAAATAAATCATTTTTCATATGTATGAACTTAAAAGGGATTGTTTCAGTCACGTAGCAAGAAGAAGTAATACTTAGAATTTTAAGTGTTTCATTGGGACCCTGAAGTTATTACAAAATAAAACAAAGCAAAAACCTAAGAATAAGTGTTCAAACATATTCATATATTCCTTGTGAAAAGTATATTTAAACGACTCATGGATGAAAAAAGAAGTGAATTAGATGGTATGGAAAAAATGTGGTCTACATTGAAAGATTAGGTACATTCACCAAGAAGGTTAAGGATTCATCAAATATTGAACAAGCACTGTATCTTTAGCACATATGTGGCTTGTGTGAAGATAATATGATGGAAAAAAATCCAAATTAATCAATATTCAAGTACTTTCATTATCTTTTATGTGTATGAAATATAAAGAATTCTGTATTGGGTGTCTTAGATACCAAGATGAGTAAGACAATAATCCTTTATGCATGTAGATCATAATTTCATAGATAAAGCAAATAAATTATGAAGGGTTAATTAGCATTATCAGAGGAATTCTGTGATATTAGAAGTTCCATCAGTTCATTTTATGTGTTTACTTATTTCAGCCCTGTCATATTGGCTAGGGGCAGAGTGGCAGAGAAACTTTGAACATTAAGTGTTATTTGCCATTGCCAACTAAAGATGAATCAAATGAGGATATATTATCTCTGGAATTATAATGTAAGTCAGTGAGAAAATATTTGACTCAGACACAAACTTACAGGAACATAACAGTGGTATGAATGTATTCATGCAAGGAGACTATACATATACTATTAATCCCTCTGACTACATTTCTATAATATTAAAGGACCAGGATAAGCACCACAAAACTTCCATCCTTCACCTACATGTGCACTCTATAGAAATATAGACATAGCTATAACTGTAGATGTACATACAACTATAAATATAGATAGAGGTTGACATATTGATATTAATGCATTAACATCCTCTGAGAACAATTGTTAAGTCACTGCACTCTCAACTAATAGACAGCTATGGATGTCAGTTACTGTCCCCAGACATTTTAATTGGTGAAAAGGCAGAAAAAGGATATGTGAGAAAGAGAATTTGAGAGCATTTCGAGGACCAGGGAAAACTATCCCTCAGATAAAGCCATGAAGGGGACGTGTGTGAAAAGGGTGCCAAATACGATTAAGATGGTTGAACTGCACTGTATTCTATCAACTCACATATGACTGATTTTTTTTTTAAATAGAGGTGAAAAACTGTAAATCGAGCAACTGTTTAGAGACTATAGCATGAATCAATACGGATTCGTGGGGGTTGTATGTGACAGAAAGGTGTATCATAAGGCTGTGATGAATAACTAAAAACAGAGTCCTGCTTTGAGGCAGAGAAGTCAAATTAAAGCTTAACACAAGAGTCAGAAGAAGACAGAGAAATGTATTTCCCCTTGTTTCTTGAAAGAGGCAGAGAAGAGGAGAATCAGAACATTAAAACAGCTACCTCAGACCAAGCCAACTGGGAAAGTTCTCTAAATAAGATAGAATTAGCAGTAGTTATCCTTTGGAAGAGCTGATAGAAACTGATTAGAGGAAGCAAAATTCTTCCTGCTGTGTGGCTTGGTGAAGAGGTTGCCTGGTTTATTCTTTGCTGTCATCTATGACAGAGAAATAGAGGAGATAGAGAGAGACAGAGAGACACAGAGAGAGAGAGAGAGAGAGAGGGAGGGAGAGAGAAAAATTTACAAATTGAGTTGTTGGAATAGTTGGGTCAAAATTTGTTTCTGAATGAACATAAATAAGAATATTTCACAAATTAACAAAAATAGCAAAAACAATTGATCATTAAATTTTGATGTATCCTCAAACTGAAATAAAAATTACAATACATAAATATATTATTGAATATATTAATTTTAGTTAGAGGAATGTACATTTTCTTGAACTAATACACCTTGTATCAATAAGGTGTCCTCGAATTTATTTAATCTTCACATCCACAAGCTAAAATTTTCATCATAGGCTCTTAAAGCCTTTCTATTGTTTTCATGACTTTAACAATGTCTCTGGAAACCAAAAATTTGAAGGCAGGAGAAATTTCCCAATGCTTAACATGATCCTGCTCTCCAGAATATTATGTGACACTGTTGAACCTTAGAAAAGGTCAATGCATCAGCATTAAACAGAAAGGAATATTAATTAGTGGCCTACAGAAGTTAATCACATGATGGAAGCATGTAATGTGTGTTTTTGTTGAGTTACCAGCATCACTATTAATATTAGAGAAATAAAGTCCTCATCTAATCAAGATCTGTGAAAACTATGGTCATCCATACTTGAAACATGGCTACAAAATTGATGTGGTTGATGTAGTTGATGGAAATGAGGATGATGATGATGATGATGATGATGATGATGACGGTGATGATGATGATGATGATAATGACAATGATGATACTAAACCAAAGGAACATACTGGAAATGGTTCTTATCTGTCCAAGATTTGGTCAGGTAGGACAGAAAAAGATGAAGGTGTTCCTGTTGGGAATGTATTATTCTATTATCTAAAAGGACCAATGCATAGATCAGACTAGGCACTTGATTACATGATGTCTTCTTTTTTTATGTTCCTTTATTTGCTTATGTTCCTTCCATTGTTCTCATTATATCATTATTCTACTCCTAAATCTTCAGTTGTTTCCTGTCACCTGCTGAACAAAGCAATGGCTCCTTGGTCTAGAATTTAAGATTCACCATAGTCTTGCTCTTACCTAATTTTCTAAATTTTTTAATATTATTCCATCTCTTGTACTTTGTACTGGTTTGCAAAGGGTCCCTCATTTTAAGTGCTCTCTCCCATCTATATGTCTTTTCCTGAAATGTACTCTCATCTATCTACCTGTTGAAATACTTCCTTTCTTTTAAGGTCCATCTCCAATACTATTTCCAACATAACACTTATGCTCTTACTCCTAGTTGGAAATGATCTCTGTCTATACATTTCTTATTCTGCTTTTTTATATTGTGTAATTTGTATTATATATTTTTTTGTATCTAGCTTTCCCGTCTTCTTATATACTTCTTACATACTCTTCAATCCAGTGATACTGATTTCCTGGTTGTTGCATGAATAAGACACTATATATCTTGGCTCTCGGCATTTTCTCTAACTATTCATCACACCTGGAATATTATCCCTTCTCTGCTCTAATTATTGCCATCACTGGCTTCCTTTAAGTCCCAACAAAAATCTCACCTTCTACAGGAAACCTTCCCTAACTCCTCTTAATTCCAGTGCTTTCCTTCTTTTATTTATCTTGTATTTATCCTGTACATAGCTTGCTTCACATATTGTTTGTTTCCAACTTGCCCCCCCATTAGATTATAAGCAACTACTATCTTTTGCCTCCTTTTGTATCCCCAATGCTGAACATAGTGCCTGTCACATAGTAGGTGCTTAATAAATGTTTACTGAATGAATGAATTTTATAGATGCTTCATCTCACAAAATTAGATCTTGAGGTGCTTGAATGCAAGGACTGTGTCTGATTTCATCTTTGTATTCCTCAACGTGTTGTAATCATTTTTTTAGGGGCATATGGGTGGGGGTGATTGCATATCTGCTATTTCTTCAGTATGTGGAAACTTCTAACAACAATGCAGAACTATGTTGATAGATTGCTGTCTGAGCAACTGGGAGATTGCAACTTGCCTTTGATCGCCTAAGTAGTATATGCCGAAAGCTTGAGTTGAACATATCCTCACTCCAAAGCCAGAGTTTTCTCCACTAATGCATGCCACTCGTTTCACTCCACATAGAAGGGGTTTAAAAGTCTGTAGAATTAAATTCAAGAAACTATCATATATCCTAAATACAGAAATATTCATTTCAGTAGGGCATATATGTCATACTTCCTAAAACAAGAAACATTTTACATAGACTTTAAGCACATAATTAAACATAAAGAGACTTCTGATTAATTCCAAAGAAACAGAAATTAGCCAGAATCTTACAATTAGTTGAGAGTTCATGGTATAAAGGTGATGACAGAATAAGAAAAAAATAGGAAGAAATAATGGATGTTCTCTGACATCCTTTAAAGAGAGATTGTTAGAGTTAGGGACTAAAGAAAAAAATACTTTTGACATCTGTTCAAGCTATGATTCTGTGATACTAAGTGGCCTAGGATTAGTTAGATATGACTTGTGCAATGTGGGTAAAGTTGGATAGATTCATTTGACTCCCCCTTCATTATTTTTATAATGCTTCTGAACAGGAAAAAGGTATATTTTACCATATTACATGTTGTGACTGCTTATAAATGAATTTATGGATGAAATAGATGGCATTTACATGGAAGGTGGTCGTGATTTGAATTATGGAATTGTTTTAAAATGCAAATCCCAAGTGATAAGATTTAGTCATCCAAATGCATGCAGTTACCTGAAACTAGAAGTGTCTGGAATGAAGCATTCATTTAAATGCAAAGGACTAACTTGGTTTCAATACGAGGGAACAGACTGCTCTTCATGCTGTTATGATGTTTACAGAGTGTTTCTTTAAAAATCAGTAGCATCTGTTGAGTGCTTAGGAAGCTTTTTGGAGCTTTCCCAAGCATTAAAATTGAAGAATTGTAAAAAAATTGTATTTTTATGGAAGATTTTAGCAGCATGTGTTCAGATATATGTATGCGTTTTATGTATAATGTACAGATGTTTGTCTGAAAATGCAGTATATATTAATTCTATTCAATAAAATTATGATATTCAGTCATATTTGTATATAAATTGCGTAAATTACAAACTAGACCATAGAGGGAGGTATTGAAACATAGCTTTTTCACAATAGACTTTGAGACTTATAAACCCAAGAACTCCCTCAGGTCCACGAAAATATTGAGAAAGGAATCCTGAAAGTTTTTGTAACTACATGCTCTTTATAAATGATCATTTACAGAATACCAATTAATTTAATGGGTGTTTATAAAGCATCTACTAGGTATAAGGCCCATAGACACAGTGCTATATGTAGAGGATGCAAAAGACAAAGATTAATTAGTTTCTGCATTCAGGGATGTTACATTCTATGTTACAGTGTATACATAGACATATCAATACAAAATAATTTGAGTAAGAAGTTAACACTTGCAACTAATTTGTCAAAACTGAATGAATAAATGAGTGAATGAATGAAGGCAAAAGCATTTAAAGCAGCTGCTATATGCTCAGCACTGTACAGTACAGGGAATACAAAAAAAAAATCTGTAATGACCCTGCTCTCAAGAAGCTCATTCTCTAACTGAAGGAATTGACATGTAATAGAAAGTTCAGCTGTAAGGTAGACAGAAATTCCCAGAAGTCCACTGGTTATATTAGTAAGTCAAAGAGGAATGACAGGAGTCTGCAGGGTGAAGAGTAGGAAGGAAGAAATGAATGAATGAATGCAGAATTTATGAAGTGCTTATTATATGCAAAACATAGTTTTAAGCGCTGGGGACAGAATAAGAAAAGCACAACAGTTTCTGTTTCCAAGGAGCTCACAAACCAATGAAAGCAAGAGTTCTTAACTAAGTTTCCTTAACTTTAAAAAAACATATTTCCATCATTGCATTTCAATACCATTGATTTCCTTTGTAACTGTGTGTATTTTATTTTATGTATTACAAAATATTATTCTTAGAATGGATCAATGGGCTTCCCAAGACTTCCAAAGGAGCCCATGAAAGTTTAAGAACCTCTGGTGGTGTGACAGGGGGAATGGTAAAGCCTAGAGACCATAGAAGGCAGTGGCAGGACAAATGGTAAAGACTAAAACTCCTCCATCTCACTGGAAGGAATAGAATTAATGATCCACATACCATCTAAGTAATGTAAGCAGTCCAGATAAATTCTGAGCAGCAGAAATAGGGGAAAGGCAGAGGGGAAAAGGCAAGGTAGAGAGCAGAGCCCCTAGTAGCAGCAGGATTTCTAATTTCTGGATAGTCCTGGATGGGTTCTGGTATTCAGTCAGGAAGGTGACACATTGGAGGTAGGGGAGGTCGCCTGCTGAGGGTCCCAAGAAAATATTTGAAGATACTACAAACTTGGTTGACATTTTCTGAAATATGCTTTATTCTAGCAGGTGATACAAAGTTTTACTTACTACTATGTGTAGTAAATTAGATATGATGTCATTCTTTGTATTAGAAATAGCTAGGTTTGAATCCCACCTCTAGCACTAGCTACTGGACCTTGGGAAGGTTATTTGATCTCTTTGTGTTTTTGATCCTTCTTTAGCACTTAACTCCTATCATAGGTGGATGTGGTTTGATGCAGAGAGTTAATTTGATTGATAAAATCACATTTTATGAATTTGGATATTCTTGGATATTGTTTTGCCAGTTCCATACTTCTAGAAGATTTTGACTTATTTTTTTTTGACATAGATGAGTCTAATTTCAAAAGAAAAAATGTTATCAGGCCCTGGAAATGCAAGAATGTACACATAGTAATGACTTTAAACAATTTTATTTCTAAAGAAATAATATTAGGAATTGTTCAAAGAAAGAAACCCAAAGGCCATTTATATATACCAACAAATGAATGTTGGCCTTTAAGGTGTCTTCCGTGATAAGCTGTGAAGTCATTCCAATGAACGAACCTTTGCTTAAAATATTTTGGAAGTTATACAAGTATTTTTTCAATAAGCTAGATAAAAATCTATTTTTATTTTTATACAATTTTTTTGTTATCTTTGAACCAAGTAAATCCATGGTTTATTGAGCAGATTTTCTATTATGCTGATTTTAATGGTCCCTTTGAGATCATTATTGTTCATCTTTTTCCATCCAGAAAAAGTGATAAAATAATGAAAAGATCCTTTTTTTAAAGAAATAACATTTAACAACAATACATTTCAATACTTTTTATTTAGTTTTAGCAGAATAAAATATGTTAGTATGAAATATTGATTTGTTGAAAATTTTGAGCTTTAAACAAAATTTTTATTTATAAAATTCCCTATTTAAATAAGTGAAATTTTATTAGTTTGTACTTATTTAATTTTTAAATCACCTAATAATCCACTGGCTAAAGAAATCCCATTCTCTTACTGAAATATAACATATTACATAATTGCCAGTGGACATTTTCAGTTTAAAACCATGACACATAAAGGTTATGCCCATTCAATATGACTACAGTAATATAAAGAAATTTATGACTTTTGAATTTGGTACAAACTAATTCCAACAACTTTCAAAGACAAAATAATTCTTTTTATTTTCCTTAATTATTTTAAACTTTTTTTTATATATGCAGAATTCTTTTATTCCCTTTCATATTACATTTCATGTTAGGAAAAAATCTTTAATGGGTTGGAATTTAGATTTAAAATTCTTGTTTTCCCCGATATCCTCATAAGAGTTCTATTCAACCTGTCAATGTAGTTTGAGGGCATTGTATCTGAGATGAAAAATCTAAAATACATAAAAGAAAGATTGCTATGCATTTTCAAATAATAATGATTTTGTGTACTAACTGTGTTGATTTTTCCATTGCAGCCAAGCATGATACTCTCTTGAAAGACTCTTTTAAAGCCACATACATCAGTGGAGATTTTTTTAAATTTCATTTAATACTCCTAAAATAAATAATAGTATGTATGTGTGCAACTTTTACATGTAAGTATCTATAGACCTATTTTGCAATGGTCAAGTGGTCAGAAGGAACAAATTGTGTAGTCGTTTCAGTTGTGTCCAGCTCTTTGTTTTACACATGAGGAAACTGAGGCAAACAGGGTTAAGTAACTTACCCAGGGCCCAAAGCTGACCCAGATTGACCCAGGGTCAGCCCAAAGGCCAGATTTGAACTCTGGAAGATGAGTCTTCCTGACTCCAGGCTCAGCACTCTATCCACTGTGCCACTTACCTGCCCATGGGAAGAGCATCAAATATGAATTAATTTCATGGCTTAGAAAAAATAAAAAAGCAAGATTTTAAAACAGAAGAACTTCAGTAATGCTTCTTTTTCCCTCTTTTCTTTTCAGAAGATTTGTTCTTTTCTAGTTATATACTCTATGTATCAAAATTTGCTTATAAGAAAGGAAACATTTCATTTTATGGGATATAAAAATGCTTGTTAAAATACTATGATGTAATGAAGTATGAGAAAAAAACACTTGGAATTTATAAGCAAATTGCAAACAAACAATTTGGCTTACAGAAACATTTTATACTTATCATTAAATACTTAAATGATTAACATGATGCTAAAGCCTTAATTACCTTTTTTTTCTTTAAAAATGAGGTTGAAGCATATTAATTCATGGGTTAAAATGCTTCCCAGTTCTCTAAAGCTCCTTTGGAAAATACCTAAACTCATAGGAGCAATACAGTTCTATTTGATTAGTTTGCTAAAATAAAAATTTAATAAAAACTAGTGTAAATATTAGTTATCAATTCCTTCATTATATATGGCTCAGTGAGAAGAGCTTTGACTTTGAATCTTAACTTTGCTACTTATTATCTTTGTGACTTAGGCACATTACTTCATATCTCTGGGATACCACTTCTCACCTATAAAATGAATGTATTGGTCCACATGACATTTTAGATACTACCACTTCTAAACTGGTAATCAGATGAGATTTGGTATCTCCAAAGAAAAAATGCATTTTCAATATGACCTAACTTAAACCAAGGAGCAGCTTAGATCCTAGAAGTACCTACCCCATTAAATATTTGAATTGAGTATTTGTTAGAAAATGTAATCTTTTACAAATGTGCCCTCAATATCCCTTAGACATATGATCTTCATATCTGCCAAAATCATCATCATTATCATTGTTGAAT
Organism: Phascolarctos cinereus; assembly: GCF_003287225.1. NCBI lineage: Eukaryota > Metazoa > Chordata > Mammalia > Diprotodontia > Phascolarctidae > Phascolarctos > Phascolarctos cinereus. Next base: position 201,296,247 of record NW_027555958.1, on the reverse strand, counting down.
CACTTGTCATTTCTCAAAGGAGCATTGTGGCACCTCTTGGAATCACTTTATACCTTCTTTCAGCTGGTTGGCAGTATTCTGCATGAAAGGATGTTAAAAAGGAGTATTGTGGAGATGTTTTTATTTTTCTCCTCCTTTTTTTTCTGTGAGAAACTCAATTGATAAAAAAGTGTTTTTAAGACATCTATAACGGAATGTGAGATAAGCTTTCCCAATGTTTGAAGAGATTAGCTAGTGTTTCCCAGGAAGGAAAGCTAATTCTCCAGATAGCATTTACCCAAAATTGTTACATTAATAGAGATAGTACAACAAGACAATCTTATTTCAAATATCAGCCCATGTTCAAATTAAATATTATAATTTAGATGCAGAAGTGATATTCAATGATGCATGGTATTGAGTTCATAGAACACCTGGTAGCCCACTAAATATTAGAATATTGCCTAAGTCTGTTAGCTCAACTATTATCAACTATTTACAAAATCATTATTTTGATACATTTTCTCCATTGAGTCAGTATTTTTTCTGCCAAAGTGCCAGCATGAACAGCATTCATATTCAGATGACCTTTCATTTTAGTAAATAGTGTTAAGGAAGGTACTTTTTAAAGGAATATCAGATGCAGATTTTCCAAATGGTTAGAATTCCAGTCTTAATAACTGGAAAACCTGGCTTTGTTTCCTGCCTCAAAAATACTGGCTGTGTGACCATCAGCTAATAACTGAACCTCATAATGCCTATCTCTATCTTTTAAGCTCTAAAAGAGTTGATGTGATGAATGGGATGATTAAATATGAGGAATACCATGCATATGAAATCACAGGAAAAGGTTGGCTAAGAAGGAAGGACAAAAGGGAGGACAGAATGGAGGAAGGAAAGGAGGGGAGGAAAAGGAAAGAAAAGAGCAGGGGGAAGGGATGTAAAGGAAAGGAGGGGAAGGGAAGGAAAAAAGAAGGGAGAGAGGGACAAAAGAAGGAAAGGAAGGGAGGAAGAGGTGGGAGGGAAGAAGGAAAGAAGGAAGGGAGGAAGGGAGGAAGACGGAAAGAAGGAAGAAAGGAAAGAAGAAAAGAATGAAGAACAAAGAAAGTAAGGAAGAAGTGTTAGGAAGGAAGGAAGGGAAGATGGGGGAAACAAAAAAGAAAGAGATGCTTCCCAGCATAATCATGTGGAAAGAAAGAATAATGAATCAGAAATATTTAATGTGCTATCTTGAAAAGGGATCTCTTGAAGCAAAATTCAAACAAAATATATAAGATTATTTTGTGTTGACTCTAGTAACATTTGTATAACATAATCAACTTTAGCTACCTCCATGAAACTTTTACCTTTTCTATGCCCCAACAATATCTCTTTGTGTTTGTGTTTCTCAGTAGTTGCTGAAGTTAGATTGAACAAGATCAACATGCAAACATATTATATTTATTTCTTAACCAAAAACATACTGCTTTTAATTTTTTTCTTTTGAATATACTCTTCTCTCAGTCTTTCCATCTGTTTCCCAGACACACATAATGTTATTTTGTACATTTATGTATGTACACAAATTTACTCCCATTTGTAGTAAATCTTAGATTTAGCAGAATAACATCCTCAAATGCTGGTGGAACTAGCATTTATAGCAATCATTTTGTATAGCACATCACTTATAGATGTGCTATATAACACCTATTTGCATTGCATATGATTGAGTGTTATGATTATTGAAACAAAGCACTTCATGATCTACATTTCATACTTCTGGAGATGGAATATTTTTCCATGAAGTAATATTTTCTCTAGAAATTTCTGAATGTCTTGATTTCATAAAATGAAATTAATATAACCTTCATAGTGTGACACATAAGCTGTCTTTTTAATGTGCTACTTACCTTTGAACAGAAAGGTGATTGACTCAGTGTACAGAATGTGACAGATTTTTTTTTTTTGGATGTGGCAAATTCAGGGTATTTTTTGCTTGACAATTCATAATTATTAGGAGATTTTTTTCATTTTTCTTATTTTGGGGTTGGGAAAAATCAATGTTTGGATAGAAGCAAAACAGATTTTTGTTCATTGAAACAGAAAATAGATTGATCTGACAATGAGAGAAGATTAATTTAGGGGTAGTAAAAATTATTTATCAAATTATATACCATCCTCACTTAGTTAATAAGTACCTGGGTGGCACCATCTTCCTGCTTGGGTTAAAGAAACCAAAGGGATAAGCCAAAGGTTTATTGTTGTAGTTTCTGAAACAACATCAGGTGCACATTAAGTTCCCATATCACTTGTCATATATGCAATGGCTAGACCAGTATAAACAAACAACACTAAAATGCAGCTGACCTCTGATTATTTATAATAACGAATCACAGTCCTAGCAGAAAGATATGTCATTTCAGTAAAAGTACCAGAGCCTACAAGTGTGGAATGCTGAATATGCTATTAGAGCTTGTTCTTCATGTTTGTTAGTTTTGTTTAAATATATTACTTTGCTTCAAGATAGAGTAATTTTAGGATGTGATGCAAAACCAAAAAGGAATAATGTTTAAATTGCTAGATCTGATTTTATAAATTTAAATCTGAATATTTGAATATTTCTCATTTTCAAGTGCTTCCAAAATCTCTGATTTCTTATCCTGAATGGCATTTTGGTTTAATTGCTTCAATATTTCAAGGATCTATTTCATAAGTATGATAATTTCACAACTGTGAGTACTTCCTTTCCAGTACAGATTGAAATTCCTCTATCATTTGGTAGACTGTCTTTGAGAACTGAAGAGCCAAAAATAACATGACCTTATAATGATCCTGATGATAACTGTCTCCAAACTTAGCTTGGCTTGTTTTCAGGAAGGATACATAATCTATCTCTGTCCAATACTTAAAGACTTTCTAGGTCATAGAGTCTTCCTAAACTTGGACTGTATCAACATTGCCTTTGAGGTCTAAGAATTACCTTCATTTCTTTATGAAAAAAAAAAAAACAGGTGGGTTTTTACCTACATAAGGAAGATAATTATTCCAACACTAAAAAGAAATAACATGATCATCTTGACTATATCCCTATAAAGTACTCCAACAACCATTTTGAGGAAATTGATGAAACTATCAGGCAAGTCAATAAAAATTACCAGTTTGATAACCTTGCCCTCAGCCTGCTTGTCATTAACATTGACATGATCATTTCTGTGGTTAAACATTTGTTAACTAAGGCCAGTGAATTTTACTTTAAACTGTTTTTATGAAAAATATCTTAAAATCTATATGATTTCAAGAGGAATTCAAAGTCAATAATCCCCAACTAAACTTATCATTCCCCCCCTCCCAAATCCTCCCTACCTTCCCTATTACTATAGACTGCAACATCATCCTTACAGTGCCTCAAGCTGGAAACTTAGATGTGAGCCTTGACTCTTCATTATCTCTCACCCCCCATATCTCAATTGGTTGCAAGCTCTTTTGGCTTCACCTCTGCAACATCTCTTCAATATACCTTCTATTATCCTCTCACATTGACACAACTCTGGTGAAGGACCTCATTTCCTCACACCTCTACTATTTTATTGGCCTGCCAGTGTGACTGCCTACTTCAAGTCTTTCCCTCAAGTTTCCATGAAAGTGATCTTCCCAAAGCACAGGTCCAATCATGCCACCCCCTATTCAATAAACTTCAGTGGCTCCCTGTTGTCAATGGGATTAAATAGAAAATACTATGATTAGATTGCAAAACCTTTGGTAACCAATCCTGTCCTATATTTTCATTCTTCTTATACACTACTCCTCACAATGTACTTTTTGATAAACCAGGTTTCTAACTGTTTAAAGGAAAAGACCCTTCATCTTTCAGCTTTGGACATTTTCTTTGGCAGTCCCTCACGCCCGAAATTCTCTCCTTCCTGATAATAGAAAGTTATTATGGTATCATGTGAGAGAAATGATTATTAATAACCAATGATCTGGGGAGATTCAGATTCCCCCCTTTTTATTTTAGCCTCATTTCAAGACCTCAGTCTCTGAAGGTTGAGTTACCCTTCTTCTCTATCTAGACACTATCCACATGGAGAAGCCATTATACTCTACTCAGGTTGATGTGGGAATAAATTCTTTGAATACATTGCCCAAGACTGTGGGTAACATAGAAATAATTGGCATGATCAAGTTCAGGTCCAATCCCATGTACTATTCCTCCTCTTATTAGTTGTTAATCATTCAGAGTAGATTGCCACCCCAGAAACACCCTTCTTCCATGGGAATTTAATCTGTGTACCCATGACTATGATGGTCATTGGTCTAAGAAAGAGACAGCCAAATGACTATCATTTTATTTGTAAACATGCTAACATTATGAATAAAATTAATAAATTACCCAGAAATCATGTTTCTCAAACCTTTTTAAATGCCACACAGTAAAGAGCAAGAAACAAACTCAGAGGAAGACAAATAATTAAAAAAAAAACTGTATCCAAAGCCTCAAGTAAAGTGTGAATTGGTCACAGGGCCAAAAAAAATTCCCGGAAAAGCTCAAAAAGGATTTTAAAAATAAAGTAAGAGTAAAAATTGAGAAAATATTTGAGAATGATGCAAGAAGATTATGAAAAGCATCAACAGCTCAGTAAAGGAAGCACAAAAAATTGTGAAGAAAAAAAACTTAAAAAAGAATTGGGCAAATGGTAAAATGGACACAGCAACCTACTGAATAGAAGAACTATTTAAAAAAGCAGAATTGGCCAAATGGAAAAAAGATGTACAAAAATTCACTGAAGAAATGAACTCCTGAAAAAGTAGAATTGAACAAATGGAAAAGGAGGTAAAGAAGCTCACTGAAGAAAATTAGAATTGGGCAAGTGGAAATCAATGACTTTATGAGACATTAAGAAAAAAATAAAATTAAATAAAGAATGAAGAAAGAGGAAAAAATGTGAAATACCTTATTGGAAAAACAACTGACCTAAAAAAAAGAGATAAAGGAGGAATTATTGGACTGCCTGAAAGCTATGATAAAAAAAAAAGCGGAAACATCATATTTCAAGAAATTATTGACAAAAACGTCCCTTATAACCTAGAAGCCGAGGGCAAAATAGAAACTCAAAGAATCCACCAATCACCTCCTGAAAGAAATCCCAAAGTATAAACTCCCAGGAATATTAAAGCCAAATTCCGGAGCTCCCAGGTCAAGGATACAAAGAAAGAAAGAGAGAAAAAAAGTAAAAAATAGTATGCTTCACTATGTATTCATACAATATCAGTTCTTCTTTTCAAAGTGGATAGCATATTTCATCTAGAGTCATTTGGGATTGTCTTGGATCATTGTATTACCCAGAACAGTTAAGTTATTCACAGTTGATCATCATACTATATTGCTGTTACTGTGTACTGTGTTCTCCTGATTCTGCTCACTTCTCTTTGGATCAGTTCATGTAACTCTTTCCAGATTTATTCTTAAATCATCCTGCTTGTCATTTCTTATATCACAAAAGCATTTCATCACAATCATAACCCACAACTTGTTTACCACTCCCAAATTTATGGTCATCCCCTCAATTTCCAATTCTGAGCCACCTGATAAAGAACTGCTATAAATATTTATTTTTTGTACGCACAAGTCCCCTTTCTTTTTTATCTCATTGGGATATAGACCTAGTAGTGCTATTGCTGGGTCACAGAGTATGCACAGTTTTATAGCCCTTTAAGTATATTTTCAAATTGCTCTCCAGAAAGGTTAGATCAATTCACAATTCCACCAACAGTGCATTGGTGTTTTACTTTTCCCACATCTCCTCCAAAATTTATCATTTTCCTTTTTTGTCATATTGGTCCATATGATAAACCTGAGGTGTTATCTGAGTTATTTTCATTTGCATTTTTCTAATATATAATGATTTAACAAATTTTTTCATCTGACTGTGGATATGTTTTTTTTTCTTTATCTGAAAACTTCCTCTTCATATACTTTATTTATCAACTGAGGAACAACTTGTATTCTTATAAATTTGACTCTGCTCTATTCTATTTGAGAAATGAGCCTTTATCAGAGATACTTATTCCAAATTTTTTTCCAGTATAGAAAAGCAGGAATATTAAATGAATTGTTTTTATATAATAATACAATAAAAATTATATACTATAAATGCCATGGAAACATATATTAAGGTTTAATTGGAGTCATTCCCCAATTGATAAATGGTCAAAAGATGTGAATAGGCAGTTTTCAGATGAAGAAATTAAATCTATCTATAGTCACATTAAAAAAATCTTTAAATGACTATTGATGAGAAAAATGCAAATTAAAACAACTGTGAGGTACCACCTCACATCTATCCAATTGGCTAATATGAAAGAAAAGGAAAATGCTAACTCTTGGAGAATATGCGGGAAAATTGGGACCCTATTGCACTATTGGTGAAGCTGTGAACTGATTCAACCGTTATGGAGAAAAAGTTGAAACTATCCTCAAAGGGCTATAAGACTGTTTGGACTCTTTGATCCAGCAATACCACTACTAGGTCTGTATCCCAAAGACATCGTGGAAAAGGGAAAAGGAACCACAAGCACAAAAATTTTTATGGCAGTTCTTTTTGTGATGGCAAAAAATTAGAAATTGAGGGATACCCATCAATTAGTGAATTGGTGAACAAGATATGGTATATAAATGTAATGGAATATTATTGTGCAATAAGAAATAATGAACAAGCAGATTTCAGAAAATTATGGAAATACTGGTATGAACCGATGCTGAATGAAGTGAGCAAAACCAGGAGATAGTACAGAGTAACAGCAATGTTGTGCAATGATCCACTTTGATAGGCAGATTTCTCAGCAATGCAATGATGCAAGACAATTCCAAAAGACCAATGAATGAAAATGCTATCCACATCCAGAGAAAGAACTGATGGAGTCTGAATGCAGATTAAAGCATACTATTTTTATTTTCTTTATTTTTTCCTAATTTATTTTCTTCTTTGTTTCTTCTTCCACAACATGACTAATATAGAAATATGTTTTACATGATTGCACATCTATAACCTACATCAAATTACTTGCTGTCCAAAGGAGAAGAGAAGGGAGGGAGGGAGAAAATTTGGAACTCAAAATTTCATTTAAAAAGTATGTTTAAAATTAACTTTACAGGTAATTGAAAAAATAAAATACTATTAAAATTAATTGAAACTAAAAAATCTAATACTAAAGAATGTGTATCACAGAACAAATCACAGAAATAATTAATAATTTCATTAAAAGAATGAAAAAATTAGACAATACACCAAATATTATAGGATGCAGACAATACAGTATTTAGTGGAAAATTCATATTTCAAAATGTTTACATCAATAAAATAGAAAAAGAGCAAATCAACTAATTGCACATGAAACAAAAAAAGAAAAACTAGAAAAATAACCAATTAAAAATTCTCAATTAAACAACAAATTGCTGATCCTAAAAATCAAAAGTGAGATTAATAATATTGAAAGTAAGAAAACCATCAAACTAATAAATAAAGCTAGGAATTGGTTTTAGGGGAAGGAAAAACATTAATATAGATAAATAATTGGTTATTTTGATTTGAAAAAAGGAAAGAGGGAAAACCAAATTACCTGGAACAAAAATTAAAATGGTGAATTCACCACACATGAAGAAAAAATTAAAGCAATTATTAGGAGTTATTTTGCTTAGTTATGTACTAATAAATCTGACAATCTAATCAAATGCATGAATATTTACAAAAAATATAAATTACCTTGATTTACAAAAGAGGAAATAGAATAATTAAATAACCTATCTTCAAAAAAGGAAATGAACAATTCATGAATGAGCTCACTGAAAAATAATCCCCAAGACCAGATGGATTCATAAGTGAATTCTTCCAACCATTTAAAGTAAAATTAATTCCAATACTATGTAAGTTCTTTGAGAAAATAGGCAAAGAAGGAATTCTACAAAATTCATTTTATGACACAAATCTGATTTTCACAAATCTGATTTTGTTACCTAAACCAGGAAGAGCTAAAACACAGAAATAAAAATATAGACCAATTTCCCTAATGAATACTGATGCAAGAATAATTAAATAAAATACTAGCAAGGAGATTACAGCAATATCTCACTGAGATGACCAGGTGGAATTTATTATAGGAATGCATTGTTCATTCAATATTAGGAAAACTGTTGGCAAAATTGACCACATCAACAATGGCAACAATTAAAAAAAAATTTGGTTATCTCAATAGATGCAGAAGAAAAAAAAAACTTTTGAGAAGATAGAGCTCATTCTTAATAACAGCACTGGGAAGCACAGAATAAATGAAGCTTTCCTTAAAATGATAACTAGTATCTAACTAAAACCATCAGCTAGCATTAGCTATAATGAGGATAAGCTATGCACCTCACCAATAAAATCAAGGGTGAAGCAATGATGCCCATTGTCATACCTATTAATCAATATTGTACTAGAAATGCTAGCTATAACAATAAAAGAGGAAAAATTAAATTAATTAGAATAGGCAGCGAGGATAAAAAACTATCATTCTCTGTGGATGATATAATGGTATACTTAGAGAATCATAGAGAATCAACTAAAAAGATAATTGAATAATTAATAATTTCAGCAATGTTGAAGGATATAAAATAACCCTATGTAAATCATTAGCATTTCTATATAATACCAACAAAGTCCAGCAGCAAAAGATAGAAATTCCAGTTAAAATAACTGCAGAAAATATAAAATACATGCAAGTCTACCTGCCAACATAAACCCAGGGATTATATGAAAAAATTATAAAACACTTTTCACACAAATAAAGTCAGATCTAAACAATTGGAGACATATAATTTTTAATGGGTATACTAATCCTATACAATAAAAAATGAATTCTATGTAAATTAATGTACTTATTCCATGCCATACCAATTGAAGTACCAAAAAATATTTTATAGAGCTAGAGAAAATAATAACAAAATTTGTCTGCAAGGACAAAATATCCAGAATATCAAATGAATCTTTAAAAAAAAATGTGAAGAAAAGTGAACTAGCTTTACCAGATCTCCAGCTGTACTAGAAAGCAGTAATCACCAAAACAATCTGGTACTGGCTAAGAAATAGAGTGGTAGATCAGTGGATATTACACAGTAGGAAAAGACCATAGTATTCTACTGTATGATAAAGACAAATATGCAAACTCTTGGTGTGAAAATTCACTATTTAACCAAAAAATTGGTGGGAAAACTAAAAAGTTCTTTAGAAGAAACTAGGTATAGACCAACATTTTATACATATACCAAAATGAGATTAAGATTTAGACATGAAGGGTGATATCATAAGCAAGTTAGGACAGTGTAAAATAACCTTCACCATCATTCCTTTGGATAAGGGAAGATTTCATGACAAAACAACAGACAATATTACAGGATGTAAAATGAATAATTTTGATTACATTAAACTAAAAAGGATTCACAGAAACAAAACCAATGCAGCCAAGAGTACGAGGAAAACAAATTTAAAGCAAGTTTCTCTGATAAAGGCCTAATTTCTCAAATATATAGAGAACTGAGTCAAAATTATATACTATGAGGCATGTTTCAATTGATAGATGGTCAAAGATATGAACAGGCACTTTTCAGAAAAAGAAACTAAAGCTATCTATTATAATCATATTTTTTAAAAATGTTCTAAATCACTACTAATTAGAGGCATGCAAATTAAAACAAGTCTGAGGTAGTACCTCACACCTATAAAACTGGTTCATGTGATAGAACAAAGAATGACAAATATTGGAGGCATTTGGAAAAATCAGAATACTAACAAATTTGCTGGTGGAGTCATGAGCTATCTCACCATTTTGGAAGTGCAGATTGGAACTATGCTCAAAGGGTAATAAAACTTTGTATACCTTTTGACCGAGAAACACCACTACTAGATCTGTATCCCAATGAAAAGAAAAGAGAAGAAAGGAAAAGAAAGGGAAAGGAAAGGAAAGGAAAGGAAAGGAAAGGAAAGGAAAGGAAAGGAAAGGAAAGGAAAGGAAAGGAAAGGAAAGGAAAGGAAAGGAAAGGAAAGGAAAGGAAAGGAAAGGAAAGGAAAGGAAAGGAAAGGAAAGGAAAGGAAAGGAAAGGAAAGGAAAGGGAAAAAAACCCTCCCATTTATAGCAACTCTTTTTATGGTGGCAAAGAATTGGAAATAGAGAGGATGCCCATCTATTGGGGAATGGCTGAATAAGTCATAGTTTATGATTATAATGGAATAGTATTTGCTATGTGAAATCACGAGCAGGATGTTTTCAGAAAAATTGGGACTTATATTAACTGATGCAAAGCAAAGTGAGGAGAACCAGAGAACTTTTTACACAGTGACAGCACTATTGTACGGATGATCAATTGTGTTAGCTATAGCTATTCTAATTGATACAGTTCCAAGTGACTCATGATGTTCCAAGATGGTGCCAAATGACTCATTATGAAAAAAGCTGTCTGTCTCTAGATAGAGAATTGAACTCTGAGTATAGATTCAAGAACATTTTTATTTACTTTATTTTTAATACTTTTTTGCATCATGGCTGATATATTTTTCAAGACTTCACAGATACAATGGGTGAGGAAGGAACTGGAGGGGAAGAAATTTGCTATTCAATATGTAAAAAAAAAACAGTTAAAATAAAGTACACTGCAAACAGTGAGCTGCACTTGAAGTCAAGAAGACCTGAATTCCAATCCTGCCTTTGAGACTTTCTAAATTTGTAAACTTGAGCAATTCTTTTACCTTCTATTTATAATAGATAATCATTTAATCAATTGGTCAACAAGTATTTACTGGCATCTACTATATGGCAAGCACCATGGTCAGTGTATGGGGTGCAAGTGCAAAAGTGAGGCAATCCATACCCTCAAGTTGTGGTGGGTTGATACAAATATTTTCAGATAAATAAAAATAGGCTAAATGCAAATGAAGGCAGCATAGAATAATGGATAGAGAGATTACCTCAGAGTTAGAAAAATCTGGGTCCTGCTTCTAGCACTGGCTATAGGGATCTAAGGAAGTCATATAAATTTTTATTGCTCCTATATTAGTTTCTAAGATTATGAGTTTCAGAGGCATAAGTAGAAGTTCTTCACCTGGAGCTCATATACAAGTACCTTTCGCTACTAGCCCAATTTACCAACTGGTACATGCAGAACTTGCAATGCGAAAACAGCAACCCTTCCTTCAACTTCAGGCCTCACATCTGCTGCTCCACCTGTCCTTTGAGGGTCAAGGAATAGTGCCTGCCACTCAATGACATACATTTTCTCATGGCGTCATTACCTTCATGTCCCAGTAACTGTAAACTCCTGTAGAATATCATGCAAACCCAAGTCCACACATCCTATCACCTGATTCCTCATTCCTACTCCCTTAAACTCCCACCTCAAAGTTTCATCCCAACTCTACCCAAACCTTCCACTGAGCTCTTTGGAATACCTGCCCATAGATAACAAATTTCCACTCATTTAAAATATATTCCTCCCCATTCCTTCCATCTACAAGCTCTTACTGAAACTTGGAACAGCCTTCTTGGCCACCTTTTCTAGTAGTGGCTGCAGCTTCACTAATTCTCTTGGGCTCACTAGTCAAGGTAGTGGATTTGGAATACTTTTTGGTCCCCATCACCACTTCTAGATCTCCCTCTTCCTTCTTCTCTCAGTAACTTCTGAGGTTCATGCTGTTCACATTTACAGCACAATCAAAATCCTCTAGGTGTTGTCTACATATGCATGTCACTCCCCGTAATTCCTCAATGAGTTCAATAACTGGCTCATAATTTTTCTCTCTTCTCAACTCCTCCACTCATAGTGGTGGACTTCAACATATGTATAGATTCTACCTTGATGTTCAAGAATTCTGAAATCCACTTAATCTACCCATAATCTTTTGGATTTTTACCTCTCCCTCAGCATTCCCTTATATAACTTTACACTTCATCCTCACTGTGACCTCTAATGTCCCCTTGATTTCCTCCCAGGCCATTTTCCCTGCTCTAGCCACATTCTCTTCTTATCCCCATTTTGAGTCCTTTATGAACAAATTCAATTCTATATGGCTCTCCTCTCTTTAATACCTAGTCATCATATCACTGATTACAGCCAGCCAAGCCTCAGCTATGGAAGTGGCCCACCATTTGTCACATTTCAACCTAGACACATTCATGTTGCTGAAAGAAGGAAGAGGAAATCACACAACTGTTCTGACTGAAACTACTATGTAGTCATGTGATCATGTGATCTATCTTCAACTGGGCCTCATAGCAATGAGGAATCCTACTACTAGGGACTCCTACTATATTTCCCTAATCAACTCATTATCCCCCTCTCCACACCAGCTTTTCCAAAGCTCTGCACCTCTACTCTAACCTTCCATAACTCCTTTCTGCCTGCTCTCTCAGCTGAGAACCTTGTCTCATATTTTAAGGGAAAAAAATGAAGCCATTCACTGCAAACTCTGTATTCTCCCCTCTCCCCTTTTCCTCATCTACTATCACTCAGGTGCCTTCTACCACTTTGCCTTTACCCTATCTCACATGTTAAATGGCCTCACCCCTGTACTTGTTCAACTGGTTCTATTCCATGCTATCTCTTCCAAAAGTTTGCCTCCTCTGTTTTCTCAACTCTTTCATTTATTTTCAATCTCTCTCTTTCTAGTGACTCATTTCTTACTACCTAAAAATGTGTCCATGTCCCCCCATCCTGAAAAAAAAACCAACTCATTTGTTCCTTCCATTTCTGCTGGCCATTATTCTATTTCTTTTCTTCCTTTTGTACCTAAACTCCTTGAAAAGGTCATCTACAACAGATGTTTCCAGTGTTTCTCCTTCACTCTCTTCTTAACCCTTTACAATATGGCTTCCAAGTTTACCATTCCACTACATTCTCCAGTTTCTAATGATTTCTTATTTGCTAAATAATGACTTTTTTTTTTCTCAATCCTTATTCTCCTTGACACTGTTAAATACTCTCACTTCTTTCATGTAATCTTCTCTGTAGATTTTTGGAATATTCTCATTTTACTTCTGCCTATCTGACCTCTCCTCTATTCTTCACTTCATCCTCCTCCAGAGCATACCTTCTACCCATAGATATTCCTCAGGATCCTGTCCTAGACCCCCTTCTCGTCTCCCTCAGTACTACTTCATATGATTATTTCATTAGCTCCCAATGCTTTAATTACCATTTCTATGCCGATGATTCCCAAATCTACCTTTCCTGCAACAATCTCTCAGCTGATCTCCAATGTTGAATTTCCAATATCCTTTCAGACACCTAAAATTGGATATCCAGCAGACATCTTAAACTCACTATGTCCAATCAGAACTCCTTATCTTCCTTTTAAATACAACTTTCCCACTATCTTCCCTATTATTATAGAGAACAACACCATCCTCCTATTCCCTCACACTCACAACTTGGTGGTCATTCTGGATTCCTTGGGGCAGTTAGATGGTGCAGTGAATATAATACCAGCCCTGGAATCTGCAAACCTTGAGTTCAATCCAGCCTCAGACATTTACTAGCTGTGTAACCCTAGGAAAATCACTTAACCATGTTTGCCTAAGTTCCTCATCTGTAATATGACCTGGAAAAGGAAATGGCAAACCACTCAAGTATCTTTGCCAAGAAAACCCCAAATGGGGTCATGGAGAGTAACACATGACTGAAACAACAACAATAACAACTGGATTCCCCACTATCTCTCATTCCCCAATTCCAAGCTATTGCCAAGGCTTGTCAATTTCACCTTTGCAAACATCTCTCAAATATGCCCCTTTCTCTCTTCTGATACTATTATAACCCTGATGCAGGCCCTCATCATGTCATGACTATACTATTGCAAAAAGCCTTCTGCTGGGTCTGCTAGCCTCACATATCTCCCCACTCCAAACCATTTTTCATTCAGCCACTAAATATTTTTTTAAATGAAATATTGATTATGTTATCCTCCTACTCAACAAACTCCAGTAGCTACCTCTGTTTGCCATTGAGAGTTCTTTCTAGCCTTGCCTTTCCTACATTTCCAGTCTTCTCACACCTTACTTCCCAAAATGTACTCTTTAATCTAGTGACTGTTGTCTCTTGGCTGTTCTATGAAAACAAAACAAAACAAAACAAAAACAAAAACAAAAACCACCATCTCTTGGCCCTGGACATTTTCTCCTGCTGTTTACCAAGTCTAGAAGCTCTACATACTCTACCCTGACTTCCTTTAAATGAACTCCCTGACTTCCTTTAAATCCCAACTAAAATCTCACCTTCTAACACCAATCCCTCTTGATTATAGTGTGTTCCCCCTTTTAATTATTTCTTATTCATCCTATACATAACTTGCTTCATACATATTAAAGCTAAAAGTGTCATAAGTTACATATGTCTTTTTCCCCCAGGAAGCCAGTTGTAAAAACATTTACATCATCTAGGCCTCCTAGTCTGGTAGCTAAATGGAAAGGTAAGTTGATTAGTGAGCAAGAGCTAAGAAAGCAGAGGCAATGAGTATGGAAATCTTTTTTCTTGGAGTTTGACTGTGAGTAAGGCATAGATGTTGAATTATAGTTTGAGAGAATAATAGGATCATGTGAAATTTTGTTGTTGGTGATGCTGGTTTTCAGGAATGACAGCTCCCTAGTACTTAGATTCTAACTCAGAGTTGAATTGTGATGGTTTTTAAATCAAGTTCTCACACTTGTCCTCAATGCCAAAACCACAGAATTTTCACATATCATATATTTTATGTAAGAGAAAAATCTTTAGGCATTCTGATCCTCCCATTTGGAACAGTTTCAGTGGAAGGAGAAAAAATTACATTGGCATTAACTAGCTGTAACCTTCCCTGGATGCCAGGATATGGAGTTCTTAAATGTTGGGGGGTGAGGGTGGGGAATGATTCCACCTGATTCAAAGAAACATAAATTGAATAATTCTTTGAACTTTAAGAACTCTTTTAGGGACAATAGGGCAGGACTTTGCATTTCCCCATATACTTTTCCGAGCTTGCTTTAAGAAAGGAGGAAGGAGAAGATAAGATTCTGATAATGTTGTTGATTGAAGCCATTCCTATGTGTTTTAATTGTAGCTCAGATTTAAAGCATTCTGAATCCCTTCAAAGAAGAATAGCACACAATCCCCAGGCATTGCAATCTCCATTTTCACTCTCAGGGAAGATTGTATTCCAGTGTCCAGTGCTGAAAGTTATTGATGCGTACTCCATCTTTCTTAATATTTGTCTGACACAACACTTTGAAACAATTCTCAATGTCTACATCATGATTTAGCATAGCTTTTAACTCACTTTTTTATTATGCTCTGTGGTACCTTGAATGTAAAATCTCCAACCTCCTTTATCCACAAAGATACAAATCCATATCTTCAGGACTAAATTCCTTTGTTTTTTCAATAATTTTCCTTCTTAGAAAGTGAGTACTGTCTGGAAGAAATATAATTAATGCTAAGTAATCTTTTAACATATATCCACTGTGTGTGTACTTATTACTCTTTTTTACATACTAGACAGCTTAAGAGAGGTAATTGCCAACCAAATCATAAACATATGCTTAACTACTCTTTTACCTTTGTCACAAACAAATTGAAGCTGAAGAATGCATGGCATCCTTTCTTTTGGAAATCCTCAATTAAGCAGTATGTCAGGAAATCTTATGACCTTTGTGTTGTCTACAACCACATTGATTTGAAAAAACAGAAAATAAATGAGGGATGAAAATTCAGAAAGTGTTTTCCTGTTCCATCAAACAAAAATTCAGCAGGCTGAATTCCTGAATTCCTACAGGCTAGGAAAGCACATTCTTTTTTTTTATTTGATTGCAATTTCATATCCAGGGAAATACTGTTTCTTTACCAATTTTTGTTAGAGTTCATATAAAAACTGCAGAGACCCTGCTACTCCAAAATGCTATTGCTTAGTGTCAGATGCCCACCAGTGCTCACCTTATGAAGTGCATGCCTTGAAGTCATTGCAATGCATAATTTTTCGAAGAATGAGATTGATACTAGGGGCTCTTAACTTCTTTTTGTGTTTCATGAATTCCTTTGGCAGTCTGGTCAAATCCACAGACCGCTTCTTATAATAATCGTTTTGAAAACATAAAATATATAGGCTGAAAAAGGGAAACTAATTTTATTGAAAGCCAGTTATCAAAATATGTTAAGAAAATTAATGAATTGCAGGCTAAGAACCTCTGCATCTATTCTTATAGCCAAAGGTACAATAATTGGCATTAGGAACTGAAGTTTTATTTTTATTTTTAAATCTAAGTTCAGATATTGGTATGACATTTTTTTCATACAAGAAATTATTATGAAGAGTATTTGTCTCTCATGTAATCTGTCTGCTTTGTCTTTTACAATAATTACAATTATCTCAATTTTATGCTGGCCTAATGCCCATTTTCTTGGAACTGACTGAAACCTACCCAAGTGTCATTTCCTTCAAAACTCATCTCACTCACCATTTTTGACATGAAGCTTTTCTTCATCCCCTTAGCAACTATGGTTCTACCCCTAAGAATTCATTTCTATTTATTTTGAATTAATTTTGTATATACTTTTGTACATATGTATTGCCTCCTCATTGGAATGTAAATTACCTGAAATCAGGAAATATTTAATTTTGTTTATTTTATCCCTAGAATACAACACTGTGCCTGAATTTGGTAGAGGCTTAATGACTGTCTTTCTGATTAATTTATCTATTCCCAGACCTATGAGAGGGTTGAGGTAAGGACAGGCCTATTTGTTCTTCTCAATTACTGCACTTTGTTCTGCTGTTGAAGAACTAGAGTCTGTGGAAATTGTGGAAAGAGCAGTAGATATTACATCAGAGGATATCTTTCAAATAACATTCCTGCTACTTACTAACTTTGTGATGCTGGGAAAGGTAATTTGGCTCCCTGAAACTCAGTTTCTTTATTTGTTAAAGTGAAAAATTTAGACTGGAGGTCTAAGTCCATTTCTGACACCAAACCCTTATATAAAAAACAAAAATGGAACTTTAATGACAAATAGTTATATTTTGTCCTGGTACTTCTTTCCAGAACAAAAACAGAAACACAACAGCAAGTACAAAAATGAAACAAAACAAAAACATCATATATTTCCAGAACACGGCATAGGTTAATTGGAATCATATCCATTTTTCATGGTGGGATAGAAATAAATACAGATGGAAAAGTTAAACATATATTTAGTAATATGCAAAGAAGAAGATCACATGCAGTTTATATGGATAGTACAGCTATTAAATACTACTGATGCTCCCTAACTGGATATGGAAGTTCAAGGTCAATATAGAAAGCATGCACAAACAGCTCATTAAAACTCACTTCTTATAGGATTTCTTATTATTTTTGCCTTTCCAATGCCAGCAACACACTTGCTTATAAGTTTTTAAGAAAGCCCAGTATTAAAAAATTAAATTAAACAAACAGATAACCTTGGAGATAATTATTATTCATAATACATGAAGATTACTTGTTTTAGTATTATAAATAGGATTTGAATTATAAAAGGTCTATTGCCATATGATAAATTGATCTGAAAAAGAAGTTGACTGCTATGTTTGTTCCCAGTCTCCACAGAATGAATAGCTCTAATTCTTTTAATATGGTAACAAATTTTCACACAAAGCATCATTTCTTTTATTATTTCTTTAATTAATAAGGATCTGCAAGAAGTCATTTACTCCCTGCTGATACCTATCTCTTTTTTGGCTTATACTCAAATCATCCTTAAGAGTCAAATAACTCTAAGATAGTTCAACTTCTTAGCTTTATTTTCAAGGGAAATAGTTTTTTTGTGTTTCACTACAAATACAGCATGTCTTGGGGAAAAATGAAAGGACAATTTTTAACGTTCAAAAGTAAACCTACATGTGGACAATAGATGTGCTTTTTTCAATAAGTGAACTAAAGTTGAGTTTCTATAGTTCAAATTATATTTTAATACATTACAGAAGTCATTATCAGGAGATCCTTTCCTAAAACAATGCAAATGATAATTACATTTAGGTTTATCTATTTATTGAATTTATTATTTTAAACTGAGCTTTCTTAAAATAAGTCACAGCTTGCATATCATTAGAAACTCCAAGGCATAACTACATTTTATTTCATACTGAGTTTAGGAGCTATTGTTGTTTTTCTTACCTTTTAAAACTTTGCTGGCACCAGTCAATAGCTAGACCCTAGTATATGAAGGATAAAGACACAATCAATATTACTTTATATCAAGCAGGAAAAAAAAAAAACCAACTTGGTTGCCTGTTTTCACCAGCATGCGAAAGAACATTGGAATTAGATGAGGATAAATATTTATACAAATTGAGTTTCTCAATTCCAAGAGTTCTACTTTTGATTCTTAGAGGTCTAACAAAAATCCTGAAGAATATGACTATAGATCTTTTAACTTTTGAGAAATTGCTAATAATTTTTCTTTTAGGGTCCAAGTGGTTGCCATGGCCTAGTGAACTCTCAATTCATCTACCATTTACTAGTTGTATGACCTTGGAGAAGCCACTTAATATCTCTCAGCTATAACTTACTCATCTATAAAATGAGGATAATATCTGCTCCTAGGACTGTTTGGAGGACAGAAATTTAAAAATCATAAAGTGCCAAATAAATGTGAGCTAGTGTTATTTCTCCTAGTGATATTAACTATATCATCACTACTACTAATAGTGAAAACCTAGTTTATCTTCCAAAGACTAGCAGGACTATTGCAAAATTGACATCTCAATTCAGAATGGCCCATACCTAGTCTATTATCACTCATCATTATTTCAGTAAAACATTGTTGTTTGTTGTAATTAAAGCAATATACTATTAATCAATTAATTCATATTTACATAAAAATAGCAATGCTAATTCAAAATTTAACCATGGCAGCCATTCAGAATGTCATTTCTCTTCCAAAGTCATGCTGTTCTTTTTTCCTCATGCAGTTCATATATAGTTTTTTTAGCAAAAAAAAAAAATTTTCTTAATTAAAAAAATAATATTATAAACATACTTAATGGATTTTTTTCTCCTCTAAATAAAACTACTCCTTCAAATAGAACTATTACAGATGCTCTGGATTCCTAAAGGATTAGGCATTATGCCTTTGACATTAGTGAGCTACATCTCCTTTAACTCCAACTCAATATTCAAGTTTTAATCTCCTATATTTTTTTTCAGACATGAGCTAATGTTTGAAATGAAGTACTATCAACATTAGCCAGAGGAGTTAATGCAAATGCAAGAAAATTATACTTAAAATATGAACACACTCCCTTTTGATCCTCTTGTACACTGCTTGCTGATTTATGACAGCCTCCAGGAGAATTTCTGGTCTGTTGATTTACATTGAAATTTTTGACAGCCCTTCAGGCTAATTAGCCAGTTATTTAATGTTAACTTCATATTTTGATAGATATGTGAGTTACCTGTCTTCTCTATATGCTATGTCTATGTGTTTGGCTAAAGACCTGATAGGGGTGGTATCTCGAGGCACATTCAATAATTACAATTCCATTCTGATTCTTTTGTGAAGTACATTCACTTGATAACTTAAGTAAGACCCTGAAGCTTCATGACAATGTTGATTATGAGAATGTGGTCACTGATACCTGGTTCTCATCTGGAAAAGAAAAGAATGAAATTTATACTTTGTCATGAAATTTGAATTCATCGCCTTTTGTGGACAATAGTGATCCAAATAATAGGAGAGATCAATTCTAGCTAACATAATTGAAGTCAAAAGGATAAATGTAAATAGGGCTCTAATTCATTTGCTCATTTATTGTTTTAATGTTAGCCAGAATAAATGTGGTCTTCAGCAATGACATATGAATCACATTATGGAGATATGAGTGTAAATTGAAACACTCTATCCAAAATGAGGTGAAAGTTCATTCCTTCCCTTCCTATTCCCCCCCCAAAAAAAAGCATATGAGCAGTCAGCTTCCAACATAAAAAATACATTTTTCTGATATTCCTACTTTATGTTATCTTTACTTTATTTTAATAGGATTAGTTATAAGATAGATACTGTCTTCTGTTATTCATTCCATTCTTTTACCAAAGGTAGCTCACTAAGGGCAAATTGCTATTGTAATACATCTGCCTTTCTATACAGATACATGCAATTTCTTGACTTTTCAAAGTAAATTCCTATAGAGGTAAATCAAATAGTAATCATAATCCCATCATTAGGTAACTACTGAGTGTCAGGCCCTGCACCAATCTTTAAGCATACAAAGACAAAAGTGAAACAATTCTTGGCAATCCAGTGGGAAAAGAAAATGTATATATATAGATACGTACAGAATAGACATGACAGATTAAAAGGCAATTCTATAGGAAGGTGAGGGGGCTGGGTAAGTTGTTTATATATGAAGCATGTGTACATGCAAGCACATATACATATATCCTGATCTGTATACATATACACTATTGTTTATATATGTATATATGCATGAATGTGAATGTGCATGTGTACATATGTGACTATTTGCATATATATGTATGTGTTTATATACTTGTGCGTGTGGATATGCAAGTAAATCCAATAAGGAATTTTGTGACTAAATAGAGAAATACATTTTCCCTACTTTCATATAAAAAGTTGCCATCACGCTTTCCAAGTATGTGGCATTGAAAAATCCATCATCACATATCTTTCTCATAAATAATATGAGCCTTACAATGTTTGGTTTATAAGTTATTCTATAATGAAGGATAGAAGTGTTAGACACCTTGTATTTGACATTAGTTACCTTGCACATTGCATGTTTTTTTAGCTTAACACAATATTATCATAAAAATAAAAACTAGAAAAGGCACTCCAAAGATGGTTAAGAAACTGATTTATAAGAAGATTTAGTGAATAAAATATGTGATAGCTAAATCATTAGGACATAGGTAGATGTTTCAAAATACTTGAAGGGATGAGACACTGATGTCTCATCATTTTAAACCTATCACTAATAACAAAAAAATTTTCTCAAATCCATATAGTGGAAGTGAATATATATCCTAAGTGCTATCTAAAATGAATTTTCTTACTTAGAGCATTTGTAATTTTGAAAAAAAAAATGAATAGGAGCATGTTTCTGTGAATACTTTTTTTGGCATACCATTATAAATATAAACCATAACTGAATGATACATGTGGCTTCGACATTCAGTACCCTCAAAGTAATATTAACCAAAGAGAGATGAATTTCTTTTAAACCTTCATTAATGTTAAATTAAAGCAGAACACCTGAAATCAATGAATGCAAGATTTGTTATGATCAGGGAAATTACTGTGAATAGAAATCTTTAAAAATTGTACCGATAATTAAGATACACCACAGTCAAAATATTCCCAAATTTGGCAAACTCTGAGAAATGAGTAAATAAAACAAGATATATTTACTCTGATGAGTAAATTTAGATTTCTGGAAAAAAAAGTAGTATTTAGCAAAATTAAACTTTCAAAGCCTTATGAAATATATAATATACAGGTAAGTTCCTCAATTGCCTGAGTATTAGCCAACTTCAATGGAACTTCCTTGTTCCTCCACTCCTTTGCATTTGCATGTTTATTTTTTCAATCCCATTTTTTAAGGTAAGAATTAATTCTTTTCCGCTCTAGTAAAGCATGGAATGGAAAAAGCAGAATGCAATATTAGAAACAACAATTTGCATGCTCCCAGAATTTTTCTTATTAGTTTCCAGTTATTTTAATAGATTGTTTTATTTTGATTATTTGATTTATTTTATTTGAATTTTTATCAGATCATATTTATAATGTCTAAGGTCCCACTGTGTTGTGTTCCTTTAATTTGTTTGATAGGTTTCTCCTACCTGGCTCCATCTCAGGACCAATGAATTAGAGAGATGATTATTTATTTTTGCCAAATTCACATCAAATTTCCATGTCTTGGGCTGGATTATTTCTGAGTCAAAATTTATTCTTCTTTTCTGAGATGCAGAATTCTCTTCCTTCAAATCACTGTGGGTTGTTGCTGTCTTCTGAATCATTGAAGGTGTGAGAGATTAGAATAAAGACTAATAACAGATTTTTATCACCTTGATGTGAATATTAATAGGATATATTGATGTAGTTAATATTAATACAAGTTGATGTTTTAATTCTTTGGTGAAGGTGTAATCTGGCTATGGGTGCATCCTTTACAAAGGAATAATATGAACTTTAGATACTTTTTCATTCTATAATTCTTGTCCATGCTTTATCTTTTATGGATTGTCTATTCTTCATGGATTCTCCACCTCCTATGAACACTGAAAATTTTGCATTTGTTTTAAATCTTGGGGAATGTAGAGTACTCACGTTGCTCATCCCATTCATATGTCCTCAAGGATGTCTTATACCCTATTTCTTCCTTGAATGTCACTATTGGTAATATGCAGAAGTCTTTTAATTTTTATAGTGTCTTTTCATTGCATTTTGGGTTACTCATAATTTTGTGTCTTCCACTACTAAGACATTCCATTTTTTTTGGCTTCAGTTTTATTTTTTAAAATTTTTGGTAGTATTTTTTTCCAACTTACAAGTCAAACAAATTTCTGCATTCATTTTTACATAATTTTGATTTCCACTTTTTTTCTCCCTCAGTCCCTGCCCTTCCCTCTTCCTAAACTGCTAGGCAATTTGTTGTTGGTTATACATGGGCTATCATGTAAAACATTTTCACATTAGTCACAGTTTTGAAAGAAGAAACAGATCAAAAGGGAAAAAATAAAAAGAATAAAGTAAGTAAAAATACGCTTAGATCAATTCTTTATCTGGATTTCAATAGCATTTACCATCATATTAGCTAATCTGATGGGTGTGAGGTGGTACCTCAGAGATGTTTTAATTTCCATTTGTCTAATCAAAATTGATTTACAGAACTTCTTCATATGCTTATAAATATTTGATTTCTTCATCTGAAAACAACCTGTTCATATAGTTTGACCATTTATCAATTGGGCAATGATTTATATTTTTTTTATAAATTTGACTCGATTTTCTGTATATTTGAGAAATGAGGTCTTTATCAGAGATGCTTAGGGTAAAGATTATTCCCCAGGTTTGTGTTTTCCTTTTACTCTTAGTTGCACTGGTTTTCTTTCTGTAAAAGCTTTTTTTTAATTTAATATAATTAAAATTATGTATTGTACATTTCATAACGCTATCTCTTGTTTGGTCAAGAATTATTCCCTTCTCCATAGATCTGACAGATAGATGATCCCTTGCTCTTCTTATTTGCTTATGGAGTCAGGCTTTATACTTAAATCATGTACATATTTTAGCTTTATCTTGCTATATGGTGTGAGATGTTCATCTCTACCAAGCATGTGCCCTATTATTTTCAAGTTTTCCCAGCACTTTCTGTCTTATCTGAAAGTTCTTATCTGAAAGGTTGGGGTCTTCGTGTTTATCAAGCACTAGGTTGCTATGGTCATTTACTAATTTGCCTTGTGGACCTTATCTATTCCACTGATTCACCACTCTATTTCTTAGCCAGTACCAGAAAGTTTTGATGATTACTGCTCTATAATACAGTTTGAGATATGATACCATTTTTCCTCCTTTTTGTACTCTCTTTCCTTTTATCCTTTCTCTCATCTCTAGTGTTTTGCTTCTGTCTACTGCCTCCCCTAGTCTGCCTCTATTCTATCAGCCTTCTCCCCCCCCCTTAATTAATCTCCTCCACTCCCAATTCTCTGTGGGTAAGATAGATTTCTATATTCAACTGACTGTGTATATAATTCCCTTTTTGAGTCAATACTGATGAAAGCAAGGTTCAAGTTATACCAATATCCCACCTCCCTATCTTTCCCTCC
The DNA here is from genome assembly GCF_003287225.1 of Phascolarctos cinereus. NCBI lineage: Eukaryota > Metazoa > Chordata > Mammalia > Diprotodontia > Phascolarctidae > Phascolarctos > Phascolarctos cinereus. The sequence continues at coordinate 201,272,418 of NW_027555958.1, read as the reverse complement.
ACTGTAATAGGTTTTCCACACTTCTTCATGTGAAATAATTTACTCCATTTTACCTCCTCCTTCCTTCTGTACCCAGGTTATGTTTCTTTCTCATCCTTTAATTATGTTTATGTCATTCCCTCCAATTCATCTTATACCTTTACCCTCTGTCAATGTGTATTCCTTCTAGATGTACTATTAGCGGTACAACTTTTAAGAATTACAAGTATCATCTTCCCATGTAGGGATGTAAACAGTTCAGCTCCTTTGAATCATCTGTGTTTTCTTTTCCTTTTTTCACCTTTTTAGGGTCTTGAAATTGGAGATAAAGGTTTTTTTTGTTAAATTCTGGTCTTCTCTTTGTGAAAGCTTGAAATCCTTCTACTTTATTGAATAATCATTTTTTTCCCTTGAAGTATTGTATTTAATTTTGCCAGATAGGTGATTTTTGGTCTTCCTAACTCTTTGCCTTCCAGGATATCTCTGGTCCTTTAATGTTGCAGCAACTAAGTCCTATATAATCCTGATTATGGCTCCCTGCTATTTGAATTGTTTCTTTCTGGACACTTGGAATATTTTTTTTCCACTGACCTGATAGTTCTGAAATGTGGCTGTAATATTCATTGGAGTTTTTATTTTGAGATCTCTTTCCTAAGGAGATCTATAGATTCTTTTTTTTTAGATTTTTAAAAATTTTTTTAAATTTATTTTGATTTATCAACAATCACTTCCTTATGCTTTTGAGTTTAAAATTTTTTCTCCCCCTTTCTTTCCACCACCCTTGCCAAGACGGTACACAATCTGATGTAGGCTATACATTTACATTCCTATTAAACATATTTTCACATTAGTGCAGTTGTAAGTAAAAATTAAAACGAATAGGAGGAACCATCAGAAAAAGGAAACAAAATTCAACAGAAAGGAAAAAAAAAGATAACAATTCAACTTTCACAGTTATGATTAGTGTGTCTTTTTCTCCATCTTTCTTACCCCTGTTTATGCTTTTCTTTCTCCTTTCTCCTTCCTCCCCCACTAGTGTTTTGCTTTTGGCAGCTGCCTCCTTCAGTCTCTTCTCCCTTCTATTAACCCTTTCCCTTTTCCTCCCCTTTGCCTTTACTGCTTCTTCCCTCCCTTCTATCCCCCCTCCCTTTTCTTTTCCCTTTTCCCTCCTACTGCCTGTAGGGCAAGTTAGATTTCTATACCTAACTGATTATGTTATTCCCTTCTTGAGCCAAGTCTGATGAGAGTAAGGTTCAAACAACGCTCACCCCCCTCCCTTCTTTCCCTCAGCTGTAATAGGATTTTGTGTCTTTTCCTCTAATGTAATTTACCCTTGTCTGCCTCCTCCTTTCTCAGTGCATTTTCAAAGATCAGACTAATCCACCTACTTGGATCCAAGTCAACTAATATCTACCTCCTTTATGTATAGTCCTTAACATGGTATAATAACAATACAGAGTTTCCAGTGTCATCTTCCCTTGTAGGGATGTAAACAGTCCACCCTTATTAACAACATTTTGTACCTTTCTGTCCTACTTACCTTTTTATGTCTTTCTTGAATCTTGTACTTGAAGATCAACTTTTTTGTTGAGCTCTGGTCTTTTTATCAGGAAGGTTTGGAAGTCCCCTATTTCATTGAATATTCATCTCCTCCCTTGAAAAATCATGCTCATTTTTGCAGGGTAGTTGATCCTTGGCTGCAGTCCAAGCTCCTTTGTCTCATGGAATATCATGTTCCAGGCCCTGTGGTCTTTTGCTGCAAGGTCCTGTGTAGTCCTGACTGTGGTTCCATGATATTTAAATTGTTTCTTTCTGGATGCTTGCAGCACCTTCTCTTTCATCTGGTAATTTTGAAATTTTGCTATTATATTCCTGACATTGTCAATTTGGGATCTCTTTCAGGTGGTGAGCAGTGATTCTTTCTATGGTTATTTTACCTTCTGGTTCTAGGACTTCAGGGCAGTTTTCCTTTATGATTTCCTGAAAGATACTGTCCAGGCTCTTTTTTTCATCATGATTTTCAGGTAGTCCAATAATTTTTAAATTGTCTCTCCTGGATTGATTTTCCAGGCTGGTTGTTTTACCAATGAGATATTTTATGTTGTCATCTATTTTTTCATTGTTTTGTTTCTGTTTGACTGATTCTTGCTCTCTCATAGAGTCATTAGTTTCCATTTGTCCAATTCTAGTTTTTAACAGATTGATTTCTTCTGTTAGCTTTTGTACTTCCTTCTTCAATTGGCCAATTGTATTTTTAAGGGATTTGTTTTCTTCAGTGTATTTTTTTTCCAATTGGCCAATTGTATTTTTGAAGGACTCTTCTACCTCTCTCATTAGACTTTTAAAATTCTTCTTGAGCTCTTCTAAGGAGGCTTTTTGGGCTTCAGATCAGTTCATATTCCCTTTTGATGTTGCAGATGTGGGTTTATTGACAATGTTGTCCTCTTCAGAATTTTGGTCTTGTAATATGAATCTTTGGTATGTTTCTTTTTACTCATGATTTCTTTATTCCCTGGCCTTTAAAGAGATTCAGCTCTCCTGCGGGGGAAGAGAGGGCACTAACCCAATCTTCCTGTGTTGGGAGCCTAGGTCTTGGTCACTAGCTTTTTGTGCTGAGGCCTCTTATGTTGGCAATTGAAGGCTGTAGGGTTTTAGCAGCTTTCCTCATGTTTGGCTGGAATCAGCAAGGCTGGAACAAGGCAATTCTAGGTTGCCTGCTTTTCCTTTCCTTTAGCTTTCTTCAGCTCCTTTTAAATGGGTGCTGCAGGGTGTTTATCTGCCTGGGGCCCCTTGCAATGCTGCCTCCCTCCTTTCTGCTAATACACTGGGAGATTCCTTTGCAGTAGAGTGCCGAGGCACCTGGTGGTTTTCTGAGCTGGTTTCCACTGGTTCCCCCACCCTCCCTGAGACACTCAGAGGTCCAGATGTTGGTGTTTGCCTGCTCTACTGCCTGGATCTCCTCCTGGTTGACAGTTGGAGGCGGTAGGGTTCTGACAGCTTACCTGGTGTTGGGTTGGAATCAGCAGGGCTGGGACTTTATGAAGACTCTAGGTTGCTTTCTTCATCTCCTTTCAGATGAATGCTGCAGGGTGCTTATCCACCTGGGGCCCTTTGTAGTGCTGCTTCCCTTATTTTTGCTGAGGCAGTGGGAGACCCATTTGCTGGACTGCTGCACTGCTGTTCCCTGTCTTTCTTCTAGTTCAGCTGTTCCAGGTTTTGTTTTGGTTTTCTGGGGTGATATTTTCTGTGTTTTCAAAGGTTGATAGAGGAGGGTGAGAGCAACTACCTTTTTACTCCACAATGGATCCTATTTTGCCCTCTGGTTCCAGTATTTCAGGGCAGATTTCCTTAATACTTTATTGAATGATGATGTCCATGTCATCCTTTTGATTATGGCTTTCAAGTAGTAGAATGATTCTGATATTGTCTCTCCTGGTTCTATTTTCCAGGTCAGTTGTTTTTCAAATTAGGTATTTTACATTTTCTTCTATTTTTTTTTCATTCTTTTAAATTTATTTTATTGATTCATGTTGTCTCATAGTCGTTACCTTACACATGCCCAATTCTAACTTTCAATATGATGTTTTCCTCAATTAGCTTTTGTACTTTCTTTTCCCTTTGGCCAACTGTACCCTTTAAGGAATTGTTTATTCAGTAAATTTTTGCGTTTCCTTTTACATTTGTCCAATTCTACTTTTTAAGTAGTTGTTTCCTTTCTCCAAGCTGTCGACTGTTGTCTCATAATTCTCTTGCCTCACTCTCATTTCTTTTCCCAGTTTTATTTCTACCTATCTTATGTGATTTTTAAGCTCCTTTTTGAGCTCTTTCATAAGTTCTTTCTGGGCTTGAGACTACTCATTTTTCTTTCGGGCTTTGCCCATCTGTGTTTTGACATTGCTGTCCTCTTCTAAGTTTATGTCTTGATCTTCCCTGTTACCATAATAATGTCCTATGGTCAGATTCTTTTTTTTTTTTTTATGTGGCCTTTTTTCCTTTCTTCTGAATTTGAGCTCTGCTTCTGGGGTATAAAGGGGTAATGTCTCAGGCTTCTTGTGCCAGGAGCTGCAGGCCCTGGCTGCTTACCTGGTGCTGCATTGATGTTGTCCTGAAGCCCATGGGGGACTTAGATTGGGGTGGGTGGTGCCCAGAATTGCTTGAGGCCGTTGTGGTCTGGCAGCTTACCTGGTGCTGAGCTGAGGTACTAGTGGTGGCATCTAGAATGTGCTAAGGCCAATGGGATTTTCTGCATCTACCTGTTTCCTTGGTGCTACACGAAGCACATGGAGGTCTGGGCTCTGGAGTCTGCCTGTTTACCCAGGGATACAGTGAAGCATGTGGTAATTCTTAGACCTGGAGTCTGCCTATTCCCCTGATTTTGCTGAAGCATGTTGGGAGTCCTGGAATTGGTGTTTGCCTGCTCCACCACACTGGGGTTCAGTATCAGATGCCGATATGCTAAGGTGGAGCTTGCTGTTGTCTTCCTGGGATTCTTCCTGTCCAGGACTGAGCTCCCCTTTTACTTTAGACAGATCTTTCCTGCTGATCTTCCAAGTTTCTTAGGCTAAAACAATTGTTTCATCCTGTCTTTTTGCTGGTTCTGCTATTACAAAACTTGTTTGGGGGCACTATTTTACAGTTGTTTGGAGGTGAATATGGGAGAGTTATGTTGATTTACTTCTTATTCCTCCATCCTAGGTCTTGGAATGGGACTCCCATTCCATTATTTGATACCTAATAGCATTCATAGCAAAATAATTTAATCATACAGAGGTTCTGTTCTATTCAAATCTATTATTTATCTACTTATAGAGAGATAGTGATATGTACATATACATGTACGTATATATATATAACTCTTTAATTGAGAAAGTAATAAAATACTATACATTACATAATTTTAATATGTTAAATTTTTATATTACATTACTGAATTTTATCATACCATATTATGACTTCTATATAGAGATCTATATCTATATCTATCTATCTATCTATCTATCTATCTATCATTCAGCAAGTTAACACTTGTGCTATTCCTCACACAGGACATTCAATTTCCTATCTCTATAAATTTTAACTAACTATCCCCCACATCTACAAAATATATTATCCTCACTCTTGCCTTTGAGAATTCCTTGCCTCATTCAAGATTCAGTTAAAGAACTATTTCCTACATGAAAACTTTGTTGTTATTCCCAGCTACAAGTGCCCATCCTTCCTCCCCAAACTACCTTTTATTTAGTTTTCACATGTGGTGCAGTGGATAGAGTAATGAATCTGGAATCTGGGAACACTGACTTCAAATTCAGTATCACTGTTTAACCTTCGGCAAGCTTTATTTTGTCTGCCTCAGTTTTCTCATCTATAAAATAATAAGACTTGTGTCTAAAGGTTTTTGTGAGGATGATATCACATATTTCTAAAGAATTTTACAAAAACTTAAAGCAATCCTTGAATACTAGCTATTAGCAATTATTATTAATATTCATATATACATTATCTCCTAATAGAATGAAAGATCTTTGAGAAAGGCACTGTTTCTGTGCTACACTTAGAACATTTCCTGGCACATTGCTGCCTCTTCATAAATGTTTATTTAGTAAATTATTTCTTAAGGAGTTTAGTAATGGTGAAAGTCCCATGTAATATTCCAGACATGATACAGTCCGAGTTCCTTTGCTTTGTTCAAATCAAGACCTAATTTATTGTCTTTCCATATTCATGTCTATTCAAGACATGCATTTAAAAAAAAAAGCTAAATTCATTGACTCAAGTTCAAGTCTTGGCAATTTGCAACTGTTATTCAGTGTGGATGGTCTACCAATCTCTTTTGAACTGGTGTGAATTTAATTGTGGAAATGATTTGTGTGTATATTGCATCAAGCTGTTTAAATTCTAGAAAACTTGATCCTTAATGATGGCTAACATGTTAGAAACCAAGGAAAATATTAAATATGTATGAGCTCTATTTTGGACAGAATGAATTTGAGATATCAATAGTTCATCCACTTTGAGATGTCCAAAAGGTATTTTGGTGATTCAGGACTGGAGCTCAGAGGAAAGCATAGGACTAAACATAGTTCCTACTATGTGCCATTTATTGCATTAAGCAGTATGGAAGATGAAAAAGAGACAAAGGACAGTCGATATACTAAAGCAGCTCACAATATAATGGAGAAAATCACATGCAAAAAAACAGATATACAAACAAACTACATATAGGATGAATAAGAAATAGCAGAGAGAGGGCACTAAAATTAACAAGAGTTGTATAAGACTTTCTATACAAGAAAAGATTTAAGTTAGACCTTAATGGAAGTGAGAAATATCATCAGGCAAAGTTGAAGAAGGAAAGCAATCCAGGCATGAGGGACAGGCTGACAAAATGCCCAGAGCCAGGAGATGAAGTATCTTGCTCCTAGAAAAATAAGGAGGCCAGTGTTCCTGGATCAAAGGGCATAAGAGAGGTATAGTAGGATTGACTGGCAGCAATGAGAGTGTAGTTAAGATTGCATAGCAGAAATTCATAAAAAATCTAGTCAGAATGCTTGCTTGATTTTCTCTACCTTTATGCAGTAACACATACATAGGAGTGAAGGTAGCAACTGGTTGTAGTGATTCAAGGCTGAGGCTATAATCAGTAATGTGATAAGGTGATTAGGGATTCAAAAAAGAAGAATAATGTAGATTTGAATAGGTTCACCAAGGTCACTATGGAGGAAAAGGAAAGAGTGACTAGAATTGGAAAGATGGCCTGGGAGAGATCTGAGGATTCAAGGCATTAAAGATCAAGGTGTGAATAAATTAGTGAGTTTATTAAGGGAAAGCAGAGGGAGAAATGAAAAGCCAGTATATTATGGCAAGGTAAGGGGATATTTGGGATTCTTGAACATGGAGATAGTCCATTTATGGATGATAGCAACATCAGGGGTATGGCAATCTTTGTGTGTAGATGAGTTAGGATGAAAAGAAGATAATGACAAGTGAGTAGGTTGAAGAACTTAGTGGTTAGGTGTTTAAGGGAAATTCAGTATGTATACTGAAGTCACCTACTATGAAGGTTGAGGAATAGTTGCCCTCAAGTGTTTCCCTACCCCAACACCAGAGAACAACAAACCTCAAAGACATAACTTTTATTTGTACAGTTGTAATCTCTTCTTGGAGCAAAAATAAAATTAGAAAAAAAAAGTCTGTCCCTTTCAACTTTTGACTTACAAATGTTGGGAAAGTGTGGTCACTAAATTAGTAACTGTCACCTAAAATGAAGAAACTTCAGAGTCCATGAAGAAGATAACAGAGAAATCCCCAGTTTAACCAAATTTTGTCAAGTTGAGTTTTAAATTTTTTTTCACTGTTTTATGAATTTTTATTGAAATAAAGAGTTATTCACCAATTATGGGATAATTACATAAAAACTGTAATTATGTTAAATTATGTAATTGTGGCATTAATGCAAATACTATGCTTATATCTTTATAATCCAAAGGTGATTATGTAATTATGAGGAATTATATAATTATGCCAGGTAATGGCATAAAAATCATTATCAAATTTCATGAAAATGTAAATTACATTAGGTTATCCTGCAAAAATTAGAGGCCAAATGCATAAACTTAGTGATTTTTCTCAGTGAAAATGCATTCACAAAACAAACAGGCTTTCTTTTTCCATTACTTCAAAATTAAATCAGTTTAATTTATAGAGGAAAAAAAGTTTTTTTTCTATATAAAACGTTTCATAGCCTATTTAGAACTCTTACTTGCTAATAACGAATCAGCAATGAAAAACCCCTTAGGGTGAAAACATCATCAATACTGCATCAACATTTCAAGGACCCACTATGTTATTTTTTGTTTGTTTGTTTGTTTTTTGTGAGGCAATTGAAGTTGATTGACTTGTCCAGGGTCACACACACAGCTAGTAAGTGTTAAGTGTCTGGTCTGAGACCGGATTTGAACTCAGATCCCCCTGACTCCAAGGCTGGTGCTCTATTCACTGTACCACCTAGCTGCCCCTCCACTATGTCTTTTCTAATCTACTTTTTTCCTGTTCATATCCATGACCCACTGTCATATTTGATTTGGCAATGTAAATACAATTCAAGATATTGATTTATGAGCTTGAATACAGAGGTGTATGAGAATCTAAAAGTACATGGTCAAAATTATAAATGTGAAATAAAAATGCAAGGCAGTTTAAAAGAAAACCTAAATTGTGTTTTGAGAAAGGTTGCTTTATAAGGTTTTATTGATGGCTGGATTTATTAAAATACCAAAAGAAAATGAATTGAAAGATATTATAAAGGTTCAAAAATATCTGCCTAATTTTTTTTTTTGCCAACCTGATTATCTTTTTAAGTTCAGGACTTTCCTCGTGTGATTAAATTAAACCAGTTGAAATTTTTTCTCTTCAGATACCTTGAGGTAATCTGAATTAGGGTATTCTGGAATTCCATATGATTGCAGGCTGGTAGCCTCAGGTATAGAAGCCAAGAGTGGAACAGTAAAGAGATTCTGTTGCATTTTACAGTTACCACATGGGTCTATGTCTGAGCCAGTGTCAGAAATCATTAATAACTAAGCACACAAGTTATTTCCAGAGCCCATGTGGGCATGCTAAAAGCTCTATTTTGCCTGTTGTTAGGATTCCTTGGGACCCCTTAGTATATCAGTAACCTAGGTGACCCAGGCATCTGATCAACTACAAAATAACCTGAATCCATGGAGCACTCATTTCACTAACTAAAGAAACCAAGGAATATTTTCCTAGACTCATTCTAATCCCTGTTCCCTAAAACCCAAGAGACATGTTATCTGTCCGGAGTCCCAAGAACATCAATTTGTTGATTTGACTTGTTTGACCACTTTGATTCATATTTGGGAATGGAGCTTGCCAAGAGACTAATCAGTTCTGACTTGAATTCTCCACAAAACAATGTTGGCTCCTAGATAGTGTGATTTTTCAACCAAACCATCCCAGGGTGATTTTTAACCCCTGGCCCTTAATGCAAACGGTAATGAAGGCACAGACAGAATGGGTCAATAATATCAGTGCTGGATTTTGAATGAGAAGACATGTAAAACCATCCCTGTGTAAGCTTATAGAAGTGATTTAATCTAAATTGGCTTATTTCCTCATTTGGAAAAAAAAAGACAGCTTTGATTGGATTGGCACTGTTAGATATGGAATACAAAGATAGAAGTGAAGCAGTTGAGGCAGAAGAGGGATACATAATTAGTTTTATTTTCTTAGATTTTTGATTCTTGGCTGGTAATGAAATCTTCTCTGATGTTCCTGAACATACCAGGATTTGAGGATAAACTATAAAAAACATATGTAAGATAAAGAGATTGGAGAAAAGAGACTTTAGTTTGACAGAATCCATATCACATCTGTGCATATAGGTACCTGAAGGTTATATCTAAGACCAGGAAGAATTGTTTCTACCAACTCCAGATAGAGAGAATAATTGCTTAGGGTCACATTTCAGCTTATTGAAAAGTCTAGTACATTCAAAATTGTCTTTTCTATGAAAAAGTTTTGCACATATGTATTGTCTATGTTCATATTATATATGTGTATATCAACCAAACACATAATATTCACCGTTCAAGAGGAATTTGTGATAATTAACTGATATCAATGGCTAAACTTTAAATTCAGGAAGACCTCCATTCAAATCTTTCTCAGTACTTGATAGCTGTGAAATATACTTATAATTTGTGGGAAATATAATTTATGGTATCCCACACAATTCAAAATTTGTGATCCTATGACTCCAACTTTCAAACTTTGTGTCACTAAATGATACTGTGACATGTTTGAGCCTTGAAATATGGATATTCAACATTAAAAAACTAAACATCTTAATAGAAAATACAAATGTACCACTAATGAAACTAAACTTTCTTAATAACAATTTGCATTTAGATTATTGATTGTGTAATGTGTCACAACATTTCTTCAGCTCCTCTCACTAAGACCCAGAATACTTCGAACAAACATTCTCATTTTTTTCAAATTATAACTGACAGTATATACACAACTTTATGAGGTCTGAAATTCTTTCCAGATTTATCTGAATTCCTCATACTTGTCCCTCTTAATTGCATTATATCGTTTGATTAAATTAATGTACCAAAGCTTATTTAACTATAACTTTATTTTCAGACTTTTATGTTGCTCTAAGTTTTATTTTTACATTAATTACATTCAATTCTACTATACAATCATTATATTTTCAAGATATACTATGATGGTGTAATGGAAAACAAAAAAGGTTATCTTTCAAATATTTGTATCAATAAACATTTTATTAACTCTAGGTATATTGCATTGTAGTAGGAGTTATACCTTATGCCAAAGTAAGACATCTGAAAGTATATCTAACATGCTATTTCTTTATACAACCTAGTATTATTTTAAATAGTCACTTGGTCAGGCAACAAGCATTGATTTAGCATTTACTTTGTGCCAGGCACTGTATTAAACTCTGAGAATACCAAGAAAAGCAAAAATATGATCCTAGGTTTCAAGGTTTCTCATAAATTATTGGGGAAGACAACAATAACAACATACACACACAAAAGCTAAAAATACAATGTATCTGTAGTATATTTTAATTGTAAGCCAACCTCAGAAGGAAAGTACTAGCATTTGAAGGCGATAGGAATCAGGAAAGACCTCCTATATAAATTGAGGATTTACAGGAGAATTGAAGGAACCATGAGTCAGAGAGGAGGAGATAAAGCAATTCAAGCATGGTAAACTGCCAACACAGAATCGTAGAATCAGGAATAAGAGTGTTTTATGTGAAGTTTTGACAAGGGAAAATCAATTTGACTTAGGATCCCAGAGCGCAATAGATAATTAGAGAAGTATGGTCAGGAAACAATACATATGAAAAAGTACTGAGTGTTTTAATGTATTGTAAGCTCAAAATGCATCTCTCAGTTAAAGAAAACAAAAACAAAAACAAGCAAAACAAGAAAAGCAACATTGTTTTTAAAAATTGTACCACAAACTTAGACTAAGGCATAGTCTAATCAAGTTAGAATGTCCAGAATGAGGTTGGCAAGAGTTCTATAGTACTCTGCCCTGGTCAGACCTGATCTGAAGTACCACATGCTATTCCACGTGCCATGTTCTAGGAAGAACAAAGACAAGGATGGAGGGAATACAAAATAGGGAAAACAGGATGGAGGGATGAGGAAGACCATGCCATATGAGGATCAGATATAGCTACACAGAAGTAAAGTCTATAGAAGAGGAAATCTGGGGAGGGGAAAAATAGCTGTCTTTGTTGTTTGCATAATTATTATCTACCAGACAGATTAGATTTATTCTGGATTTCAGAAAGAACAATTAGGTGCAATGAGTGAAAGTCAAAATGAAAGCAATGGGAACATATATAAAGATTTTTTTTTAAATGGGATTATAAAAATGTGGAGTGGTCAGTCTTGGGGAAAAATAGATTCCATTTCATGGGTTTTCTGCCCCCTCTTCTGTTATCCCTTTCCCTTCAATTTTCCTGTAGGGAAGGATAGAGTTCTATACCCCATTGCCTGTATATCTTATTTCCCAGTTACATGTGAAAACAATTTTTTTAACATTTGTTTTTGAAAATTTGGCTTCCAAATTTTCTCCCTTCCTCCCTCCCCACCCACCCTCATTGAGAAGGCAAGCAATTTGATACAAGTTTTACATGTGCAGTCATGCAAAACATTTCCATAGTAGTTATTCTGTGGTAAAACTAACTATAGTTCCTTTCATCCTATCCTGCCACCTATTTATTCTATTCTCTCTTTTGACTCTGTCCCTCCTTAGAAGTATTTGTTTCTGATTACCCCTCCCCCAAACTGCCCTCACCTCTATCATCCCCCTGCTCTCTTGTCCCCTTCTCGCCCTCCCTATTTTCCTGTAGGGCAAGATGGATTTCCATACCCAATTGATTGTGCATGTTATTCCCTCCTTAAGCCAAATCCAATGAGAATAAGATTCACCCATTCCCTCTCACCTTCACCCTCTTCCTCTCCACTATAAAAGCCTTTTCTTGTCTGTTTTATGTGAGATAATTCCTTCTCCCAGTATAATTCTCTCTCAACCCTTAATTTTATTCTCCAGATATCACTCCTTCATCTTCAACTCAGCCTGTGACCTCTATTTATCTATCTATCTATAAACATACATATAATTTATTTCCCTCCAAATACCCTAATGCTGACAAAGGTCTCAAGAGATACAAATATCTTTTCATGCAGTAAAGTAACAGTTCAACATTAATAAGTCTCTTATGGTTTCTCTTTCCTCTTCATCTCTTCACATTCCACTTGAGTCCTATATTTCAGTCGAATTTTCTGTTCAGCTCTGGTCTTTCATCAAGAGTGCTTGAAAGTCCTCTATTTCAATGAAGGTCCATTTTTCCCCACAAAGGATTATACTCAGTTTTGCTTGGTAGGTGATTCTTGGCTGTAATCCTATTTCTTTTGCCCTCCAGAATATCATATTCCAAGGTCTGCTAATGTAGAAGCTACTAAATTCTGTGTTATACTGACTGTGTTTCCACAATACTTGAATTGTTTCTTTCTGGCTGTTTACAATATTTTCTCCTTGACCTGGGAACTCTGGAATTTGGCTACAATATGCCTAGGAGTTTTCCTTTGGGGATCTCTTTCAGGAGGTGATCAGTGAATACTTTCCATTTCTGTTTTACCCTCTGGTTCTAGAACATCATGGCAGTTTTCCTTTATAATTTCTTATTTAATTTTTTTTTAATTTTTAGGCAGTAGGGGTTAAGGATCAGGATCATACAGCTAGTAAGTGTTAAGTGTTTGGTCTGAAGCTGGATTTGAAAATAGGTCCTCCTGACTTCAGGGCCAGTTCTCTATTCACTGTGCCACCTAGATGCCCTGATAAATTCTTTCTTTTTTAAAAAATTTGATTAATTTATCTTGATTTATCAACAATCACTTCTATATGCTTTTGAGCTTAAAATTTTTCTCCCCCTACCTCTCCACCACCCTCCCCAAGAGAGTGCACAATCTGATATAGGCTATACATTTACATTCCTATTAAACATATTTTCACATTAGTGAAGTTATAAGTAAAAATTAAAACCAATAGGAAAAAACCATCAGAAAGAGGAAACAAAACACAAAAGAAGAGAAAAAAAAAGATAGCAATTCAACTTCCATAGTTCTTTCTTTGCATGTGGATAGCATTTTCCATTGGCAGGCCTCTGGAGATGTATTAGATCTTTGTAATGCTGAGAAGGGTTAAGTTTATCAATATTAGTCATCACACAATGTGGCTATTATTGTGTACAAAGTTAGCTTCGTTCTGCTCATTTCATTCACCATCAAACCACGCAAGTCTTTCCAGGTTTTTCTGAAGTCAGCCTGTTCATGTTTCTTATAGCACAGTAGTATTCCATTATATTCACATACCAAAACTTTCTCAGCCATTCCCCAATTGATGGCCATCCTCTCAATTTCCAATTCTTTGCCACAACAAAAAGAGCTGCTATGAATATTTTTGTACATGTGGCTCCTTTTCCCATCTTTATAATGTCTTTGGGATATAGCCCCAAAAGTGCTATTGCTGGTTCACAGGGTATGCACATTTTTACAGCCCTTTGGGCATAGTTCCAAATTGGTTTCCAAACTGGCTGGATCATTTCACAACTCCACCAACAATGTATTAGCATTCCAATTTTCCAACATCCTCTCCAACATTTATCATTTTCCTGTTTTGTCATGTTGGCCAATCTGATAGGTGTGATGTGGTACCTCAGAGTTGTTTTGATTTGCATTTCTCTAATCAATAACGATTCAGAGCATTTTTTCATATGACTATAGTTGGCTTTAATTTCATCATCTGAGAACAGTCTGTTCATATCCTTTGGACATTAATCAATTGTGGAATGGCTTGTATTCTTATAAATTTGTCTTAATTCTCTATATATTTTAGAAATGAGGCCCTTATCAGAGATACTGGTTGTAAAAATTCTTTCCCAGTATCTACCTTCCTTCTAATGTTAGTTGCATTGGCTTTGTTTGTGCAAAAACTTTTCACTTTAATGTAATCAAAATTATCCATTTTGCTTTTCATACTGTTTTCTATCTCCTGTTTCGTCATGAATTCTTCTGTTCATAGATCTGATAGGTAAACTATTCCTTGTTCTCCCATTTACTTTAGGTATCAGCCTTTATATCTAAGTCATGAACCCATTTTGACTTTATTTTGGTATATGGTGTGAGATTTGGGTCTATGCCTAGTTTCTGCCATACTCTTTTCCAGTTTTCCCAGCAGTTTTTTTTCAAGAGTGGGTTCTTATCCCAGAAGCTGGGTCTTTGGGTTTATCAAAAAATAGATTACTATAGTCATTGACTACTGTGTCTTGCATATTAACCTATTCCACTGATCCACCTACTCTATTTCTTAGCCAGTACCAAGCAGTTTTGATGATTGCTGCTTTATAATACAATTTAAGATCTGGAATTGCTAGGCCACCTTCCCCTGCATTTCTTTTCATTAGTTCCTTTGATATTCTGGACCTTTTGTTCTTCCAAATGAATCTTGTTATTATTTTTTCTAACTCTAAAAATAATTTTTTGGTAGTTTGATTGGTATGGCACTGAATAAGTAAATTAGCTGAGGTAGGATTGTCATTTTATTATATTAGCTCAGCCTACCCATGAGGAACTGATGTTTTTCCAATTATTTAGATCTGATTTTATTTGTGTGAAAAGTGTTTTGTAATTGTGTTCATAGAGTTCCTGGGTTTGTTTCAGTAGGTAGACTCCTAAATATTTTATAATGTCTACAGTAAGTTTAAATGGAATTTTCTTTCTTATCTCTTGCTGTTGGGCTTTGTTGGTAATATATAGAAATGCTGATGATTTATGTGGGTTTATTTTATACCCTGCAACTTTGCTAAAGTTGTTTTATTATTTCAAGTAGTTTTTTAATTCATTCTCTAAGTATATCATCATGTCATCTGCAAAGAGTGATAGCTTTGTTTCTTCTTTGCCTGTTTTCATACCTTCAATTTCTTTTTCTTTTCTTATTGCTAAAGCTAACATTTCCATTACAATATTGAATAACAGTGGTGCTAATGGACATCCTTGTTTCACCCCCGATCTTATTAGAAATACTTCTAGCCTGTCCCTAATATATATATAATGCTTCCTGAAGGTTAGACAGGTGCTATTTATTATTTTAAGGAAGACTGCATTTATATCTGTGCTTTCTAGTGTTTTAATAAGAATGGGTGTTGTATTTTGTCAAAAGCTTTTTCTACATCTATTGAGATGATCATATGGTTTCTGTTGGGTTTGGTATTGATATGCTCAATTATGCTGATATTTTCCCTAATATTGAACCAACCCTGCATTCCTGGTATAAATCCTACCAGGTCATAGTGTATTATTCTTGTGATAAGTTGCTGTAATTTATTTGCTAGTATTTTGTTTAAAATGTTTGCATCTATATTCATCAGAGAAATTGGTCTATAATTTTCTTTCTCAGTTTTGACTCTTCCTGGTTTAGATATCAGCACCATATTTGTATCATAAAAAGAATTTGGTAAGACTCCTCCTTCACCTATTTTCCCAAATAGTCTATATAGTATTGGAATTAATTGTTCTTTAAATGTTTGATAGAATTCACATGTAAATCCATCTGGCCATGGAGTTTTTTTCCTAAGTTCATCAATGGCTTGTTCAATTTCTTTTTCTGAGATGGGGTTCTTTAAGTATTTTAATTCCTCTTCTGGTAATCTGGGAAATTTATATTTTTTTAAATATGAATCCATTTAACTAAGATTGTGTAACTTGTTGGTATGTAGTTGGGCAAAATAATTCCTAATTATTGTTTTAATTTCCTCTTCCTTGGTGGTAGCCTTACCCTTTTCATCCTTGGTACTAGTAATTTGGTTTTCTTCTTTCTTTTTTTTAAAATTAAATTAGCCAAAGGTTGGTTGACAGTTAGAGGCTGTAGGGTTCTGCCAGCTTACCTGGTGTTGGGTTGGAATCAGCAAAGCTGGGGCTTTAGGAAGACTTTAGCTTGCTTTCTTCACGTCCTTTCAGATGAATGCTGCCAGATGCTTGTTCACCTGGGGTGCTTTGTAGTGCTACTTCCCTTATTTTTCCTGAGTCACTGGGAGACCCATTTGCTGGGCTGCTGCACTGCTGCTCCCTGTCTTTCTTCTAGGTCAGTTGTTCCAGGGTTTTTTCTGAGGGGATGTTTTCTGGGTTTTCAGAGATTGATAGGGGAGAATGAGAGTGACTACCTTTTTATTCTGCCATCTTGTCTCCCAGAAGTGGAAGATGCCCTGATAATTTCTTCAAAGATGATTTATAGGCTCTTTTTTTGATAATGGCTTTCAGATAGTCCAATAATTATTAAATGATCTCTCCTGGATCTATTTTCCAGGTCAGTTGTTTTTCCAATGAGATATTTCACACTGTCTTCTTTTTTTTTTTTCATTCTTTTGGTTTTGTTTTACTATGTACTGATTTCTCATAAAGTCACTAGCTTCCAATTGGTCCATTCTAATTTTTAGGGAAGTATTTTCTTCAGTGAGCTTTTGGACTACCTTTTCCATTTGGCCACTTCTGTTTTTTAAGGCATTCTTCTCCTCATTGACTTTTTGGACCTCTTTCGACATTTGGTTTAAGCTATTTTTTTTAAGTTGTTATTTTCTTCAATATTTTTTGGGTCTCCTTCAGCAAGCTGTATACTGTTTTTTTTTCCATAATTTTCTTGAATCACTCTCATTTTTTCTCTACTTCTATTACTTGCTTTTCAAAATCCTTTTTGAGCTCTTCCATGGCCTGGAATTGATTCATATTTTTCTTGGAGGCTTTGGATGTAGGATCTTTGACTTTGTTGTCTTCTTCTGGTTATATGTTTTGATCTTCTTTGTTACCAAACATAGATTCTATAGTCTGACTTTTTGTGCCTTTATTTTCCAATGATCCAGCCAATTACTTTAGTTTTAATCTCTTTGGAAGGTAGGGGTCTGCTTCCAATGTACTGTCCCAAGCTTAGGTGGTTTTGTGCAGCTTTTTTCAGAGATACTTGTAGGGACCTGTAAATTTTCAGTTCTCCCAAGGTGATATGATCAAGGGCAAAGTGTTTGTTCCTTTCCTGGCCTTTGCTCTGGTCTATGAGTGACCATAAGTACTCTTTTCAGCCTTGGAACTCCACCAAGCCAGTGCCCCAGGACCACCACCCAGAACTGTGACCCAGATCTAAGCACAGGCAAAGAAGGAGAACCCTGCCTCAGCAGCAGCAAAAGATCCCTACAATCTCCCTCTGATCAGCTACTTGATTCACTCTTAGTCTGTGGGCCAAGAGCTCTGGAAGCAGACGCCACCCTGGCAGCATGAGGACTGGGGCTGGGACTGAGTTTCTCTCTCACTCTGGTCACAGACATTTCCTACTGATCTTCTAAGTTGTCTTTGGTGTTTGTGGATCAAGAAGTCTGGAAATCACCATAGTTACCTGTGACTCAGTCCTCTGAGGCCTGCTCCAAGTTCCCTGAGGCCTGTTTTGCCTGCACGCCCGTGCTGAACTGTGTTCCTCTCCCAGCCAGGTGCAATAGACCTTTCTAACTGCCCATCCAGGTTATCTTGGGCTGGCAATTTATTTCATTCTGTCTTTTTGTGGGTTCTGCTGCTCTAGAATTTGTTTAGAGTCATTTGGTATTTGGAGGGGTTTGGGGGAGAGTTCAAGCAAGCCATTGCATTTACTCTGCCATCTTGGCTCTGCCTTGTTCCAAATATTCTAAAGAACAATTTGGAACTACGTCCAAAAGGCTACACAACCAGGCACACCCATTGACTCAGCAATACCACCACCAGTTTTATATCTCAATGAGATCAAAGAAAAGGTGGAAAGACCTAAATATACCAAAATATATGTGAAACGTCTTTTTATGGTGGCAAAGAATTGAAAATTGAAGTGATGTCCATCAGTTGGGAAATGGTTGAAAAAGGTGTGATATGTGTACAGATTGGGATACCATTATGTTAGAAGAAATGACAAGCAAGATGATTCCAAAAAAACCCAAGAAGACATATGACCTGAAACAAAGTGGAGCAAGCAAAACCAGGAGAATATTGGAATTTAATATTTTGAATTGGAGAACTAATTGAAATAAAAAAATGCTATCCATTTTAAGAATGAGAATTAATCAATTCTGAGTGCAGAGTAAAGCATACTTTTTTCACTTTCTTTGTTTCTTTTTTGTGTGTGTTTTTTTTCTAACAGCAGCTATAGAAACGTTCTGCATGAATTAACATGTATAAGTGATATATTGCTTGCCTTCTCAATGGGTAGGGGGAGGGTAGGAGGGAAGGAGAGAATCTGGAGCTCAATTTTTAAAAAATGAATCACAGGGGCATCTAGATGGCTCAGTGGATAGAGCACTGGCCCTGAAGTCAGGAGGATCTATATTCAAATCCAGCTTCAGACCAAACACTTGACACTTACTAGCTGTGTGACCCTGGGCAAGTCACTTAACCCCAATTGCCTTAAAAATGCATCATAAAAATAAACAAATAAATATTTTTAAAAGGAATTGTGAATGATTATATTGGACAAAGTAGCTAAGTCTTTCACAGTTGATTATCATTACAATATTGTAGCTGGAGTCAGCTCACTTTGCTTTGCATCAGTTCATATAAGTCTTTCTAGGGTTTTCTGAAACAATTCTGCTCATTATTTCTTATGTGACAATTGTATTCTATCACAAATAAGGCACTAGACAGCTTTGATTTATTCTTCTGCAAACTGGCTATTCATATACTTTGACCATTTATCAATTGGGGAATGGCTCTTATTTTTAGAAGTTTGACTCTGTTATCTGTAAATTTGAGAAATGAGGCTTTTATCAAATAAACTTTTGTATATTCTCTTTCCCCCCAGTTTACTGCTTTCATTCTGATTTTGTATATATTGGTTTTGTTGTGCTAACCTTTTTTTTTTAAATTTCATGTAATCAAAATTATCCATTTTACCACTCATGATCCTTCCTACTTCCTATCTGGTCACAACTCTTTCACTACCCACAGATCTAACAGGTATTTTTTCCACCTTCCTGTAATTTCCTTATGACATCACTCATGTCTAAATTGTATATCTATTTTGACCTTATGTTGGTCTTTTTGTTGCTGTTGTTCAATTATTTCAGTCATATCTGATTCTTTGTGACCCCATTTGGGGTTTTCTGAGAAAAGATATTGGAAGGCTTTTTTTTTGTTGTTTTGTTTTGTTTTTTGTGATTTCCTTTACAGCTAATTTTACAGATAAATAAAAAGATTTAAAAATAGGTTAAATAACTTGCCCAGGGTTACACAGCTAGTAAGTATCTGAGGCTAAATTTGAACACAGGTCTTCCTGACCCCAGTCCAATGCTCTATCCATTGCACTGCCTAGTTGCCCAGATATGCCTAGTCTCTTCCAAACTACTTTGCAGTTTTCCAGGCAATTTTTGTCAGATGAGAAAAGTTTGGATGTTTGGGGTTATGAAATATTAGATTATGACAGTAATTTACTTTTTTATTGTGTACCTCATCTATTCCACAGATTATCACTTTATTTCTTAGCCAGTAGAAGATTGGCTGTTTTATTGTGTTTTTTGCATTGTTCTCATTTCTTTTCCCAGTTTTTCCTTTACTGGATTTTTGAAATTTTACTCTTTTATCTCTTCTATCTGATATCATTAAGGTTGCAGGTATGTTGATGGTTTTGGATTTCATTATAATTAATAACATCAGTTTTGGTGATTCCTTTTTCTCCTAAGTTGCTTCTGAATTTATTTAATTCTGATGTTCAGCAGCCTTAGGCATGTGTATTCATAAGTTAAAGATGCTTACTCATCATTTTTTAAAAAATTATGACATGGATTGTCCTCATTGTCAATTGAATTTATGGCATTTTAAAAAGTCTGATATTTTACATAAGTTATTGGATAACATCCCAAATTCCTTTTTTGATATAGCTGATTTCTGAAAGGTTCCAGGGAGATAATTAGAGGCACTGATACAGAAAATACTGCTGTTCGTTATAATGCATACTTTTGATAGTTTAACTAGGATGAATGAATCTCTAATAAATGCAATGATACAGGCTAGAATTGAGCAAGACTAAGTAATTTACATCTTCCTATAGGGAGAACTAGAGGTATTTTCCTCAGGAAATGAAAGTCACTAGCTATACATTATCTTTCCTATTTCACTTCTTCTTCCTTGCAGAGATTGGGTCTTCCTGAAGCTGCCTATTCAGAACAGTAAAATTAATATTAGTATATTTTTTAAAATATATTTTCATATATACCACTAAAAAGCACAATTTCTTCAAAGAACCAGAGGCTTGAGAGAATTTTTCTAAAGTGACATTAGGTAAGAGCAAGCATGAAAGGTGGGATCTTTAACACGAAGGAGGAAAACATAAGTCATCAAGGTTGTGTAAAATGGACAAATCTCTAGTTGCAAAGAGTTGATTTTATTCCAAAGAGTATCTATTCCAAAACTATGTCATAGCTAATGATTGTTTGTGTATTATTTTTAGTTTAATAATGTATTGGGAAATTTATGGTGTCTATGAATAGAAAAGGTACCCTTTGAAAATCACTTTCTATGAAATTGTGCCAATATCTCTAAAGGAAATTAATCACATATGTTTGAATCCTGAGGACTGGATAGCTAATGAGGACAATTTGTGTTGGGAATCCCTACTGTCTTGTTTCCATTTTTTAGCTGTTGCTAAATAAGCATCCTGTGTTTGTTTTCTTTTTTTAATTTTTTTTTTAGTTTTGATCTGATTTTGTCTGTGTAAGGAATTGCTAGTGCAGAAACTCTCTCCATAAGTGTTCATAATCAACCAGATGCCTATAACCCATGGTTTAAGAGGCTTACCTGAAATTTTGAGGGTTTAAATGAGTTGCCTAGTACATATCTAGTAGTGTTTGAAGCAGGGCTTGCCCTCAGTTCATTCTGACTTTAAGTCAGGCTTTTTATCTATTGGTTCATGAAAGTTCTTGAGATTAGGAACTCTCGTTTTTGTACTTCTATCTCCTTCACCTAACACATATCATAGTGCATAGCGGCTATTCACTATATGCTTATTGATTGATTGACTATTTCGCTTTATCTTATGCATATACCTAAATCAGTGCAATTCAACAAGTTTTAAATGGTTATTATGTAGGTGGTTATGAAGTCCTGGTTATAAAAGAGATGGAAATGAAAAAAGTTATAGTTCTACTTGTATTTATATTCTACTAAGAAACACATGTTGTCTTCTGGGGATATTGTCAATCAATGAATACAAAAGTATATACTAAGTGCCTACTATGTGCTGGAAAATTGAGGTAGAAATACAAGTGTGAAACAGTCCATGCCCTTGAGGAGCTTGCAAATTTAAGAGAGTACAATATATATCGGGGTGGTGATTAGGAAAGAGAGTTTTATCTAAGCAAGCAGATTTTGAGTCTTGTACATTTCACAGTAGCAAAGATAATATTGATTTGATTATTGTTTCCCAAGTAAAAAAATGGAAAAACGTGTATATGGCTGATTGGGAAACAGTCAAGCAGTTATTCTATGGTGTCAGAATACATAGCAAGATGACCTTGCTGTTTAGGCACTGATATTCTGCCAGATTTCTCGATGACACATAACAGAGAATATGTTGAAGAGAGAGAGAAGGACAAATAAAAAAAGATTTTCTTCTGAGGGATAATGAAATATGAAATTACAGGAAAAGGCCAAAGAGAAGTTCCTAGAGGACTGAACTCCACCACTGGAGGAAGATACAGAGGAGATGGAACTTTGAGAAAAATGGAGGCAAGAAAGTGGCATTGGAATATTCAGCTAATAAAAACTTTCTATAATTCAGAACCAAATAAACCCTGGTCAATTTGTGACTTTCCACCTATTACTCCTGAAAGTGAGGTAGCTGCCCTTTCATAAACACTGCAATCCTGGAACTACTTATATTAAAGTGTTTAAGGTATGCAATGGATTTTAAAACTCTAAAGAATCTAAACATGAATATTAATACTATTGCATGAGGTGAGAAACCATATCTTACTCCTTTATTTCTTGTTGGTTAAAGAAAAGTGAAAGTATTTAAAAACCCTGTTTCATTAACACTCATTTTTATTATAAGAACAGTTTTCAGAGGAAGAGAATCATTCTTTGCAAATAAGCAGAAGAAATGAGACTCAGGTCATCTTTAAATAAGGTAGACCAGGAGAGGTAATTAGAAAGGAGATCAGCATCTAACAATATATTACTGTATATTTTGCAGTATTGGATTCTTAATTTTGGAGTTTTATGGTGAGATGCCATAAAAAAACCTATGTTCACTTCATTTAAGGTGCAAAAAAAGAAACAAATTGAACCTGTGATGCCAGAACATTTGAATGAAAATATGAAGTTGAGATGGAGATTTTTTAGTTCTCCTCTTCTGTGCCAAGATTATAAAGTACAGTTCTTGTATATCAGATTTTCAAAAGACTTGAAAATTGGGGAAGAACTTTCAAACATAAAGCAAATCCAAATGAGAAGCAGATGGGCCTAAGCTTCCTTAGAGAAGTACTGCCTGTTTCTCCTTATGATGAACAGACAAGTAAAAAAGAAGAAATGGAATAAATCACATATTCAAAATTTCACACACATTGCAAAACATTGCCATGTATTCACTAGGTGGCCAAATATATTCATATTAGAACATATTCATTCTGATTCAATATGTTCATAATAACTCCAATTCCCTTGTGCGTGATTTAACTTGGCATCCTCCAAACTAGAGTTTGGTCCAAATTTTGCTTACAGTTTAAATTTTATGTTATTGAAACTATGGTAGAGTAGAGCAGAAAAACATCATCAATTATTACTTTTTTATTAGAGTATTGCAGCTCATAATCTAATACTTTAATTTACATTGTGTCATCTTGGAATAATTGTTCAAAGGTATAATCACCATCTGTCAATGGTAACTTTTACTTTACTGTAGTACTTATAATTATAAAACATTTTTAACCAAAGATCATTTGTCTCCACACTTCCAAGCTCATTAGTGTAGTGAAAAGCATCTAATTGTCATATGGATTGATGTAAAACATTTGGTAATGGTTCTTAGCCTAGAAAAAATATATGTCATGAAAAATAAATGTATAAGCAGCTGGAAAGTAACACAAAATAAGATTTGTGAACCCCTTTTTTCCTCCCAAAGGCTACAATCTTTGACTACATGTGGCCAATTAAGCCACAAGAAAATATGAATAACCAAGAAAGACTCAATTCAAATTTCCATTATACTGATTTTAGAAATGCACCATTATTATTCTGTGGTTTCTTATTGGAATTATATTTCTCCCATCATTTTTCTGTCACATTTATTTTGTTCATAATAATAGCCCACAAAGCTTATCCCATCTTATTTCTAGCTTGTTACAAATTATCCTCTTTTAGAATTATGATTGTACTCTTGAAACATTTGTAGGACACTGTGGTAGGTGTAAAAGAAATAAAGACAGAAAATAAAATTTGTTATTTTGTCCACAGATAATACAATTTAACAGACTGGCAATAATATGTACATAAATGGGTGTGATAAATAGTTGGATCTGATAGAGAAAAAGGAGAGACCCTAAGGAAACATGGACCACTTTTAAGGGAAATTAGGAGTTTTGGAGATCATAGAAGGATCATGCTTTTAGAGCTGGATGGTACCTTGGAGTTCATTAAGTTCAAATCCTCAGTTTTTCAGTTGGAGAAACTGATGTGTAGAGAGACTAAGTAATTTGTCTAGAGTTACTCAGCATATAAATGTCTGAGACTTTAGGACTGAAAACCAAATCTTCTCAATTCCAGGTTCAGTATGATACCTATTTTAGTCTTTCATGTGGAGGACTGCATGAGATATATGACACTTGAAATGAAATTTGAAAGAAAAGGATGACCAAATATGGAAACATAAAGAGGTTAAATATGTTATATTAATGTATATTCTATGCAAATGTGAAGAGACAAGGATAACAGGAAATAACTATTAGTCTATTTTGGATAGAATATAGAGTATTCATATGAAATAAGGCTAGAAAGGAAGGTTGGAAACAAGTTGTGAAGTATTTTGAATGCCATCATAAGAAAATTGTATTTTGACCAGTGAGCAATAGGAGGCCATTGAAGGGAACTATGAAAGCATGAATAAAGTTGTTTTTATTGTTGTTGTTATTGTTTTCTAAAAGGGAGGATGCAACACAGGTGGAATTGAGGGCTTGAAGGGAGAAAATAAATTGTGCAATGGCAAATCTAGGAAGTAGGATAAAAAATTAGAGATTGTTACTGGGCCACTAAAACTTTAGCTCTTACAATGATTTCCATAATATATGGTATCTATGGTATAGTTCTATATTCCTTATCATTTTGTGTATAAGAATACAAGTTTGCTTCTTAGAATTTTGTAACTTTGCTATTGTTCCTCACTCCGGAATATAAATGAAATAAATATTAATTGCTATAAAATATATGCATATATACATATACATACATACACACATATTTTATATATATATACATATATATATACATGTATAAATATATATGTGTGTGTGTATCTATATATCTATATCTATATCTATATCTATATCTATATCTATATCTATATCTATATCTATATCTATATCTATATCTATATCTATATCTATATCTATATGCATGCTGATTCAAAGTTACATTCATAAGAAATCCCTTTATCCCCCTCTCCTATGGAAGCTAAGTTAACATTTAACAGACAGAATCCTATAGAAAAAATAAATCGATAAGAACTTCTCTAAAGCCTTTGATTCCTTACTTGAGAGAATGACCCTAGGAGTCAACTGATTATTAGCTTTCAGCCTTTAGGTGTTAATTGCTAACTTAAATTTTCCTTTCACATTTAAAGCTAGTTGTGAAATTCCCATCCCTTTCCCCCTAAAAAAGCTTCAAAGATAAATGCCTATCTAGGCCCAGATAAACTCATAGTACCTGGTGTCATAGCTAAGATTTTCGATGTTCTCTCTTGTTAGCTAACCTTGATTAAATAAGGGATTATCCCACTTTCATATTCTTAATACCAGTCTGGTGGCCTGCTACACCATGATTTCAAACTAGATACAGATTAGGAGGCCTGAGATACAATTCTGTCATCAGGATGATGCAAAACAATTTTTTTAATGAATTTCCTTTTAACATGTAAACCTTATTCATGGGATCCTGCATTTGGAGAAAATGTTGCTGCCAAATGAAGAAATTTAAATGTCCAGAAGAAATTTTCCACATTTCCTATGCATTTTTCAATGCCATGAAATCAAGGGAATCTCATTTCAATTGCTGATGCTAACTGACATGAATAAAACATTTCAGAAAATCTACGAAGATTGGTTTCAGAATAGATCACATAAATTCATTAATTTATTCATTCCATTCATTCATTCATTCATTCATTTTTAAATTTGGATTCAGTAGTGGTTCAGGTTGAAGGTAGGAAATTGTGATAAGAGAAGAAAGATTTGGATTCCTGCATCTATAATGTAGAATTGTTTTGGGTCATGGCGAGGTCCAAGGTATGATGATCCCTGTGAATAGCTGAGATACAGTGGAGATGAATTAAGGATATTAATGAACTGGGAAACTGTAGAGTGAAAATGTCTAGCAATGTGAGTACTAAAGTCACAAACAATAAGGTCAGGGGTTTTTGTGAAGAGAAAGACTCTAAGGCAGATGCTTAAGTGGTCCATAAAAGTGGAAGAGTGTTCTTGGAGGGAGAGTTAATAGATGACAGGGACAAGAATATGAACAGCCACATAGTTGGATGGTGTAAAATTGACAGAATTAAAGGTCATTGAGTTACAGTAACAAAGCAAGGGCTTAGAAATGATATTAGGGCACAAGGAGTATACTAACTCACCCTCCTTTTTTTTTTTTTCAATCTGAGTACATGAGAAAGGAGTACAAAATGAAGAGAATGATAAGACATGTGATTATCTTCAAAGTAAGGACTGGTTTTATGAAGGGAAGTCTGTTAAAAATAAAATGAGAATTTCAAATGATTATGAAAAGGAAGACCCAGGGAAGACTGTGAATGGGGATTGTTAACCCTGTAAAAAGAGGTAGCAGAGAAAAGCAACTTTACCTAGGTAGGATATGATTCTAAATGACAGGAATTGATATCCATATTTCCTCATGTATCTAGGAGGCAAAAGTTTGTAGAATAAGCCTACACTAGGTTTCAAGTCAGAACACTAATGTGATATGATTCTATAGTTGATTAAAAGCTATAAATGAAGCCAGAAAGACCTAAATGCAAGCTTCCCCTTCATCACACATAGGCTATGTGACCCTGGGCAAGTTAGCCACTTATTCTCTCAAAACTATAAATTGCAGAGCAGGAACCAAAGAAATTTTCTCATTTCCCCATACCAATGAAATCACAACTTGAGTCAGTCCTCGCACTACTCTCGTCATAAATTAGAGCCAGGTGACTCTAAAGAACAAAATTACATTACAGAGAAGAGTGGAAGGTGGATATGTGGTTGAACAAATTAAAACAAAATCCTCTGGGACAGCAGAAGAAAGAAATTAGTTAAAAGCTTAACACTAAATAAAAAGGAGAAAAAAAGTAAAAGAATGGATATTTAAACATATTACTATTTATTTGAGTTCATTATTACTGACTTTTTGGGGCTTTTTTCTTGGTGGGGTAAGTCTGTTAATGTGCTAACTATATAAAAACACTTTACCATTAAGCAAAAATAAAAGGAGGGATCAAATAAATAAAAATAATTTCTATATTCCATTGGCTAAGGCCTTTGGATTAATCCTAGACTCAGAGGAAAAGGAAGTTTTCTTGGAAGGAAGTTTCAGATGAACAATTGATAGTTGATTGTGATGTTAATCATTGTATTCTGGGCCAGCACAGTACAGTGGAATACGCAGTAGCTCTTGAGTCAAAGGTCAACATGTAAATCCATCCTCTGATGCTTCCTGCCTCTACCTTGGGTAACTCACTTAACTTCCTTGGGTCTTAGTTTTCTCATCCGTAAAATAAAGGTTTGGACTCATGGATCTCTGAAGTTTCTTCTAGTTCTTGGATTCTATGATTGTATGAAATAATTTCCCTTTAGTTTATTTTCCCAAATTCTAATACTGCTCATCTGCACATTTCCAGATAGACAAAAGAAGTAATGCTTCTCTGATCAGAAGGAGACATCTACAGAGCAAAGCTTTCATTGCTATAGAGCAAAGAAAATGTGGAATGTTTTCAATTTTAAAGACACTGGAGAAAGGAATTTACACATAAGAAAAGGAACCCAAGGATACAAAGGACCACTATAAGTACATTATTCTTTCATTTGATATCCCTCTCTGTCTCTGTCTTTGTCTCTCTTTCTCTGTCTCCCCTACCACAACAAACTGCCCTTCACCCCATCACTACGGAATAATGCTGCCCAGTCAAAGATAATACCACTAATTCATCACAACGGAAGCCGTTCTTTTGTGTGGCCTATGAAGTAAAAGGAAAAATTGTAAAGCAGGGAAGAACTTGAAAAATAGCAGTCACAATCAGGAAAGAGAAAAGAAGTAAAATAAGATGGAAGCAAGTCAGTCACCCATATATCAGTATTTTGAGCAATACCCAAACATTTGATTGATATTCCACGACACCATTTCACTGTCATTCTTGGCATTATTCAAAGTAATAGCCTAAATGTGTGTGTTTCCATCCTTCAAGTTTCTCTTCTTTTTCACTAGTGTTAGTCCTTCCTCTACTTATTCAACCATCAACTCTATGGCTTAGCAGACAATTCTGAGTAATTAAAGCTAGGGAAAATTCATTACAAGGTGACTTCTGGGGTTGAACTTTCTCATACATAGATGATCTAGTCTTCCAGTGACATGTCAGGGTTATGTTCAAAGCCTTTCCAGTTCAGTAGGAAATTTGAGAGTTTGACTTCAACCCCATATCAACATCTCAGTAGGACATTCTAGTAGGACTTAAAGAACTAATATTTTCTCTGTGTTTCATTTTAGAGATAATATTAATTCATCTTTCAAATGGTGTATCTGTTCTGCTCTAAGAAAAGACTAAGATGCAATTATCTGCAATATTCATCTCTAATCTGAGTAGATGAGGTTTTAATAACTATAAACATAATTCCTTCATGGAGATGCTCAGCAGTAATTTGGCCATTCACCCATGTAACTTGATGGAAATACTGTAAATGAAATGTACAATTGATTGGTTCGTATGTAAATTGCTAAAGTGTTCAGGCATTTTCAAAGAGATCAAGAAGTTAATGAAAAAAATTAAATCCCCTACTTTTTGCATTTCTGAACAGGAAACTAAATAAAAAATATGTAACTTCATTATATTTCTTCTGAAATTAATTAATTATAATAAATCCATAGATTAGTTTGTCAACTTTAATTACTGTAGTATGATGTATAGAAAGTAACTTACTGTCCCTAAATTTAGGGAGCAAATAGAATTTGAAGATTTTCTTCCCCACTCCCCTCTGAGGACTTTTCTAGGATTCATTATCAGGGGACTGAACTGTATCTCACAGCATACGTGGATGCTAAACAAAAAGTTTATTGAATTCTACAATTTCAGAGCTGGAGTGAACTTTTAAAGCTAAAGTTTCATAAACTAATTTTTCCATTAAGGAATTTAGGCATAAAATACTACCAGAAGACCAGGGAATTTTGGAACATGAAATAACTTCAGGTTAAGGAATGTAGGAAGCAAAACAAACATAACAAGGATGTCATGTGAAGGAAGATGTGTATTTGCTTGTGTGTGAGAGACATAGAAGAGAGAGAGAGAGAGAGAGAGAGAGAGAGAGAGAGAGAGAGAGAGCGAGGAAGGAAGGAAGGAAGGAAGGAAGGAAGGAAGGAAGGAAGGAAGGAAGGAAGGAAGGAAGGAAGGAAGAAAGGAAGAAAGGAGGTGGGGGAGGGAATGAAGAAAGCAAAGAGGAAAGAGAGGGGAGACTGAGTAAAGCATGTTGAGACTAGTTCTCATAATCCATATTCTTAGACATAATCAAGTTAATTATTCTCTCTACTTCCACATACTATCTTTTGCACAATGAAACTTCTCACAATTCATTCCACTATAAAAAATCCTGTATCTAGGTTTCCCAATGCATGCTCATTTGAATACCAATATTAAGATACACTGATACAAACTTCTTTTATAGCCAGGGTTAGAGAGACAGATCAATCAATATTACCTGAAGCCTGAAGCCTTCTTGGCCTTTGAACAAGATGGGTCTTTCAAGTAAAACATCTCTAAAGTCCAGAAATATTTGTACAACCTTGGGGAAATCACTTAAAGTTCTTTGATATGCTTACTAATTTTAAAAATAAGGTATTTGACTAGATGACTTCAAACTATCCTTTGGTGTCTAAATCCTATGATCATATAAACAACAACAATAACAACCACTAGCACTTTTTGGATTTGTGAATACTTTATATTTTACATCATTTGATCCTCAGAACAACTTTTGAAGGAGGTACTTTTATTGTCCCAGTTTTCCAAAGGAGAAATTGAGGCAGAAAGAGGCTAAGTAACTTGACCAGGATCCCACAGCTAGTAAGTGTTTGATTTGAACTCATGTCATTCTAAGTCAAATACTCAATCCACTGAATCAACTAACTGTCTCTACTAAAGCTTTCTGAAAAGGATTACTAATCTAGACATTAAAAACGTTATTCAAGATTTCTGGAAAGATCTAACAATAGAGATAACCTTATTCACTGACTCACTGGTCAAAAACATTAGGCAAAACATAAAACAGGGAGATACTTTCTTGATTTAGATGTGTCATCATTTCTTCAAAATATTTCATAATTTAATACATATATTCCCTTAGTGAATGTTGGAAAATCTCAAATATTATAATTGCAGTTGTTATTTTGAATAACAATTCTATTAATGAGTTTTGTTGTTACATAAAGAAAGGTGATGATTTATGTGGATTTATCTTATATTCTGCAACTTTAATTGGAAGTTATTTCAAATAATGTTTAGAAGACTTTTCAGGACTTTCTAAGTATATCATCATATTATCTGGGAAAAGTGATATTTATTTTTTGTCTTCTGTTTTGGTATGCTTATTCCCTCATTTTCTATTTCTTGTCCTTTTGCTATAGCTAAAACAATGTTAAATAATATTGGTGATAATTGGCATCCTTGCTTTACCCCTGTTGTATTATTGTAAAGGCTTATAACTTTTCTCCATTTATATATGTTTGTTCTTGAATTTAGATATCACCAAGGGATCACTAAAAGAATAAGTTAAGGATTAGGTATTAGCCTTTTCCATAGTTAGTTCATCAGGCTGTTAACTTGTTGAGGTTTGGGTATTTTTTGGTGAAATTGACTTATCTCTTATAAATAATTCCTCTTTTGGAAGATTTGAGATGTGAGGATTGGAGAAAGTGTCTAGTTTTCCATAATAGTGGCCATATTACCTGGAAGTCTACATGATTTATAAGGTTGTCTAATTCTAAATTGGATATTCTATTGCCCCAAGAGAAATTATATGATTATCATACTTAAAGAATTTAAAGGTAATACAATATTACCTGTTATTCATCCTTTGAAGAAGACTAGTGACATCATGTGTGATGACTTGCACATGAGTTGGATTAAAGTGAGGAAGATTTGTGCAAAGTTATCAGCCTCACTCTCTCTTCCTGAGTCATCAAAGTTCAACAGCAGGACAAAAGTCCAGATGACTTACAATGCCCAAGATGAAATGAATGACATTGCATCTTTAATATTGAACTAGCTCTAAACACTCCACAGCAGCTGCTTCCACCACCTTCTTAGTCATTGGAATAAGTTGTCCTCATCCACCTATTTTCCTGAAAAAGTATTAACATGCTTCAGGTAGACATCCCCCTAACTCATCAACAGTTCTGAGGCTTTCTCTCAACCTGGCTTGTTTCATCTGCCAAGAAAGCGTACCAAAGTGTTCCTGCTGCACATGCTACAGCTTCTTCGAGCCACTTAGAGAGTTGGGTAAAGGTGGACAGCAAAGGTGAGTGAGCAGCCCTGAAAATTGCTTGGCAAGCCCTCACACCAGGGATGCTAGCCCACCTTTAACATCCTTACACCCCAAGTGTCTTATCTATAAAAGTAGTAAATATACAAATTAACAAAACAAGCAATAGAGATCTTAAAAAAAAATCTCACAAATTAAACTGATCACCCAGTAAAAGAAATGACAAAAGCAGAGTGAAAACCCAAAAAATGATTAACATGTAAATTTTCTCAGATATTTAAATAATAATAATAATAATAATAATAATAATAATAATTATAGATGAAGTCAACAAAGGGCTTTATAATTACTATTTCATTTCTTCCTCAAAACAATTGTAAGAGCTTAGGTGCTATTATTATCCTCATTTTACAGATGAGGAAACTGAGGTAAAGAAAGACTAAGTGACTTGTCCAAGTCTTCCTGACTCTAGTTCCTACATTCTATCTGTTGTGCTACATAGTTGTCTGCAAAAGAGAAGTTAATACCCATTCAACAACAACAACAAAATATTCTCAGTAGGTAAGCAGCATTCCAAACTCTTTTTATGAGGGAAATGTGTTCCTGATATTTTAAAACATAACTAATATGAATTTATAAACTAATATCAAAGCAAAATTTGTAAGTAAAATCCTAACAAAAAGACTACTTCAATATAACTCAAGACATATTCATTACAAGCAATTTAAATGGACATTACAGATGCAAAAATTGTTAAACTTTAGACAAATAATTAACATAATTAAAACAAAAAACAAAATTAAAAATAAAAGTCACTTGGGTAATTTTCTCATTAAGTAAAGAAAAAGCCACTAACAAAATTCTGCAAGCATATATCAAACTATGATTTTTTTTTTTGTAGCAAAGAATTGAAAACAAAATTGCTACTCATCAATTGTGGAGTTGCTGAAAAAATGTGTTATACAAATGTAATGGAATATTAATGTGACATAAGAAAATATGAAATTGAGGAACTCAGAGAAGTTTGGAAGATATATGGGAACTGATACTAAGTGAAGTAAACAGAATCAGGAGAACAATATGCACAATGACCACAATAAATATAAATACTATAAAAGAAAATAACACTAGAAGAAAGATGCATGCTGAGGAATTTAATGACCAGTCAGCTGCAGAGGATATAGGAGTAAATGCATCTTTTTGGTATAGATTTGGTATAGGGAGACTATTAATGTAGAGCATTGTTTATACTCCAAGTCATGGTCACTGTCTTGGCTGAGTTTGTCTAAAAGCTTTTATTGGTTACATGAGAAGTCTCATAGAACTGAGTTGAAGATATATTCATGAACCACCACGATGTCAAAATAAAAATGATCAATATTTAAAAATAAAAATTGCACACCTAGACACAATTAATTATTTCCTCTTTTAATCTTTTTTTTGGGGGGTGGCAGGGGTGGCTAGGCAGTGGGGTTAAGTGACTTGCCCAGAGTCACACACCTAATATGTGTCAAGTGTCTGAGGCCAAATTTGAACTCAGGTCCTCCTGACTCCAGGGCCAGTGCTCTGTGACACCTAGTTGTGTCTACAATTAGTTTTTTCAAGACACTCACCCAATCAACTTATATTCTTTGGCTCTGAAAGAACAATGGTCAATGTGATTATTGAATAGCTGCCAGTGTTCTTTGAAGATTTTTTACAAATGAATGAGATGGCATGGGACTGGAGACTGATAAAACTCCATTTTTTTTGAGGAAAATAATAACATGCTTTTAGGTACCATTTCGTAAGATTTGCAGAGTGCTTTCTTCACAACAACTATGTGAGGTATAAGTACAAATGTTATCTTTCTTTAACAGAAGAGGTAGTTGAGACTCTGAAAGGTTAATTACTTTCTTGCTCTTAATCACACAAGCAAACGAAAAAAGGAATCCTGTATTTAAATTTGAAACTTCCCCCCTCCTCATTCTGCACTAGATGCACTTTTAAATAAATAGATCCATGACTATTTGCATGCCTTGCCAAATAAAATTTTCTTTGTTCCCAGTGAGGCTTATACATGACCAATTTACCTGATGTTTCTCTGTACATACTTATTTTCTGCCAATAAAGGGAAACATTATGCAATCAAACTACCTAAGCAAACAAAGTATAACTTTAGTTGAAAGCTTTGCAGTCCAAATGACTGTGAGTACCATACTGAATTATCCTATTGTCCTATGACCCCTAGATTAGATTTTAAGAGATTACAGTTGATGCAAATATATTACATGATGACAATCACTAACAGCTCCATCTTGATGAAGTACCCACAGATGCATGGAATAGAACAGAAGCCCTGATAGCTTTCCCATATTCCCCAGTGCCTTTAGGTTATGGTTCATAGTGTTCCTCTATACCCCATTGCCTTCCCTAATGCTCTGAAATCTCAATGAACCCTTTGGACGCCTTCACCTCAGATACTCAATCTTCTCAACTCCATTGACTTCCATTTGAAACTTCTTTTTCCAAGATTTTGAACTCTGGAGTTGATTTATTCTTTCAGCAAATGTTTTTGGTACCTCCACTTCCTCACTTCTCACTCTCTTCTTAACCCTGTTTTTCTTTTTCTTTTTTAATTTTTCTTTATTAATTTATTTTTAGTTTTCAACATTCACTTCCACAAGATTTTGAGTTCCAAATTCTCTCCCTATCTCGTCCCTCCATCCACCCCATGATGGTGTGTATTCCAAATACCTCTTCCCCTAATCTGCCCTCCTTTCTATCTCTCCCCTTCTGTTATCCCCTTCTCCTTCTGTTTTCCTGTAGGGCAGAATAGATTTCTATACCCCATTGCCTATGTATCTTATTTCACAGTTGCACATGAAAACAATTTTTAACATTCATTTTTAAAACTTTGGGTTCCAAATTTTCTCCCTTCCTCCCTCCCCACCCACCCTCATTGAGAAGGCAAGCAACTTTCATTAAGAATGCCTGAAAGTCCTCCATTTCACTGAATATCCATTTTCCCCCCAGAAGGATTATACTCAGTTTTGCTGGATAGGTGATTTTTGGCTGTAATCCTATCTCCTTTCCCCTAGAATATCATATTTCAAATCCTCCAGTACCTTAATGTATCTTCTGTTATCCTGATTGTGTTTCCACAATACTGAAATTGTTTCTTTCTGGCCGCTTGCAGAATTTTCTCCTTGACCTGGGAACTCTGGAATTTGGCTACAATATCCCTAGGAGTTTTCCTTTGGGGATCTCTTTCAGGAGGTGATTGGTGGATTCTTTCCATTTCTATTTTGCCCTCTGGTTCTAAAATATCAGGACAGTGTTCCTTGATATTTTCTTGAAAGATGATGTCTAGGCTCTTGATCATGGCTTTCGGGTAGTTCAATAATATTCAAATTATCTCTCCTGGATCTATTTTCTAGGTCAGTTGTTTTCCAATGAGATATTTCACGTTGTCTTCTATTTTTTTCAATCTTTTTGGTATTGTTTTAAAATGTCCTGATTTCTCATTAAATCACTAGCTTCCATTTGCTTCATTCTAATTTTTAAGGAAATATTTTCTTTTTTTTTAAATTTTTTTTTAAATTTTATTAATTTATTTTGATTTATCAACAATCATTTCTGTAAGCTTTTGAGTTGAAAATTTTTCTCCCCCTTCCACCTCCCCACTCTCCCAAAGGCAGCACACAATCTGATATAGGCTTTACATTTACATTCTTATTAAACATTTTCACATTAGTGAAGTTGTAAGTAAAAATTAAAACCAATAGGAAGAACCATCAGAAAGAAGAAACAAAACTCAACAGAAGGTAAAAATAAGTGATAGCGATTCAACTTCCATAGCTCTTTCTTTGGATGTGGACAGCATTTTCCATCCCTAGGCCTGTGGAGATGTCTTAGACCCTTGTAATGCTGAGAAGGGTTCATTTTAACAATATTAGTCATCGCATAACGTGGCTGTTATTGTGTAAAGTCCTCTTGGTTCTGCTCACTTCACTCAGCATCACACCATGTAAGTCTTAAGGAAATATTTTCTTCAGTGATCTTTTGGACTCCCTTTTTCACCTGGCCAATTCTGCTTTTTAAGGCATTCTTCTCCTCATTGGTTTTTTGGACCTCTTTTGCCATTTGGATTAGGCTACTTTTTAAGGTGTTATTTTCTTCAGTATTTTTTTGGGTCTCCTTTAGTAATCTGTTGACTTGTTTTTTCATGATTTTCTTGCATCACTCTCATTTCTCTTCCCAGTCTTTCCTCTACTTCTCTTTCATGGTTCTCAAAATCCTTTTTTGAGCTCTTCCATGGCCTGTGACTGATTAATATTTTTCTTGGACGCTTTGGATGTAGGAACTTTGACTTTGTTGTCTTCTTCTGGTTGTATGTTTTGATCTTTGTCAGCAAAGAAAGCTTCTGTGCTCTGATTTTTTTTTTTGCACAGTTTGCTCATGTTCCCAGCCAATTACTCAATTTTTAAACTCTTTGTTAAGGTAGGGGTCTGCTTCCAGTATGGAGGATGTACTGTCCCAAGCTTCGGGGGTTTTGCGCAGTTGTTTTCAGGGATATTTCTAGTAATCTGCATATTTTCAGTTCATCCAAGTTGGTACAATCAAGGATGAGGAGTTTACTCCTTTCCTTGCCTGTGCTCTGGTCTATGAGTGACTACAAACACTCTTTTCTGCCTTGGAACTGTGAGGAGGATTTTCTCTTCACTGCCACTACAAGCTTCACCATGCCATCACTCTTCTTCATCCCAGGACCACCACCCAGAACTGTGAAGCAGATGCTATCACAGGTAAAGCAAGAGAATGCTACACCAGCACAGAGATGCCCACAATCTCCCTCTCATCAGCCACTCTATTCCCCCTCTGTCTGTGGGCCGAGAGCCCCAGAAGTAGCTGCCACATTGGGGCTGCTCTGGGACTGGAGTTGGGACTAAACTTCTCTCTCACCGCAGTCATAGACATTTCCTACTGACAGTCTAAGTTGTTTTTGGTGTTTGTGGGTTTAGAAGTCTGGTAACCACCACAGTTGACTGTAATTGAATCCTCTGAGGCCTGCTCACTGAGGCCTGGTCTTTCCCTGTGCACCCACGCTGAACTTCGTACCTTTCCAGCCCAGCATAATAGACCTTTCCAATTAACCATCTAGGTTGTCTGGAGCTGGAAATTTGTTTCACTCTGTCTTTTTGTGGGTTCTGCTGCTCTAGAATTTGTTTAGAGCCATTTTTACAGGTATTTGGAGGGATTTGGGGGAGAGGTCAAGCAAGTCACTGCTTTCACTCCACCATCTTGGCTCTAACCCCAAAACCTCATTTTTAAAGAGAGAAAAAATAGTCTTTATTTTAAATAGATTATGTAGATTTGACATCGATTCCTTCTAAAATATTACAACAACTTAAATAATTATTTGTAAACAGTAAGAAAGGAAGTGATGCAGAGTCAATATGGTTAATTAAGAATGAGCCAACTTGAAATTCTGAAACTTTTTCCACTGCAAAATATTGTTCTTTTCCCCTAGCCTTATAAAAATGTTAATATCAATGATTTTGTAACTATTTTTGAAACTCATGCAACTTTTGTAAGAAGGAGAAGAGGAGGAATAGGCATTTATATAACATCTGCTATGTGGCTGGCCTTGCACTAAACACTTGACAAATATCTCATTTGATCCTCACAACTCTGCAAAGTAGGTATTTTTAATTATGTTTTTTTTATAGTTGAAGAAACTAGGTAAAGAGCGGCTAATTGATTTGCCTAGGGTTTCACTGCTAGTGTTTGATTTGAACTCAGATTTTCTTGACTCTAGACCAGGTCTTTATCCACTGTGCCAACTAGATAGGTTATTTTTACTTTTGCAACATATTATTCTTTTAAAAACATTTCTTCCGTAGGGTAGTAAATTTTCAATCAATATAAAGAATAATTATTAAGCAAATTCCACCCTTCAATTGTGCTCTACTCACATATGGAAGTAATAAATTAAGTATCCTTTGCTAATGGTTTGATCATCCCCAAAATAACAAGATTAATTCATCATTGCCAGATGACAGGTGGTAATAAACATTTCTAAACTCTCATAAATCATTGGTATGCCCCTCCCAATTCCTGATTCTGGTACATTAATAGCTTGTGAAAGAGCCCATGTATGATAGTTATTGACAAGTCAAGAAATAGAGTACTGATCAGTTTGAGGGAATTGAAAAAAGGGATGAATTTATCATTTAGTTCTAAAATTGACTCTTCCTACTGCCATATTGCCATTATTTGAAGTTTAAAGTAAAATAAATTGAAAGTTTATATGACAAAACTTTGGATAAGAGACAGTGTGGGGTAGTAGATAAATAGTTGACCAAAGAAGGCCTGGGTTTTATTCCTACCTCTGCTAAATACTTGTGTGACCCTAGGTGAGTCATTTAACCTCTCAATTCCTTGGGAACCTCTAAGAATATAAATTTTAGAGAAGGTGCCAATCTGCATTGGTACAGGGAATTTCCAATAAGGAGCTTCATATGCCAATGAAGTCATATTTCTGTTCCTTACTTACTCCATACCCCTTAGAATTATTTTGGATGTGAATGTTTATCTACTGACCAAAACATCTCTATCATTCAGATTCTGTTTATAATTCTAAATCATTGGGAAATTGATCTCCTTTTGATATATGCAACTTAAAATTCATGTTGGGTGTGAGTGACATTTTCATGGTGGTCAAGATGGTTTGAGAAAAATATAAAATTCAGAGGAGAAAGATTTTTAATTTTTAGGTACAAAGATCTGCTTCCTGGAGCACATCTAGAACAAGATGCCTGAAAACAAATAGACTGATATAAAAAGAACAATGGAAGTCTTACCTTCCTGTTCTAGTCTGTATCAACTTTGGAGGATGATACAGAGAACATGGTGAAGAAAAATTAAGTGATCACTCATTTTAGGTAGGAATAATTGTATTACCTCTGATTTCACTGGTATAGCAAACTCCCAGAGGAGGAAAACACTAAGAGGTTAAGTGACTTGGTTATTGTCACACAGGCAGCAAGTGTCAAAACATTCAGATGGATATGAATCTATGAGATAAATGGAAAGAAAGTGGGGGAAGAGATAAAGAAACAGATAAGCAGAGAGGTAAAGAGGAAGATGGGGACAAATATGAGACAGAGGAGGAAGAAGGAGGAGGATGTGGAGGAGGAGGAGGGGAAGGATAAGAGGAGGAGAAGGAAAGAAGAAGAAGAGAAGAAGAAGAAGAAGAAGAAAAGAAGAAGAAGAAGAAGAAGAAGAAGAAGAAGAAAGAAGAAGAAGAAGAAGAAGGAGGAGGAGGAGGAGGAGGAGGAGGAGAAGGAGGAGGAGAAGGAGGAGCAGGAGGAGGAGGAGGAGGAGGAGGGGAGTGAGAGGAGGAGGGGAGGAGGGGAGTGAGAGGAGGAGGGGAGGAGGGGGAGGGGAAGGAAGGGGTGGGGAGGAAGGAGAAAAAAGAGAAGGAAGGTTACGAAAAAAAGGAGAAAGAGAATTTAAAATTTCTGCAAAAACATAGAGACAGACTAAGATGTTACCCCCTTAGGAAAGTAATATATGATTGTCCAAAGTCGATGATTTCTTCCTTAACCTTCTTTTCCCCTGGCCGTTTGTAAATAAGTGGAATTTATTTTCCACAAATTCCCTGAAATTCTAAACTTATTTTATCCATAATAATTTCAGACACCATAGACTCCACTAATATTTCTGTGACTACATGTGCATTCTAATACCCATAAAATGTGTCTCTACATTGATCTGTGAACTAAAGTCAAATATAGTATCTCTTTTATGAGAAAGAAACAATTGTAGAACATAAATATTATCCTTGTTAATTTCACCTACTCTTCAATGATAGGATCTCATTTTCAGTCTAATTCAGCATGCAGATATAACTAGTGAAAGGTAGCAAAAATCTGTGTCATAAATGTTTATCATCTCTATCTGGAATGTGTTGTGTACAACAATAATAATAGACACTCATAGTGCTTTACAATTTAGAAATTTACTTTTCTTGTAACAGTCACATGAGTTAAGTAGTGCTGACATCATTATTTTACACATGAAAAAACTGTAGTTCAACAGAGTTCAGAAAATTGTTCATTGCCATATAGTCAGTGATTAAATTTCAATTAAATATACATATTCATTGATGGCCCTCTGCTATGTGCTAAAGATGCAACACACACACAAACACAAATAAATGATTGCAATAAAAAAACAGACACTGTCCCCTACAAATTTCCTATTACTGAGTGTTTCAGCATTAAATAGATAAGCAACTGTTTGATAGTTTGAGGAGAGAATTAACAAAAATAGTTAGGGGTAATGGGGAAGGCTTTGCATTTCAGGTAATATTTGAACTGAGCCTTGGAAAGAGCTAAGAATTTCAAGAGGCAAAGTGAAGAAGGAATTGCACTTCAGGTTTGGGAGAGTGTTCAAAAATCTGAAGAGAGGAGATGTAATACTGAGCTCAGGAAACATCAAATAGGTTAGTTTGAGTGGAATGTACTGTCAGGAAGAATAGTATTAAATAAATGTGGAAAGATTGGAAAAAGCCAGATTGTGAAGGGCCTTAAATGGCAATGTAAGACATTTGTGTTTTATCTCAGAGGAAATAGCGAGTCATCAAATATTCTTAAGAAAGGAAGTGCCATGGTCAGGTCCTTGTACCTTAGGGGAATTATTTTGGGAAGTGTGACGCATTGAGATTGTAAAGCTAAATGTCTGGAATGATGAGAGTGGATTAGGTTAAGGAAGCAATAGAAAGAGTTCCATTGTGGACATGTTAAATTTGAGAGTCCTAAAAGATTTAAATGGAGATGTCATAGAGACAATTAATAATGCATGAGCTGAGCTAGTGGATAAATGCTTATTGATTTATTGGTTTGATTTTGTAACCTTAGAGATAGTAGCTTCAGTGAAATGGTGTGTTGAGAAGCCAGATTAAAAGAGATTAAGAAGTGAAGGGGGTGTGAGGAACCCAAAAGCAGTATGTGTAGAAGATTTTTGTCTAAGAGTTTATGTTCAAAAGGGTGTGGGGGGGCACAGACAAGATTGTGGAGTAAAAGCAGTGACTTGCTTGAGCTCTCCCCCAAACCCCTCAAAATACCTATAAAAATGGCTTTAAACAAATTCTAAAGCAGCAGAACACACAAAAAGACAGAGTGAAACAAATTGCCAGCCCAAGGCAAAATGGATGGTTGATTAGAAAGGTCTATCATGCTGGGCTAGGAAAGGAACTCAGTTGTTCTGGGTGTGCAGGCAAAACAGGCCTCAGCAAACCTGGAGGGAGCCTCAGGAAACCTGCAGGCCTTAGGGGACTGAATCATGGGAAGTTGTGGCAGTTTCCAGACTTCTCAACCCACAAATGCCAAAGACAACTTAGAAGTCAGTAGGAAAAGTCTGTGAGCACAGTGAGAGAGAAGCTCATTCCCAGCCCCAGTCCCTGGGGCCCCAGGGTGGCAACTGCTTCCAGAGCTCTTGGCCTACAGACTGAGGGAGAATCCAGTGGCTAATCAGAGGGGGATGGCAGGCATCTCTTTGGTGGTGCTGAGGCAGGATTATCTTGCTTTGCCTGTACTTGGATCTCGGTCATAGTTCTGGGTGATGATCTTGGGGCAAAGAGGAGTGCTGGGGTTGTGGAGTTTGTGGTGGTGAAGCTGGAATCCTCCTCACAGTTCCAAGGCAGAAAAGAGTGCTTGTGGTCACTCATAGACCAGAGAACAGGCCTAGGAAGGAGTAAACACCTTGCCCTTGCTCATACTACCTTGGGAAAATTGAAAACTTACAGGTCCCTGGAAATATCTCTGAAAGCAGCTGCACAAAACCACTGAAGGTAGGGACAGTACATTCTCTACACTGGAAACAGACCTCTACTTTATTAAAGAGTTTAAAACTCAAGAAATTGGCTGGGATCACTAGTAAAATGTGCAGAAAAATCAGATCATAGAATCTTTATTTGGTGACAAAGAGGATCAAAACATAAAACCAGAAGAAGACAGCAAAGTCAAAGCTCCTACATCCTAAGCCTCCAAGAAAAATATCAACCAATCTCAGGCCCTGGAAGAGCTCAAAAAGGATTTTGAGGAGCAAGTAAAAGAAGCAGAGGAAAAACTAGGAAGAGAAATGAGAATGATGCAAGAAAATTATGAAAAACTAGTATACAGCTTGCTAAAGGAGACCCCAAAAATACTGAAGAAAATAACACCTTAAAATAGCCTAATCCAAATGGCAAAAGATGTCCAAAACACCAATGAGGAGAAGAATGCCTTAAAAAGCAGAAATGACCAAATGGAAAAGGAAGCCCAAAAGGTCACCGAAGAAAATACTTCCTTAAAAATTAGAATGGAACAATTGGAAGCTAGTGACTTTATGAGAAATCAAGACATTGTAAAACAAAACCAAAATAATGAACACAATATATGACAATGTGAAACATCTCATTAGAAAAAACAACTGATCTGGAAAGTAGATCCAGGACAGATCATTTAAAAATATTGGACTATCTGAAAGCCATGATCAAAAAAAGGACCTAGACAGCATCTTTCAAGGAATTATCAAGGAAAACTGCCCTGATATTCTAGAACCAGAGAGTAAAATAGAAATGGAAAGAATCACCAATCACCTCCTGAAAGAGATCCCCCAAGGAAAACTTTAAGTTATACTGTATCCAAATTCCAGAGTTCCCAGGTCAAGAAGAAAATATTGCAAGCAGCCAGAAAGAAATAATTCGTGTGTTGTGGAAACATAATCAGTATACCACAGGATTTAGCAGTTTTTACATTAAGGGACCACAGGGCTTGGAATTTGATTTTCCAGAGGGCAAAGGAGATAGAATTACAGCCAAGAATCACCTACCCAGAAAAGCTGAGTATAACCCTTCAGAGGAAAGATGTATATTCAGTGAAATAGAGGACTTTCAAGCATTCTTGATGAAAAGACCAGAGATGAATAGAAAATTTGACTTTCAAATAGAAGACTCAAGAAAAGCAAGAAGAGATAAACAGGAAAGAGAAATCATAAGGGACTTATTAAAGTTGAACTGTTTACATTCTTACATGGAAAGATGATATTTGTAACTCATGAGACCTTTGTCAGTTATTAGGGTAGTTGGCGAGAAAAAATTATACGTATAGATAGACTGATAGATCGAGGGCACAGGGTAATTTGAAGATGAATGGGTTATATCTGGAGAATAAAATTAAGGGGTAAGAGAGGATTATACAGGAAAAGGAAAAGGGGGAGGTAGAATGAAGTAAATTATCTCACATAAAAGAGACAAGAAAAGGCTTTTAAAATGGAAAGGAAGTGGGGGAAGATGAGAGGGAATAAGTGAATCTTATTCTCATTGGATTTGGCTTAAGGAGGGAATAACATACACACTCAATTGGGTATGAAAAACTATCTTACCATACAGGAAAATAGCAGGGAAAAGGATAAGAGAAGAGGGATGATAGTGGGAAGGGATAATCAGAAGCAAACATTTCTGAGGAACGACAGGTTCAAAAGAGAGAACAGAATAAATATGGGGGGCGAGATACGATGAAGAGAAATATAGTTAGTTTTCTACAGCATGACTACAAAAGTATAATGTATATAAAGTTGCTT
Organism: Phascolarctos cinereus; assembly: GCF_003287225.1. Classification (NCBI taxonomy): domain Eukaryota; kingdom Metazoa; phylum Chordata; class Mammalia; order Diprotodontia; family Phascolarctidae; genus Phascolarctos; species Phascolarctos cinereus. The sequence continues at coordinate 201,229,757 of NW_027555958.1, read as the reverse complement.
GCCTTCTCAATGAGGATAAGTGGAGAGGGAGGAAGGGAGAAAATTTGGAACCCAAAGTTTAAAAACAAATGTTAAAAAATTGTTTTCATATTCAACTGTGAAATAAGACATATGGGCAATGGGGTATAGAAATGTATCCTGCTCTACAGGAAAATAGAAGAGGAAGGAGATAAGAAAGGGGGGGATAGAAGGGAGGACAAATCAGAGGAAAGGGTGTTCAGAATGTATGCTGTCTCGGGGTTGGGGGAGGGATAAGATGGGGAGAAAATTTGGAATTCAAAATCTTTTGGAAGTAAATGTTGAAAACTAAAAAATAAATTAATGAATCTGGAAAAAAAAAAGGTAGGAAAAATGTAAAGTGATACCCTGGGTGAATGGCAGGGTCAATTGAAGGAATATTGAGACAGAGGAAGTGTTGAAAATACTTGTGGGCATCAACGAAGAAGAAAGTTGGTAAGACATTGAAAATGAGTGAAATGAAGAGAATAATGGTGGAGACAAGCGCAAGGAGAGGTTTGGGATTAGGTATGTAAGCAAAGAGAATGGACTTTGAGAAGGAAAGGACTACCCCCAAACATAAATAGGAATTTTTTTTTTTTTTTGCCTGTGGAAGGTACCATAAGCTGCCTCTGAAATACACTCTTATATTTGTGGTAGGGAGGTAAATCTTCTCAGACAGCAGAATATGGCCACTTTGTGTGCTATGCTGGGAAGCTGAGTGGAATGGGGAAAGGAGTTGCTATGAAATTACCAGGAGTAGTTCTTGTCGAGTAGTTGTAAAGTAATATCTCTTCTAAGCTCTGAATGGACAGCAAGTGGTGCCAGTGCCCTCTGATTTTATCATCTTTTAAATTTGGCACAGTGGGGAAAATTTTGTTCACTGTACACTAATTGTGGTTCTGGGGCCCCAAGGTAGATAGTGATGGGAAGAGAAGAAATGGGGGAGACAGACAATAGAATGCAGAGGAAGGAGATTAATTTGCCTAGAACATAAAGTGAAGGGAAAAATGCTTATGTGAAATGTCAGTCAAGGAAGATAAATGGGGTGGGTTATGGCAATCAGTTGTCAAAGCAGTCAGGAAAGATGACAGATAAGTGAGATTCATCCTCCCACATAATGTTATGCTGCAAGTAGAGTGAGGAAAAAATTCTAGGAACCTATAAAGCTTGATCATATACTTCTTTTCAAAAATATTTAACAAATAATTGCTCATTAAGTACAAACTGATCTTCTTACTGGAAAAAAAGGTAAAGAGATGAAGTGCTACTCAACAGCTCAACAAGGCGGATGATATCTCCCTTGATGGAGACAAGAAATGATGTAAGTAAAAGAGTCTGTTGATGCACAAAGGAATTAAAATATTTTTCAAGTGGATGAAAGCTAGAATAATTTAAACTAATAAAGGGATGAAGAACCACCTAACATTTGGAGTTCCATAATTTGATTTAGCAGATACCATTTTGGACTTGGAGTTAGAAAGACCTGAGTTCAACTACTACCTCAGACACATAAGCTTTGTGACCCTGGGAACAACATTTAAACTTTCTCAGCCTCATTTTTCTTATTTGTAAAAGAGGAATACTATTAACATCTATATCACAGTGCTTTCATGAGGATTAAATTAAACAATATATGTAAATTTCATTGCAAATCTTAAAGCTCTTTGCATGTATGATCATCATCATCATTCATTATCATTTTTTGGGTATTTTTATTGTTATTATCAAAAAGTACATGAGACTTCCTAGACAAGGGTTAGCTAGACTTTCAGAGAAATCACAGAATGATAAAGAAGATCTATAAATATTACTAGGAAGTAGTAACATTTTTTTTTGTTTTGTGTTGTCTTTTTAGGCAATTGGGGTTAAGTGACTTGCCCAGGGTAACACAGCTAGTGCGTGTCAAGTATTTGGTCTGAGGGGGGGATTTGAACTCAGGTCTTCCTAACTTCAGGGCTGGTGCTAGCTGCCCCAAAATAGTAAGATTATCAGCAGCAGAAACTGGTGGCCCTGGCTCCGATGAATACTAGAGAAATATGTTCAAAAGTTGATATGTTTTTGCATGGCCAACATGAAAGTATTATATATTCCTGCATGTTGAATTAAGGATATGACAGGATTCTTTCTGGACCCCTCTGAGGTTTCAGCTCAAGATACACAGACACAGACACAGACACACACACAGACACAGACACACACACACACACACAAACGTGCACATGCACATACACACATATACACGTGTGTATATTTACAAATATGTATGTATATGTGTATATGTGTACATGTATATACATATTGTGTGCATATATATACATACACTTCATACAACAGAGAAAACAATGTAGTACATATAAAGAAGAACAGACATGGAAGTATCCTTCACTTTCTTGTTAACAATAACTGAGAAGACAGTCAGAAATGTTATTCAGGGCTTCAGATGTCTAATGATAACATTAATTAAGTTAATCATATCAATGGTTATTAAATAAAGTGAAGCTCAATTCTTAAAAAAAAAAAGAGGAAGTAAATGGTCCTCATAGATATCATGGTTATATATTAGTGTTTTACCACTTGCCATAAAATGTATTTACATTTGCTGTATAAAAAAAAAAAATTGTATGTGCTTAACTGTGTATGTGCTTCTTCATGTCTATTACTAATAGACTGTAATCTCACTAGAAACAGGGACTATTTTATATTTACATTTGTATCCTCTGCATTCAATATATTTCTGGGATTACAGTAGGTGCCTAATAAAGATATATTAAATTTAATTGCAACTAATTAGATGATATGTTCTTGGAAAAAGAAGAGTATGGAGTTATTTGTGGTAGATTTCAGTGATTGGGACACTGGCTGCAGGTTTGTAGATTATATTTGGCAGGATTTGTCCTGATCTGGATTGGCATAAGAAACAACTGAGATAGGAATTTGCATGCCTTTGTTATCTCATCCCCTTTCTTGTTCTTTTCCCTACTTGCTACATACACCAAATTGCTATTTAAAAATAATGTTATTAAATGATCATATTATGTCAGCATAATGTGTAAACAAATTGAAAAACTGTAAAAGTGGACATCTAAATTTTAAGGAATTAGATCAAATTGAATGTCATGAAGGAGACAAGGACTACAATGCCATTAGAATAATTAGATATTGCTAAGAAAAATAATCACCTAAAATCATCATATAAAACAAAGCTGAAAATTACACCAATGAGTTAACTTCTGTAAAGAGAGTTCTTGAGAGATGACAGAAAATTTGAATTTTAAATTGCTTTCAAATAAGAATTATCACATTGCCATCACGTTGACACTAATGAGTTAATAAAGAACATTCCCAGTTGTAAGCAAATATTGGGTCCCCTCCATCTCACCTCATGACCTCGTAGTATAATTTATAAAATGGAAAAAGTGACACTACAATGAAAGAAATACAACAAATTAAAATTGTTTTCTACTTTTGTGAAAAAAAATATAAGAATATAGTTTGTAAGTTCTTTATCTTATTTTATTATTTATATGTGTCAAACAGCTAAAACATTTTGAGAGTAACAAATGGAAGTACTCAGCATCTTTTTATGGTTATTATTGTTTGAAAAAATGCTCCCTGGTTGCTTTTCTGTTTAAAATATCTAATCCTCTTTCTTTCTCATAGAAAGACATCATAAGAGGATAAAAATGTAAAAAGAAACTAAAAATACCTGCAATATTAAACAAGAGATGTGTTAAATCTTTTCAATAACATGAAAAATTGAGTACTTATTGCCCTTTCTCTTACTTAATTTTCTATATTTGCATGATGAATTATTATTTTCCTCTGCTTCATTCAGATCTGTGATTTCATCAAAGCAAGGAATTCCCTAGAGTGAAAATTCCCTCTTCTAACTGAGTTTGTCATTTTTTTTTGCAATTAATTATCTCATAAAATTGCCTGGGGACCCTGAGGGTTTAAATAACTTCCCCAAGACCATATAGCTGGTAAGTGTCAAAGGGATGACTTTAAAACAGGTCATCTTAACTCCATTGCTAGTTTCCTCTCCATTATACCATGTTAGCTCAAAAGCTTATTATTCCTATGTAACATATGTTGGGAACCAGCAATGTAATAGGGCTAACAGAAAATAGACAATTACACGTAGAACCTAACCAGTGGCTTTATAAAACATACAAGACAAGGAATGAAAAGAAAGATTCAAGGAAACCTGTGTTATAATATACATATGTAGTGTCTTCTGTCCGCGGAGTACCATAGTAATTACTGGGATGGTACAAACATTATATAAGACATCATTCTGCCATCATAGAATTTATTGTCTAATATGCTCAGAAGACAAAAGAATATATACTATTATATACAGAATTGCAAAAGAACCTTATGTTAAGTACATCCATTCATGGAATGAGTTAGAGATGAAAGAGAACTTAAAGATCATCTAATTGACCTCCTTGCACTTTATAGATATATACATATTTAATTTATATAGATATAGATAGGTTTACACAGCCTTGTTTCACTCCATTGGTGACTGGGTAACCACAAGAGCATCATCTTACCCAAAACGAGGGTAAGCATGCCATCGTGAAATAGACATACAATACTGATGAGCTTCTCCAAGCAATCAAATTTTAATGTAATTTTCCATAATTCTTTACTACTAACTGTATCAAAGTCCTTGGTCAGATCTATACACATTGTGTGCAGACCTCTGTTCTATTCTTGACATTTTTCCTGGGGTTATTGGACAGCAAACACCATATCAACACTTCCTTGGCCCTTTCTGAAGCCACACTGGCTCTCAGGTGAATGAGCATGTCCCAGGTGAAGGGTTGACCTATTAAGGAAGCCTCTGGCAAGAATCTTGCCAGCAATGACTGAGAGAGAGGCCCCCCATTGTGATTGTCACCAAACAATCTATTTCCTTTACTTTGGGAGCTGACCTCCTCTTGCCATATAACCCGGAAAATTTCAGTCAGCTTTTATATGAGCAATGGACCCCCCACCTTGTAAATCTCAGCTGTTTAGATACATAAACATTTTATGTATATAGATATAGATAGGTATATATGTATACATATGAATGTGTGCATGCATGTGTATGTATATATAACATATATGTATATATAATATTCATATATATATTTGTATGTGTGCTCAAATTATAATTTGATATATATTTACTTATGGCCTCTTACATGCAAAGTGCTATATGGGCATTCCCTCAATTTCTGATTCTTTGTCACTACAAAAAGAGCTGCTCATAAATACCTTTCTACATATAGGTCCTTTACCTTTTTCTTTTATCTCTTAGGGATAAAGACCTAGTAGATGTATTTCTGGGTCAAAGGGTATACACAGTTTTCTAGCCATTTGGACATAGTTCTAAATTGCTCTCCAGAATGGCTGGATTAGTTCACATTTCCAACAGTGCATCCTAATTTTCCCATATCCTTTCCAGCACTTGTCATTTCTTTTTTCTATCATGGCATATAAACCAATTTGGTGTGAAGTGGTGCCTCAGAGTTATTTTAATTTGCATTTCTCTAATCAATAATGATTTAAAGTTGTTGTTGTTTTATAGATAGCTTTGATTTCTTCTTCTGAAGACTGTTCATATCCTTTGAGCATTTATCAACTGGGGAATGATTCATATTCTTATAAATTTGGCTTTTTTATATATTTGAGAAATGAGGACTTTGCCATAAAAATATTTTCCACTTTCCTAGTTTTTTCTAATCTTGGCTGCATTGGTATTGCTTGTGCAAAAACATTTTAATTGAATATAATATGTGCTCATAAATTATTCCCTTATCCATATATCTGACAAATAAAATGTCCCATGCTCACCTAATTTGCTTATGATAGCAACCTGTATGCCTACGTCAAGTACCCATTTTGAACTTATCTTTGTATACTGCATACGATAGTTGTCTATACCTAGTTTCTTCCAAACTGCTTTCCATTTTTCCTAGTTTTTTTTTTTTTTTGCCAATAGTGATTCTTATCCCAAAAGCTTGGATCTTTATGTTTATCAAACACTATATTTTTATGGTCATTTGCTATCCTGTATTGTGCATCTAATCTATTCCACTGCTCCACAACTCTATTTCTTAGTCAGTACCAGATTGCTTCGATGATTACTACTTTGTAATACAGGGTGAAATGTGAAATGACTAAGTTGCCTTCCTTCAGTTTTTTCATTGATTCCCTTAATATTCTTGGCCTCTTGTTCTAGATGAATTTTGCTATTATATTTTCTAATTCTATAAAATAATTTTGGTAGTTTAGTTATTATGCATTGAATAAGTAAATTAATTTAGGTAGAATTGTCATTTTATGATATTATTTCAGATCTACCCATGAGCAATTAACATTTCTTCAGTTGTTTGGAGCTGACTTTATTTGTGTGAAAATTGTTTTATGCTTGTGTTCATATATATGAGTTTGTCTTAGAAGGTAGATAACCAAGCACTTTTTTTTATTGTCTGCAGCCATTTTAAATGAAATTTCTCTCTATCTTCCTGCCAGACTGTCTTGTTAATATACAAAAATGCTAGTCATTTATGTGGGCTTACTTTATATACTGTAAATGTGCTGAAGTTGTTAATTGTTTCAACTAGTTTTTTCATTGATTCTCCAGAATTCTCTAAGAATACTATCAAATCTGTGAAGAGTGATAGTTTTGTTTTTCTTATTTCTTCAATTTGTTTTTCTTTTCTTATTGTTATGGATAACATTTCTAGTACAATATTGATTATTTGTGGTGTTAATGGGCATCTCTGCTTCACCCTAATCTTAAAGGTAAGGCTACTAGCATACCTCTATTACAGATAATGCTGCTAATCATTTTAGACAGATACAATTTATCCTTTCAAGGAAAGCTTCATTTATTCCTATGCTTTCTGATCTTTCTAATAGGAATCAGTTGTATCTTGTGAAAAACTTCCTCTGCCTCTACTAACATAATCATCTATCTATCTATCTATCTATCTATCTATAGTGTGTGCAAACACACACACATACACGCACACACATACAATTATATGTTATGCAGACAAATCTTCTAATACTGAAGCAACCCTGGATTTCTGGTATAAATCCTACATGGTCATAGGGTGTATGATCTTTGTGATATATTGTTGCAATTGCCATGCTAATATATTATTTTAAAATTTTACATGAATATTAATTAAGAAAACAGTTTATAGGTTTCTTTCTCTATTTTTGCTATTTCTGGTTTAGGTATTAGCATCACATTTGTGTCTTAAAGTAATTTGGTAGGAGTCCTCGGCCTATTTTCCCAAATAGTTTATATAGTAGTGCAATCAATTATTTTTTTTTAATGTTTGGTAGAATTCTCTTGTAAGGCCATCTGTTCCTGGGAATTTTTTCTTACGGAGCTCATTGATGACTAGTTCAATTTCTTCTTCTAAGATAGGATTATTCAAGTATTCTATTTGCTTTTTATTATTCTGGTTAGTTTATATTTTTGTAAATATTCACCTATTTCACTTAGATTGCCAGTTTTACTGTCATATAATTAGGCAAAATGACTTGTAGTTATTGCTTTAATTACATCTTCATTGCTGACAAATTCACTCTTCATTTTTGTTATTGGTAATTTGATTTTCTCCTTTTTTTGAAGATATAATGTATACTTTTTATTACTTAAAATAAAAAAAGGTTTTACACAAACAAAATTAAAAGCATATTTTTTTCACATGGGGGTCCCTTTCCCATTTTTTTTTAAGTAGGAAAACTTTTAATCCATATCTACACGGAAACCATAAAATAAAAGCACATAATGACTGTTTTAAAGAATAAATCAGAGTAACAATAATAGATTATGTTAAAGAGAATAAACATATTAACTTAACATATCAAAATTTTGGAGATGTACTCAAAATAATGCTCAATTGTATGTTCTTGGTTAACCATGTTAACAAAAGAGAAATGGAAAAATGAATTTGTGGCCAAATAAATTAGAAAACTAATCAATTGATATTCTGGAAGTAATTTCAAAATAGTAAATTATGAAAGTAAAAGAAAAATAAAATAGACAAAAATGAATTATCAAATTGAAAAATAAAATGCTTTTTTTAAAAGAAGACTGATATACTTTATGATAAATTCATAAATTAAATCAAAAGGAGGGAAAAGGAAAACCAAGTTACCCAAATCAGAAAAGAAACATTATTAAAAACATTGAAAGAATAAAGAGGGGCAGGTAGGTGGAGCAGTGGACAGAACACCGAACCCGAATTCAGAACGACCCGAGCCCAAATCTGACCCTAGACCGAACATCTGACACCTAGTAGCTATGTGACTCTGGGCAGGCCACTCAACCCCAACTGCTTCTTAATGTTCCACTTCAGTCTTGTATTTGAAAGTAAAATTTTCTATTCAGCTCTGGTCTTTTCATCAAGAATTCTTGAAAGTTCTCTATTTCACTCTATTTCACTGACCATTTTTTCCTCTGAAGGATTATACTCAGTTTTGCTGGGTAGGTGATTCTTGATTGTAAACCTATCTCCTTTGCCCTCCAGAATATTATATTCCATGCCCTGCAGTCACTTAATGTAGAAGCTGCTAAATCTTGTGTTATCCTGATTGTGTTTCCACAATACTTGAATTGTTTCTTTCTGGCTGCTTGCAATATTTTCTCCTTGACCTGGGAACTCTGGAATTTGGCTACAATATTCCTAGGAGTTTTCCTTTGGGGATCTCTTTCAGGAGGGGATCAGTGGATTCTTTCAATTTCCATTTTGCCCGCTGGTTCTAATATATCAGGGCAGTTTTCCTTGATAATTTCTTGAAAGATGATGTCTAGGCTCTTTTTTTGATCATGGCTTTCAGATAGTCCAATAATTTTTAAATTCTCTCTCCTGGATCTATTTTCCAGGTCAGTTGTTTTTCCAATGAGATATTTCACATTGTTTTCTAATTTTTCATTCTTTTGGATTTGTTTTACAGTGTCTTGATTTCTCATAAAGTCACTGTCTTCCAATTGCTCTATTCTAATTTTTAAGGAAGTATTTTCTTCAGTAATCTTTTGGACTTCCTTTTCCATTTGGCCAATTTTTCTTTTTAGGGCATTTTTCTCCTCATTGGCTTTTTGGACCTCTTTTGCCATTTGGGTTAGGCTATTTTTTAAGGTTTTATTTTCTTCAGTATTTTTTGGGTCTCCTTTAGCAAGCTGTTGACTTGTTTTTCATGATTTTCTTGCATCACTCTCATTTCTCTTCCCAGTTTTTCCTCTACTTCCCTTACTTGCTTCTCAAAATCCCTTTTGAGCTCTTCCAAGGCCTGGGACTGATTCATATTTTTCTTGGAGGCTTTGGATGTAGGAGCTTTGACTTTGTTGTCTTCTTCTGGTTGTGTGTTTTGATCTTCTTTGTCACCAAAGTAGGATAATATAGTCTGACTCTTTTTGTGAGGTTTGCTCATGATCCCAGCCAGCTACTTGAGTTTTAAGCTCTTTGTTAAGGTAAGAGTCTGCTTCCAATGTGGAGAATGTACTGTCCCAAGCTTCGGGAGAGTTTGTACAGCTGTTTTCAGAGATGCTTCTGGGGACCTGTAAATTTTCAGTTCTTCCAAGGTGGAATGATAAGGGGCGAGGCATTTACTCTTTTCCTGGAATGTGCTCTGGTCTACCAACGACCAACCACAAACAGTCTTCTCTGTCTTGGAACTGTGAGGACAGTTTCCCCTCCACAGCCAGTACAAGCTCCACCATGCCAGCACTCCTCCTCACCCCAGGACCACCACCCAAAACTGTGATCCAGATCCAAGCACGTGCAAAGCAAGAGATTCATGCCTCAGCACTGGCAAAGAGATCCCTGCAATCCCCCTCTCATCAGCCACTTGATTCCCCCTCAGTCTGTGGGCTGGAAGCTCAGGAGGCAGCTGCCTCCCCAGGCCAATTTCCTTGGGGAATGGGGCTGAGACCTCATGCTGTTCTCTCACCACCGCAGAAACAGACTTTTCCCACTGACCTTCTAAGTTGTCTTTGGCATTCGTGGATTGAGGAGTCTGGAAACCACCACAGCTGCGTGAGATTCAGTCCTCTGAGGCCTGCTCCAGGTTCACTTTGGCCTGCATGCCCACACAGCACTGTGCTCCGCTTCCAGCCCAGTTTAATATACCTTTCTGATCAATCATCCAGGTGGTCTTGGGCTGGAAATTTGTTTCACTCTGTCTTTTTGTGGGTTCTGCTTTAGAATTTGTTTAGAGCCATTTTTTGTGGGTATTTGGAGGGGTTTGGGGGAGAGTTCAAGTAAGTCACTGCTTTCACTGATTTTCTCCTTTTAAAAAAAAATCAAATTAACCAATGGTTTATTTTATTGATTTTTTAAAAAATAAAAATAGCTCACAATTTTATTACTTCAATGGTTTTCTTGCTTTCAATTTTATTAATCTCTCCTTTGAATTTAAGGGTTTCCAGTTTCATATTAAATTGGGGATTTCTATATTTTTTAAAGTTCTAGTTGCATGTCCAATTTACTGATCTATTAGTTTTCTATTTTATTCATGTATGCATTTAGATACATAGTATTTCCCCCTAAGTATTACTTTGGCCACATCCCATAAATTTTAGTATTTGTTTCATTGTTGTCATTTTCTTAAATGAAAGTGTTGTTTCTGTTCTATTCTTTGACCCACTCATTCTTTAGGATTAGATGATTTAATTTCTTTTTTTTTTATTAATTTACTTTGATTTTATTTTTAGGCAGTTGGGGTTAAGTGACTATCCCAGGATCACACAGCTAGTAAGTGTCAAGTGTTTGGTCTGAGGATGGATTTGAATGCAGGTCCTTCTGACTTCAGGGCCAGTGCTCTATCCACTGCACCACCTAGATGCCCTGATAACTTCTTTCTTTTTTTTTTTAAATTTTATTAATTTATTTTGATATATCAACAATCCCTTCCATATGCTTTTGAGTTTAAAATTTCTCTCTCCCTTCTTCCCCATTGCCCTCCTCAAGGTGGTACACAATCTGATATAAGCTACACATATACATTCCTATTAAACATATTTTCACATTAGTCATGTTTTAAGGAAGAATTAGAACCAATAGGAGGAACCACCAGAAAGAGGAAACAAAACTCAACAGAAGAAAAAAATAGCGAGTAGTATGTTTCAATCTGCATTCAAACTCCACAGTTCTTTCTTTGGATGTGGATAGTATTTTCCATCATGAGGCCTTTGGAGATGTCTCAGATCCTTGTATTGCTGAGAAGGGTTAAGTTTATCAATATTAGTCATCACCCAACGTGGCTGTTATTGTGTACAACATTCTCTTGGTTCTGCTCATTTCACTCAGCATCAGATCATACAAGTCTTTCCAGGTTTTTCTGAAGTCAGCCTGTTCATCATTTCTTATAGCATAATAGTATTCCATTACATTCATATGCCACAACTTGTTCAGCCATTCCCCAATTGATGGGCATCCTCTCAATTTCCAATTCTTCGCCACCACAAAAAGAGCTGCTATAAATATTTCTGCACATGTGGGTCTTTTTTCCCATTTGTATGATCTCTTTGGGATATAGCCCTAGAAGTGCTATTGCTGGATCAAAAGGTATGCACATTTTTATAGCCCTTTGGGGTAGTTCCAAATTACTCTCCAAAACGGTTGGATCATTTCACAACTCCACCAACAATGCATTAGTGTTCCAATTTTCCTACATCTCCAACGTTTATCATTTTCCTATTTTGTCATGTTGGTCAATCTGGTAGGTGTGATGTGGTACCTCAGAATTGTTTTGATTTGCATTTCTCTAGTCAATAGTGATTTAGAGCATTTTTTCATATGACTATAGATGGTTTTAATTTCTTCATCTGAGAACTGCCTGTTCATATCTTTTGACCATTTATCAATTGGGGAATGGCTTGTGTTCTTATAAATTTGTCTTAATTCTCTATATATTCTAGAAATGAGGCCCTTATCGATGATTTAATTTCCAATTAATTTTAACCTATGTTTCCATGGCCTTTTATGAATGTCATTTTATTGCATTATGATCTGAAAATGATGCATTTAGTATTTCTGCATTTGGTTATGAAATTTTTTATGCCCCAATAAATGGCTGGTTTGTGTGAAGGTGCCATGTACCACTGAGTAAAAGATATATCCCTTTCTATTCCCATTCATTTTGCTCCAGAGGTCTATTATATCTAACATTTCTAAGATTATATTAATCTCTTTAACTTCTTTCTTGTTTGTTTTTGTTAAATTTATTTAGATCTGAGAGGACAAAATTTAGGGCCCCTTCTAGTATAGTTTTATTGTCTATTTCCTCTTATAATGTTTTTAAGTTTTCCTTTAAAAAATTGGATGTTATCCTACTTGGTGCATGCATTTTTAGTATTAATATTACTTCATAGTCTATGATGTTTTAGGAAGACAATTTTTTACTTTTTCTTTTTCTGATATCATGATTGCTACCTACTTGTTTTTTTAACTCCAGCTGAAGCATAGTAGATTTTGCTGCAGCCCCTTATTTTTACTCTGCGCTATCTTTCTGTTTCAAATGTATTTCTTGTAAACAACCTATTGTCAGATAGATGGAGAGGGCACTATCCCAAGTTTCTGATTTTTTGGCTGCCATTTCCAGAGCTATTTCTGGGAATTTGTAAGTTTTAAGTTTTTCCAAGGTTGTATGATCTAAGAGAAGGGGTGGTCGCTGCTCTCCTGGCCTTTTCTCTGGTCTTTAAATGACCACAAAAAATTTTCTCCACCTGGGAACTGTGACCAGGGCTTCTGCTCCCTTGAGGCTGCAAGTGCTTTCACTCACTTTATAGCTTTGAAAATGTAACTCTGTTCTCTGCTTTCCTGTGGCTGCAAACAATAGTGGTCCTTTTTGCCTTGGACTTGAGACCAGGACTCCTTCTGCTATGTCAGCAACCACAAAGACATTTCTCTGACATGGAACTATGACCAGGGCCCTTGCTCTCCTGTGGCTTCAAGACCTAGTATAAATAGTGCACCTCTTGGCATTGGGATTGTGACTCAGAACTGAATATGCACAATGCAACAGGGTCCTTCATTCAGTACCAGCAGAGTCCCCTGTAATCTCCTTTTGACCAGTTGTCATAGCCCCTTTACCATCTGTGGGCTTAAAGATTCCAAAGCTGCTGCTTCCACTCATGCAGCCACCTACAAAACCTGCTGTTGGCTTGCTGAGTGCTGCCTACACTGCACTGTGCTCCAGGCCCAACCAACACCCCAGTGATATAAATGTTTCTTGCTGAACTCCTAAACTGTATTGGTCTGAAAAAAAAAAGTCTTACCATGAACTTTTGTTGGTTCTGCTACTCCATAATATTATTTGAGGTATTGTTTTAAAATAGTTTGGAGGGAAATTTGGAAGAGTTCAGGTGAGTTCCTGCCTTTACTCTACCATCTTGCTTATAATTTGTTACTAATGGTGATATGCCTTTAAGTGCCGACATCAAGGAAATCATCATGAATGTTTATAATAAGAAAATTAAAAGTGGGCTGAACAATCATGTGTTAAGAAGTTGAGCTGGTCTGCACAAGTTGATGTACCAGGTTCCACAAAACACTAGAGAAACAAAAGAAAACCTCCAGCTGATTAAGTAGAATTTCATTGGAGGATTTATAGAAAATAATGGATGAAAATAATCTAGAATAAGAAGCTGTGGATAGATGAGAAATCATACAAAAAAGAAGTAATAATGTACTGATAAAATCATATATTCATCAGAATATCATATATTTCACATATAAGATGAGACAATAAAGTAAGGAAATTAATGTCCAAGTTTTGTTTTACATCACAGATTTAGCTTTCATAATGTCTTATAAATTTAGAGTGAAAGGGAACCATAGTAGTTGTTGAGTCTAACCTCCTAATTTTGTAGATAAAGGCTCTGAGGACTAGAAAGGTTAAATAACTTACCTAGGGTGAAACAGCTAATCAGTGTTCAAAGCAGGGTTAAAACATCCATGACTCAACATTGTCTCCATAATACACACACACACACACACACACACACACACACACACACATAATCGCACACACACACACACAAACACACACACTTATGTGTATGTATATGTATGTATGTATATATACATATACAGATATAGATATATACATATGTGTATATACATATAGATATAGACATAGACATAGACATAGACATAGACATAGACATAGACATAGACATAGACATAGACATAGACATAGATATAGATATAGATATAGATATAGATATAGATATAGATATAGATATAGATAGATATAGATATAGATATAGATATAGATATAGATATGCATAGGGTAGTAGATGAAAGAAAACTAGTGATCAAATCCTGCCCCTGACACATACTGGCTGGATAATGTCACCTGGACAATTCATTGAGCCTTTCAATACTCCAAGTATCTCTCTAAGATTGTAAATTGCTGTTCTGAATTGGTAGAAGGACACTGCACACTGAAATTTATGTTACTGAAAACATAGACCTTGACCAACAAAGAGACAGACAGATAGATATATGTAAAAGATAGATAAATATATAGATGATAGATAGATAGAGATAGATGATAGATAGATAGATAGACAGACAGACAGACAGACAGATGGAGAGATAGATAGATAGATAGATAGATAGATAGATAGATAGATAGATAGATAGATAGATGACCGCTTAATAATAGCATCTATCTTACAAGATTGTTGTGAGGATAAAATGACCTAATACTTTTAAATTGCCTTACAGAATTTGAAGTGATAAAGTAATGCTAGCTGTTATGAATTTTAGAGAAGTAGAAGAAAGTTCATGTATGTAGACAAATATATTTAGAAAATGTAGTATATGTGCATATAAATATGAATATTATGTGTAATTATGTGAGAAAAAATATTATATATTGCCACTTGTGAATTTCTTATATTTAGTTGTTTTTTTCAGGCTTTGAGAAAAAATAAAATGGGATTAATTTCACCCCAATATTTACTCCATTAAAGCTCTGTGATTTAAAATGAATGTTGCTGAGGATGGCAATTATACTATTTGGTTCCTTCTGTAAGAATCTCAAAATACTTAACAGTTTTCATCCAATTTGCTCACATAACAACCCTGTGAGATATGCCAGGCACAGCTATTTCACATCCAAATAAATCAATGCAGAAATCCTACCCACTGTGTTATCAGTTAAAACAGGATTAGAAGTCACAACCTTGGAAATTTTATCTGTCTTTCTATATTCCACCTTCACTAAACTGTACTGTATGCATTACCCAAGCTTCCTTTTCCTAACTATTAATCAAATGCATAACTCAAATGACCAAAACTCTTATAAATGTACTAGTTTATGGCAAAATTGAAAGGAATGGTTTAAAATCAATCACTATTCATGTATCCACCCTTTATACATAATTCCCTATAAAGGCACTGCATCATTATTTTAGTCACACTGTGCTAGATGTTACTAAAACACTACCCAAGTCAAAAATAAATCAGATATTTCCCATTACCTACTGAATAAAATACAAATTCCTGATCATGACATTCTTAGATCATTACAATTTAGCTACATCTTACGCTTCCAGCCTTATCTCACATATCACTCCTCATACTATTCCAGCTGAAAGGGACTTAGAAATTCAGAACCACAGACTCACAGGATCTCAATATTGAAAACAACCTCAAAGATAATCTGGTCCAACTGCTAAGTTACCTAGAATCCCCTATAAACCTACTCTACCAGTGATCCTCAGGGTTTTGTGTGAAGACATCTAGTAAGGTAGAACACAATATTAGTTTTTAAGGAAATTTTTCCTTACATCAAACCTAAATCTTTCTTTCCAAAACCTTTACATATTGCTTCTATTCTCCCCTCTGAGATCAAAAACAAATTAGCTCCATATTACTGTAGCATATGCGGTGGCCCATACCCCAGTAAAATGTCTTGGCAGATGTGCTAAACCAGGTTGAATATAGCTAACAGGTTTCAAATACATAGGTACATTAAGGAGATGCTTACCCAGAGAATGTGAAGACTTCTCCTGTCAGAACTGATGGATAAGAACAATTTGTTCCCATGGCTATGAAAGTAGCTGAAGCAAACATTGTGGAATACTTACAGCTTGGCAAGACATCAAAGATTCCAAAGTCATCCATTGTATCCTGGGCTGTCCCATCCACCTGTCATCTGCCTTTTGTCTTCCATGAAGCTTCGATGTCTCTGGAAGAGAGAGTCATGCCGATGACTACATAACTCCAATTCATTTGAATCCAAATCACTTGCAAGTCAAGACACCACTCATTGTGATGTAATTGGTCTTTTTTTAAAATGATGAAAAAAACATCTCTTCCATTTGATAACTCTTCACATAATTGATGACTTGTACAATATCTTACTCTTCAAGCTAAATATTAACTAGTTCCTTCATTTAATCAGGTAGCTAGCTGGTGCATTGCATAGAGCATTAAGCCTCAAATCAGAAGGGCCTCAGTTCAAATCTGGCCTCAGATGCTTACTAGCTATGTAACCCTGGGCAAGTTGCTTAATGTCTATCTGTCTTAGTTTCCTAATCTGTAAAATACAAGATCTAAAAATAATAGAATAGGTTTTCCTAATTCCAGGATTATTGTGAAAATAAAATGATGTGATATTTTTAAAAAGCTGTAAACTTCAAAGTGCTAAATAAATGATAGATACTATCATTATTTTAGATAATAATAATAATAATAATAACTTTGTATGGAATTATCACAAGGCTCATTACTACCCTGGACACACCTCTCTGGATGCCAGATAGTTATCAATGCTCTTCCTAAAATGTGGTTCTCAAATCTGACCCATAACTCCAAGCTTAGTTTAGCCCAAGTTTGCATTTACTTTTGGGGAAGACTTATTACACGCGTTCACCTCCACAAAGTCCCGTTCCAATGCTACATTGTATCATAGGGATGACCCTGAGCTTTCAAAGACTACCCAACTAGAATAAAAATTCCAGAACATTGCATCAGCTGATAAAGATTCCAGTTAAGGTCTTGGCAACAATCTGTGTCTGCATTCTGGCAACCAGCCTACCCAAGTATAGAAAGATTCATTCCAAGTCTACTGGCCATGTGGAGAACAATCCTTTGGCCACAGAAATCCATGAAACAAAGAAAAATGCTGAATATAAAATAATTCAATAAATCAGCAAGCATTCTTTAAATACAAATTTTGTGTGAGAACCTGAGCTGGGTACTTAACATATAAAAAATAAAAATGAAATAGTTCTTGGCTTCAAGGAACTTAAATTTTACAGAGGTGAGAAAACTAATATGACATGTACATGTATACATATATACAAAATAAATACAAGGCAGCTTACAGAGGAAACAACAGCTGTAAAGCACAAGAACAGGCTCATGGAGGAGATGATACTTGATCTGAACTTTGAAGAAACATAGAGATTCCTCAAGGTAGAGGTGAGGAAGGAGTACAGCCGGCAGAAAGGCTTGGAGATGGAAGATGATTTCTCATGATAGAAATAAAAAAAGTTACCTTAGTTGAAGCAAAAAATGTGTGAAGGAGAATAATGTATTATACGATTGTAAATTAAAGTTGGATCCTATTGGTAATGCTCTTTTAATGACAAAAAGAAGAGTTCACATTTGATAGTAAAAGTCATTGGCTTTTAGAGCCCTTTGCTACTGTCCTCTTCCTACCTTTACAGCCTTCTTAAACTTAATTTTCCTCCATATATTCTGTGATACCACTGCACTGATTCCCTTGCTGTTCCTAGAACAATATACTCCATCTGCTTACCCTGAATATTTTCACTGGATGTCCCCTAAGCCTGGAGCAATCTCTTCTTGGCTTCTTTGGTTTCCCTCAATTCTCACCTTCTTCAAGATACTTTTCATGTCCCTCCTGAGTCTTAGTGTGTTCTTTCAGTTTATTCTGTAAATAGCTTCTTTGTATCCGATTGTTTGCATGTAGTCTCCCCCATTAGACTGAGAACTTTTGAAGACTGGGACTATTTATTGTTGTTTTTTCCTTTATATCCCCAGCATTTAACAAAGCCATGCACATAGTAGGCATTTAATACATGCTAGTTCACTGAGGGAACAATATGGGCCCACTTGAGTTAAGTAATCATAAGAGTGAGATCTTCTGACTGTATTTTAGGACCACTAAGACAGAGAGAGCTAAGATGACAGAGTAGAGGAAGCCAAGCTCTCCCATTATTCCCCTCCAAACAATGTTTTTGTTTTTTTTTTTTTTAAATTAGGCTTGGAACAGCTAGGTGGTGCAGCGGATAGAGCACCAGACCTGGAGTCAGGAGGACCTGAGTTCAAATCCAGTCTCAGACCAGACACTTGACACTTACTAGCTGTGTGACCCTGGGCAAGTTACTTAACCCCAATTACCTCTCCAAAAATAAATAAATAAATTCCATTATTAAAAAGAAAATAAAAACATTGAAAATTAGGCTTAAATACTAAAACTTACATATGTAATAGAGAAAAGAAAAAAATAATAAACTTAAATATAAAATAAGAAAAGAAAAAAAGCATGACGTGTGTACAGCAGAACGTAAGAGAGGGATTCAAAATATATAGCAATAAATTTCCATTTCAGGAAAGTCTATATAATAAATACTACACATTGTATTGAGAGTTGTCTATCTTTTCTTTTCTTCTTTGCGAGTTTTCTTTTGTTCTCTCCTGAGCACTTTTTACTTTGTTCTTTTTCCCCTCCCTCCCCTCACCCCAAAATGCTACAATTAAGCATGGATATATTTATATATAGATATAACAATATACATAAGCATATACATACATACATATATTTACATATGCACACACACACATAGATACATACATACATACATACATACATACATAGACATCATTTTTCCCTGACAAATTTTACTCCTAATTTTTATTTTTGTTGGCATATATCGCTTATTTCCTATATCTCCTGACTTGTCTGCTTTACTTCTGTCCTCTTCCTTGCCCTCCTATTATTTAACATACTGCCCCCTTCTGCAATCTGTCCTTTATCCTTCCCTTCCCATAAATCTAAACCCCCTTCTATTTTTCCCTTTGATCTATTCTCTCACCCTCCCCTATAAAGATCCCTCTTTTATCCTCCCATTCATCTAAACACCCTTGTATGTCCCCTCTTTAACCTATTTCCTCACCCTTCCCTTTAGCGATCCCTCCCTTAATTTAGAAGACTTTTATACTCTTCTAGGTATATATGTATTATTCCCTGTTGAACCCATTCCTGATGAAAGTAGTTTCCAGAACTAACAGCCTTTCTCCCCCATCTAATTCTTCTGTATCAGTTCTTCCCCTCACACTTCATTTGTATAAAATAATTACTCTTTTTAGCTGTTCCTGAACAGTTTTACTTTTTAAAGTCATATCACACTCAGGTATACCCCAATCTTTCTTATGAATCACCCAGTTACTAATGATAATCTTAGACACATGTTTTACATTTTACGTACATAAAAGATAAAGTTTGTCCTTATTTAGTCCCTTGTAATTAGTCTTTAGGATGTACCTTATATTTCTCTTGTCTCTTGTATGTCAAATTGTCTATTAAGTTCAGGTATTTTTTTTGACAAAGTCCTGAAAGTTTGGCAGTTCATTAAGTGTGCATTTTTTTTTCCATTCAAGATTGCACTTAGCTTTGCTGGGTATGACATTTTTAGCTGAAATCCCAGTTCCTTTGTTCTTCAATACATAGTGTTTCAAGACCTATGGTCTTTTAGCATCACCACTGCTAGGTCTTGTGTGATTCTAGTTGTGGCACCACATTTAATTTTCTTTTTCTTGTTGCTTGTAATATTTTATCCATGAGCTGGGGATTTCAGAAGTTGACTATAATATTCCTGTATGTTTTACTTATAGGATCTCTTTCAGGTGATGATTAGTGTGTTTTTTTTCTATTTCTATTTTCCTTTCTTGTTTTAATGCTTCAGAACAATTTTCTTTAATTATTTCTTATATCATTGTATCAAGATTCTTTTTGTTATCATAGCTTTAAGGTATTCTGATCATTCTTATGTTGTCTTTTCTTGATCTATTCTCCAAATCAGTTGTTTCTTTTATGAGATGTTTCACATTCTCTTCTATTTTTCATTCTTCATAATTTGTTTTATTATTTCTTGACCTTGTATAATTTTGCTGGCTTCCCCTTGCCGAATTCTGATTTTCAAAGAATCATTTTCTTCCTTAAGATTCTTGATCTCCTTTTTTAGTTGGTTGGTTTTCTTTTCATAATCTTGTTTTCCTTAAATTGTTCTTATTTTGTTTTAGTTTTTCCTTAATCTCTCTCATTTGATTTTTGAAGTCTCTTTAAAGTTTTTGTATGAATTCTTTTTGGGCAGGTGACCATTTGTTGTTACTCTTTGGAGTAGAAGAGGGTTTCTATGCTTCAGAACCCTCTTCTGAAAAGGAACCCTGGTCTTCTTTATTCCCATAATAACTTTCTGTGATTGGATTCTTTCTCCTTTGCCTGTGCATTTTCATCTATAGTAGCTTAGTTTTTGTAATTACCTTGGGGTATGGGAGATGGTGCCTCTGGCCTCAGATCCTCCTTCAGTTCTCTTCTCGGGCCTGGAACTGAAACCAAGACCTCCAGCCTCCTGTAAGTGCCTACAGGCAGAGTTCTCCCTGCCCCACTGCTTCTTTCAACTAGCATGTGCTAGTTCCTTCTCACTCTTGGCCACACATCTGCAGCACAGCTTGGTCTGATGCTCAGTACAGGTTCCCTCAATCTTCCCTAGCCCAGATGCACAACTCCTCTTACTGTCCCAGAGGTAAAAGTTCCTATGGCTGGGGCTAAGGAAGACTACCAACTGCTAAACCCAAGGCTTGCCTCTCTTTTAAGTGGACTCTATCCTTAGGGTGTTTACTCTTCACATGAAACAAACCTCATTCTGGGATTTTTGTTCAGATCCACAATTGTCCCAGGAGGACCCCTATCCTGTCCCTACTCTTATTTATTTTTACTGCTGTATGTTGGCCCTGAGGTACTATTTTGTCACTTTTGTGGTGGGAGATCTTGGAATTTTCTGGCCTACTCTTCCATCTTCCCAGAATCCTCTCCTCTAAGCAACATCTCAAATACAATTCTGGAGTGGCACAACCAAAGAAATGGAGGAGTGAGATATTTTTCCAGCCCAAGGCAACAGGGAAGATCACAAGAAGAGGTTTATGACACCAGTGTGGGTACTATCGTAGGCAGCCACACCAACAGGAGACATTGGAGGCAGGCATAACAGGAGTAGCAGCAGCTTTGGGAGTTCTCATCATGGAGAGAGTAAGGGGATTGGATAACTGGTCAAAAAGAGATTACAGGGAATCCCTGTGCTAGCACTAAGCACAGGACCACGTGCTGTTTGGCAACTCTCTTGTTCATATACAGTTTCAGGTCAGTTTCAGTGTAGAAAGGAGTGCTTGAAATATGAAACTGGGAAATAATTTTACAGTAGATTTCCCTGATAAAGTCATTATTTTTCAAATATATAGGGAACTGAGTCAAATTTACAAAAAAAAAAAAGCCATTCCCTAATGAATAAGTGGGTAAAGGATATGAACAGGAAGATTTCAGAAGAAATCAAAGCTATCAGTAGTTATATGAAAAATGCTCTCCATCACTATTGATTAGGGAAACATAAATTAAAATATATAGGAAAAAAATTAAAACATACACATGCTAGACTGCCTAATGTGAAAGAAAAGGAAAATGACAAATGCTGGAGTAAATGTTGAAAAGTTGGGACACTAATGTCTGTTAATGGAGTTGGGAATTGGCCTAAACACTCTGGAGAACAATTTGGAACTATGCATAAAGAATTATAAAAGTGTGCATGCCCTTTGACACAATAATATCTTTACTAGACCTATATCCTAAAGAGATCAAAGAGCAGAGGAAAGGACTTATGTCCATTATGCATACATATATGCATACATATGTGTATATGCATATCTATGTATCTATCTATCTATCTATGGTATCTACATATAATAACATATTTATATGCGTATGCATGTGTATATGTGTGTATATCTATATCTATATCTATCCATCTATATACATATATATGTGTGTGTGTGCATATATGTATATATACATATATATATACACATATATATATATGCACACACACAAACACACATATATATGTGTGTATATATATATATAATATATATATATATATATATATATATATATACATATATATATAATTTTTGTGGTGTAAAGGAATTGGAAATCGAGGGGATGCCCATCAATCAGGGAATGGTTGAACAAGTTGTGGTATTTGATTGTGATGGAATGCTATTGTGCTATAAGAAATGAGGGGAACAATTACAGAAAAACCTGGGAAGACTTATGAATTGATGCAAAATGAAGTGAGCAGAACCAGGAGATCATTGTAACTACATTGAGAGCAAAATTATAATGATAAACATTTGTAAAAGACTTAGCTACTCCAGCTAAAATAATAAGCCAAGACAATCCCAAAGGACTCATAATGAAAAATGCTATCTGTATTCAAAGAGGGAACTGATGAAATGTGAGGGCAGATTTAAGCATACATTTTTTCACCTACTTCATTGTTCTTGTATTTCTTTCAATAATGCTAATATGGAAATATATTTTGCATAACTTCACATGTATAATTGACACCATATTATCTGCCTTCTGGTGAACGGAAATAATTCAGAATCCAAAATTTTTTAAATGAATGTGTAAATAAAAAAATAAAGTTTATTTAAAAAAGGAATATCACTTTTAAAGCTAAGGAAAGGATTATTTGAAGAGAGAAGAGGCATGAGAAAGGGACACCACTTACGAAATGAAATTGAGGTGCCAAAGGTAATGAGAAAATGAAACAGGATGGTACTTTATAAGTAGAGAGAAGACAGATGTAAGAGATGTTGTGGACATAACATTAATAATATTTGAGAACACACTGGATATGTGGAGAGGGAGTAAGGAATGATGCTGAGGTTACAAAAGTGACCATCAGTCTTGTGTGGCTCTCTTCCTTTTCTGCAGTGATAGTGGCTCGATGGAAGAAAACTGGCCAGAAAGTGCTAAGAATCATAATTTTTAGACACAGAAATGCTGACTTTCATGTTCGTAGTCTAAATATGGAATCTATGTCCAATGACCAACAAAGAGATACACTATTGGAGTAATTGAGGCTTATTGATTTTCTGTGTAAATGAAACCAAAAGAACAGGGTATATCACAGAGAAATGGAAATATTGCTAACAGGTTCTCCTTAAAGACAAAATAAAAGTATAAGCAGAATTGCTTTTATTGTACACCTTAATGCCAACAGAAATATCATATCATGGGGTACTTGATCATATCATGCTTCAGTACTCATGATTAATACTGAAATAAGCACTTATATCTGTAAAAAGACCACCAGGAAAATAATTACACCAACATCTGCTGTAATAGATGAAAATTTAGAAATATTCTACAAAGAGCTCAATAAAACACTACAAATTGAATCTATGTGTACTCTGGTGGCCAATAGAAATAGAAATGGATGAAGGTTACACACATATACAGAGAAAGACAAATATGTTGGAAAACATAGTTCAAATGCAAAGAATGTTAGTATACGAGGACTCATAGACTTTGGAAAAGTCATAATAATAAATAATTTATTTCATAAAATAATACCAAGGTTCTGCATAGTGGACACAAAATGAGAACATGCACAGACACATATACACAGACATGCAAATGCACACATATACAAACAATTCAGTATGTAAAAGATACTTTAAAATCATTATTAATGTGGATTAATTCCTGAATTAACTACTCATACACAGTCAGACCACAGACTTTTTAAGAGTCCATATAAAAGTTAATACAAACCCAGGAGAACAATTGAAAAAAAAGAAAATATTATATCATGAAATTAAATAGTTGCAGCCTGCAAAATTTAAAATAATTAATTCCTAAAATGAGAAATAGATGTAGAAAATATATAAATATTAATTATAACAAATTACAGGTTGAAGTTTAATAAGTGTAAATCAGTCATTATAATAAAGACATCAGAAGAATCTAATACCATGTCAGTTAAGAAACCTTTTGCCAAGCAGAGCATTATGGTAACTATGGAGTCAATACATAGATGGAAATATACATAGGTTTATGAATATGTATATATGTATGTATGTATGTGTGTATCCAAAATTCATTAATTCTTCAAAGCCTTTGTCAAATTAAATTCCTGACCAGCGTGATCCAGTTATCCTCTGCTCTGAAATTCTTTAGCATTTATTATGACATTTACTCATGAGTTGTCCTAATGTCTTGAATTGTCATTTCAATTTATATTATTTATCTTTTCACATCTTTTTTTTTGTCTTATTTCCCTAATTAGAGGGTAAGTTCCTTGAGAGCAGAGATCACATATTTTCATTTCTCAAAGAGTTTGGAAAAGTGCTTTGCATGTGATAATCAGTAAATATTAGACATATTTTTAAATCATGATTATTTCATTAAACAAAATTTTACTCTACTTATCTGAAAATAACTTAGAAGAAGGAATAAGGAAAATCCCTGATGATTTAGGAAATCAGGAAAGTTTTCCTATGAGTGATGGCATACAGTTGAGCCTTTAACAGAGCTACAAATTCTAAGAAAGGAAGGGAAAAAAAGAAAGAAGAAACACAAAATGGGGAGAAAGAATATTATGTATGGAGAATAGCAAATAAGCTAATTTGACTGCATGTAGGCTGTGTTCTGGGAAGTAATATGAAAGCACTTTTGATAGTTTTGAGCAAGATTATAAAGGATAAATCCAATTTTGTAGATGAGATATCCATACTATCCTATCCTCTACAACTCTTGCACAAGTTCTTCTGTTATTCCTCTATAACTCTTCTACCCAACATTTTCAGAGCATTATTCTATTTCTCTTACATTGTATAAATACTAATGATTAAGCTGGCTGTCCATCATTTATCTCCAATTCTTGATACATGAATGGCCCATCCACTTTTCTATTGCTATATCTCTTTGATAACAGATTTTACATGTCTTCTGTTAAGCAATGCTTGGTTAGTTAATATATTGAAATTTACACCCACCATGGTCCTCTCCATTGCCTTTTTAGTCATAGTTAATTTTAATTGCTTAAAGGTTGTGATGTGCCATGAATCACAATCACGCATGACTAAAAGTTAATGCAAAATTTAAAAAAAATTTAAAATTTATTTTAGCATGTATTTATCATCAGTTCCCTTCACCATATCCCTTCATTGAAGAAAATAAAAACACAATCCTAACCCTAAATGTACATAGTCCAGGAAAACAAATTCCCACATTGGTCATATCCTATAAATACGTGTCACTTTCTGCATTTTAAATTCATCATCTGTCTATCAGGAAGTGAGTGATATGATTCCTCCTTTATTTTCTGAATTCATATTTTATTACAACTGTCAGATTTCCAAAGTCTTTCAAAGTTGTTTTCTCTACAATGTTGTTGTTTTATAAATTATAATCCTAGTTCTGTTGAATTCATCCCTTATCAGGTCATGGAAATCTTCCCAGTTTCCTCTGAAACAGTTCATCTTGCCATTTCTTATGGCATGATCATATTATGTTACTTTGAGGTCTCATAATTTGTTTTGCTAATGACCTATAGGATGATAGCCCCTTTAGTTTCCAATTTGGGAATACAATGAATGTTTATGCGTGCTTAGATAATTTTCCTCTTTCTTTGATCTTTTTGGTGTTTTGGGTTGGTAGTAGTAAAACTCTAACAAAGAATAGATGAACAAAGTCTAGGTCATAATTCCAGATTGCTTTGCAGAATGAGCTGACCCTTTGAAAGCTCTAACAAGAGTGCATTAGTATGTCAATTTTTTCCCAGGTCTTGCAAAATTTGTCATTTTCCCTCTTTTCTTATCCTTGCCAATCTGATGGTTATGAGGTGGGAAGTATGTCAGCATTGCATTAATTTACATTTCTCTAATTATTAATGATTTAGAAGCTCAAAAATTCTTAATGGGGATCTGGAAATAATTTAAATACAAAGATACTTTTAAAATATTTTTAAAATAAATTTCTAGGGGCGGGGGAAGTCCTCACATAACATACAGAGCAAACGGTGGGCTTGGGTAGGGTGTGAATGATACAAGGTGTACCAGGGTATAGACCCATTCCAAAATGGAGAAACATCTGCCGCTGTTATGATCACAACTCCCTAAGTAACAGTGCTTGTGCTGCCTACAATAGGATTAGTAAGGACTCAGTAAATATATATCATTTTGAATTACCTCGGAAGCCCAGAGGTGATTAGATATCTGGATAGGGAAGACAGTCACAGAACAGAAAGCACAGGGCTCAGGGGAGTGGTCATTTGGTGCCAGGTGCTCAGTGCTTTACATATATTATCTCATTTGACTGTCACAACAACCCTGGGAGGTAGTTGCTATTATTATCCTCATTTTACATTTGGGGAAACTGAGGCAGAAGTTAAGCGACTTGCCCAGGGTCACACAGT
Source organism: Phascolarctos cinereus (assembly GCF_003287225.1). Classification (NCBI taxonomy): domain Eukaryota; kingdom Metazoa; phylum Chordata; class Mammalia; order Diprotodontia; family Phascolarctidae; genus Phascolarctos; species Phascolarctos cinereus. The sequence goes on along the minus strand of NW_027555958.1, from coordinate 201,203,215 downwards.
TAGCAAAGTATCTGAGGCCTTTAAACTTAGGTCTTCCTGACTCTAGGCCCAGCATTCTATCCATTGTACCATCTGGCTGCCAAAGGACCTCAAGTGTACATGCCATGAGATCTCAGTTAAAGGAATTGGGGGTGCTTAGTGTGGAGAAGAGAAGGTTCAAGTAAGACATCTTACCCATTTTCAAGAATATGAAGGGATGGCATGTGGAGGAGGGACTAGAAATTTCATTTGGCCAGAGGGCAGGGTCAGGGACAGTGATTGGAAGTTGCAGAAGCAAACTTAGACTTGATATCAGGGAAAACTTCCTAATAATTAGAGTGACAAAAAGTGGAATTGGGTTTCTGGAGAAATGGTGGACTCTCTCTCCTTATAAGTCTTCAAGCAGAGGCTGGCCTTGTCCAGCATGTTGTAGTGGAGATTCCTCATATTCATGGGTTAGATTAGATGGCTGTGAAGGCCCCTGCCAGCTCTCATTGAGGGTGATTCTGTGATGCTATGTCATTTGCTCAAATGTGTATACTTTCGGTTGAAACTTTCTGTTGTATATAAAATGTCAGATAAAACACACACAAAAAAATTAAAATAAATTTCTAAATTGTAATGCAAAAATGAAATTTGTTAAATTTAAGTAAGATTTTAATAGATGTTTTCTATGTATGTGATTCACCAAACAACACATTTACCATAAATCATTTTAGGCCATTTACATCTTGATTAATTCTTAGTTAGAAATTATTTGCTGAGTACTTTTCTCTATTCTTATTAGATTTACTGACAAGTAAAATACTGAACACCTTTTATTTGTTTAATCTGCTATAGCGGTCAAAGCCACTACCAAAGTCATTTTCTCAGATGTTGCTTTGACATTACATGTCTTCAAACTATAAAGTTCTGTGATAGCTTGCTATGTAGGGCAAGTTCAGGGAGCCAGTGTGATTTTGTGGGTAGAGTACTAGACTTGGAGTTAGGAAACCTGAGTTCAAATCCTAACTCCAACAACTTATTTGTAGTCTGGCAATCAGAAAATTACTTAGACTCAATATTCTCAACTGCCAAATGGAGATAAAGAGAATTTCTCAACAGATTTCACAAGATTGTACTGAGAAAAGTGCTTTGTCAACTTTAATGAAAAATTTTTTAAGGGCCCATTATTTGTCAGGAAGTTTAGAGCATTATTAAAATTAGTTATTATTATTCGACATATTCGCCCCATGTACCCAAGGCCTTCTCATGGATGTATCAGATTTCCTCTTTCTCCTCTTATTTTATTCTATAAATAACTCTGCCACTTGCTTCAAAGGACCCTTTGCCCATTCCTTAACTATTTTTGAAGGTATAAAAAATTACTACTATGTAGATTTATAAGTGAAAACCAAAGAGAATAGCAATCATTGACTTCAAGTTCTTCTTTTCAGAGCTGTGAAAACTGACATCTGGTGAAGTTAACACTCAATAGCATAACTCAACTTAAATTAAATAGGATGTGACATAGACAGTTCCATTGGAGTTGTTTGGTTTTCAATTGTATGCATCGTCACCCAGGTAACAGTCCAGGCAAAGGGTTTGTATTAACTCAGAATGAAATCTCTGAATCACCTAATGGGCGGCAGGCTGCTTTGAAGGATACCATAGGCTGTGATTGCATGGGGTCTAGAAAATGTTTAATGATATTCAATACTTTGGCTGGAGTACACTCAAAGCTTCAGCAAGCTTCACAGCTTGATCATGCCTGAGGCTTATTTTCCTACTGCCATCATGGCATCTAATCATGAATTTTCCTCTTGCTGCTGGCTCCTAATCTAGGAAATGAAATATTGGTAAAATATTGATTGTAAAAATGTGAAAATTATATTTTAACTCTAAGCATTTGGAATACTTTCCTCTTTTGGTCTTCCCTCTATACCGAGACATTTAGGCACACAGCCTACTAACTCATTGTAATTTAATTGTACATAGAACAAAAAAGTCTTCAGTTATCATCTCTGTGCATATGACTGCCAGATCTATATATTCGATCCTAATTTCTCTCTTGAGCTCCAGCCGTGCTTCACAAACTGCTTCTTAGGTATCTCAAATTCAAGATGTTCCAAAACAGAACTGATTATTTCTAGACCCCTTCACTCAAAAACCAAACAAAAAGAAAACAAAAACAAAAACCCAAACACTGTCATCTTCCCAACTTCTATATCACTGTAGATGGTAACACAATCCTTTTAGTTATCTAGGTTCATAACCTCAGTTTCATTCTTGACTATTAAATCCCATTCAATACACATACCCAATCTATTGCCAAGTCTTGTAATTTCTATCTTCACATTTCTTATATATGTTCCATTCTTTCCTCTCACTCAGACACTACCCTACTATAGGTCCTCAATACTTCATTCTTGGACCATTACAGAAATCATCTAGTTTGTCTCTCTACCTCAAACGTCTTCCCATTCTGATCTATTCTCCACTTGGTTGCAAAAAGTGATTTTCCTAAAGCATAGTACTGACCATGTCAAGTCCTTGCTCAATAAATTCTAGTGATTACCTATTACCTTCAAGATCAAATGTAAAATTCTCTATTTGCTTTTATAAACTATTCACAATATACCGCTTTACTAACTTTCTAGTCTTGTTACACTTTACTCCCCTCTGTGTACTTTGCAATCCAATGACACTGACCTTGCTGTTTGTCACAGACAAAACTCATCTTGACTCATCCTGACTGGCTGTACTTCTTGGAATACTTTCTTTCTCCTGACATCTGACTCTTTGCTTCCAAGATTTCCTTCAAGACTCAGCTCAAATCCAACCTTCTGCAGGAAACCTTTCTCATTTCTCCATTAAAAAAATTTTAAAAAGTACTTTCCCTCTGAGATGATCTTTTATTTGTACTATATAAATCTTGCAAGTACAGTTCTTTCCACTCGTCTATTAGAATGTGAATTCCTAAAAGGCAGAAACCACGGTTTTCCCTTTCTTTGTTGCCCTAGTATTTAGGACAGAGCATTTAGAATATGCCTGGAACATAACAAGTGTTTAATAAATGTTTATTGATTAACAATAAGGGCAAAACATGCAAAAATTGTTTTGCTTATGTTTTGTTATTCATCACTATTTTTCTTCTTTTCAAACCTAAGAACTCCCTATTCTTAGGAACCATCTTAGGAAAAGCTCTCCTTACCCACAATATCACACAAGTCTGATTCTAATCAACAGAGTAGTTCACAATCCTCCACAGGCTCTAGAACTTAATGTATTTTCTCCTTATGGACTTTGATTGCCAATTACTGTTGCTATGTCACATTCTCTCCACAACTTGGGGTTCGTTGCTCCCTAGATTTCTATCCTAGAAGTAAAAATTGGAAGAAAATCCTCTAAATATAGACAGTCTCTCTTTTAAACTGCTTTTTGGCACATACAAATTGGTGAATTCTCAGAAAAAGACAAATCTACTCTCATTATTAGGATTTCAAAAAATAACTATGCCAAGCCCCTTCTGTGGCACCTGGACAATTCATAGAGGCAAGGAAAGAAGGCAAAATTATACCTGGAAACATCAATAATTATGTATTAAGGTTCTTGTTCAAGGTACTACACTAGGCTCTGGGGACACAAAGTCAAGAAATGAAGAAGGTCTTGCCCTCAAAGAGTTTATATTCTCTCAGGTGAGTACAACATATCCACAGACAATTATAATACAAGATAGGAAGTAAGAGAGGAATATAATACAACAAAATATTCTGCAAAAATTGGAGGAGGGAGAGAAAATAACAATTGGAAGTATCAGGGAAGGCTTCACAGAAGAGACAGTATTTGAGTTGAATCTTAAAAGAAGATCAGGATTGTTAAAGGCATTTAGGAATGAATACATTCCACTTATGGTGGTTTGCTTGTTTAAATTGATAATTGTAAAAGATGGAATGTTAAGTTCAGAGGACAAATAATTCTAATTTGCCTGGAATATAGATTACATGAAGGTAAACATTTAAAAAGGCTGGAAGATAAGTTGGTACCAGATTATGGATGGCCTTAAGTAGAATGCTATGATTATAAATTGCAGATTAATTGTTGGTCTGTGTTTATGGAGGTTATTTAGAGACTTAGCTTTTGCTGATAAAAACACATATGTGGACTAAATAAAACAAAAAATAATTAGTCATAGCACCAAAGGAACTAAAGGAAAAACTAATTGAAATGCAAAATTAAAAAAAAAGTAATAAGACAATAGGTATAGGTGACTTTAATGTACTCCCCCCCCCAATCTTTAAAAGTCTAACTAGAAATTAAACAAGAAGGAAACAATGGATATGAATAAAATTTGGGGAAAATAGCTATTCAAGACATAGTGATTAATCAATAGAATTAAGCAATGGAATAATATGTTCATTTTCAATAATGCATAGTACCTATACAAAATAGTACCTATACAAAATGATCATATTCAAGGTAGAAATATTAAATAAACTTTTGTAGACCAAAAACTAATAAATAGGTCAAATAATAAATATAAATAATAGTTATAAAGTTAACAACCAGTTCTCCTGTTCACAGGACCCTTTTAAATTGAAGAACCATTAACAACATGTTCTCCATCATTTTCTTAAGTATAAACAATGAAGGAAGCAATAAATCAAGTCCTGATATGTGAAGTTGACAATATCTGAGGTGTTATTGGTCCCACAGAAAATTTACCAATGGTTCTTCCAAGCTGATTTGAGTAGGCTCCAGCATATCCCTAGATAGTTAACATTTGGGATAATAGAATCAAAATTAAAAAAAAAAAAGAACCTGACAATCCAAAATACTAGTCTACATTTTTAAAGATAAGATTTAATATAAATAAATTTGCATGTTTGGGTTAAATAACTTAGTTTCACAAGGACAAGATGGGAAAGATACGGTTAAAGAAAATTTTTCCTGAAACAAATATCTTGGGGAGAGAGGGTTAATGGGATGCATTCTCAATTTGAGTCTAGGTAATCCTAGGCTGCATAAGGAAGTCATAATCTCCAGAAATAAGTAGCTCATACCCTAACTTTACTGTTTCCTGATCAGACCACCTCTGTAATGTATTTTCAAAATGAAAACTAAGTTTTCATAAGGGAATTGTAAAATTGAACAGTATTCAGAGGAAGACTTCCAGGAAGGTAAAGGTCATAAAATCTAAGCTATGTACAGATCAACTGAATGAGTGGGATTTCATGCTACAAGTGGAAGTGGAAGGTTGTCTGTGGAAAAGGGGTTAGTCTTGTCCAGTCTATTCTGTGAGGGCAGAACTAGGCACAATGGCTAAGAGTTACAGAGGCAAATGTAGACATGGTCAAGAAAAAATTCCTCAAAATTAGCTTCCCAAAATTGGGTAGGGCTGCCTTGAAAAATAAAGGATTTCTATTTAATGGAGGTCATCAAACAAAATATTTATAACAATTTCTCAGGTGCATGGCAATAAAGATTCCTTATCAGTGTTGAACTAGATGTCTATTAAGGTATCGCCCAACTCTGAATTTCTGGATTTCCATGATTTTATTTGATCGGGCATATTTCTTCTTATTATACCCAGTATCTAGCACTAGTGTCTAACAAATACTATGTCCTTAAAAGTGCTTATTCATTGATTATTTTGAGATGAGAAATGAGACTAAATATATTCATTCATTGATCCATTAACCTCCAGTGTTTCATTTTCCTTTAGCATTAATTTCAATTCAACTCATTTCAACAAATCTATTATAGTAGTTGTTATGTGTAAGCCTAAGTGTTACATTTGAGAAGCAGAATATGAAATAAGCATAATTCTTGTATTCAAAGACTTTACAACCTACTATAGGGGTCAAGACATGTACACAAATAAATATGGTCCAAGGTATATTTTGATAGGGACAAAAAATATTCAAAGTGCTGTACAAAAACTTGAAAATAAAGCAATTGTGTAGTGATAAATATAGTGACATAAAGATGCTGAAAGATTATATCAGTTCTGTGGCTGAAATAAGCATCTTTCTAGTGACCTAAAAAAATAGAGTGTTCACATATTGCTAACCTTTTTCTTATAATAAAATAGCCATTTACTTCTGGGCTTTAATTGATTTGTGATCTAATGATTGGCAATACTACCTACATCCTTTCAAGTTGAAATGCCACCATGATTCCTCATTCTCTAGCATATCAATATCATTTCATAAATCTTCCATACATAATCTGTCCAATTTTATAGACCAGTAATTAAATTCAAATAGAAACAGATCTCCATTTCAGGCTATGTATTGACTTAGAAAACCACAAGTAAACAATTTATCTTCTATGTTTAATTATTTTGGTAAGCATTTCCAAATCACATTTTAATCTAGTTTAGTTCACACTCAAGAATTTTATGGATGACAAATGGCCCACATGCCACAAGTTTAACACCTCTTTAGGTTTTGATCTGGATCTCTTACTACTGCATGGGTATCAGCACAACACTTGGGTCATCCATCTGTTATCATTCACTTCTACTACATGACCAACTCATCTCATTTTCCAGCCATATATGTTCTTGGTAATGACTTCTTACAGGCAAATCATTTCTAGCAATATGTTTCAGTCTACTAACACCCACCAATAATATTGCCCTTTAGGTTACTTGTGATTTGGATTCTTCTGAGCTCAAAATGTTCTGTGATTCATAGCCAGTTACCATTCCTAGGGTAATATTGTCATTAAAAAGAAAGACTTTCTCCTTGTCCATTAGAACACAATGTAGGGGGTGGAGCCAAGATGGCAAAGTAAAAGGAGTGACTTGCTTGAGCACTCCCCCAAACCCCTCCAAATACCTGTAAAAATGGCTCTAAACAAATACTAGAGCAACAGAACCCACAGAAAGACAGAGTCAAACAAATTTCCAGCCCAAGACAACCTGGAAGGTCAGCAGGAAAGGTCTGTTGTACAAGACTGGGAGAGGAACACAGTTCAGCCTGGGCCCCACAGGCAAAGACCAGGCCTTAGCAAGCCTGGAGCAGGCCTCAAGGGAGTGAATCAAGAGGAGCTGTGGTGGTTTCCAGACTTCTCAACCCACAAACACCAAAGACAACTTAGAAGGTCAGTAGGAAACGTCTGTCGAGTCACATTGAGAAAGGAGCTCAGTTGGGCCCCAGTCCTGCCACAGCCCCAGGGCGGCAGCTGCTTCCAGAGCTCTCAGTCCACAGACAGAGGGGGCATCAAGTGGCTGATCAGAGAGGGGGTTGCAGGGACCTCTTTGCTGGCACTGAGGCAAGATTCTCTTGTTTTTTCTGTGCTTAGATCTGGGTCCCAGTTCTAGGTGGTGGTCCTGGGGAGAGAAGGAGTGCTGGCATGGTGGAGCTTGTGGTGGCGGTGATGAGAAAATACTCCTCATAATTCCAAGGCAGAAAAGAATGCTTGTGGTCACTCATAGACCAGAGCACAATGCAGGAAAAGAGTAAACCCCTCCCTTTTGGTCATACCACCTTGGAAGAACTGAAAATTTACAGGTCCCTAGAAGTATTTCTGAAAACCGTCACAAAAAAACCATGGAAAGATTGGGACAGTATACCCTCCACCCTGGAAGCAGAGCCCTACCATAACAAAGAGTTTAAAAGTCAAATAATTGCCTGGGAACATGATTGAACAGCTCAAAAAAAATAAAAACATAGAATGTTACTTTGGTGACAGAGAAGATCAAAACATACAACCAGAAGAAGACAACAAAGTCAAAGCTCCTACATCCAAAGCCTCTAAGAAAAATATGAAATGATTCCAGGACATGGAAGGGCTCAAAAAGGATTTTGAGAAGCAATTAAGAGAAGTAGAGGAAAAACTGGGAAGATAAATGAAAGTGATATAAGAAAATCATGAAAAACAAGTCAACAGCTTGACTTGACCCCCAAAAATACTGAAAAAAATAACACCTTTAAAAATAGACTCACCCAGAGGCAGGAAGGTGGCACAGTGGATAAAGCTCTGGCCTTGGAGTCAGGAGGACCTGATTTCAAATCCAGCCTCAGACACTTTGCGCTTACTAGTTGTGTGACCCTGGATAAGTCACTTAACTCCAATTACCTCACCAAAAAAAAAATACAGACTAACTCAAATGTCGAAAGAGGTCCAAAAAGTCAATGAGGAGAAGAATGCCTTCAAAAGCAGAATTGGCCAATTGTAAAAGGAAATCTAAAAGCTCACTGAAAAAATACTTCCTTAAAAGTTAGAATGGAGCAAATGGAAGCTAACAATTCAATGAGAAATGAAGACATTGTGAAACAAAACCAAAAGAATGAAAAAATAAAACACAATGTGAAATATCTCATTGGAAGAACAACTGACCTGAAAAATAGATACAGGAGAGAGAATTTAAAAATTATTGGACTATCTGAAAGCCATGATCAAGAAAGAGCCTAGCCATCATCTTTCAAGAAATTATCAAGGAAAAACTGCCCTGATATTCTAGAACCAGAGGATAAAATAGAAACGAAAGAATCCGCCAAACACCTTCTGAAAGAAATCCCCAAAGGAAAACTCCTAGCAATATTGTAGCCAAATTCAGAGTTCCCAGGTCAAGGAGAAAATATTGCAAGTAGCCAGAAAGAAACAATTCAAGTATTGTGGAAACACAATCAGGATAACAGAAGATTTAGTTAGCTTCTACATTAAGGGACCTGAGGACTTGGAATATGATATTCTGGAGGTCAGAGGAGATAGGATTACAATCAATAATTACCTACGCAGCAAGACTGAGTATAATCCTTCAGGGGAAAATGGACAATCAGTGAAGCAGAGGACTTTCAACTATTCTTGATGAAAAGACCAGAGCTGAATAGAAGAGCTGACTTTCAAATACAAGACTCAAAAGAAGCATGAAAAGGTAAACAAGAAAGATAAATCATAAGGGACTTATTAAAATTGAACTGTTTATATTGCTACACTGAAAGATGATAATTATAACTCATGAAACCTTTGTCACTATTAGGGTAGTTGGAGAGGAAAAAAAATATATGCATATGTAGATAGATAGATAGATAGATAGATAGACAGACAGACAGACAGACAGACAGACAGAGATAGATAGATAGATAGATAGATAGATAGATAGATAGATAGATAGATAGATAGATGATAGATAGACGGCACAAAGTGAGTTGAAGATGAAGGTGTGATATCTAAAAAATAAAATTAAAGGATGAGAGAAGATTATACTAGGAGAAATAGAAAGGCACAGGCAGAATGGAGTGAATTATCTCACATAAAACAATGAGACAAAGCTTTTAAAGTGAAGGGGAAGAGGGGGAATGTGAGAGGGAATGAGTGAATCTTATTCTTATCAGATTTAGATTAAGGAGGGAATAACATACACACTCAATTGGGTATGAAAATCTTTCTTACCCTACAGGAAAATGGGAGGGAAGGGGATAACAGAGGGGGAGTGATAGAAGGGAGGGCAGATTTGGGGAGGGGGTAATCAGAAGCTTTGTAGAGTGACAGGGTCAAAACATAGAAGAAAATAAATGGGGGAGGGATAGGATGAAGGGAAATGAAGTTAGTTTTTTACCACATGAGTTCTATGGAAGTGTTTTGCATGACTATACACATCTAATCTTATCAAGTTACTTGCCTTCTCAATGAGGGTAGATGGGGAGGGGGGAAAAGAAAGAATTTGGAGCCCAAAGTTTTAAAAACAAGTGTTAAAAATTGTTTTTACATGCAACTGGGAAATAAGACACATGGGCAATGGGGTGTAGAAATATATTCTAGTCTGCAGGAAAATAGAAGGGTAAGGAAATAAGAGAAGGAGGGGTGACAGAAGGGAAGGTAGATTAGGTGAAGGGGTATTCAGAATGCATGCAGTCTTGGGTTTGGAGGGAGGAGTGAGATGGGGAGAAAATTTGGAACTCAAAATCTTGTAGAAGTGAATGTTGAACACTAAAAATAAATTAATTAATTAATTAGATTTCAAAATAACACAATGTACAATGTGTATGTACTTCCAGATAAATAGTGCTATGCATGTACATTTAGATTGAATAAGTACATATTGAAATTACTTGTTTTTCAGCAAATGATTTGACAATGACAGAAAGATTTTTGGTTTTTGACAAAAGAAAAAGAAGACAGTATTCTACAGGGGAAAAAAAGTGTTATGTCAAAATAGTTTAAGAAAAGTTAATTTTATTTTTAGGTAGTTTATCTGTTATTTCATGTTTGCTCATTTTCATCCCGAAATTCTGTTACACATTAGACTGATGTTTACAGCACTAATTAGGCTGACTTGATATTTTTGCTAAGTAGCTACTAATGATTTCTCAGAATCCATTTATAGACTGTGATTTGTTTCATTGATGACAAAAATTTTAAATTCTTACTCAACTACAATGTTAAACTTATATTTTAATTTAGAAATTTCATTTTGTTCTTATCTCTATTTATAAATCTAAATTTAAATTATGAACTTGAAATCATGTGAAGCTAAAGAGCCATGTCTGGCTTCTTAGGAGGTGGTAAAAGAATATTTAATTATTTTCTTTCACTGCAAAAGGAAGTTGTTAGGCAGAGTTGGTGTTTATAAGACAGGTAAGAGTTAAAATTAACTTTTAAAAGAGGTTGGAAAAATCTGAAAGATCAATCTCAAACTTGTTGTTTATTGCCAAAGTAGGAGACTCCAGGTAAAAACTCTGTTCAAGACTTAGAGGAAAACGTGAAATTATAGGACAGAAATAAGAGTTCATAATGAACAGTGAATCTTACAGCAAATATGAAAGAAAAAAATGCACAAGAGCACCAAATATAGGGGTGGAAAAGCACAAAAACATATGTGAAATACTTAAATAGGATAATCCCTAGCCAGAAAAAAAATATTAACAACAAACACAAGTTAATCATTTCTGCTAGAATACCATCTTCCCACATACTTTCTACACTCCACACACTTTCATACTTATCGTTCAAGGCCCATGCCCACATCCTACTTAATGTCTTCCCTGCTCCATCAACTGAAAATAATCTCAAAATCTGAATTACCAGACCACTTTGTATCTCTCACTGCTCTTTCACATCCTACAATGCGTAAGAACTGTTTAAAAATTTAAAATCTCCTGGAGCCCTAGGGGCCATGTATTATTCTTATATGTAACCTTCCCAGCACCTGGCATGGTGCCTTGCAAGAGCAGGTACTCAAAATAGTAATGATAAATGAATGAATGAATGGCCAAAGATATGTACGTACTTAGTTGCAAAACTGTCTTAGAAGTGAATCCACACCTGACTTCTCTATTTCACTCTAATTCTGTTCTGCCCTGAGGAATGAAATTACAAATGCAAACCATCCAGGACTGTAGACTATACATATTAAAGAATTCTGGCAGGAGCTCTTTAAATGTACCTAGAAAAAGTGGTTTAAATTCAAATAGAGGAAAAAATGTGATTAATGCAATAACAATAAATTTCAACCTTACCTGGACATTAGGTTCTTTCCATAAAGAACCTAAGAAACATTGCTAAGGTTATGGATTGTCGATCATACATTTATGGAACTTGTAGGTCATCCAATCCAACTCTTATTTTATACATGAAGCAAGTGAGGTCCAAAGAGATTACTCCTGCAAATAAATTACCCAAAGTCAAACAAGTAGTAAGTGACAGAGGCAGGACTGAAACCTTGGTCTTCTGGTTCCAAGTTCAATTCTCCTTTCCTTTCACCATTCTGTCACCCCAAATCAAGTATGATAGTGGGCCAGGTAAGAAGCTGAAGATCTTGAAATCAAAGTAGTATTTGCCAAATGAAGGTAGATTCTTCGTAACAGAAAGGAGAATTTAATAAATGAATAACTCATTATGAAGATAGTGTACAAGGATGAGATTTAGATTTCTGTATTATCTTTACAACATAAAGATGGTGAGCTCTTAGCCTAGGATAAAATGCATCTATCAACATTTCCATGATTAATGAATCAAGAATCTCACTGATTTTCTATCATTGATTCTCTTTATTGTCATAGATTGCAACCCACTTATTACTCATTCTAACTATTCAACAAGCAAGCATTTATTAAGTTCCTACTATATGCAAGATACTATGAAGTTGATCAGGATAAAAAGGAGCAAGCAAGTTCTAATCTTAAAGAAGTTACAGTCTTTTAGGGTATACAACATAGGATCATGCCTTTAGAGTCTGAAAAAACAAACAACTCAGGGGTCATCCAGTTCAGCCACCTCATGTTGTAGATGAGAAAATTGAGTCCATGAAAAGGTAAGTAAGTTGCCAAAGGTATCATCACTGGTAACAGATTCAGGATATAAATCCAGGTCCTCTTAATTCAATGCAGTGTTCTTTCTGCTGTATCACGTTGCCTCTCACTTACGCCTAAGATAGTTCAAAAAAGCATTAACACCTAGGAGAATCAGAAAAGTTTTCTATAGGAGGTGATACCTGAACTGAATTCATCTTGTGTAAATCATGTTGTTTGATGGATAATAATAATAACTAATATTCATATAGCACTTTAAGGTTTCTGATTGATTTGCATATCTTATCTTATTTGACTGTAGCTACAACGTTATGAAATAGATGCTGTTATTGTCACCATTTTAAGAACAATGAAACTGAAACAGAGAGGTTAAGTGACTTGACCAGAGTTACACAATTAGTAAAGGTATGAGACAGGATTCATACTCAGGCCTTCATGATTCCAAGGCCAGTGTTTTACACATTATTCCAACAAGATGACATGGATGTTGCATAGTTTCTATTAAATAGTTGCTCTAGGTGTGTTTACATTTCATGGATAGCAGTACAGTACTTGGGATGTTAATCTATTTATTATTCCTTACTCTCACTGTATCACCACATCACCTTATCTGATCAGATATTTGTTCAACTATAACCTTTACTTAATTTCTTGTCAGTAGATCCTTTCTAGAAACATGACTGCTTGAATTCACCATCTATCTCTCTATAACCTTTTGGATCACTTGCTATTTTGATACTTTGGAGATGGTGATATTCCAAGAGTCTGAACCAGATGGACATCAATGAGATATCATTCACACTAAAAATAGTGGATTGTGTTTTAATCATTACCCTGAAATTCTGTGTCACTGACTTTAAATTCAAATAGAAACAGGACCACTGACTTGTACATAGGGACCCCTGAAGGGGCATATTGAATCAGAAACCTCATATTGATATTGTCTATGTTTTATTGTACCTTCGTTTATTTTGGCACATATTTCCCAATTGCATTTTAATTTAGATTGGGCTTCACTTAGCAGTGTTGCAGACCACATATGACCCACATATGATTGGTACCTCTGAAAATCTCAATGCAGTTTCTCAAGTACAAATCAACCTATTCTCTTCATGTTAGCCAATTCTGCATCCAAGTCACTATACATCTGGAGTGTTTATTTATTACATGTCAGGGCTTTTTGTAATCATAACAATAACATTAAAAAACAGGAGTATGTGCAGGACTTCACGAGCTATGAGAAAATTCTCTTCCCTTTTCACCCTATGTAGGATATCCTTTTTGATACATTTAACAATCACGTCTCCCTATATATTATTCCTCACTTTACATTAATATGTTTTAAAGATTTTTGCTTGATCTTAATGTATACAATACTTTTGGGAAAAGATCATTTCAGCTTTCATTTTGTTCAATAAAGATAAATGCTTAGCTTTGCAAGGAACAAACAAGAAATGTAGCAGGATCTTGTTATTTCTATACCTTTAAGTCAATTGTGACTAACAATTTCTGGAAAACTACATTTATGTGAAGACGTGAAAAACTGATAAAGATGGCTTAAAACAAGTTGATGGTGAAGAGCTTTGGAGCAAGAATCAATAAAAGGAGCAAGTGTTATATTGTGGTGGGGGGTTCTATACACCACTACTTGATTCTAACTGAAAAGGAATAACTATTTGCCGAAGTATATACAGTGGGAACTTTAAAAGGAACTGACTTCCCCATCTTAGCATTTGTGATAGATAAGAAGGGGAAAGTCAAGCATAATATAATGCTTAGTCTAGTTTTGGGGAAAGTACATGTTTAAGAATTCCAACAAAGAATATATTGAATCTAATGGCCTAAGAAGAAATGGAGAAATTTAGCTCAAGAAAGACAGGGTACTTTCAAAAAAGAAACCAAAACAACATGAAATCAAATGATTCTAAGAAGTAAGAAAAGTAGAGGCTTTCTAAAAAACCAATGCTGAAACAAACAACTCAAGGACCAACATAGATTTTAAAAATATATGTACAGCAGACTGAAGGGAAGACAGGATAACAGAATAAATACTGAAAAGTATCAGTAGATAGTAAGAATATGGTCAGAAACACTAAAGTTCTGAATGAACTAAGTCTGGCAATGAATATTAAGAGACAAAAAAGACTTTTTTAACTATTTTAGGGATGAGAGGTAAATCAAAGAAGGGAAAGTCTCAATGTCTTGGTTGAATGGGATGATTAAAATGGATGTCAGCAAGAAGGCAGAAATATTTAACGCTATTCTTCTGGGCTTTTTTTTTTATGAAAGAGAATGCTCTTCAGACTGGGAAGGGTTGTATTGAATAAGATGGCTATGTACACAGATATGTATATAAACGTATATGATACATATGTATACACACATACATAAACATATAAAATTAATGTGTTACGGATACATGTGTATATACATAGACTGCATATATTTTATATATTTGTATACACTATCTAACTTGATATTTCATCCTTCTTAGATTAAACCTATACCTTCTTTGATTTTTATAAGGATAGATAGATATAGACATAGATGAAATATGGGATAGGTTGCACAGTAGATAGAGTACTGGGCCTAAAGTCAGGAAGACTCATCTTCCTGAGTTCAAATCTGGCCTCAAATGCTTATTAACTGTTTGGCTCTGGGCAAGTTAATCCTGTTTGCCTCAGTTCTTCATCTGCAAAATGAGCTGGGAAGAAATGGAAAATTACTACCATATTTTTGTCAAGAAAGGCCCAAATGGAGTCATGAAGAGTCAGACGTGAATGGAATGACTAAACAAGAGTAAGAATAGATGAAATATCTGGATATGTATGTGTGTGGAGACATACATACATACAAATATACATATATATATATGTACAGAAAGAAAATCTCCATCTCCATGTGTAGATAACTATTATCTATCTCCATGTAAATAGATATATAGATATCCATTTGCGTTTGACACCATTAACACCACTGGTTTAGAGTCAAGGCAATGGTAATCTCATTGCACTCTGCCTTGGGAAGACAATATTGTGTTTGATTTGGTTTGCTGCATCTAAGAAGAAATGAATAACTTTGTAGCATCTAGAGATTAACCAGTATGATTAGAGGACTAAAGATTGTATTATGTAAAGAGCAGGTTGGCTAAATGAAAAACTTGAGAATTTAGTGTGTTTTTACTGTTATTGTTGTTTTTTTTTCCCCCTGGAGGCAAGATTTAGAGAAACTTACTAGTTTCCATCAACATATATGGAGAGGGAAAAGATACATATATGTGTATATACGCATATGTACACATATGTGCATATATGTGTATACTAATATTTGCATAAATATATATGAAAATGTATTATGTATTAGAATACATGTTATATATTAGGCCCAGCAGATAGATAAGTTGATTTGCAAATGTTGAAATACTGTATAAATGAGATCATAAGAGTGTATCTGCCTGCTCTCAATAAATTGAAATCATCATGTCTGGACAAACAACACTTCAGAATACCAAAAGAACATTCAGATATAGTCATGCTATTGTCATTATTGAAAAAAATTTTGGGCTCAGATTCCTAAAATCTAGCCACTGTTTACTCATGTTCAGACTCCTTAAGAGTCTACCCAATATAACAATGTTCTAATAAGCCTTATTTTTGACTGAAAGAAGGCTTGGGTCGATTTCTTTCGGGCAGGAGGCGCCTGTCATGATTTGGAATTCCAAAACCCCTAATCTCTAGACCTCATCATAGGGTTCCCTGGACCAGGAAAAACTGCCTATACCAAGCTCTTCACCAGCTGAGACTGGAAGGTATGTAAGCCTCCCCACCCTACTTTCTTACTCTGCAGTTAGGGTTGCTCTCCAAGCATCAAGGCTTGGAGGTGCTTTTTGGGCAGACAGTTATGAGGCTGTCTCTCACTCAGCCCGACACATTCAGGCTCTCAGTCCACTAGGACAGTTCAAGGCCATGGACCTAGGTACACCTTCCACAGCATAGAGGACAAGGACAGGTGCCCTATCTGGAAGTGTATGCTTAATTCTGTTAAATCCCTAGGTGTTAGGGAATTGGGGAAAACTGCAGTTGCTTTTTCGTTCCCTGAGGCTTACTTACTCCCTTCCCTCTGCACCTCTGAATCCTCCTTCATAGAAGTTACAGGAAAGGTTAGAAAAGCTAAAAATATCTTGGCAGATTTTGTAGGTTTTGTGATTGATCATTAAGGAGTTTTGAAACTCCTCCTTACAAGCCTGGTCACTCTTTTCTCCCACTCCCTTCGCATGGGCCCTACTGGCTATGGCCTTGGGCCCTAGGGCAACATTTGCCTGGAAGCATCATCCAGGTTTAGCACATCCTGCTCAAGGTAAAGAAGCTGGCCTCTGAACTTGTTTTTTTTTTTTTCTGTCAGATTTGTGTCTTCCAGACTATGGGCCATTTACCTACAGTTGGTAGCAAATAATGAGTACTAGCCAATGTCCCCCACATCGTTCCCTGGATGCAGCCTGTGTTCAGTTCCAGTCAACCTCCTCCTGGACCCCCTCTAGGCAGGGACATCTCTACTTCCCTTGCCAGCAGGAAGCAGTTTCAGAAGCGGAGACCTTTGCCCCTTACTCCAAAAGAATTTGTGTCCCATTTGTCTGAGGGAGGTATGATGGGGTTGGGATCTAAATCCCATAAAACAAAAACCCTGGACTTTCCCACAGGGTCAAATCTGTGGAGTTTCCCTGAGGCTATAATCCCATCAACTGGCTTTTCACTGTGGCTACAACCACTCTCCCCTCCATTGTCTTACTCCCTATGGCCCCTGGCCATTTCCCACCCTTAATCCTAGCTAGGCTTCATTCTCACTTGGCCATGAGGTCCAGGTCCCAGGAGTTGTTCACCCCAGTTTACTGGCCACTCCTAGGTCCCACCCGCAGTCTTTCTGTATCCATCTTGTCTCCATTAAGATGCTCAGATTCCTAAAATCTAGCCACTCCTTACTCATGTTCAGACTCCTTAAGAGTCTGCCTAATATGACAGTGTTCTAATAAACCTTGTCTTTGGCTGAGAAAAAAAAAAAAGAAAAAAATTCTTGAAACTCAAAATCAGCATAGGAAGAATGGTAAATATATAGGTTTTCAAAAAGGGAAGTGTGAAATGACCCAACTATAAGCCAGTTGATTTTACTTTGATCCTTAGCAAAATACTAGGATGTATTATTAAAGTCCTGTGAACATTTAGTAATGTAAAAAAAAAAAAGATTCACTAAGAGATCCACAGTAAAACTTCTTCAAGAGCAAGCCATGTTGGACTAAAAACTTTTCCTTTTTTGAAAATAATCTTTAAATATTATAGAGCATACTTGGGATACACAAACAATCTCAGAAAATCTCTCATGGTATCCTTGTCGACAAGAAGGAAAGTGGCGAGCTAAATGATTCTACAGTGGTATATTTTGGCAGGTAATGTTGGGAGATACAGCTACCAAAATGCCCCAGGGATTTACTCTTCTCTTGTGATGTTCAATATGTCTGCCAAAGATTTTATTTAATGAAACTGATGGGGTGTGGCCCAAGCCAAGGTCTTAGCCCCTTGCTCCAAAGGGAATCTGGCTCCCATTTGTCTACAGGTCCCAGCCCCTCATCTCCCTTTGAAAGCCTAGCCCCACCTTTTTTATCTCATTCAGATGCCTTTCAGTTCCTTCATTATCTATTCCCATCGTCTATTCAATCTCTTAGACATTCACATTCCAATAGGAAATCTCACCCAGACCCTTTTCCCAGACCGTTTTCCCAGCTCCCTCCTCAGGCTACCCAAAGTCACTTTAGTATATAAGATCTACCCAGGACCCCATTCGGACACTGAGAATATCATGCCCAAAAGGCTAAGACTTTCTCATGCCCGCTGGTCCCCATGGGCATTACTGGCCTGAGAATCTCTCAAGCCCCAAAGGCTGAGCCTTTCTCATGCCACTCTTCCTCACAGGCATTCCCTGGCCTAAGTGATTTATCACTAATAAACTTTTCCTCCGGCTGAAGAAGATTTGAATTGAATTCTCTGAGGCAGGTCCCGGCACTGCGATCTTGGGGTGTCCCCAGCAGCACTCCAAAGTCCTAGACCTCTTCAAAACCACTGACTGTTTCTCAAATTTGCAGATGATACCAAGTTTGGAGCAATAGTTTCCACATATGATGATACATATTACCTAGTAAAAGATTGTGATACACTAGATTGATGGGCTGAGTCTATTAAACTGAAACTTTATGAGATAAATGCATGCATATATAAATTCCAAAAATTAACTGTACAAATTCAGAGAGGAGCAGTAATGACTAGACAAACATTTGTATGAAAAAATTCTAGAAATTTTAGTGTCCTGCAGTCCCAATGTGAGTTAAATAATGATATGGTAAAAAATACTTACAAAATAAACCTGGGATTTTATTAGTGCAGCAATTTTAGTCTTCATTAATTGAAGTTAAGTGTCTAAAGAATAGTGTCAGAAATGCTGTCTGCAGGCCCTTCTTGTGGCTGCCATAGATTAAATGCAATTGGGAAATAGTTTTAAAGAAATAAAAAAAAATAGAACTTAGAAAATATTAGTGTGTGGCTTTTCAAGTTAATATGTGACCTGCAGGGATCCCTATATGCTTTTCATTTTCATTTGAGTTTGAACCACTTGTTTAGAGTTAGGGAGGTGATAGTCCCATTGCACTCCGCATTGGTCAAATCATATAGTATTTGATTCTCTTTGCTGCAGCTCAGGAAGGGAACTGATAAACTTTGGAGTATCTGGATGTTAGCTAGCATAATGAGAAAACTAAAGAATGTGACATATGAAAATTAGTCAAAAGAAATATAGGTTTTTTTGTTTTTGTTTTTTCCTTCAGAATAGAAGACTTAGGGAAACATAATAGTTAACATCAAATACTTGAAATATTGTTAAATGGAAAGAGGATTAGACTTGTGGTCCTTGGTCCGAGAGGAAAGATCTTGGAAGAATGGGTTGATTTGGCAAAGATAGATTGAAATCACTTTTAGCAACTGGAGTGATCCAGAAAAAAGAACGTGTTACCACAGAAATTCATAGTATTCAAGCAAAAGCTGGATGGCTACTTTTTAGAGATATAGTAGAGATTTTTCTTCAGATAAAATATGGATTAATGACATCTCAGGTCTCTTTCGAATCTAAGATTCATTGATTCTCTCATTTTAATGTAAAACTTTCTCCCCCCACAGTTCTTAAAGCCCATCTATCTTTGAGAATTTAAGGAGAGTCTGAACACCATTCCTACAGTTGACCAAAAGCATACAAATCAAAGAGATGTATGCATTTGAATCTCAAGTGAGAAAAACACAAATCCTGTAGTGTTTTCTATATAAAGGAAAGTGAATTCAGATTCCAGCAGTTCTTTCTGTGAAGGTGGATAACATTTGTCATAATAAGTCCTTTGGAATTGTCTTGGGTCATTATATTACTGAGAATAGCTATCATTCACAGTTGATCACCATTATAATATTGCTATTACTGTGTACAACTTTCTCTTGTTCTGCTCATTACATTTTGCATCAGTTTCTGTAAGTCTTTCCAGGTTTTTCTGAAGTCTTCCTGCTCATCATTTCTTATAGCACAATATTATTCCATCGCAATCATATACCACAACTTGTTCAGACATTCCCTAATTTATAGGCGTCTTCTACCAATTCTGTGCCACCACACAAAGGGCACCTATAAATATTTTGTACATATATGTCCTTTAATCTCTTTTGGGTACAGACTGAGTACTGGTATTGATAGATCAAAGTGTATGCACAGTTTTACAGCTCTTTGAACATTGTTCTAAATTGCTTTCTGGATGGTTGGATCAGTTCACAACCCCACCAACAGTGCATTAGTGTCCCTATTTTTCCACATTCCCTACAAAATTTGTCATTTTCCTTTTCATTCATGTTAGCCAAGCTAATAGGTATGAAATGATACCTGAGTTGTTTAATTTGCATTTCTCTAATCTATTGTGACTTAGAACTTTTTTTCATGTAACTTCTTCTGAAACCTTACTGTTCATATCCTTTGACCATTTATCAACTGAACAATGATTCACTTTCTTACAAATATGACTCAGTTCTGTATATATTTGAGAAATGAAGACTTTATCAGAGATTTAAAATTTTTTTCTCACTTTCCTGCTTTTCCCCCCTTCTAATCTTTGCTGCATTGGTTTGGTTATACAAAATCCTTTTAATTTGATGTCATCAAAAGTATCCATTTTATGTCCCATAATGTTTTCTTTCCCTTGGTAGGTCATACATTCTTCCTTTATCCAGAATTTTGATCAGTAAAATGTTCCATGACCCCTAATTTGCTTATGATATCACCCTTTGTGTCTAAAATGTAACCTTATTTTTTTTTTGCTTTTTAATGAGGCAGTTGGGGTTAAGTGACTTGCCCAGGGTCACACAGCTAGTAAGTGTCATGTGTCTGAGACTAGATTTGAACTCAGGTCCTCCTGAATTCAGGGCTGGTGCTCTATCCACTGTGCCACCTAGCTGCCCTTAAAATGCAATCTTATTAAGACAGTTGGAGGTTCTTGCAGAAGGTAACAGGTCATTTTTCAGGAAATATCCAAAGGCAGCATGTTTTATCTATAGAGTTAGTTAAATACAATGACTCTAAGAAGTGAAATGTTGCTTGACAAATACAGTGGTATTGGAAAAGCAGTATAAGTTTTCATATGTACTTTTCAATTCAACTACCTGAAGATATAATACAGCTGGGAAGAATAAGGCATGATATACTTTGTCCAGCATGTCATGGAATGGAACCCATAGCTCATATTATTCCAGAATCTTGAGTTATTATTTATGACATGGAATTGCAGCATGGAAAAAAGTGAAAGAAAAACAATTAAGTTTCTTTACTCTTTTGCTTGTAAAATAGACAAACATTGCCATAAATTTTAAAATGATATTTTAAAGGTGATGTATTCATTTTAGGTACAAAAGATTTTCTACTGCATTTTCAATATCTCAAATTAATAAGATCATAAATATTTGGGTTTCAAATTATTACTATCTAACATGATTTTCAACAATATATTTTACACACATTGCCTTTATTTTCTCATTGCCATTGCCAATCAAACTACCTTCAAGCTTTTTAATTTTATTTTTAAGTTTTCATCACAATTATGATCATTATTGAAAATGTCTTATTTAATTCTAGTAAAATAAAATTAAATTTACATGTATTGATGGATACCTATTCATTGATTTATTAGCTCAGGTTAATAAACTCATTTCAATAATAAAAATGAGGCAGTTCACCTATGATCCTGAACCAACACTCTGATTTTATTAATTCAAAATGTAACATCTTTTTTTTCCCTCTAGAATAGATTGACAACCAGCAATAAATTGGTCTTAGAAAGAAAAATTTACTTTTAACTTGGATGTGAAATATTACTTCCTTATTTTTAAAGGTTTATCAATCATTTGAAAGTTGAATTTATTTTATGAGAAAATAAACCTTCCACCTCTTTCACTTAATTTTATACTTTTTTTTTGCAACAGCCAAGAAATTCTTTCCATTCTACAAATTTGAAGAAAGAATGGATTGATGTTGCCTCCATATCATTTAAACCTATTTTCTGATTTGCATTTCCTCCCCATAAAGTGATTGTCTTGCTTTTCAATGAATTCAAGATAACATTACCCAATTATAATTGATCCTCAATCAGAAAATATAATGAGTTCTGTGCATGAACCATAGAAATCATGTTTACTACCTATTCGGCTTTCAGCAAGTCACTTAATCTCTCTAGGACTTAGTTTTGTCATCTGTAAAATGGAGGTAGCAGGAATAGATAGCCATTGAGTTCCCTTCCATGTCTAGATGTATAGTCCAAAGTATTAAAAAAAAAATCAGCCTGTAATGGATAAAGTAAAACTGAATTCATCAGGTAGTTATGCAATTTTGGAAAATGGAACTATAATAATATGAGATTATGTGAAGGTAGCAAAAATGAAAAGTAATATGATATTTGGTGGTATTGGTTTGTTTTTGTTTGTTTGTTTGTTTGTTTGTTTGTTTGTTTGTTTGTTTATAGCTGATACACCCACAGAAAGCCAAGAGACTATGTCCAAAGATTCTTTGGAAGGTCAAGATAAATATGTGCCAAGGATAAAAAAAAGAGGAAGTGCTAAAAAGGAGAGAAATTTTAAAAAAAGAAAAAAGAAAAACCTTACCTACTTAGAGGGTAAAATAAAATAGCCTATTGAGAATAAAAGGACATCTTTCAAAAAAAATAGATTTTTCTGAAACAGAATAGGAAAATATGGCAGAGTTTACGCAAACTAAAAATTAGAGGATCAGAAAGAAACATAAAGGACATTTTCTTTTTTTTTTTATGAAGGACATTTTCAGAGAAATGTCATTCATCATCACTCTCAACATCATCAATAGCTGACAATTACATAGTGTTTTTAAGGTTTGTAAAGTACTTTATGATTGTTATCTCATTTTATCCCAACAACACTAGGATGTGAGTACTCTTAATATTCCCATTTTAAAGAGGTAACTGAGGTAAGAAAATGTTAAATTACTTTTCAAATAACACATAACTAGCAGGTATCTGAAGCTGGATTTGAACTCACTGCTTTCTGAATCCAGGTTCAAAGCTTTCCACTGTGCCTTCTAGTGGGAAGTGATCCTGATTCTCAGCTGGTAATCTCCAGAATGAGGTAGAGAGATGTGGGATAAATAAGAGTACAGTACAGTTGAATGGATTAAAATTAAGTGGAGTATTGTATTCACAGAATAAAGAAGCATTGTTAACCTGGAGAATGGGTATCTAATGAGGTGCTCCAGGGATCTATCCTAGGTCCACTTCTGCCATTTTTTGATGGATTAGATTAAAATATGCTTGGTATACTTGTCAAATGAAGGACTAAAACAAAAGAATTTTGCCAAACACCTTCATAAAATCCAAGTATTCTCTCTGTCTCTGTTTCTCACTCTCTGTCTCTATGTGTCTCTCTGTTTCTCTGACGCTGTCTCTCTCTGTCTCTCTGTCTCTCTGTCTCTCTCTCTCTCTCTCTCTCTCTCTCTCTCTCTCTCTTTCTCTCTCTCTCTCACTCTCTCTCCTTTTCCCTCTCCCTCTCTCTTTTCTCTCTCTAATGTTCTTAGTCGAAAAAGAAAGCAGATTAGGCTGGCATAACCTACACTTCTAAATGTTCACAACATACCCCTATTAATGCCTTCAGCTTTTTTGCTTTGAAATGATGTAAACCTCACTATTCTACAGTTAAAAAGAAAATCTTTGTTCCTTTAAAAAAAAATAAGCACAATATTGGAATGTCTAAAATCCTTTGGTATCTCTCTTTTCTCCACAATTCTTTTTTTCCACAGATTACTAATGATATATTAGTATTTATAGCTCCTATTTCTTTCAATACCCTGGGATATATTTACTCTGAGCCTACTTACTTGAACTCACTTAAGGAAGATAGGTAGTCTTTACCATTTCCTCCCATGTCATGGTTTTTAATTATCTGCTAACCATTTCTGTGCTATTTTTCTTGGTCCAAAGATCACTCACCCCAGTGGAAAAAAAAAGGAGCCAACTGAGAGCTGAATAATTCTTTTAATCATTAAGTATTACTCCACGCATTCTGAGCTGCAGTACTATATCTTGTTTGATGTTTCCCTAAGTTGGCTAGGGGCAAGTATTTTTTTTTTCTTAAGTATTTCTTGTCATATTCAGCTCATTCTGAACTTCAGTGTTTCTGACCTTATACTTAGAGGACCATGCTTGTATTTTTTTAATTTAGGCTTGGTTACCTGCCAATGTTTCTATCTCCCACTTATGTTTTTTTTAAATTTCTGTTAAATTATTTCTCTCAGCCTCCACATTAATGTTTTTAGACTTCCCCTATTTTGTCTTCAGCAGCATAATTTAGAGTTAGCAAAATATTGATTCTTCCAACTAACTACCTGGAATATCTGTGAAATTGTTCTTACCACCTTATATTAAAATTTCAAATTCATTTTATTTTATTACTCAGATGTATTTCCAAAGGCTGTGCTCATGGACCATGAGCTCTGGCAGATTCTACCAGAGTGGAAATTCAGCTTCCATTGTAGTTACAACAACACATTATATCAAAAAAAGTTCATGACTAGATTTATTGACTAGGTCATGAAATATTTGACCATAGACACTTACATTCTTTGTATATTTACAGACATCTGAGAACATACTTATTGTTCCCAATCTGTTTTTCCCATTTTCTCCTAAGCATTATTGGCTAGCACCTCGATTGTTCTTCTTCAGTGTCAAATAAATAATAATAAATTATTGTTATATTATATAATAAATATTAATATTAATCTATTCTATAATAATATTATTCCCTCAAACAGTATTGTTCCTCTTAGTTATTTCATTGCCATCATTTAATTTGCGGTCTTATTTCATCATTTTTTTTCTCTCACCTCTTTGACTTTAATTAGAAGATCATTTGATTAGTTTAGCAAATTACTAGGTAAATGTGTTTTGGATATTTTTCAGAAGATTCACTCTACCCTTTACCAGGAATACATTATAGTATAATACCCATGGCCCAGAAAACAAACAAACAAACAATAAATCTTTTTTTTTGGAAGCTATCTATAACACTACTTCTCATATACCAATTTCCTTTTTAAAGTCATGACTAGAAGAGAGAAAAATGTTACTATAACACCAAGATCAAAATTTCCTATCCAGGGCTTAAACATCAAATTACATATTTCTGGCTCTCTCAACTGTATCATTAATTGTTATAGGTACCAGAAGTGAGTCAGTCTGTCATTGGATAATACACACACATATAGATATAGATATAGATTTCCAAGAGGTGTCACTGTATGACAGTGCTCCTAATAATGTATGCACACATGTATATATGTATGTATGTATGGATGTATGTATGGATGGATGGATGCATACATGTATATAAAAAGGTAGTTTGGCATTATGAATAAAAGGTTAAGCATGGAGCTTCTGTGATGATTGGTTAGTCATATACTCTTTAGTGTTCCATGTGACTAAGACTATAAATTACAAAAAAAAATATTGATCAGAAGAAAGCATTTCTATATGGGGAGTTCTTTACACTAGTGAAATCACAGGTCTATAACCCAATAGAAGACATTAAGCCAGATAATTTTAATATCACTTTCAACAGAAATTCTGTGAGATGTTCAAGAAACCATGGACTCTTTTTCCATTCAGAACAAACTTAACAACAGGAAAATATAGAACAGAATAGAAACGTGGTACTTTGCTTTCTAATCAAGACATGCAATGATTTTAGAGGAGGAAATGGAATCAAGTAATCAGTATATCCTTGGTAAGCCTACCATAAAAAGTATGGTGACAAAATAAAATGAATCGTCAAACCATCTCAAGATGAACAAAGATGTAGAAGTGACCAGTCATTTCTATCATTCTCAGAGAAGAGACTTTTAGAGTTTCTTGACTAATTTCTGTGTCATACCTTGACATTTTTATAATGAACATGATTTGCTATTCTTTTTTGTTTGTTTGTTTTGCAGCTGGGGTTAAGTGACTTGCCCAGGGTCACACAGCTAGTAAGTGTCAAATGTTTGGTCTAAGGCTGGATTTGAACTCAGGTCTTCCTGACTTCAGGGCCAGTGCTCTATCCACTGTGCCACCTAGCTGCCCCTATTCTTCTTATCTGAACATATTATTCTTAGGACTCAGCACATACTTTATCTTCATGCTAATTGGCTGACACTCAAAATATCTCCAAAATATTTCAGACACATAGGATTGCTTTTCTAAAAGTGTCTACAATCTCTCAAAGTAAAGGAACCTATTCTTACTCATAAGAATATGAAGGTGATTCTGCCTTCTCAAATTCAGGTCCTTACAAACTGCAAATGCTTTCTATGACCACTCACAACCACTGTTCAAGGACTAGCCAGCTAATTTCAAGAAGGTCACCACTGGAAATTTTACTCTGGGTAACAATTTGCTTGAATTCAATTTGACTCAATAGATATGTATTAAACATCTATTATGCAAGGTACTATGCTATATGTTGTGCATATTTATTTAGAGGTAGATGTGACCTTGGAGTATTTTTTAGTCCAACAATCTCCACTACTTTACAGAGAAGGAAAATGAAGTACAAGAATTTAAGAAATAAATACCTACAAAGTGGAAGGACTAGAATTTGAAAGCAGGGTCATTGGCTACAAATAAAACAATCTCTCCACTGTATTAATGTGGCTTTTTTGAGACACAGTAATTCAGAAACACAATGCATTTACATGTATGTGGGTCCAAAATTGCCATACATTTTTTATGGAGCAGCTAGGTGGCACAGTAGATAGAGTGCCAGGCCTGGAGGTAGGAAGATCTAAGTTCAAATCTGGCTTCAGACACTTACTAGCTATGTAACTCTAGGTAAGTCATTTAATCTTCAGTTTGCCTCAGTTTCCTCATCTCTAAAATGAGCTGGAGAAAGAAATGGCAATTACAGGGTCTTTGCCAAAAAAACCCTAAAATGTCATTAAAAGTTAGACACTACTAATATGACTAAATTATAACATTTAATGGAGGGCCAGATTTATGAGGAATTGCCTGGGTTGAACCAGACCATTAAAAGAACAGCAATGTTTTCTCTAACTTAACTCTTTTTGTTTTAACATATGAAAGATGGGAAAAGTCATCAGATGTATCATGAGCTAGTGAGTAGTGGTCAGGATTGCACATCATAAAAAGTGCTATGAATACAGTTTGAATTACAGCTTTTAACACACATGTGGAATCCTAGAATACTAGGATAGTGAGTCAGTGAATCTGAAGTGTAGTAAAAAAGGATATGTTAGAATATTTTTAACTAAGTCATAATCTACTACAGGAATAGAAACTGCAGTGTCAGGATATCTCAGTAAGCAACCATATTCACAATCCAGGAAAGGCTGCCTAGCAAGATGAGCAAAAATTCCCATGGTACCATGCTACAGAATAGAGTCCAGAAGGCAGATTCTCACCAGTTCAGTATTTCTAATGCTATCTTATATAATGGGACTAACAAAGAATTAATTGGTTTCCTTTTGTCTAACCTCACTTCATCAAAAACCAAAGGATTATCTAAAAATTCTGTGTATCTGTTCTTCTATGTTATGTAGTATAAGAAGACTGACTGATCATTCACCCTTTTCAGCAGTGCTATCTCACAATGAAAAGGATAACTGTACATATGTACACACATGCATGCATGCATGCATGCATACATATAGTATATATGCATATACACATGTATAGTTATATATTACACACACATATATATTTATATAAACACATGCATATATACCCATATGAAAGAGAGATTTGCATTGATATGTAGTAGGGAATCCCAAAAGCTTGTGGAATTCATTATTACTCAAGAAGGTAACTGTTCCTATGCTTTTTAGTTTCAAAATGTATGTGTTTAAAATGTTCCTTTTTTATTATAGGACATCTATGGAAAAATGTGTTACTACTGGTAAATTCTTTGGGAGTTTCACTAACATTTGTAAACATGTATAGTTAAAGAAAACAGAACCTTTAAAGTAGGCTTTGTAAGAGATTTGACATCATTTTTCAAAATGTATTCCTCTGCATGGAACTGTAGTTTCTTCTACCATTTCCTGAATAGCAAAAACCCATTTCTCCTGAGAATACTAGTTACCGAGATAATTATAGTCTGTTCCTTTCAAACTTTTGCCACACCTCTATTGAAAGTATGCGCAGCAACTTACAAGCTTGAACATAATGCAAAGTAGGACAATTAGGGACAAAAACAGACTAGAGACCCTCCAACTGGAGCAGAAGGAAAAGATGTTACCAAGCACCTCAGATGAGCTGCTGATTGCTATAATTGGACACTGACTTTGGCATTAAGTTTTCTGGCAATTAAAATGAAAAGAAAAACATATTGGGCTACATAGTTTTTATATCTTGTCAAAATATATCAAACAAATTAGTCTACAAGACAAATGTTCTCCCTGGAATTAAAATCACATAGGATTTTATTATGGAGGTCATTGTGCGATCCAGAGTCCAATATCATCATGATCAATTAATCTTCCTAAAGCCACTATTGACTGTATCACTACCTTTCACCTGAACATTCAATAATTCTTCATTACTTAACTAAATAATGTTCAAGCTAGTTTCCTAGCATCTAGTCCTCTCTCTGATTTTACCCTAACCTAAATTATCTCCTAGTACTACTATTCATGTAACCTAGGGTGTGTTCAAACTGAACAACATGTTTCCTGAGTATTCTTGAGGTTTAACTTTTCTATAATTTTGCTTATGAAGCTACTTCTAAATCTAACCCCCATCCCTGGTAATTGTTTCATTTAAATTTAATTTGCTTAAGCATTGATTGTCTCCTATGTATAGGAAAGCCTGATATAATGGATGGAGAGATTACCTTGAAGGCAGGAAGATTTCAAGATTTACCTCTGACATATACTGACTTTTTGACCCTGGTCAATTCTCCCAGATTATCTGTGCTCATATGTAATTCTCTATGGCTAAATTCCCCTAAAGGTGGCCCTCTTTACTGGTAGATTAAATTTCTTACTTAGAAATCCCTACACCAATGAAATCAGAGGATCATTTTATTTAAAGTATAATTGCATTGTAGACATAAAGACAAAAATTAAATGTATATCCGCCTTCATGGATTACATTCTACTATGGGAGGGGATGATAATCAAAATGTAAAGTAAAAGAAAGCAAAGACATTTAATAAAAGCAAATTTGTTGGGATATTGCAACAACTGGGAGGATTAAAAAGCTTCATGAAGGATGTTCCAAATTAGGTGAGCTTTGAAGGCATTCTAAGAAGTTTTAGTGAAGACAGAGAACATTCCAAAATGGAGGATGGGGAGCATGTACAAAGAAACAAATGAAGGAGATGAACTATTGTAAGCAAGGTGTAGGAAAAGTTAAAGTAAGCCTTGTAAATGTAGGCCTTGGATATGAATTATCAGGCATTTTAGATGATAAACAGAAGATTTTCTCTTTTTATCTTAGAAACAACAGGGAAATACTATTGTTCTTTAATTACAGGAGTGACATGGTCAGATCTGTGCCTTAGGAAGATTGTTTTGACAATTGTTAGTTTGGAGAATAGATTAGAGAGGAAAAATAGTAGAAGCAGAAAGGCCAATTAGGAGCCAAGTACAACACTATATGTGAGAGGTCATGAATGTCTGAACTGGTGTGGTGACTTTTGATGAATGAGAAAGGAGGGTGGATGTTGTGAAGGTAGAATTAAAGAAACCTGACGTCTTATTAGATATAGGGTTTGTGGGCCAGTACATTTGAAGATAATGCTAAAGTTACAAACCTCGGAGACTAGAAAAGTGGTGGAATGTAACTACAAAAGATAAGAGGGGCAACAAGTTTAGACAGACAACCAGTAAGTTCTATTTTCAATATGTTTAATTTAAGGTGGCTATGGAACATTCAGGGAAGAATGACAACAAGCAATAAATGCTAGCTATAATTAAAAGTGAAATGAGGGCTAAGTATGTGGATTTCTGAGTCATCTGCAAGGAAGGATTAACTGAATTTATCAACTTATAGGAGTTTATGAAGTCAGCAAAGAAAGAAGACAAAAGAGACAACAAGAGAATTCTTGGGTACAGTGCCAAGAAGAAGAAAGCAGAAAAAAATGACTCAACAATAGAGATTGAGAAGGATAAATGATCCTTGTAATGGGAGACAGGGGATAAAAACTTCATATAAATTCAAGAAGGAGATGCTACCCAGGAGGAATGGATAGTCAACAGTCTCAAAAGTTGAAAGGTCAAGAATGATAAGGTCTGAGAAAAAGCAATTGGATTAACAATTAAGAGACCAGTAATAGTTAAGAAGACATTTTCAGTCCGATGGTGTGATCAGATGCCAGACAAAAGAGACTGAGTAATGAATAGGAGGTAAAGAAGTGGAAGCAAATAATATAGAAGACTTTTTTTCTTCTAGAATTTTGTCTGTGAAAAGTAGGAGACAGAACAATAGTTTGAGAGGGTGTCAAGGTAGAATGAAGGTTTTTTGTTGTTGCTGTTGTTTATTTCTCTGTGGAGTTTTTTTATTATTATTATTTGTTTTATAAAGGGAGTAGGGAGTCAAGTCTGTGGGCCTTTCAGGAGACAATATAAAAAGGAGAGAATGAAGATTAACTATAAGAAAGTGGTTCATAACTCCTCTTGGCACATAGTAGGTGATTAATTTATATTGACTGACTGGGGATCAATTAAGTCTCAAACATGGATTCATTACATGGATTCATTACCATTTAAACAGAAACTACCTTAACTTTCATATAGGTGGAGAATTAGGATGCAGTTGTTTAATCAGAGAGAAATCCTACTAGTCAACTGCTGAAATAATTGAGAAAAGAATATTTATTTCAGAGATAGTAGCCAAGAGTAACCATGATTTCTATAGGATGATTATCTGAATTAAGGGAATCTCAAAAGAGAAGAGGTCACTGAGTGAATATAGAAAAGGAAAGGTCTGGAAATAGTCATAGTGAGCAGGGCTTTAGTTTTTTTTTTCTTTTTGACAAAAAAAAAATTTAAGAATTTGTTGAATTAATCTTTTCAATTGCAGTTTTGCAAGAGTTGGAGAAATTCTATTTAAAGGGGTGGATTTTTAATAACCTATAAAGGCTGAGGGCATAACGTAATATCATGGCTCATTTAAGACCATGTATGCATATATTTGTTCCCAAACCACAGAAAAGATCATGCGAGAGTTCTTGAGGCATTACAGTGTTGTGAATTAAAAAAAAAAAAAAAGACGTGTTGAAATCCTACCTAATCACTTACTAACTGACTCTGGGCAAATCACTTTCTGGGTCTATTTACTCATTTTTAAAACAAGACTGCTAGATTCCATGACCTCTAAGGTCCCTTCCAGCAGGAACTCTATGATCCTATGATTCCTTCACAGACAAGATATAACAAAAAGTCATGAATAATCATTTTCACTATTACATGAAATTATAGTCCCCTACCACTACCTCCCTTGTGATGTGACCACATCATGGAAAGCAAGTATTCAAAATGGGAGGAATAACAGCCTTGCAGAGAAGGAAATGGCAAACCACTACAGTTTTTTTTTTTTACCATGAAAAATCCAAATGGGGTCACAAAGAATTGGATGATACTGAAACAGCTCAACAACAACAACAACACCCTTGTGAGCAGGCCTGCATTTGAGGGACATGTGAAGTGACACACAAACTTTGCAAATACCTCCAGGAACTGATATAATCCACTCTGCCAATGGACATCCTAAATAAAGATAACAGGTCTACCTACCACAACTATGATACTTGTAGATTCCTGCCTTTTAAGATTTCCCCCAGTCAGAGACAATGAGATTATGTTTCTAGCTTAAAGAATATAGCTAATATCCTTGTTTGTTTTGAGCAGAAGATATGCACCCAATTCACCTAATAGATCTATCAATTTGTCTATATGACAACTAAAATGAATGGAAGGGGTTGATATCTGGCATGGCTGGATGACATTTAAGATTTAGATTGTATTTGACATGAGACTATACCTGACAGTTCTAATTTTAGCAGCAGGATTTTGATGCAGTCTCCAAAGAAGCGTAATAGTCTAAGATCTACTTCCAGTCTGTGTAGTTTGGCCTACAGACAGTTCTTGTCTATTGAATCAAAGGCTGGTGATAGATCAATGAACCCTGAAAAGAGTTATTTTTAACTGCTTTCTCAATGACATGGAACAGAGAATAACAGTTGTCAGTATTGGAATAACTTCCAAAATCCCGTTTGCTACTTGTGGCAGATTTGGGGTCAATAGAAGGACGAACTTTCTAAAATTCAGAGCTTTTCCAAAATGGAATAGGCATCTGGTGGAGATATTGAGTGCTAAGGAAATTATATTGAAGGAGAGGCTACAATATTATAGACAGCATTTCTATGTGCCCTGGGAGGTTGGATGATCTCTTAGCTATATTAAAAGTCAAAGATTTTTTGCTTAATTTGAAAGACCCAATTCTCTAATTTCTTTTTTTCAATTCATTCATTTTTAGTTTTAAACATTCACTTCTACAAGATTTTGAGTTCCAAATTTTCTCACCATATTATCCCTCCCCCAACCCCGAGATGGCATGTAATCTGTATACCCCGTCCCCTAATCTGCCTTTCCTTCTGTCTCTACCGCTCTTCTCTTATCCCCTTCCCCTTCAATTTTCCTGTAGGGCAGTATAGATTTCTATACCCTATTGGCTGTATATCTTATTTCCCAGTTGCATGTGAAAACAATTTTTTTTAACATTTGTTTTTAAAACTTTGGGTTCCAAATTTTCTCCCTTCCTCCCTCCCCACTCACCCTCATTGAGAAGCAACCAACTCAATACAGGTTATACATGTGTAGTCATGCAAAGCACTTCCACAATAGTCATCTTGTGAAAAATTAACTATATTTACCTTCATCCTATCCTGCCCGTCTCTTTTGACCCTGTCCCTCGTTAAAAGCATTTGCTTCTGATTACCCCCGCCCAATCTGCCGTCCCCTCTACCATTCCCTTGCTCTTTTGTCCCCTTCCACCCCCCCCATTTTCCTGTAGGGTAAGATAAAATTCCATACCCAATTGAGTGTGTATATTATTCCCTCCTTAAGTCAAATTCGATGAGAATAAGATTCACTCATTCCCTCTCACCTTCCCCCATTTCCCCTCCACTGTAAAAGCCTTTTCTTGTCTGCTTTATGTGAGAAAATTTACCCCATTCTACTTCTCCTTTTCTCCTTCTCTCCGTAAAATCCTCTCTCAAACATTAATTTTATTCTGCAGATATCACCTCTTCATCTTCAAACTCACCCTATGCCCTCTATTTATCTGTCTATCTATCTACTATCTATATACATACATACAATTTTTTTTTCCCTCCATATACCCTAATATTGACAAAGGTCTCATGAGTTACAAATATCATCTTTCCATGCAGGAATGTAAACAATTCAACCTTAATAAGTCTCTTATGATTTTTCTTTCCTGTTTACCTCTTCATGTTTCACTAAAGTCTTGTATTTGAAAGTCAAATTTTCTATTCATCTCTGGTCTTTTCATCAAGAATGCTTGAAGTCCTCTATTTCACTGAATGTCCATTTTCCCCCCGAAGGGTTATACTCAGTTTTGCTGGGTAGGTGATTCTTGGTTGTAATCCTATCTCTTTTGGCCCCTGGAATATTATATTCCAAGCCCTGTGGTTCCTTAATGTAGAAGCTTCTAAATCTTGTGTTATTCTGATTGTGTTTCCACAATACTTGAATTGTTTCCTTCTGGCAGCTTATAATATTTTCAACTTGACCTGGGACCTCTGGAATTTGGCTACAATATTCCTAGGAGTTTTTTTGGGGGGGATCTCTTTCAAGAGGTGATTGGTGGATTATTTCAATTTCTATTTTGCCCTCAGGTTCTAAAATAACAGGGCAGTTTTCCTTGATAATTTCTTGAAAGATGATGTCTAGGCTTTTTTTTTTATCATGGTTTTCAGATAGTCCAATAATTTTGGAGGAAAAAAGGAAGCTGACATGGAGATGTTCGACAAATAAATCATTTCCTTTTAAAAGTTGGAGTGAAAAACTTTGGGGTAGGTCCTAATAATACTCTAATAGACTGTTGAACCAGATATTGGATTTTGATCCAAATAAATCATCCAACCATAATAGCCATGTCTTCATTCAGTCTGTATGCATTAAAGAATCTCAAAATGTTTTGTTTTTAAATCAGTGAACTGGATAAAATATGTGTCTAAATATATTCTTCTTTTAAAGACCAAGTAGTACACAGCTGATCCCCAACCATTTGCTGAAATCAGTATAGGTAACCTTCCAGTGACAGTACCAAAGTTACTTGATGATTAGGAAAAAAAAAAGTGTGTGTGTGTGTGTGTGTGTGTGTGTGTGTGTGTGTGTGTGTGTCTGGGTGGTGGATTTAGGGGTTGGCGAAACTCTGGATACAACTGAAAGGGATCTTAGAGGCTATCTAGTTAATTCCCCTTATTTAACATATGATAAACTTAGACACAAGATGTCATTTTCCCGAGGTTACATAGGTGGAAGTTAGCAGAGCCAGAAATAAAATCCTGGTACTCTAAATCCATGTCTGGTATTCTTGCCACTATACTCTGCTCCTATTTAAAACATTGAAGAATAACCAAAAGAGAAAAGCTCTCAACTGAGAATGAAATTGGGTCAGGGTTGGGAAATCAAATTACAAAGTACAATAGGATGACATCTGTGTGACTTTAGGCAATTCATTTAACCTCTCTGGGCTGAAGTTTCTTCATCTGTAAATGAGGGGTTTGGGCTAGATGGCATATGAGGTCCATTCTACTAAATCTATATGGTAATGTATATTTGGTATTAAGGAAGACACTTGGCCAGGATCCATGGTTTGGAAAAATCCCTGTAGTGTGTTAGTGTGTGTGTGTGTGGGGATGTTAATGGATGTGTGTACTCAGTGGACAATCGGATAGAATGCTTGAGAAACCTTTATAGAAAAATATGTTATTAGATGAGCTTCCATAAGAAAATTAGTGTCAAGTTATAGGTTCCGGTCAATCTGTTTTGAAATATACAAGATGCTATATGCTTGAGTCTATTCCATATTGTTTCTTCTATATTAAAAAAAAATGCTGAGTACAACTCAGAAATCTCCCATCAGCAACCTAAAGAAATATTTTCACTGAGGTTTAAATACTTTCACAAAGGCTGAAAATATTTAAGAAATGCTTGCATAGATGCAGAAACACAAGTATTTGGACTAAGTAAATGAAACTTAATGCGACTCAGAGAGAAGGATGTTGAGATTTTAATTGAGCATCTGGCATCAAATACTTGATATATAACACTGTCTGCCATAGTTTCCACATCTGTAAAATGGGGATAATAAGCGCACCTACCTTCCAGAATTCCTGTGAGGATATAATAAGATAACATTTATAAAGTGTTTCGGAAACCTTAAAGCTTTATGCAAATGCTACATATTTTTTTTTCTTAATTATTGCTAATTGTTTTAGATGCTAGCCTGGAAAATAATTTGATTAAGCTCTTCAGATCTTTGTTAGATTCAAACTAATATAAGATTCTAAGAAAGTCAGTTAAACGCCTCTTCCATGCTCCATTCCAAATTACCTTATGGAAAACAAACCTGAACCTCCAAATTTAAAGTTAAGATCAGAATTATTGAGTTTTTCCTGAGTGAGATATTCTCAGTCATCACCTTTGAAGACTTGTAGAAAAGCAGATTCAGTGTTATACTTGAAATCAGAAAGACCTGAGTTTGAATCTTGAATCAGATATTTACTAGCTGTGAGACCCTAGGCAAGTCATTTGACCTCTCTCAATCTTAGCTTTTTAAACTATAAAATGTGTATAATAATAGCACTTAATTCACATGGTTGTGAAGATAAAGTGATATGATATTTTTAAAGTGTTTTGCAAACCTTAAAAAGTTATGTAAATGGGTGCTGTTGTTATTATTAGTACTTGGAATGGATTGGTTTAGTTTCAATGGAAAGAGATTATGTAAATTGAGTTATCTATAGATTTCTTACAGAGAAAACTTTGACATCATCTTTGGAGATCCTGTCCAACTCCCCTGGAGTTTTTATATCAGCTGATGGTGACTTTGAAAATATCATCTTTAGCAGACAATCTAATTTATTCAAATTTCTGAGGCATTGGTGTGTAAATCAATAGGTAGCAGGTATACATTATGAAATATGTGCAAGGTTTGGGTTTTTTTGTTTGTTTAGTTATTGGATCACTGATTTAGAGTCAGAAAGGATGTTACAGACTATGGAATACAATTTCCCTCATTTTATAAATCAGCAAATTTACACAGCAAGTAGTGATTTATCCAAAGTCACACAAGTTACACAGCTAGTAATCATTTGAAATAGCATTTGAAGTTAGATGCCAGAGCCAATGCTCTTTGCGCTGCACTGACATTTATTTAGAAACAGCAGAATTTTAGATTTGGTAGCATCATTGGTGTAGCAGTTTTGATAAGTATTTACAACTGGATTTTTTTATTCTTGAAGAAGAAATGGATGTCTGAAAATCTGCTGTACTTACAGGAACAGAGAAAGGGAGAAAAGAAGAGACAGAGAGAGAGAGAGAGAGACAGCGAGAGAGCACTCAGGGGCTGTCAACTTTTCCCAGTCTTTTAGTGGCAGTCTTTCAGTTAATGAACTACTTGGGTCTAAACTAGCTAGTCTGTTAGAGAGTACTGGGCAGCTAGATAGCACAGTGAATAGAGTGCCAGGGCTAGAGCCAGGGAGATTCCTCTTCCTGAAATTAAATCTGGCCTCAGACACTTACGTGACCCTGGACAAGTCACTTACCCCTGTTTTCCTCCATTTTCTCACTCATAAAATGAGCTGCAGAAATAAATGCCAAACCACTCCACTATCTTTGCCAAGAAAACTCCCAAAGTAATCATAAAGAGTCAGAGATGACTGAAAATGACTGAACACATGAACACATACACACACACACACAAGCAGGTATGAGGATTTACTCTAGACATGGACAACTTGGCATCAGATATGGACCAAATTAAATAGACTAAACTTCTTTGGGCTGCAGATAGGTTTTTATGGGTTCATTTTCCAAGTAAAGGTATATAATTAATGGTTAAACTATTTTGCAAATAAACCATATTAAAAAAGGAAATTTCAATTAATATCAATTAATTACCTTATTACTTAAGATTTTCATTTATCATGAAATCACATTAATGTTAAAAAAAATTCCTTTGCTAAGTGGTACAAGTTTTAATACATTTTTTCAAGTATTCTTACTGTTTATATTTAGTTAATGGGATGCATTACATTTCTTGTCAGCATTAAGTTTATTGTACTCCAGAATCATGTCGGAAATCAATTTCTTTAGAAATTTGAAAACTAACCTGTCTCACTTTCTGAGTTTACTTTCATGAAAAACTTGTTACCCATTGGGATTTTTCAACAATTTGGGTGTTTTAATTTGTTTTTCATTGGTGTCCAATTTGCTTAAGTCAGGATATTTTGATTCTAAATGGCAACAAAGATTATGTACCTTCAGAATGACTCACTTCTCGGCAAAGAAGGCACAATATTTTGTTTCTTTTGTGTAAGTAAACAAATATCTATTTGTCCATTCCAGATTAAACACTCTATGTTCTGATTCAGTTTTCCATTTCTTTTTATCACCCATTTTACAAAGTCACCCCAAAAACTTTAATGTTAGAACCAAAAATAAATCTTCACAGTAACTGCTCACCTACAAAGAAATACTGAGTGTCTGACCTTGGAGAGAGCACCAGACACTCATGTAACTTGGAGGGTGGCTGTCATGTAAGAGAGGGAAAGAAGCCCTCATGTTGTTGCTGCTCCTCGCATAGGGAGCATTAGCTGTGTTGGTGTGTGGCTACACTCACTTTGTCCCAGTTCAACACTAGTAAGGACTGAAAACACAGCAGAAAAGAAAAGACTCTCACTCCTCTCAGACTAGAGACAGACTGAAGATGGTTGGTTGCCACAGGTCAAATGACAAACAGGAGAGAGTGCGCAATGGCAGCCTACCCACCAAGTTACATGAAAGCACAACAGTAACTAGAGGAAGGAGGGTAAAGCAGAGCATGAACAAAGCACTCATTACATCTTTACTTTTCTTTTAAACCCTCTACATTTTTTGTGGGCTGCCTGAAATTCTTTGACAGGCCTCAAGCAGCCTGATGGCTACGTATTGTGTAGGCCTGATTTACTCTGACCTAGAAATCTAAGGCAGTCATCTGAGTTCTCCTATTTTTGATACAGGCCACAAATTAGAGTGCTCCTTCTTTTCAAACGATATTGTAATCTCACCGTGTGAGTATTTCTGCATATCTTGTTTTTCTTTCTGATACTTACACATGGTTTTTTTTCTGTTAATACTATACCAAGGTCCTCCCTAAATCCTTCCTCTGCTTCTTTTAATATCTTAGATCTATTGCTCAGTGTATCCTCACATTCTTTATACATGACCACCCACACTTTTTTTGTCTTTGATAATGTCTTCTATATCACTACTTATATAGTAGTCATCACTGGTATTATCCCACAGACTACATACTTATCATGTAGCTTTTTATTGCCCCTAAATTCACCTGCAACACTGCTTGTTTAGCTTCTCTTACTAGATGTCTGTAGCCACTCTCATACTTGGTAATGTGGTAGGCATACTAACAGGTATTCAAATGGCTGAGTGGTGGAGGGTGTCATCAGATTCCTATTTCCCTTGATGATGTCATTCTTAATAATTGATGTTTTATCATTGTATCTCTAGCTCTGCCTTCCTTGGTACTAGTGTATTTGAAAACTGATTCTTCTGGCTGTTTAAAAGAGAAAAAAAGGAGACAGGAAAGCTTGACCTTCCCCTACCTAGCTTCTGCCAACACAGGAATGTTACCTATTTATCAGAACTGAGGAGGCATCTTTCTATCATAGACATAGGATCTTTTTATTCATTTCTGTGTAGTTCCTTAGGAAGATGGATCTGTCTATCACATGAGCATCAAACTACCTCTTCTTATGAAATTACCTCTTACTGGCAAAGTTTTCAAAGTAAACTCCCTTTAACACCCTTAGAACTGAGGAGAGACATAAGTGAAGATACGACTGAGTTTTATGAGAAGTAGTGTTTCTGGATTCTTGGCCTTGACCTTACCTCCTGCCTCTCTCTTACCTCAGGGCTGCCAAAAGAATAGGAGTCTTCTTGTCTTTCCCTCTTGCTAGTCTGGGAACTCTGCTTCAACTTTCTCTCGCATCTTTGTTTACTAGTAACAAGAGAACAGCTTCTGAGCTGAGCGGCTTGAATGTGGAGTGTGTCCCCTCTAGTCTCTTAGGGGAGAAAAAGAATATCATTTGAGTCCAGATTCCTTCCAAGACACAATGTGGTAATTAAGTTCCCAAGACTGGAAATGGGCAAAACCTAGGTATTTTTCTTCCCTAGGGTCAACCATATTGGTAGACTGGGTTTTAAGAAACTACTATATCCCTGAGGAAGGAGGGCACTAAAAGAAATCCATAGCCTTACTTGCTAGCGCCAAAAGATGCTTATAATAAATATATACAAGAATAAATAAAGATAAAATATAAGATCATTAAATATAAGATGAAGAGGGATTTATTATTTTGGGGAACCTTGACAAAAGAGTCATGTAAAGTACTACTTAAAATGAGTCTTGATTAAAGGGAAGGAAGTGGAAGTAAAGTGGGGCAAATATATTCCAAGCATTGCCAATACAAATGCATGGAAAGAGGAGATGACATGTCATGTATAAGAAAAATAAGTAAGATCAGCTTGGCTAGAAATGAAGAATGCATTGAGGGAATAATACAAAGTTAGCCTGAAAAGATAGGTAAAGGCCAATCTGTTAAAGCTTTTAAAAGCTAAACAAAGAAGATTATACTTTATTCTAAAGCCAGTAAAGGAGCCACTGGAATTTATTGAAGACGGTAGTGACAGGATCATACTATCTTAACATAGTACATCTCTGTCTAAGGTTCATCTCCTCTCAATGGTGAATTCCTCTTGGAGCATCCATTTTGTGGAGTGACCTAAATTGATACTCATGACCCTCCTTCTAAAGTTTCAACTGGACTTAGTAGCCGTGAAAATTCTGAGATCTCTCATCTTCCTTCAAGAACTGCCAGTGGGAACACTTCTATTGTAGGAATAAAAAAAAGTTAAACAACAATAGAAAACACAGAGATATAGCATGAATTCATTGTTTGACTGCAAAGCAGATAATGTCTTATGAGATGACAAAGTGGTAAAGATCTATTTAAGTAGTCTTTATACCTCTCAGATATACTGTTATTTCAGCCCAAGACCTAGAACTCAAAAGTTAGAATGTTAAAAAACTCCAATTTCTCCAGCAAAGTTAAGTAGGTCACATTGTACCTACAGAGGAGTATATTTTATGGTGGACATTTTAACAACATCATAATATCTATCTATGTCAAGGGATTTAACTGTAGTACCTAGGCTTCAAGGGAAGAAGGAAATTAATTTCCAGCTGCAACTGCATTTGAGCCGGGTAAACTAGCATGAGAGAGGACAAGGAGCAGGTCAAGAATGGTTAGGAATTGTTGCATTACAGAATTCTTTAGCTATTTGCTCCCTGTTTCTAGTGAAGACTCTATCATTCTCACCAATCTAATTATATCAAGATGTATCTCAAGGTGAGTAAAGAAGTGCACAGATTGAGACATTTGATTTGAAAATAATTGAAACCTGGAAGTGTTAAAACAAACATTGAACACAAGTATAAGAATGGGAAAAAAATAGCCAGTAAGTAGGTGCAGCAAAAATGACAGAAGGTTTGTTTTTTGATATTTGTGAAATATTTGTGCTTAAATACTTAACTTATTCATTTGGCACATAATGCCTCTATAGGGTTTTTGTTTCTTTAATGTATAAAAAAGGGGCATTGTTGTGTAAGGGATATAAGACCTTGTGTGTGACCTTGGGTAAGTCACTTACCTTCTCACTATTTCAAAGGAAATCTCTGAGAATATAAATTGTAGAACAGATGCCTGTCTGCTCGAGGAGGAGATTTCCTACCTAAGAATTCCATATGGATATAAAATTGCATGTCCTAACACTCGTAATAATAGCTAACATTTAGCATTTGTATAACATTTTAGCATCTTTACAGTACTTTACAAATAATATCTTATTTGAAACCCACAACCATCAAAGTTAGATTTTGTTACTATTCCCATTTTACAGAAAAGGAGAACTAATTGGGTAGAGGTTAATATTTACCTAGGATCATATAGCTAGTGAGTATTTGAGTCCGGATTTGAGCTCAAGTCTTATTGACTACAGGGTCATTGCTCTAACCACTAGACCAAGCCGCAACAACAAGAAAGTTGTCTGTTCATTTGTTTATATTCTAGCACAAAACAGTATATTAATTGCTTGAGAGAATATGGTATTTCAGAAATTATTGCAATAATATACATTATTTTAATCTAACATTTTCTCAGCAAGATACAATTACTATATTTCATTACAACTTTTAAAGAATGATTGGAAATATTGTCTCTGTGACATCTTAAATGTTCACTCAAACGTCCTAAGGAATTCCCATAGTAGGCAGTAGTAATTCCTTCTGAATTCAGTTCTTTTTGTGGTTGGTGTCTTGTTTTGATAACTTCATCTTTGTCAAGCTTTTACAAAAACCTAAATGAGATCTCATTCACCCTAACTTTTTTTTTTGTGATGCACCACTTTATAGCAGAAACCAGGGAATATGGGTCCTATGTCTCCCTAAGTACTGAGCCACATCTAACAAAGAGGATGCCCTAAATTTGAGGCTTCTGGACTAAGTGGCTATATCTGTGTAGCTCTAGTTTGAATATTACAGAAGTTCAAGTTGAAGCTCCAAGAAACACAAAGGTACTGTTTTTCAGTTAGCATCTCAATAAAGATAGTATGGACTAAAGAATCTCCATGAAACTTTGAAGCAATATCTGAAAAGTTGATTTTGTTATTGCTCTTAAAAAAAAACCTTACTATTTTTTTCTCTTCTTTTGGAAGTTTGATATTTTTGCCTTTTTAAAAAGTCTTGCTTGATTAGCAATTGGACTGAGATTACAGTGATTTCATCAGTGGCTAAGTTTGTTGCTGTTATGAGTGATTTTGAAGGTTTCTTTATTTGCATGTATCGACTCTGGCTGCATCTGTACTTAAAAAGGAAAGTATATCTAAATGCATAATAATGAGAAGAGTGATAGATTCTATTAAAAGGAAAAGTCTTTTAATTTATGAATATATGCAATGGTTACTAAGTTCCCTAATTTAATCAGCAAATAGAAAATGTCAGTTTCTTTTGAAGAATAGTAATATGAAATTTCATGGAATGTAATATTTCCCTCTATTTCTAGATGAAAATTCAAAATTTGTAAAGTTATATTTTAATAATATAGGAATAAAGAAATAGAATAGACATTATGTTAGGATGAAAAAGAAACTTGAACTGAGTAAAACATCAAAATCAAGTAGATAAATGAGAATGTGGGCATTTAATGTAGGTCCAAACCTTGAATCTCTATTAAGAAAGACAGGATTTGGAGAGTAATTAAAATTACAGAAACCAAGCAATATAGCAAATGTTTGGTGAAAGCTTGCAATTCAATAAATGGGGTAGAGAGGGGAGGAAGAGATATAAAGATCAATAGCACACATCTCCTGCCTTGAAGGGGCTTACAATCTAGTAATATAAGGTAAATGAACACATAGCTGTAATTCAAGTCAGAATATAAGTGTCATAAGCAGGTGATTACCTAGTCAATGTCCTCATGATATGGATAAGAGTAGCTCTGAATTATTATTCTTTTAAAGTATTCTGGACTGGCTGCTTCTGTTGCTTAGAATACTGCTAATGGCACCAAGGTCGTGAGTTTAAACCCATATGAAGCAATTACTTTTGCAGAGAGTAAAGTTATCCTACAACCACAAATGACACCATTTGCACCATTAAACCTTGCCAAGAAGCTCACAAATTCACATCTGTAGGGAGGGACACAACCCCTTACTCTTACGAGCAGGGCCCATAAAAACACATGCCCCACTCACGGTACATACATCCTGTTACCTTAATTTATGAAGGATAGAGTGGAGATAGAGAGTGGACTAAGGAGCATTCTGTGGGCCACTCTTTATGAATTCTGACTAAAATGAGCATAAGGGGCAATGTTCATCAAGGACAGAAGGTCAACATCAGACGCAGGAAGACTTAGGTGCAAGTCTAGCCTCTGATACATATTGGATATGTGACCTTGGGCTGGTCATTTAAACTCTCTGTATTCCAGGCACCTCTCTAAGACTACAAGTTACAGAGAAATTATTGATCTCTATTAATGGAAGGAATTTTGACATCAAGAGATATGTACATCGATGAAACAAAAGAAAAAAGAGGACCTTAGAGCAAGGCAGGTGAGGAGAGGAGAAGGGAGGGGAGGAGAAAAGGTGGAAGGGGAGGGGAAGGGATGGAAGAGAAGAAGAGATAAGGGGAGAGGAAATATTAAAAAATATATAAGAAAAGAAGATTCAAGAGAAATGTTTTCATGATTCTTTTTTTAAAATTTTTTTATTTTTTCCATATGCTTTTGAGTTGAAATTTTTTCTCCCTTTTTCATGACTCTTATAAACATTATTGTGGATACTTTTGTACTCCCTCCCACAGAGAGTTACTTGGTCAATTTATAAGAGTTAATT
Organism: Phascolarctos cinereus; assembly: GCF_003287225.1. Taxonomy (NCBI): domain Eukaryota; kingdom Metazoa; phylum Chordata; class Mammalia; order Diprotodontia; family Phascolarctidae; genus Phascolarctos; species Phascolarctos cinereus. The sequence goes on along the minus strand of NW_027555958.1, from coordinate 201,159,650 downwards.
TACCTGCTAAATCATTTACTCAGACCAATTTTCTTTTTATGCATTTAGGTTTACCCAAAGCTAAAAATGTTCTTAATTTCCCCCCAAGGGAGATTTTTGGATTCTTTTTGGCCTTTATCCTTATGATAACTTCGATGCTTATATTTGAAAGGGATATAGACAAATGCATCCAACAATACCTTTTCCTTTAATTTATTATATGTTGTCTTATAGGGTTTTTTTTATATATTCAGTTCCAAGATACTGAGAAAATGCTTTTAGAAAGAAAACATTGTCAGTTCTAAATTTGTACAAACTTTAGTCCAGCTATTAAAATATCACTTTATATACAATAGATTTGTCCTATAAACCAAATTTTCAGAATGAAAACTTCAGGATAATTTTTGTTTCCCCTACCATGTGACATGTGCCAATTTGGAAGACTAGTCAATTAAATGACAGATGGGGAAGAAAGATGAATCATCAGAGAGTTGATATGAGAAGGATAAGTATACCTTAGAGAAACATTAAAAATAATCAACAAACAGAATGACACACAAACAATGTACTCTAGTACAAAGGTATTATCAGCCAGACACCAGTCTTTCTAACTGTACACATTACACAAGAAGAAACACCAGAGAGACATCTTTCAAAATTTACAGCACTGATATAAATATCCTTATGTAATATACACATTATGTAATCCATATATATAAAATTGTTGAAGCAATCATGGACAGATCGTGAGAAGCAGTTTATAGTAGGTCTGTGGGAGGAAGAGAAAGATAAATATTCAGAATGAATGGAAAGAAGAAAAGTGCCTAGAAATTAATGGCAGAATAAATAGTGAAGTGTATAGCACAATATAAATTTTGTTTATATTGTGTGCATGTGGTTCAGCTTCATAACCCAGCTAGCCATCTACCTAGGCCTTTCATCAAACTGCCACTGATGACCTGCTTCTCCAGAGCTGGACCAGCATCCTCCAAAGCTGACCTGAGCCCTGAACCTCCTGTAACTGGTCTTCCAGAATCCATACCTCAGTCACAGGGAGAGTCAATTTGTTCATCTCTGCAGTTCCCACCCTATGGTTATACGTATTGAAATGATACTTGAATATGTGCGGAGCCTGCTTTATTGATCTAGCCATTCACCCTGGACACACCTCACCATCTGCCTGAAACCACCTGTGTCCTTCTTCCCTCCACTTACTCTTTCCAAGTCACCGGAATAAAACAACCCTACTTGGTCAGTGCATGTGCATGAGTGTGTATATACACACCCATGCACAAACATACATACATATATAGATAGATAAATACAGAAAGATTATATATAGAGATACAGATGTAGATAGAGACACAGATAATAGATGTAGTAATCAAATGATAGAGTTGTAAATATGTGATATAAATATAGAAACAAATATTATATAGATATAGATATAGATATAGATATAGATATAGATATAGATATAGATATAGATATAGATATAGATAGATATAGATATAGATATAGATATAGATATAGATATAGATATAGATATAGATATAGATATAGATATAGATATAGATATAGATATAGATATAGATATAGATATAGATATAGATATAGATATAGATATAGATATAGATTGCCTTTGTCTATTATATTGTAAGGTTCTTAAGGGCAGAAACTGTTTCTTTTTAATAATATTTGTAATACTGCTGTTTATCAGTGTCTGGCACAAAGTACATGCTTAATGAATTAATACACACATACATACACACACACACATATGGAGAAAGAGAGAGAGAGAGAGAGAGAGAGAGAGAGAGATTAACTACCTAATAGTAAAACAAAATTTATAGCCATTGATTACATACTGAGAAACCCAAGGAATAGTAAATTGCCTAATAAGAACACAATGCACTTTTAAAATTAAAGTAATTGTGCATATTCTTCCAATGATATATGAAATAGTATAGAAATAATAGAAACCTGTGTGGAAAGAGATATATTGTTTAGAAAGAAGGAATGAAAAGGAAAGGTAAAATATACTTTCTATGTGTTTTAATATTTAATTCTTGAAAAGATGAGTTCCAACAGCAACAGCAGCAAATATTCATTACATAGATATTCTGCAAGTTGTTAGCTGAGCCTGGGAATGATAAGGAGTTTAGATTTTGTAAAAAATGGATGTTGTTTGTTTTATAGACTACTTGACCAAAGCCAACGCTTGCATGAGTTCATATCAGTGGAAATAAAGGAACCCAATTATCCTAAGTTATACTATTAGATAATTTAAATAGACAACAAATAAATGGAAGAAAACAAACAGATACATAAATATTTAGAACTCCCTGGTTTTAAAGTTTAAAAAAAAAAGAAATTAAGCGCCTTGCTCAAGGGTATATAACTAGCAAGTAAATGGTAGAAACAGAAGTTCACTACACTGGTTTTTCTTTTTTGACTCAATATCCTTCTCTTTATCTTGAGACAACCAGTATTGTGCTGCCCATATCAGAACTACTGCTATACACACAAAATTGTAGCAGTGACACAAGAATTAACATCAGTTCAGAGTGGCTTAATAGACAGAGGGTAGAGACTCTGAATTTTTTTTTGTTTGAAGGAAATTGTAGCTTTGTAGATTTTCCTAGGTAGACCACAGAGTAATCATCATCATTATCTCGCAACAATAATTTATGCAGCTCTGTAATATTTGAAAATCACTTTACATAAATTATCTTCTAATTAGATTCTCACAACAAATTTATAAGGTATATGTTATTATTACCCTAATTTTACAGAAGGGAAACAGGTTGAAAATATTGAGTGATTTTCCAAGATAACATAGCTAGTTAGGGAAAAAAAAGTGTGAATTGATGTAGACCAACCTAACACAGAAAAGACAGAATAATATGCATTATCATTATAATATTAATGGTAAAAATGCCAAAAAAAATAACACCTGAAATCATACTAAATGAAATGACAAATATTGGTCCTAGAGCACAGAGATGGGAGTTGTTGGCTAAAGGCACAGAAAGTCACAGAAGCTGCCAGACAATATATTTGTCTGTCATTTTGCTGATTTTTTTTTAATTTGTAACATGGAAAAGTGGGGAGGGCAATACTATTAAAAAAAACAGGGAAGTTTGGAGGAGAGACTGGTGTAGGGAAAAATAATAAATTCTCGTTTGGATGTATTTAGTGTGATACGCCTATAGGACAATAATATATGACAGTAAATAATATAGGGCAGCAAAAAATATATGACAGTAGGAATTGGAGTTCAGGAGAGAAAGAATTAAAGAAATAAAAAAGAATATGAATTGATGAAGAATTACTCCTGCGTTTTTAGAGTTTTCCATTTCTTTTAAAGAAAAGCACTGCCCATATAATTTCTCATTTTCATTATGTAGATTTAGGAGTCATCTCCATAGCATTGATAAATGGAATCCTAGGAGCCAATGAAATCACCAATAGGGAATATACTGAGAGAGGAGAAAGGAGAGCTTAGAACTGAGTCTTGACAGCCACCCAAAATTAGGGAGTAAATCATGTATGATGATACATTAAAAGAAACTTAAAAGGATCAGTCAGGCAATTGAAAAGAACAAAGGAGAGAAGTGTCATGAAAACCCAGAGAAGAGAGAATATCCAGGAGGCAGGGTTGTCAACATTGTCACAAGCAAAAAAGAGGTCAAGAAATATGAGGAATGAGAAAAATTCAATTAGAATTGTCCATTAAGAGAATATTCATTAACTTAAAAAGACAGTCAACTTTTTGAGTCAAAATCCAAACTACAAAAGGTAAACAAGTGAGTGGGAGATGTGAAACTAGAGGTATTGACTGTAGATGACTCTTTCCAAGAATTTGGCTGTGAAAGGAATTAGAGATATAAAATGATAGCCAGAGGATATGGCGGCATCAAATCATATTTTTCTAGGAATGACTGAGATGGAAAAGAGAGAAGTGGGTAGCTAAAGAAAGATTATTAAAGAGGGTATGGCAGAAATTGAAGGGGCAAGTTCTGGGAGGTAGTAGCATCATGGACACATGAAAGTATCCTCAACAAGGAGAATGTTGACCTTTTTGTTACAGCCTAAAGCGAAGGAGGAGAGAATGGGAAATGCTGTTGATGGGATGTGAAAAATAGATTGGGTTTTTTTTTATTTGTTTGTTTTTTAACAAAGAGAGGGCTTGCCATTCGTGGCTAACATTTTGTCGCCTAAATGAAATCCTCTGCTAAGAGGTAAGTTATATAGATTGAGCAAGTGGCTGGAGAGAGAAGAGAAGGAATGAATGGACAGATGGAAAAAATATTTATTAAGCACTAAATATGCACCAAGAATGGTGCCAAGCACTGGAAGTACAAATAAAAAGACACAGACAGTCCCTGACCAAGAGGAGTTTACATTCCAGTAGGGGGAGACAGCACAAATAGAAAACTGGTAACTGAAGCTTTGTTAGTTTGGAAAGTGAATGGAAGTGCCGCAGTGCTTGGGTGTCTGTACTCGTACCTCAGTTCCAAGACCATATTCCTCCCTAGCCTCAAGGCACTAACCCTGACAGTTTCCCTCCAGCCCAAGGACTCTATCTCTGGCAGTGACTCACGAGTAGGCACGGGGTGGCAAACTATCTCTCCCTGTTACAAGAACAAGCTGATCTCCATAGAATTTCCCTTGTATGAACAGGGCCATCTTGTACTAGCAAAACTATCAAGCACTGATGCTCACAGTTACATATACAATCCAGAGGTCAAGCTATAGAGGTCAGTTGCTGAAACTTTCTTGCTACAGACGTAACAGACTAAAATATACCCTTTAGGAACCCTCTCTTCCCCCTCCCCATGGTTTTCAGTAGTGAATGACATAGTTGCATGTTATCACCTACTTAGCATACTTGCCACATATTTCACCACTTTTCTTATAGAAGCTTATCATTATTCCCATTAGGTTGCAAGTTATAAGGAGCTCTGCTCACTCTGGCAGAATTCCTTAAGGACCTGTGACTCTGTATAGAATAACAATAAATATTTGCCACCTTGACTTAAAGAATACTTGAGTCTGTGATTTCATTCTAGATGACCCTGTCCTGCACTCTGGTTATTGAGGGGTCTCTCAAACTCTCAGACCTCAACAGAACCATAGGAAAGTAGATTGACATACTCTTTTCAGGAGTATGGAGTTGGTGTGATTTTGATTCCAGAAATGGAAAGATGGTACTCAGCCTGGATGTAGACTGGGAGGCCCATATGTGGGCAACATAAATACTGACCAAGAGAGTTCCGGAAGTGAAAGTTTGAAATCCTCTTGGGCTTAGTTTTTGGTCTTGGTGGCAAGGTGGTCAGGGAGAATATGACTAGGGAGTGAAGTAAAGTTTTGAAACAGACATTGTAGAGAATATAATTGAGTCTATCAGAAAGAAGTTAAAAGATTGCTTATTTAGAAGGAAGGCCCAGTTGTTATTACATAACAAAAATATTTAGTACATCTTACCATAAGAGCCAAGCTGTTTGACATCCTCTTGTGGAATTCAGCTTACCTAAGTAGAAGCGTCAAAGGTAGATAGTGAAGAGTAATCAAGAATTGGGGTTTATCAGGGCCTAAGTTGAGATTGGACAAGGGCATACAACATTCACTAGTACAGATCAGTGTAAAGTTGAGAATTCAAAGTGAAAAAAAAAGTGAGACCAGATGAGGAGTGATGAAATGGAAATACAGAAGAATAGAGTAACTGGTGATGCCACTAAGGATGGAGAATAGTTTTAATAAGAATGAGACAGAAAGAGAAAGAGGTAGAATTAAAGGAGATTTTGATCTAAAAGAGTAACATCAGTTCTTAGTCATAGAGCCAGAACAGTTGAGAATTACTGTGAGATTGAACATATCACTAACACTTGTATGTGGCTGAAGTGAAATGACAGTACAAATTATCTACAATGTATCTCTGCTTTCCTGGTTATGATGCTAATTAAGCTCTCACCACCTCTTTACAGCACAATTACAATAGCCTCTTTTTTTTTTTTTAGTGAGGCAATTGAGGTGAGGTGACTTGCCCAGGGTCACACAGCTAGTACATATCAAGTGTCTGAGGCTGGATTTGAACTTAGGTCTTCCTGACTCTAGGACTGGTGCTCTATCCACTATGCCACCTAGCTGCCCCTTACAATAGCCTCTTAACTCCCTGCCTTCAGACTCTTTTCTCTCTAATGCTTTATTTCCATGCCTGCCCAAGTGATCTTTCTAAAATACAAATCTTACCTCGTCGCTACTCTGCTGAATCAAACCCAGTGGCTCCCTATTACCTGTAGAATCAATTCCAATCTCCTCTATTTTACACTTAAAGCCATTCACAATTTAGCTTCAATTATTTTTTTTCTAGCTTTATTATACGTTACTCTGTCCTGCATTTGTCTTTCTAGGCAAACTAGACTTTTTGCCTTTCCTCACATAAGATATTCCATTTTCCCATCCCCTGTTTTTGATTGTGACCAGAGAGCTCTCCTTACCTCCATTTTTAAAATCCATAGTTTCCTAAAACACTTGGCTTAAATACCACCTGCTACAACAACTAGTGTCTCCCTTCAAAGTTCCCTTGTATTTATATTAAATAAATCTTGCATATACTTATGTGTGTACGTGTCTCCCTCTATAGAGTGAAAGGTCCTTGAGGACAGAGACTGTTTCTTTTTTGTTTGTTTGTTTGTTTTGTTTTTATCTCCAGTGTATAACATAATGTCTGGAACATATAAGGTGTATACCAGACATTATGCTAAGTGATTTATTATTTAATAGGACTTGAGAAAGTTGAAAATAATATAAAAGAAATGTCAAAACAACTAAGGAGACTTACTTCTCAGATTTGCCATAACAATGAACCCTACTGAATTGTCATGTAAGGCCTATAAACAAAAGAGAGAAGGGATTGTGAACTTAGAAAGCTCAAGAACCAGAGGAGATTCTTTACAATATGATGTGAGGAAGTTTGGGGTTATTGCATTTCTTCTGTTTAGAAAAGTAGCTGCTCTAATACTTTTCAAGCTTTTTCCCAAGATTGTAGGACCAGGAAAGTCTCCACATCACTACATTAATGCCAGTGACCCCTGGGGGCTATGGCTATAGGGGAAAATCCTAGAAATGCCCATAACAATGCTGGAAATAACTGTGATCTTTGGTTTGGCCCCAGGCAGTACCTACAAGCGAATTTCAGTGATGTGCCTAGCATGGAAGTAATGGTTCCTGGACAGGACAATGTGACCTTTCAGATGCTTTCAGTCTCACAAGTGGGTGACATTGAAAGAAAGTAGGAAAAAGAAAACGTGCTGCAGATTAGCAGAAGAATATTGATGTTAGAAAATGGACAAGTCAGAGTTAAGTAGAGAGATATTGACTTTTGCAAGCAAACATTTAACAAACTGAGTAAATAAGAAACAGTTTTCTCTTTACCTACTAAACCAGTCTTAAAGTCTTTGATCCAATGTCCATTTCCCTTACAGTTCTTACATCCAATGTTACCATTAAGTTAAGATTATATTCAAATCCCCACAGGGAGATCATACCCAAACAGGGTAGGAAAAATCCAAGGTGAAGTCACATTAAACCATCAAACACAAAACATGGCTCTGAGCAGACAGAAGTCATTTAATGGATTATTGCTGATTGATTAGGTTTCATATTTTATCAATTCTCCATCTACTGGCTAATGTAACTTTAAGTTTTACATTAGATTAAGGTCTTTTTTTTAAAAAAATTGGCTACATAATCAGTGCTATTTTCCCCAAGTATATAGTATTTTGCTTAGAATTAAAGAATTAATCTTTATCTCAACTATTTTAATTCCTACATTTGGCAGCAAATTGGACCTGTTCAAATGAGTGATTCTGTGGTAGGTCAACATCACTTCTAAGAGAGCAAAATGAGAAAAATCACATACCAAATCTGTATATCCAAATGAGATTTATTGAAAAATATTCTTAGAGCCAACCAAGGCTCAAGGGATCTGGAGATGGGGTTTGCTATAAGTCTTCAAATCTATGGCTCAAGGTGGAAGGCAGGAGAAAGGAATAGCACTTCCCACATTTCCTTTCTTGTAGGGACTCTCATGTCAGTAATTTTGCAACACTATGGGCAGAGAAGCAAAATGTTCTGTTACCACAGTTCTTAGGCCAATATTTTAGAGTTTTTGTAAATGATAAAGTGGATGAAGTTGGGAGGGAAAAGGAGAGGGATATGGAGAAGGAGGGGGGGGAGAGAGAGAGAGAGAGAGAGAGAGAGTCTAAATCACTTTGTTCACTAATTTTGACTTTTTCTCATGCAAATAAGAACCTGCTTTCTTGACCTTTCCTTGGCTCTGAGAAACTTACCCATGCACCCATTTCTCTGCCCAGTTGCTCATGGGCTCTTCATAAGTTTCTTGGAAAAATAAGTAAGAAAGGTACCAAAGTTTGTTCTTGCCCTGAATTTGTGACTTAACTCTTAGATTGCTTGATCTATCTCCAAACTCTAAAGCTTGATGTACATGTAGTAAACAAGTTACTTTTACTACAAAGTCCTTTTGCTCAGTAGTTCATATACTGGGGTGTCTGACAGCTGTGAGGCAGGCAAGTTACTGAAAAGTAATTACTGACCTCTAGTATAGTTCCTAACATACAGCCTTATGACTAACGATTTATTTAGAAAGCATGATACAGTTGCTCACTTAAAATAGACCAACTATATTCTATTTCTTTCTCAAGGGTTATAAACTTGGATGCTTTGATGGTGACAGTTTGCATGTTCTTTTCTGTCAAGGACCACAGAAGTCCAGGCCATCACTCATCCACACCCATGAGTCATTGAGATCCACATATGAGTGACATGGAATTTTGAAGATATTGATGAAGAATCTTGATTGCTTGTAAGAGTTTGTTCTTTATGTGACTTTCTCTTGAACAGAAATACCTTGCCTATGTGCCTTCTTGCCTGGCTTCACTGCAAGTCAGCCAACTCCAGTCAAATTAAAGAACATCTATACTACCCCTATTTGTATCAGATTCTGAACCAAAATTGATTAAATTCAGGACAAGATCTTTAAGAATTCTGTAGTCTCTGACCTAAAAAGTTGATATCACAAGCCTTCTCCATCCAAATAGCTTGAGTCCCCTTCATAGCCATATGTCATGAAATATTTGTTGTTAGTTTATTCTGAGAGCATAAACTACAAATTAAAGAATGAGCATGTGAATTGTGCCAAAGAAAAATAGTTTCTAGAAAAGATTTATAAGATTTAAGATTTAGAGCCTCAAGAAACCTTAAAGATTATTTATTCCAAACTGATATTTTATTGAATTGGAAACTGAGGCTTAGAGAGATGAAATGACCTCTCCAAGGTCTCAAAGCTAATACCTTAAGTTGCAGAGTGGGTTTTGGAACCCAGATGCTTTGACTCCAAATTCAGAATCTTATGTTCCCTTTTTTCTGCCCTTTATTTCAACCTTTAAACCGCCACCAAATTAACCTTTAAAAAAAACTGAGTTTACTCATATTACTTCTCTGTTTAAAAATCTTCAGTGTCTCCTTATACTCAATTGTTTAAAGTTTAAAATATTTTCCATAATATATTCAAGACCTTCTATAATTTGATGTCTTTCTCTTTTAGGAATTTTTCATGGTTCTTCATTTTACACACATGCACACACAGTCTAGTCAAACATTACTACTCTGCAAAATATACACTATCATTTTACATCTCCACTTTTTTTTTCCTGTGCCTGTAATTATGCCATCTCATTCCTTGACTTATAAAAGCCTACCCACACTTTAAAACATAGCATAAACATAATATCCTTCTCTGATCTCTCGTTTGGTAATGGCCTACCCCCTCAGACATCGCTTTGTTTTATAACTCTAGAATGTAATTATCATATGCTAATAACTGTTTCTGTCTAGGTTGCCTTCTAGGCTGTAAGCTACTTGAGGACAGGGACTGTGCCTTATCTAAACTTTTTCTATCCCCATGGCCTAGGAAAATTTTCTGCTCACAGTAGTCACCTAATAAATGCTTGCTAATTTCTTGACGACATTTTGTTTTATAACTCCATAAAGGCATTTTTACATAATTTTGCTTACTATAGACATACATCTCGGTTGCTTTATCAACTGCACTATGAGCTTACTGGGGTGGGAACATAAGTCAGCTAAATTTTCTGTCTTCTCCTGGGCCTATAACTGTGCTCTGCAAACAGCAAGAGATTAATCAAGGTTTGTGGCATTATTCTTTTCTTTTATTTCTGTTCTATTCTATTGACCTTTGTTCAACATTAAAAGCCCATTTGACTTTATAAGAGAAGTAGGAGGTTTGTTTCATGCAAATCTTTCATCCCTTCTACCACCCCAGACTTGGAATCTCCACAGCCCAAACTTCTAGTACTGTACACACACACACACACACACACACACACACACACACACACACACACACACACACACGCATGCACACACGCATATACCCCTTTTGTACTGTTTGTCACAAAGGAACTGAATAGAAACTAGTATCTTAGACAGTTTTTGCCCCAACTTTCAATGGGGTGTGCATATATGTGTATATATATATATATATATATATATATATATATATATAGATATATATATAGATATATATATCTATATATATCTATATATATATCTATATATATATATATATATATATATATAATTTTATAAAAATTTATAAAAAAATATACTGAGAAAATATAGCAAAGGTTGAAGAAAACAAGTATTCCCTCTAGGATAAGCACACCCTTAATCCTGTAAATATTTGTTCTCTGGGAAGAGTGGGCTCAAACTTGAAGGGCAAAGGGTACTGAAACATATGTAGGGAACACATGTGGCTAAAAGTTATCACCTGATTCTAGGAGTCCTTTTCTTCCTAATCATATTGTCAAATGACTACACTTATGGGTATAGGGTAACTGATGGGTGAATCATTCACTTGCTGGTACAATGAAGACTCTAAGCTTCATGGCCAGTTCATTGGTGGGATAGGTTAAGAAGGTCACTTAAATGAACTCCTCATTATTCTTCCATATTTTGAAAGATTTATATTTTATAGAGGTAGTTACTTCCTCCTTTGAGGCAATTTGAAAGTCTCCAAATATTAGTAGAAGTTTTCATTAACTGCTAAAGCAAATAACTCTCTCTGAATTCAACTGGACCAGGTTCTCAGGGGACAGATACACAGTCTATTGATAGAGTAGCAGAATCGTAGACTCTCAGAATTTCAAAGGCTTCAGATGCCATCTATCGCAGATCTTAATAGGATGCAATATGATATGACTGAGAACTAGTCATTCAATGCCCTCTCAAACTCTTCTGGTGTGAGGTAGCTCATCACTCCTGGGTCTAATTATATGAATTTTGGACAATTCGTATTGTTGTGAAGCTCCTGCTTATTTTTGAGTCAAAATGTGTCTTTTTTGTAATATCTACCCACTGCTCTTATTTTTATCTTTTGAGGCTGAAGTAAAACAAGTCCAATCCTTCTTCCACATGTCATTCCATCAGATACTTGAGGACATTTTTACTTCAAAAGGGCAGCTGTGTGGTACAGTGGATAAAGTGACAGATCTGCAGTCAGGGAGAGTCATCTTCCTGAATCTGGCCTCAGTCACTTACTAGTTCTGTGACCCCGGCAAATCATTTAACCCTGTTCACCTCAGTTGCCTCCTCTATAAAATGAGCTGGAGAGGGAAATGCCAAGGCACTCCAGTATCTTTGCCAAGAAAAGACCAAATGGAATCACAAAAAGTAGGACATGACTGAACAACAGTAATAACAACAAAAACCTCATACCTCTCTTTCAACAATCCACTTTTGTCTAGGTTATATATCCCCATTTCTTTCTATGGACTATTTTAGGGCATAGTTTCTAGTCCCCTCATCATCTCAATACCCATCTTGTTGATGAAGTCTCATAGTATTGATCTTTCTATGAAAAGATAATTAGATTAAGATCAGAGGATTTGGGGTTCAAATCTTGGCTTTGCTACTCACCTGTATGACCTTGGATAAGTCACTCAACTTCTATGGATATATTGAAAGAACTAAACCTAATAATCTCTAAGCTCTCTAAGAATTCTTAATCACTTAATGTTATATCTTGATGTTGCCAAAAACTGGTTTACACAGAACAATGTTTTAGAAGTTATTGACTAGGACAGAGTATAGAGGGATTAACGCATACAGCATGTGAACACTGTGCTGTTATTAGTGCAACTTGATATCATATAGCACTTGATGTCAAGTGCTAGCTTGTGGGGCTAGCATTTCATTCTTATGATGAATGTTAAATTTTCAATCTACTAAAACCGCTAGGTTTATTTCCATGAACTGTTTTCTACTTGCACCATTCCCTACTTACATGATTGTTTTTTGAACTTGTATAGTGATTTAAATCGATGTTCTCTCTATTAAATTTCACCTCACTGTTCTCACCAGTCAAGATCTCTTGCAATTCTATTCCCAATGACAAGCCAATAAAATGTAAATTCCCTAAGGAAAATAACTGTTTTTGCATTTTATTTTTGTGTCCCCAGTGCTTAAAACCATTCCTGAAACAGATGAAGCATTTAATCAATGGTTGTTCTTGGGGGTTTGCTTGTTTACTTTCTTGCTTCTGTTTATTATACTGTCATCCAGTATTTGAAATCCTTCTGGCTTGTTAAGAAATGTAGGAATTTGTGTTCTGCTGGCATGGCCTCTGAGGACCCAGAGTGAGGTCTACACCAGGATAAAACATCAGAGGAGAATTTGATAGAGGACCTCTCTTTCATAGTTTTTTATACCATAATAAATAAGTGCTTGTGAAATGAATGCATGAATAGATCAAATAAATGCTAAAACTATGCTGGAAAGGGCAATTGCTATAATTATTTGATAAAGACAGAGGTATCTTTGGAAAATTCTAACAATATGGTGGCTTAGAAACATTTTTCAACTGCAACAATTTTATAAATTTTCTTTTGGTGGAGAATCAACGTAAATAAAAGTACTTAGAGCAACATGTCGCTTGATGGTAAGGCCATTTCATAATAATAGAGTATCAAAATTATTTCAATGGAAGTAATACCTCAGCAGCTTGAAATCATTTTCTGACTTTATGACATTAATTTACATATAATTTCCCCATCAAAATTGCAGTGTCAAGATCATATGAAATATCCAATGCTATTTAATAAACATCTATTCAGTTAGAAAGATAGCATAATTTGGAAGGAAAAATTCATAATATTAGAATTTGGATAATTTGGTTTCTATTCCTACCTCTTTCTCTGACTGTGTGATGATGGCCAAGCCACTTAGCTTCTCTGGTCCTCACTTTTTTGTGTTTTGTTTTTTATTATTTCTTGAGGTTAAGTCTCCCTATTTTACCCACACTGAAAGTGCAGTGACAATTTGCAAGCCTAGTCTCACTGCTGATTGTCATAGTAGCTATGACTTACTTGATTTCACAGCTCGACTAGTCACCCCATTTGAGGAAGCCTGGTGTTCCCATCCCACAGGGTCTCACCATACTGTGGCTGGACTTAGTGCCAATACCCTATTAACTGAGCTTATTGCATTTCAGTTCTCTCAATTTCAATAGTTCCATGGTAGCAGGAATTATAGGCATTCACTATACAAGTCTCACTTTTGAAAATTCATTATTGTTGGGCAAATCTATGATTTAAGTATAAAATCCTTTCCCCCATTTATTAGCTGATTTGTACATCATTCTTGAAAGAAAAAATGATAACCTTTACTTTCCCCGATGATTGATACTTTTCATTTTTAATATGGACATAAGAGAGGTTTCTGAAATTTACAAGACAGATTGCATTGTGCTGATGTCTGTATTTTTTTTTTTTACTAATCAACAAATTTCATAAAGTACCTCCTACAAGGAAGGCAGCATGACTGTTATCACAGAGCATTCAAAGCTACTAATACATAATCATAGTTCCAAAGCCCATCAATATGGGACTCTCTCCTTATTGGAAGAGATCAATGTCCTGTACCTGCATGATGGGCAGGTCAGAGTTGGAAAGAGTGAGAAAACTACAATATTGTCAAGTCTTTGGACCTACTTCAATTCCAGTTTCAAGAGAGAAGATGGGCAATACAAACTCCACTTCAGGTGGGTGAAAGAAAAGATTCTGGAAAGAAGTTGACGTGAAATTTAATAGTCTCTTTCATGTCCCTATCCTCAGCCTGCTACACTAGAGACTCCAGAGCCCCTTGGGTGAGGTCTATGCCTCTCTCTCTTGGTTGAGCTGATTTACCTCCTTTCTAATGGGAGAGTTTCACTCTGTATTGTATGGTAAATATTATCCTACGTATACTTTCTCTTACTTCTCTTTTGCTGTCAAATTGGATAAATTAGTTTATTGGACAAATGCTATGTGTGTTCATTGTGAAATTGTTATTTGTTGGGAAGGGAGTCAAACCATGAATATAAAACTTGGAGTCCTATTCTCCCCTAATTGATGAAACAATGTCTAGAACTTAGATTGAACCTGAAATCCACATCTGCTAGATTACCAATTTTTAAGGGAGCAGAGAGATATAATTCAACCCCAGTACCTCTTATTCTGAAGATAACAGAGTGGCTTCCATTCTCTACCCTCTGCCACATGCTTCCCTTCCTGGAAGGAATTAAAGTTTCTAAGGCTAAGCAGTGTCTATTCTGCCTCCCCTGAAACTACACAAAGGCACCCCTATGTAACATGTGAGGAACATCCTCAGACACATACAACTATATAAAATGGTATATATAGTGAAGACAAAGAAGTAGGGATCATAATCTTTGCCCTCAAGGAATTTTTAAGTTACAGCAGTTTTATAGATGCAGCTTAGTAACAGATCATTTAAGAGGTAGCATAGACTAGAAGATGAGAGCTGACCTTGAAGCCAGAAGACACAGGTTCAAGTTCTGTTTCTAACATATATAGGCTGTTTTAACCTGGACAATTCTTTCATGTCTCAGTGCTCCAGGTGACTAAGAGTCTAATTTGCAGAGGAGAGCCAAACTGAATTAACAGAGGGAGTTTCCTCAGCCAAGAATTTCTAATATCAGTGAAGTTATGTATCCAGTCTCTATTTCTCTATTTCCTCAGGGAAGTGATTTTTTAATTTCTCTTTCCTCTGTATTCTAACCACAGAAATTATCTATTTGGTGAAATAAGACAAACATGACTAAAAAAAGTTTTAAAAAATGAGAAATAGTTTAGACAGCTAACAACACAAGAAGTGACCGAAGATATTATACAACAGTAAATTTAGAATTAAGAAGATTTCAAAAATCCTAAAGTCAAATCTTTTTTTCTTACAATAAGGGAAACTGAGTCCCAAAGAATTTAAGTGACTTGTTCATGCACTCAGTAGCAGAACTGAAATTCATAATTAACTTAAAAATCCATATTGTCTGTTCTAACAGGATTAAAAAACATCATAGTTGGGGCAGGTAGGTGGCACAGTGGATAGAGTAATGGCCCTGGAGTCAGGAGTACCTGAGTTCAAATCCAGCCTCAGATGCATAACACTTACTAGCTGTGTGACCCTGGACAAGCCACTTAACCGCATTGCTTAGTGGGAAAAAAAATCATAGTAGTACAGACTAAATGTGATAACAGAATTCAATCAATAAACATTTAGTAAGCACATTCTTTGTATCATGTAGTATACAAAGTTCTAGTATTATAAAAAAAAACAATGAAGAAATAAACAAAAACAGTAATACCATCCTTCACCTCAGGGAACATACTTTCTAAAGTGTGACACAATGTGATATACAACAATAATTATATTAAGAACATATATAAAAATGAATACAAGTTAATTTAGGGAGGAAGTGCACTAGCACTTGAAGGGATCAATTTTACATAGAGGGTGACAGTTGGACTGACATTTGCAAGGAAACTGGTGATGCCAAGAAGTGGAAGTGATGAGGAAATGTAGCCAGGAACTAGCAAAAGCCACTGAAAAAGGTACAGCAATGAGAGATGGAGTGTAAGGTATATAGAACAAATGCATTATGTTTGGACCAGAGAATGCATGAAAAGGAATGAATATGTAAGAATACTGGAATAATAGGAAGTTATCATATTGTAAAACATTTTAAATGGCAGGTTAGAAGCTTACATTTTATTTTAGAGGTGATAACTGCTGGAATTTATCGATCAGTTGGGGTATGTGGGCAGCTCTCTCCATTGCAAAGATCATTCTGGCAGCTGAGTGGAGGATGGATTGGAGTGGGAAGAAGCTTGAGGTAAAAATACCAAGTTAGAAATTACTGCAATAGTTCAGGGAAGAGATAATTAGGAAGTCAAGTAGAATGGTGACTCTGTGACTTAAAAGAGAGATGTGAAGATAGAAGATTGCACAACTGATCTAAGTACAGTCATACCTGATTTTATTACACTTCACTTATCGCATTTTCAGCATACTGTGGGTTGTGGGAGGGTTTTGTTTTGTTTTGTTTTCTTACGAATTGAAGGTTTGTGGCAACCTTGCAATGAGCAAATCTATTGGCATGATTTTTCCAACATCATGTGCTCACATTGTGTCTTCTTGTCAAATTTTGGTAATTCTCACAATATTTCAAATGTTTTTATCAATATTATATCTAATGTGGTGATCTAGGATCAGTGATCTTTGATGTTACTATTATAACTTTTTGGGGTGCCACAAACCACACTCATATAAAACAGTAAAATTAACCAATGAATGCTGTATGTGTTCTGACTGTTCCACTGACCAGCCAGACATTCCCCCTATCTCTGTACCTCTCCTCAGGCCTCCCTATTCCCTGAGACACAACAGTATTGAAGAATATTATATAAACTTAATTGATAAAGGAGGAGCAGGGTTTAAGAGGATTAACTCCAATTTTGAAAGAAGTTCTACTGTGGGTAAAAATGTTATCAAACAGCATTGCATACTACAGATAAATCTTTTGTGAATGGAAGAGTCAATCAATGCAGTAGACTTCCTTGTTGTCTAATTTTTTAAAATTGCCACAGCTTCCCCAGCCTTCAGCAGCTACCACCCTGATCAGTCAGCAGCCTTCAACACCAAGGCAAGACCCTCCACTAGAAAAATATTATGACTTGCTGAAGGCTCAGATGATGGGTTATCATTTTTAGCAACAAAATATTTTTAATTAAAGTCTGTATATTGTTTTTAGGCATAATACTATTGTACATTTAATAGACTGCAATGCAGTGTAAATGTAGCTTTTATATGCACTGGTAAAATTTGAAGTTGTGTAATCTGCTTTATTGCAATATCTGCTTTATTGCTGTAGTCTGGAACCAAACATGCAATATCTCCAAAGTATGCCTGCATAAAAGTTACTGCTATATTATTTGATCTGATCCTCACAGCAGAACCATGAGTGACACAGCAATGAAATGTAACAGTAGAAAGTCCTTGGCCTTGGCAACAAGAATAGTGTAATTCAAATTCTGATCTGCCATTTACTAGCCCTATATTCATTATGAGCTTCAGTTTCCTCATTTGTAAAATGGGGAGAAAATATAACTAATACCTAATTCATATGAGCATTTGGTATCTTAAGTGAGATAATACTACACCAAGGTTATATCTAAGTTTTCAAAGCCCTGTGGGAGAACATAGGAGGAACAGATCCCTATGGACTGAGAAGACTGCAAAAAGGAGCAAGAATTGCTTGAGCAATGATGAGTAAGATTTTGTTGTGTAAAAAGGCAAGGAGAGGGCATTTCAGGTAAGAGTAGTAAAGGTGATTCAAAGTACCTTAAGATTTTTGATGTTCTTTTGATGATTTCTCTGTAATGCTTTTGTTTGTGGGACTATGAGCAAAAGAGTACATTTAGTACATGAAGTTCATCTCAGGAAATAGTGGGAAATAAGAATTAAAATGCAGGTTTTCATGATTGTTGTTGTTAAGTCATGTCATATTTTATGATATATTCATATGTCACAGTCGGAGTTTTCTTCATAAAGATACTGAAGCAGTTGGTCATTTCCTTCTCCAGCTCATTTTACAGATGAGGAAACTGGGGCAAACAGGGTTAAGTGACTTGCCCAGGGGTGCACAGCTAATAACTATCTGAGGCCACATTTGAACTCAGGTCTTCCTGACTCCAGGTCCATGCTCTACCCATTATACCACCTGACTGACAGCCCTGATGATTGAGTATCTTGAATTCCAGTCTTAGGAATTTGAAGTCATCCGGGAAAAACTGGAAGCCATTAGAAGAGTATGATAAAGGAATGGCATAATAATATTGCACACAAGGATAACTAAAATTTGTAAAGTACTTTAACAAAGTAAAGCACTTAGTGTACTTCATCTCACGTGATCCTTACAACAACAAAATGGTGTGAATGGTTCAGGTATTATTGTCTCCCTTTTTCTTATTTAGGAAAGTATGCCTCAGAGAAGGGTTTTTTCTATGCTCACATACCTGGTAAGTTCCAGAAATGAGATAAAAACAAATGTCTTTTCTGACCATAGGTCCAGCTCTCAACTACACTCAGTTGCCTCTTATGTGATAAAAAATAGTGTTTTTGTATATGGTGGTGGCAGAATTTGAGGATACAAAAGCACTATGAATTCAAAAGAGTAGAGGCTAAAGGCAGGAAGACTAGCTAACAGACAGTAACTTAACTCAGGAATGAGATGAAAAGAAGTTGGATTATTCTGGTATTAATGCCTTATGTATTCTACCTCCACACTATCTCCCACTTCTAATCCCCTCTTCCTACTCAGAGAAACACCACTCTACATATCCTCTCTATAGATCCTCCTTACCACTCAACCAGCGTTTTGAAATAATCTCCTAACTGGCCTTTCTTCCTAAACTTTCTACCCCTCTTCAATATATGATTCACACATCTACCTTCTACATGGGGTTATTCCTGATTCCCCCAGCTTTGAGTACAGCTCCCCCTCATAGTATGATACTTACTTTTTATATAGTTACTATATACTTATAGAGTTACATTTTGGTGGGTGGGGGGGAAGTTTTCCCTGATAGATTGTAAGTAGCTGGAGGTCGGAGACTGCTTCATTTTAATCGCCATATTCCCAGTTGTACCAAGCAAAGATCCCATAAAATAGTAGCTGCTTAATGAATAGTTGTTGAGTGATTGGTAATAAAAATTCTAACCAATATCTTTATCACAGTTTAAAGTTTGCAAAGTACTTTGCATATATCATGTTATGAAACCTTAGGACAAACCTAAATGCTATAGCTTTTGCTACTGTTTTTTTTCAAATTAGGAAATTGAGGCTGAGATAATATGAGTACCTTACACATGGTTACATGGTTAGCAAACGCCTGCGATTTTATTTGAACCCATGCTGTATAGCTCCAATCTCAAATCTTTGTGCTATGTTAACTAGATGCCTCAGCAACATAAATGGAAAGAAGAAAGATACGAGAGAGATTTTAACAAAAAAAAAAGCCTTTGAATTTTTAAAATAATGAATCTAATCTCTATTCATAAACTCTCGGGGTCAGCAACAATAGTGGAAACCAGGGGACAATGTCATAGGCAGCCCGTGGTGGGGGTCTAGGAAAAGGTCTGGTCTTTTACTAGCTCCTTTACTCAGCCCACTGAGGTGGCTGGAAGAATATTTCCTTTTATCTCTGCCTCAATGCAGTACTTCTCTGGGAAGACTATGACTCTCAGCTTTTCCGTCTCCTTTCTAAAAAAAACCAACCAAACAAAAAAAATTTACTAAGCACTTACTGTGTGCCATGCAGTATACTAAGGGCTGAGGGTATAAATATAAAAAAAGAGACAACCTCTACCCTCAATGAGCTTATATTCTAATTAAGAGAAAGGACATAGAGAATAGAATGATGGCCAGAGAAGAGATTTTTGCCCTGGGGGTGAGTGGTAGCAACAGAGATCGTAAGTTTGTCCACTGGGAAGTCAATTTTCATGGCCTTTACAAAAGCTATTGATTTGCTCACTTGACATAGGTGGGGCTCAGAGATGAAGTAACTTGCCCATGATTACATAGCGCAGGGTTAGAGAAGGAATTTAAGTGAAAGTCTTTCTGATTAACAGGTCCAGAACATTATCACTACTCCACACAATCCTTCAATAGTGCCCTTAAAAGAAACATAGAAGTTGGGAAGGGTTGCTCATTTTAAATAGAAGGTTCACTAATAGTTATTACCAGTAGCACGAAACTCAAACAGAAATAGGGGTCCCCAACTTCTGCTGGCCACATATTGACTTAGAAAAAACACATATTAGCACCATCTATATTCTATTGTATTTTATGAATTTTGTTAAATATTTTCCAATTACATTTTAATCTGTGTTGCCAGTCCCTCAGGGAATTATAGCAATACCTATAATACCTCCCTCACAAGGCTATTGTGAGCATCTCAGAAAATGATGTCCACACCAATATTTACAAATATAAAGGCATTATATAAATGTTAGCCATTATTGTTAACTGTAGGTTTCAGATGAATTGCTCCAATAAGAAATAGAATGATCCCTAGTACTACCCTTGCTCTATTTCACACGAAGAATTTTTTTTTTTAATGACACGAATTCCAGGCTATGGAGAAATTTCCCTGTCATGCCACAAGAAGTCACAACCCCAAATTTGTGAAACCCTGGCCCATTGCAACATGAATTTATTGAAGGAGAAAAAAGGCCAAGTGCATAGGTTCCTTCCTGAATGTAAATCAGGCACCCTTCAAGCAATAATATCAGGCCATGGAGGCAAAATACTTGTTACATATGCCAGGCGAACACTAGTGTTTTATTCCTTTTGAATTCTTGCTCATGTTTTGTGACTTTTGGCTTTCTATAGCAGTAGACTACAATAGGGGTCATGACCAGAGTAGTTTTACAGTAGTAAAAGCACTGGCCTACTCATCTATTCCTCATCTACTTATACTTCTCACAAAGGTATTCCTATCTGATACTAAGGGATGTTAGCATGTTTGTTTGTTTTAATCAGCTTCTAAAAACACCTAACAATTTGAGAAACTGCATCCTGTGAAACTCTAGTTCATTGTACAACTTCCTATTCCTACTTCTGATACCATGCTGCTGCGTATCTGATAATGGAATTTCATCTGAATAATCTAAGGGAACAATAGAGAAATAATATGAGCTAAACTTTTCCCTATAGTAGGCTAGTAATTACATCATTAATAGTTTATCCCTAACTATGACCCTTTTTCATCTCCATTGGGAAGCTTCATAAACTCCAGTGTACCTCAGGATCCTAAGAACTATTCTCAGAATCACTGAATTTTTGTTTCTTCCTAATACCACTCCACCTTTAGATTGAAGGTTCTTTGCAAGTAGGGTGCATGTCTTATTTTTGCATTTACAATGCCAGGTACAGAGTCCTACACAGCGTGAGTATCTAAAAAAATGCTTGGTAATTGAGTTGAGGAGCAACTAGGTGGTGCAGTGGATAAAGTGCTGGACTGGTATCAAAAACACTCATCTTCATGAGTTAAAATCTAGCCTCGGATACTTTAACTTTATTTAACAATATTTGCCTCAGTTTCCTCATCTGTAAAATGATCGGGAGATGGAAATGGCAAACTACTCCAGTATCTTTTCCAAGAAAACACCAAATGGAGTCACAGAGTTGAACACAAAAAATGACTGACCAACAACAAAAATTGAGGTGAATTTATCTGATGTGAGGTGGATAAATTCACTAATGTCTCCAGTGGTTATCATTTAAAAGCACTGAAGGCTTTCCTTTGGGGTATTTTGTTACTGTGAAGGGTGAGCTCTACATGTGATCTTTCAACCAGGACATGTACTCTCCAAAGCGCTACTATGGTACAAGTAAAGAGCACTGAATTTGGAGTAAGAGAAAATGGATTCAAATGCTGTCTCTGCCACTTCCTATTTGTATAGCCTTGGGTAAATCACTTCTATTCCATGTATCTCTATTCCCTTATCTGTAAAATGTGGCAGTTGGCTTAGTAGGCCTCAAATGCCCCTACCAAAAGTAAACCAACATTCCTTACATCCTATAGCACAATCAGTTTTTTGGGAACCTCAAAACTTATCTGCAAGTAGCATAGAAAGAGGATAGAAGGACACAAAGAGCTACTACTCCATCCTAAATCTAATTCACATTTCCCTTTTAAGTCATAAAATTTCTGAATAAGAAAGCCTGTGTGTGTGTCAAACCTTTAGTCTAGCAGCACTGTTAAAACTGCACAAACATTAAATCACAATTCATGAGTAAACTCTAGATTCTCAATGCCTATATATGTCAAACAATTCTGATGGTATATGCCTGTGATTTCTCCTTACTAGTTTCAAAGCAGATCATCTTGTTTAAACCAGCTTTTTCATCTTTAGTTTAAAATTCCTATCAAATCTTAGTAGCTCAACGAACATTAACTCAGTTATGTAAGTTTGATTAGTTAACTCCTTTCAAAGACTTAATCATCATTCTGTCTGTAGCAACCATTTTTCATAAGACTGAAGTAGCCAAAAATAAGATGCAGACTTGAAAGAGGACTTCAAGATCATCTGGTCCAGAAATTTCACTTTACATATGAGAAAATTTAGACCTAGGGAAAATGAACTTCAACATCCCGTAGCTTAACTTGCAGAACCTGGACTCAAACCAAGATTGCCTAACTCCAAATCCAGTATGATTTCCAATGAAACATGATAGCATGTGGATGAGAGAGGATGAGGGTGGAACTTTAAATGGAATTCCTGAAGGATAAAGGATGTACTTGTGATTTCTAAACAGTTTAGAAGTATTAATTTCTGTTGAACTTTAAGCTTTATTAACAAATGAATATTAATTTATTAGCTTAATAGAATGTTTTAGATTCATAGCTCACCAAAGAGCTTAATATGACAGCTCTCATAGAGCCAGTCATATGCTACTCTCCAATTAAGATAGTTATTTATATCATTTCACTTATTATACATATACTATATATAACATTTTAGCAAATATACTTCAGGTAGCAGGGAAGGAGAGACCAGAGGAAATGCTGTAAGATAATTTCCTAAAGAACAAGTTCTCATCTACAACAGATTGGCACTATACTATAGCTTATTATTATTAAGATGGATAAATGACTCCTACCAAACTTGTTTTTGTTTATGGGAATGGGTCACACAATTTCTTTTCCAATGATTCAAAAATAAGGCCTTATCTATCATGTTTAATTTAAACTTAATTCAAAATGACATTTCTTAAAGAATCATAGAATATTAGGCTGGAACAGTGCTTAAGTAAGTATTTTCTAGTCTAAACCCTTCACTTTATAGCTAAGAGGAGAGAAGTTAAGAATGGTATGAAGATTTCGGATCTGGTTAATAGCACCCAAGTTTCCTGTTTACCATTCATATATGCTAGTTCATTTTATGTCTTCTGAGACCAAGTGCTGTGAGCTAGAATATATAGTCTTATATTTATTTTGAATGGTTTATTTTTTAGAAGAGTAGCTGCACATATTCCTGATTCTTCTTCATTGCATTTACCAGAAGAAATGCACATTGCTGTATTACTACCAAATAATAAAAAGACACCTAATTCCTTTTTTTATAAGCAATTTTTTTCAACGTGTGTTTTTAAAACTTTGGGTTACAAATTTTCTCCCTTCCTCCGTCCCCAACCACCCTCATTGAAAAGGAAAACAACTCGATACAGGTTATACACGTGTAGTCATGCAAAACACTTCCATAGCAGTCATGTTGTGAAAAACTAAGTATATTTCCCTTCATCCTATCCCACCCCCACATTTATTCTATTCTCTCTTTTGACCCTGTCCCTCCTCAGAAGTGTTTGCTTCTGGTTATCCCTTCCCCCAATCTGCCCTCCCCTCCATCATTTCTCTGCTCTCTTGTCCCCTTCCCCCCTTATTTTCCTGTAGGGTAAGATAGGTTTCCATACCCAATTGTGTATGTTATTCCCTCCTTAAGCCAAATCCTATGAGAATAAGATTCACTCATTCCCTCTCACCTCTCCCTGTTTCCCTGACACTGTAAAAGCCTTTTCTTGTCTGTTTCATGTGAGATAAGTTACCCCATTCTACATCTCCCTTTCTCCTTCTCCCAGCATAACCTTCTCTTGCCCCTTAATTTTATTTTCTAGATATCACCTCTTCATCTTCAACTCACCCTGTTTCCTCTATCTATCTATCTATCTATCTATCTATCTATCTATCTATCTATCTATCTATCTATCATCTACACATACATATTTTTTTTTCCCTCTCACTACCCTAAAACTGACAAAGGACTCATGAGTTACAAATATCATCCTTCCATGAAGGAATGTAAACAGTTCAACCTTAATAAGTCTCTTATAATTTCTCTTTCCTGTTAACCTCTTCATGTTTCACTTGAGTCTTGTATTTGAAAGTCAAATTTTCTATTCAGCTCTGGTCTTTTCATCAAGGATGCTTGAAAGTCACTTATTTCACTGAATGACCATTTTTTTACCCTGAAGGATTATACTCAGTTTTCCTGGGTAGGAGATTCTTGGATGTAATTCTATCTCTTTGCCCTCCAGAATATTATGTTCCATGCCCTGTGGTCCTTTAATGTAGAAGCTGCTAAATCTTGTGTTATGCTGATTGTGTTTCCACAATACTTGAATTGTTTCTTTCTGGCTGCTTGCAATATTTTCTCCTTCACCTGGGAATTTTGGAATTTGGCTACAATATCCCTATGAATTTTCCTTTGGGGATCTCTTTCAGGAGGTGGTTGGTGGATTCTTTCAATTTCTATTTTGCCCTCTGGTTCTAAAATATCAGGGAAGTTTTCCTTGATAATTTCTTGAAAGATGATGTGTAGGCTCTTTTTTTTTTTTTATCATGGCTTTCAGATAGTTCAGTAACTTTTAAATTCTCTCTCCTGGATCTCTTGTCCAGCTCAGTTGTTTTTCCAATGAGATATTTCACATTCTCTATTTTTTTCATTCTTTTGAGTTATATTTACAGTGCCTTTCTTTCTCATTCTCATTCCAATTGCTTCATTCTAATTTTTAAGGAAGTATTTTCTTCAGTAAGCTTTTGGACTTCCTTTTCCATTTGGCCAGTTCTGCTTTCTAAGGTATTCTTCTCCTCATTGGCTTTTTGGACCTCTTTTGTCATTTGGGTTAGGCTATTTTTAAGGTGTTATTTTCTTCAGTATGTTTTTTTTTTTTTTGGTTCTCCTTTGGCCAGCTCTTGAGTTGTTTGTTTTTGGTTTTGTTTTTTTCATGATTATCTTGCATCCCTTTCATTTTTTTCTTCTCAGTTTTCCCTCTACTTCTCTTACTTGCTTCTCAAAATCATTTTTGGGCTTTCCATGGCCTAGGACTAATTCATATTTTTCTTGGATTCTTTGCTTTGACTTGTTGTCTTCTTCTGGTTGTATGTTTTGATCTTCTTTGTCACCAAAGTAAGATTCTATGGTCTGACTCTTTTTGCACTGCTTGCTCACGATCCCAGACAATTACTTGAGTTATAAACTCTTTGTTAAGGTAGGGATCTGCCTCCAGTGTGGAGAATGCTCTGTCCTAAGCTTTGGGGGTTTTGTGCAGCTGTTTTCAGAGATACTTCTAAGGACCTGTAAATTTTCAGTTCTTCTAAGTGTTGTGATAGGGGGCGAGGGAGGTGTTTACTCCTTTCCTGGCTGGTGCTCTGGTCTATGAGTGACCACAAGCACTATTTTCTATCTTGGAACTGTGAGAAGGATTCTCTCTTTACCACCACTACAAGCTCCACCAAGCCAGTGCTCCTCCTTGCCCCAGCACTGTCACCCAGAACTGTGACCCACATCCAAGCGTGGGCAAAGCAAGGGAATCCTGCACCAGCAGAGAGATAACTGCAATGCCCCTCTGATCAGCCATTGGATTCCCCCTCAGTCTGTGGGTTAGAACCTTTAGAAGCAGTTGCTGCCCCAAGGCAGCATGCCAGGACTGGAGCTGGAACCAAGCTTCTCTCTCTCACCTCTGACACAGACATTTCCCACTGAACTGGTGTTAGGGGGAGTGTACAAGCAAGTTACTGCTTTTACTCTGCCATCTTGGCTGTACCCTAAGAACTAGATTTATCTAACCACAAAATAAACAAGAAAGAAGTTAATGAGATGAATAGAATTTTAGAAAACCTAGATGTGGTAGATCTCTGGAGAAAATTAAATTGGGATAGAAAAGAATATACCTTCTTTTCTCAGTAGTACATGGAACCTACACAAAGACTTACCATGTACTAGGGCATAAAAATCTGACAATCCAGTGCAGAAAGGCAGAAATATTAAATGCATCCTTTTCAGATAATGATGCAATTACATGTAATAAAGAGCCACAGAAAAATATACTAAAAATTAACTAGAAATTAAATAGTCTAATCCTAAAGAATGAGTGTGTCAAACAACAAATCATAGAAACAATCAATAATTTCATTCAAGAGAATGAAAATAATGAGGTAACATACCAAAACTTATGCGATAGAGCCAAAGCAGTTTTGGGTGAAATTTTATATGTCTAAATGCTTACATGAATAATATAGAGAAAAAGGAGATCAAGGAATTGGGCATACAAATGAAAAAGCTAGAAAAAGAAATTAAAAATCCCCAATTAAATACCAAATTAGAAATTCTAAAAGTCAGAGGAATGATTGATAATATTGAAATTAAAGAAGTTATTGAACTAATAATTAGAACTAAAAACTGGTTTTAGGGAAAAAAACAGATAAACTTTTGTTTAATTTGATTAAAAAAAGAAGGAAGAAAACCAAATTACCAGCATCAAAAATAAAAAAAAAAGATGCATTCAAAACCAATGGAGAGGACATTAAAACAATAATTGGGAACTATTTTGCCCAACTACATGTCAATAAATCTGAAAATCTAAGTGAAATGGATGAATATGTATAAAAGTATAAACTGTCTAGATTAACAGAAGAGGAAATGAAATACTAAAATAATCCCATTTAGGAAAAATAAATTGAATAATCCATCCACGAACTCCTTATGGAAAATAAAATTGCCAGGGCCAGATAAATTTACAAGTGAATGCTGTCAAACATTTAAAGAACAATTAACTTCAATTCTATATAAACTATTTGAAAAAACAGGCAAAGAATGAGCCCTAAAAAATTCTTTTTATGATACAAATATGGTGCTTATGCCTAAACAGAGAAAGACCAAAACAGAGAGGGAAAATCATAAACCCATTTCCCTAATGAATATTGATGCAAAATTTTTAAATAAAATATTAACAAAGATATTATAGCAACTTATCCCAAGGATAATACACTATGACCACGTGGGATTTACATAGGAAGGCAGGGCTGGTTCAATATTAAGAAAACTGTCAGCATAATTGACTATGTAAATAACAAAATTAAAAGAAATCATGTGCTTATCTCAATAGATGTAGAAAAAGCCTTCAACAAAATACAGCACCCATTCCTATTAAAAGCACTAGAGAGCATAGGAATAAATTGAGTTTTCCTTAAAATGATAAGTAGCATCTATCTAAAATGATCAGCAATCATTATGTATAATAGGGATAAGAGAGAAGTATTTCCAACAAGATCAGGTGTGAAACAAGGATGTCCATTATCACCAGGGTTATTAAATATTGTATTAGAAATGTTAGATTTAGCAATAAGTGAAGAAAAAGTAATTGAAGGAGTTACAATAGGCAGTGAAGAAACAAAATTATCACTCTTTGCAGATGATATGATGGTATACTTAGAGAATCCTAGAGGATTAACTAAAAAACTACTTTAATTAACAACTATAGCAAAGTTGTAGGATATAAAATAAATCCACATAAATCATTGGCACTTCTATATATTACTAACAAAGCCCAGCAGCAAGAGATGGAGAAATTCCATTTAAAGTTACTCTGGACTATATAAAACATTTGGGAGTCTACCTGCCAAGACAAAACCAGGAGCTATATGAAGACAATTACAAAACACTTTCCACACAAATAAAGTCAGATCAAAATAATTGGAAAAATATCAGTTGCTCATGGGTAGGCTGAGCTAATATAATAAAAATGACAATTCTATCTAAATTAATCTAAGTATTCAGTGCCATACTAATCTAACTGCCAAAAATTTTTTATAGAGCTAGAAAAAATAATAACAAAATTCATATGGAAGAACAAAATGTCAAGAATATCAAGGGAATTAATGCTGTAACAGATCTATATTAAAAAGAAGCAATCATCAAAACTACTTAGTATAGGCTAAGAAATAGACCAGTGGATTAGTGAAATAGATTAGGTACAGAAGACACAGCAGTCAATGACTATAGTACTCTTTGATGAACACAAAAATTCCAAATTCTGGGATAAGAACTCATTTTTTGACAAAACAATTCTGGGAAAACTGGACAACAGTATGGCAGAAACTAGGCATAGGCCAACCTCTTACATCATACATCAAAATAAGGGCTAAATGGGTACATGGCTTATACAAAAAGAGTGATACCATAAGCAAATTAGGAGAGCATGGAATGGTTTATCTTGTCAGATCTATGAAGAAGAGAAAAATTTATTACCAAACATGGGATAGAGAACATTATGAAATGCAAAATAGATAATCTTGATTACAATAAATTAAAAAAGGTTTTGTACAAACAAAGCTGATGCAATCAAAATTAAAAGGGAAGCAGAAGACTGGGAAACAATATTTACAACAACTATCTCTGATAAAGGCCTCATTTCTAATTATATATAAAGAACTGAGTCAAATTTATAAGAATACAAATAATTCCCCAATTGATAAATGATCAAAGCATATGAACAGGCAATTTGCAAATGAAGACATTAAAGCTACCTGTAGTTATATGAAAAAATGCTGTTAATCAAATATTGATTAGATAAATGCAAATTAGAACAACCCTGAGGTACCACATCACACCTATTAGATTGGCTAATGTGACAAAAAAGGAAAATGACAAATGTTGGAGAAGATGTAGGAAAATTAGAACAATAATTCATTGTTGGTGGAATTGTGAACTGATCCAAATATTCTAGAGAGCAATTTGGAACTATAAGCAAAGGGCAAAAACAAAGCATACCTTTTGATCCAGCAATACCACTACTAAATTTGTATCCCAAAGAGATCATAAAAAAGAGAAAAGGACCCACATGTGCAAAAATATTTATAACAGCCCCTTTTGTGGTAGCCAAGAATTGGAAATTGAGGGGGATGCCCAGCAATTGGGGAATGGCTGAACAAGTTGTGTTATATGAATGTAATGGAATACTACTTGTTCCATAAGAAGTTATAAGAAGGTAGATTTTAGAAAAAAAAAACATGGAAAGACTTACACGAAATGATGCTGAGTGAAGTGAACAGAACCAGGAGAATGTTGTACATGGTAAAAGCAACATCATACAAGGATCAACTTTGATAGACTTGGCTCTTTTCAGCAACACAATGATCTAAGAAAATTCCAAAAGATTCATGATGGAAAATACTATCCACATCCAGAGAAAGACCTATGGAGACTGAATGCAGATTGAAACACACTATTTTCCTCTGTCTCTCTCTGTCTCTCTGTCTTTGCCTCTGTCTCTGTCTCTGTCTGTCTGTCTGTCTTTCTGTCTCTCTTTTTCTCTCTCCCTCCCTCCCTCTCTTCCAATCCTTTCTCTTTCTTTATCATGTTTTTTTTCTTTTGTTCTGATTTCTTTTTTCACAACATGACTAATGTGGAAATATGTTTAATATGATTGTACATGCATACCCTATATCAAATCACATTCCATCTTGGGGAGTGGGAAAGGAGGGAGAGGGAAAAATTTGAAACTCAAAATCTTACAAAAGTGAATGTTGAAAATTAAAAATAAAAAAGGCTTCTCAGAAACCTCAAATCCCACTTCTGCTTCCAGTGACAAAACAACCCTATGGCTTGGGCCACCTGTTTGGAGGGTTGTGGCTACAGCTCCTGTGTATCCACATCAGCTGCTTCATCACTTGTCTGTCACCACAGGACTTTGAGATAGGTAAAAAATGGTAAAAATGGTACGGGTGATTTCTTTTTATTCATGTGTAAAGTTGATTGAAGTGAGGCAGTTACATGAAGTTGTCTGACTCACTCCCACTCCCACAGTCATCTCGGGCCAGTGGCAGGACAGAGTCAAGATAACTGGTGATGGCTCAAGATGCAGTGGATGACCTTTGCGTCTTCAATGTCTAACCAAGTTCTAAGTGCCTCATTGTACTTACGTCACCTGCCTTCATGGCTGTTGAAACATTTTTTTTCTCATCTGTCTATTCCACTGGGAGAAGTCTTCACATGCTTAGGGCAGACACCCCTCCAACTCACCCATGAGTTTGAGACCCCTCAGCTACCCTCAACTTGGTTTAGCCTGCCTGCTGAAATGGTTTACCTGAGTGTGGCTGTTGTGCATGTTACAGCTTCTTGGAGCCACAAGTGAGGTTTAGATGGATCAAGTGAACACCAAAGGTGGAAATCAGCCCTGAAAAGTCTCAGCAGCCCGCACACCAGAGAAACTAGTCTTCCCTAAACACACTCTACACTACATTTATTGAAAACAAAAATACAATAGTAATTCATTCTTTTACAGGCAGTAATGCAATAAAAATATAATCAATTCATGGGCCACAAACAGAAAAACACAAATTCATATGTAAACTAAAAAATGAAATCCTAAATGATGAGTGATTCAAAGACTAAATAAGAAATAATGATTATTTAAAATAATATGACGATGAAACAATGCATGAAAAATACTGGAATGGAGCTAAAACAGTCCTCTGAGGGAAAATTTTATGGCTAAAAACCATATATTAACACAATAATAAAAAGAGGATAAAGATCATGTTTGTTTTTAATGCATCTTAAAAAATAGATAGCAAATAAAGTAAAAATGCACAAAAGAAGAATATTGAAGAATAGAAAAAATAATTGAACTGGAAGCTGAAAATATTGTAGAAAAGATAAACAAAACTAAAAGCTGTTTCCTTGAAAAGACTTGCAAAATTGAGAACACTTTGGCTAATTTCCTGAGAAAAGAAGAGCATATGAAACGAACAAAATAGAAAATGAGCGAGATGAAATTCACAGCAAAAACAGAATAGAGTTATCACAGCATGCTTTGTAGTTAAATGCTAACACAATTGAGTAGTTGAAAGAAACAGATAAATATCTTCAAAAATATAAATTATAAAAATTGACATAAAATCAAAGAGATCTTAGCCTAATTTCAGAAAAGGAAGCAGAACTAGTAAAAGAACTATCAAAGGGAGTAAAAATACTCCTGTTTCTGATGCATTTATGAGAGGACTCTTAGAAACTTAAAAAAATTACAAATATTACACATCTTATTCTCAAATACTGAGAAAGAAGCACTCTTCCAGACTCCTTTTATGAGACAAACAAAACACCAATAACTTAACTAAGGAAGGAAAATTATAGAGAAATATGACTAATAATATTGATTCATAGTTTGAAATAAATTGCAATCGAAAATAATATAGCAATTCATAAAGAAACCATCCATTTTAACATGTTTATACCATGGACACAAGGATGTTTAAGCATTAGAAAACAATCAAGATAATTAACTATATTAAAAACAAAATCCCAAACCATTTATTATCTCAATAGATGAATGAAAAGGCTTTGACAAAGTACAAAATTAATTCATGCTAAAAATAACCTTGTAAATTATAGATATATAGGAACTTTTAAAATATATAAGAATCAATCTAAAACCAAAAGCAAGCAACATAAACAATAGCAAACAATAAATATAGTAGTAAAGCAAAATGTTCCTTGTTGTTTATTTGATAAAGTTCTAGAAATGCTATTAACAGAATGCTGAAAGAAATGCCATCAAAAGAAAAAGGAATTGAAGGCATAGAAGGAGATAAATAACATGTATTCTTATTTGCTAGGGACATGATGGTTTACTTAGATATTCTTAGGAAATCAGCAGTTGCTAACTGATAAAATTAATAGCTTCAGAAAAGTTGTAGGCTACAAAATAATCCTCCTCAACCAATCGCTCATCAGCATCATTATCCTTTCAAAGAGGCAATAATAGAAAGATAAGTCTTATTCAAAATAAACATTAAATGCTTAAAATACATTGTACACAATATTAAAAGTAATATATATATATATATATATATAGATAGATTCAATTACAAAGTTCTTCTTAAAGAAACAAATAACAAGTTAAATGCCTAGAGTAATATTAAGCACTCATGATTGAGTGTGCTATAATGAAAATGTCAGTACTACCAAAATTAACATATACTTTTAATGCTGTACATGTCTAATAATCAGAGGAATACTTTATAGACTATCAAATAAAGATGAAATTTATTGGAGAAATGATCAAGAATATGAAGGGAAATTTTTTTTTAAATATTGATAAAGTGGAAGTATACATTCAGGCCTGAAACACTATTATAATGAAGCATTAAAAAAACCACCTGATTTGGTATTAATTTAAAAGTAGAGAAGTGGATCAATAGAATACATTAGATCATGGAGAATAATAAACAATAGAACTCAATAACTCAGTGTTCAATAAACCAGAAAATATAAACTATCTAGAAAAATATTGCTTATTTGATTGAAATTGCTGAGAAACTGAAAATCAGTATGGTAGAAATTAGGCTTAGTTGAACAATTTACAAAATATTTCACAATCAGTTCAAAATATATTAAAAACCATATCACAAAAGCAGAAGATACAGATAGACAGATAAAGAGATAGAGATATACATGTATCTCTGTATGTATATATACACATGTATATATGTGTATGTGTATACACATAGACATATGCATACATACAAAATATGTGTATAAATAAATATGTATGTGTGTATGTATGTATATATAGGCGTATATATATACACACATATAGAGAGAGACACACATATGTACATAAACAAAGGCCATTCCGCAATAAATGTCTTCATAAGATATGAAAAGCTGTTTTTTTTAATTTTTTTTAATTTTTAATATTAATTTATTTATTTTTAGCTTTCAACATTCACTCCCACAAGTTTTTGAATTCCAAATTTATACCCTGTCTCCCTTTCCTCCCACCCCAAGATGGCATGCATTCTGAATTTCCCTTCCCCTAGTCTGTCTTCTCTTCTATCTCTCTCCCCTTCTCTTATCCCCTTCCCTTTCTATTTTCCTGTAAATCAGGATAGACTTCTGTACCCCATTTCCTGTATTTCTCATTTCCCAGTAGCATGTGAAAACATTTTTTTAAACACATGTTTTAAAAACTTTAGGTTTCAAATGTTCTCTCTTCCTCCCTCCCCACCCACCCTCACTGAAGAGGCAAGCAACTCAATATAGGTTGCACATGTGCAGTTATGCAAATCACGTCCATAGTAGACATGTTGTGAAAAACTAACTCTATTTCCCTTAATCCTATCCTGCCCTCCCATTTATTCTATTCTTTCTTTTGACCCTGTCCCTCCTCAGAAGTATTTACTTCTGATTACTCCCTTTCCCAATCTGCCCTCCTCTCTATCATCCCCCTGCTCTCTTGTCCCCTTCTCCCCCTATTTTCCTGTAGGGTAAGACAGATTTCCATACCCAATTGAATGTGTATGTTATTCCCTTAAGCCAAATCCTATGAGAATAAGATTCACTCATTCCCTCTCACCTTCCCCTTTCCCCCCACTGTAAGAGACTTTTCTTTTTGTTTTTTTGTGAGATAATTTACCCCATTCTACCTCTCCCTTTCTTCTTCTCCAGTATAATCCTCTCTCATCCCTTAATTTTATTCTCCAGATATGACCCCTTAATCTTCAACTCACCCTGTGCCCTCTATCTATCTATCTACATATACACATATAATTTTTTTCCTCCAACTACCCTAATACTGACAAAGGTCTCATGAGTTATAAATATCATCTTTCCATGCAGGAATGTAAACAGTTCAATCTTAATAAGTCTCTTATGATTTCTCTTTCCTGTTTACCTCTTCATGTTCCACTTGAGTCCTGTATTTGAAAGTCAAATTTTCTATTCAGCTCTGTTCTTTACATCAAGAATGCTTGAAAGTCCTCTATTTCACTGAATGACCATTTTTTCCCCTGAAGGATTATACTCAGTTTTGCTGGGTAGGTGATTCTTGGTTGTAATCCTATCTCCTCCGAATATTATATTCCATGCCCTGCGGTCCTTTAATGTAGAAGCTGCTAAATCTTGTGTTATCCTGATTGTGTTTCCACAGTACTTGAATGTTTCCTTCTGGCAGCTTGTAATATTTTCTCCTTGACCTGGGAACTCTGGAATTTGGCTACAATATTCCTAGGAGTTTTCCTTTGGGGATCTCTTTCAGGAGGAGATCTGTGGATTCTTTCAATTTCTATTTTGCCCTCTGGTTCTAATATATCAGGGCAGTTTTCCTTGATAATTTCTTGAAAGATGATGTCTAGGCTCTTTTTTTGATCATGGCTTTCAGATAGTCCAATAATTTTTAAATTCTCTCTCCTGGATCTATTTTCCAGGTCAGTTGTTTTTCCAATGAGATATTTCACATTGTTTTCTAATTTTTCATTCTTTTGGATTTGTTTACTGTCTTGATTTCTCATAAAGTCACTATCTTCCAATTGCTCTATTCTAATTTTTAAGGAAGTATTTTCTTCAGTAAGCTTTTGGACTTCCTTTTCCATTTGGCCAATTTTGCTTTTTAGGGCATTCTTTCTCCTCATTGGCTTTTTGGACCTCTTTTGCCATTTGGGTTAGGCTATTTTTTAAGGTGTTATTTTCTTCAGTATTTTTTGGGTCTCCTTTAGCAAGCTGTTGACTTGTTTTTCATGATTTTCTTGCATCACTCTCATTTCTCTTCCCAGTTTTTCCTCTACTTCCCTTACTTGCTTCTCAAAATCCCTTTTGAGCTCTTCCAAGGCCTGGGACTGATTCATATTTTTCTTGGAGGCTTTGGATGTAGGAGCTTTGACTTTGTTGTCTTCTTCTGGTTGTATATTTTGATCTTCTTCACCAAAGTAAGATAATATAGTCTGACTCTTTTTGTGCTTGCTCATGATCCCAGCCAATTACTTGAGTTTTAAACTCTTTGTTAAGGTAAGAGTCTGCTTCCAATGTGGAGAATGTACTGTCCCAAGCTTCAGGGGTTTGTATAGCTGTTTTCAGAGATACTTGTAGGGACCTGTAAATTTTCAGTTCTTCCAAGGTGGTATGATAAGGGGAGGTGTTTACTCCTTTCCTGGCCTGTGACCACAAGTATTCCTTTCTGTCCTGTAACTGTGAGGAGGGTTCCTCTCCACAGCCACTCAAGCTCCACACCAGCATCCTCCTCACCCCAGCACCTGCCAGAACTGTGACCCAGATCCAACAGGGCAAAGCAAGAGATTCCTGCCTCAGCACTGGCAAAGAGATCCCTGCAATCCCTCTTCGATCAGCCACTGGACGGGATTCCCCTCAGTCTGTCGGCCGGAGGCCCAGGAAGCAGCTGCCCCCCCCCCCCCAGAGCCACTCTTGGGGAATGGAGCTGAAACCCCACCTTCCTCTCAGCACTGACAGAAACAGACATTTCCCACTGACCTTCTAAGTTGTCCTTGGCATTTGTGGATTGAGGAGTCTGGAAACCTCCACAGCTGCTGGTGATTCAATCCTTTGAGTCCTGCTCCAGGTTCACTGCGGCCTGCGTGCCCACGCTGCACTGCGCTGTGCTCCCAGCCGGCGCGATACACCTTTCCCATAGATCATCCAGGTCGTCTTGGGCTGGAAATTTGTTTCACTCTGTCTTTTTGTGGGTTCTGCTGCTTCAGAATTTGTTTAGAGCCATTTTTTATGAGTATTTGGAAGGGTTTGGAGGAGAGCTCAAGCAAGTCACTGCTTTCACTCCGCCATCTTGTCTCCGCCCCCCAGCACTCGAAAAGCTGTCTTCTAAAGAATTGCTGACTATTAACAACCATATTAAAGAATGCTTCAAATCTCTAATAATAAGAGAAATACAAATCAAATGAAACCTAAGGATTCACTTCATAGCCAACAAATTACATAGTTAATAAAAATCAGAATAGTTGGTGCTGGAGTGGTTATGCACACTTGTGCACTGTTGGTTGGAGCTTTGAATTAGTGAAACTACTTTGCAAAACAATTTTGAATAATGAAATAAAGCAAATAAAATATCCTGCATTTTGACTCAGAGTCACTACAAAGAATATAATCCAATGAAGTCATTGATAAGAATAAAGTTTTATATACACAAAAATATTTTAACAGCACTTTTTGTGGTAGCAAAGAGTTGGAAACAAAGTAAATGTCCATCAGTTGTGGAATAACTGAACAAATTCTGACACATGAGTGGCATGGAATAATGAATTTTAAGCTATTAGAAATATTAAATACAATGAATAGAGAGATACTTGGAAAGATACATGATCTGATCAGACAGAAGTAAGCAGACTGTAAAAATATAAATAATGACTATGTAAATGTCAAGAATTACCACAAAAATAAGAAATTTATTTTGCAGAATTACAAAGTGAAAGACTGATTACAACAAGCAGATATAAGTATACAACTCTAGTCCTCTTCTTTGCAGAAGTAGGAGCTCTACTAAGGTTGTACATCGCAATATATTTTCTGACTTTTTCAATATATTGGTCTCTTTTGTTGTTTTGTTCTCCTCTCTCCTCCTCTCTCTTATTATCCCCTCCTCTCTTCTCCCCTCCTCTCCCCTTCCCCTCTGCTCCCCTCCACTCCATTCCTCTCCCCTTCTCTTCTCTTCTCTTCTCTTCTCTTCTCTTCTCTTCTCTTCTCTTCTCTTCTCTTCTCTTCTCTTCTCTTCTCTTCTCTTCTCTTCTCTTCTCTTCTCCTCTCTTCTCTTCCCTTCTCTTCTCTTTCTCTAATTTAAATATATTATTTGTTATATGGGATGAGAAAGGGGAAGGCAAAGCTGGGAGAAATTATAGTGATGTTAAAAAAATAAGACATTAATAAACATTTATGTAAAATGATAAATTGTGCAGCAGTGAATTGAGAATGATTTCAATAATAAGCAAATATACTACAGAAAAACTCCTCTTTTTGAGGAAAGATCATGAACTGAAACAATCATCTAGACAAAAAATGCATTAGTTATTTCCTCACTTTTGATTTCTGCCTTGCTCCAGGAGGCCACAGCACAAAAAGCCCATTTTCCATATTTATAATGCATTATTTTTACCACATAAAATGTTTTTCCCTCAGTTGATTCTACATAACTACTTTTTATTTTATCAGGACTATTATAATACCATAAATTAAATGATTCATTTTCATTTGAACTTTTAATAGAGAATCATTGAAATTAACTTGATCTACAAGCTTGGGTTCACACTGTTCTCAATGATTAGGTATTAACAACAGGCCATAAGCCAGTGTTCAATCTGAATTTTTATATGGAAGAAATCTAATAGGCTCAGTGACTAAATGAAGTACCTTTGTCAAACCACCTGCAGTAATCATGGGGATATTCTCTTATTATGACAAGAATTAGGTGTCTTGCTGAGGTTTGGGGGGCGGGGCCAAGATGGCAGAGTAAAAGTAGTGACTTGCTTGAACTCTCCCCCAAAACCCCTCCTAACACCTATAAATATGGCTCTAAACAAATTCTAAAGCAGCAGAACCCACAAAAAGACAAAGTGAAACAAATTTACAGCCCAAGACCACCTGGATGGTTGATCAGAAAGGTATGTCCAGCTGAGCAGGGTCAGGAATGCAATTTGGGTGTGGGCATGCAGGCAAGGCAGGCCTCAGCAAACCTGGAGCAGGCCTCAGTGAACCTGGAGCAGGCCTCAGAATACTGAATTGCAGGCAGCTGTGGTAGTTTCCAGAATTCTCTACCCAAGAACACCAAAGACAACTTAGAAGGTCAGTGGGAAAAGTCTATCTCAGAGGTGAGAGAGAGAAGTGTGGTTCCAGAGGCTACTTCTAGAGGTTCTGGCCTACAGACTGAGTGGGAATCCAGTGGCTAATCAGAGAGGGATTGCAGTGTGATCTCTCTGCTAGTACAGGATTCCCTTGCTTTGCCCATGCTTGGATGTGGGTCAAAGTTCTAGGTGGCAGTGCTGGGGCAAAGAGGAGCACTGGCTTGGTGGAGCTTGTAGTGGTGGTACAGAGAAAATCGTCTCACAGTTCCAAGATAGAAAATAGTGCTCGTGGTCACTCATAGACCAGAGCACAGGCCAGGAAAAGAGTAAACACCTCACCCCTTATCATACCACCTTAGAAGAACTGAAAATTTACCAGTCCTTAGAAGTATCTCTGAAAACAGCTGCAGAAAATCCCTGAAGCTTGAGACAGTATATTCTCCACCCTGGAAGCAGACCCCTACCTTAACAAAGACTTTATAACTCAAGTAATTGTCTGGGATCATGAGCAAGCACCGCAAAAAGAGTCAGACCATAGAATCTTACTTTGGTGACAAAGAAGATCAAAACACACAACCAGAAGAAGACAACAAAATCAAAGCAAAGCCTCCAAGAAAAATATGAATTAGTCCCAGGCCATGGAAGAGTTCAAAAACAATTTTGAGAATCAAGTAAGAGAAGTAGAGGAAAAACTAGGAAGAGACATGAGAATGATGCAGGAAAATCAGGAAAAACAAGTCAACAGCTTGCTAAAGGAGACCCAAAAAATACTGAAGAAAATAATACCTTAAGAAATAGCCTAACCCAAACAGCATAAGAGGTCCAAAAAGCCACTGAAGAGAAAAATGCCTTAAAAAGCAAAATTAGCCAAATGGAAAAGGAAGTCCAAAAGCTTATTGAAGAAAATATTTCCTTAAAAATTGGAATAGAGCAATTGGAAGCTAGTAACTTTAAGAGAAATCAAGACCCTGTAAAACAAATCCAAAAAAATATAATATAATACAAAACAATGTGAAATATCTCATTGGAGAAACAACTGACCTGAAAAACAGATCCAGGAGAGGTCATTTAAAAATTATTGAACTATCTGAAAGCCATGATAGAAAAATTTAAAAAAAAACAGCCTAGACATCACCTTTCAAGAAATTATCAAGGAAAACTGCCCTGATATTTTACAACCAGAGGGCAAAATAGAAATGGAAAGAATCCACCAATCACCTCCTGAAAGAGATCCCCAAAGGAAAACTTCTAAGACTATTGTAGCCAAATTCCTGAGTTCCCAGGTCAAGGAGAAAATATTGCAAGCAGTCAGAAAGAAACAATTCAAGTATTGTGGAAACACAATCAGGATAACACAAGATTTAGCAGCTTCTACATTAAGGGATTGCAGGGCATGGAATATAATATTCCGGAGGGCAAAGGAGATACAATTACAACCAAGAATCACCTACCCAGCAAAACTAAGTATAATACTTAATGGGTAAAATGGATATTCAGGGAAATAGATGAATTTCAAGCATTTTTGCTGAAAAGGCCAGAGCTGAATAGAGAATTTGACTTTCAAATACAAGACTCAAATGAAACATGAAGAGGTAAACAGGAAATAGAAATCATAAGAGACTTATTAAGGTTGAACTGTTTATATTCCTGCATGGAAAGATGATATTTGTAACTCATGAGACCTTTGTCGGTATTAGGGTCGTTGAAGGGAAAGCAATTATATGCATGTATATAGATAGAGGGCACAGAGTGATTTGAAGATGAAGGGGTGATATCTGGAGAATAAAATAAAGGGGTGGGAAAGGATTATCCTGTGAGAAATAGAAAAGGAGAGGTAGAATGGGGTAAATTATCTCACATGAAACAGACAAGAAAAAGACTTTTACAGTGGAGGGGAAACAGTAAAAGGTGAGAGGGAATG
Source organism: Phascolarctos cinereus (assembly GCF_003287225.1). Classification (NCBI taxonomy): domain Eukaryota; kingdom Metazoa; phylum Chordata; class Mammalia; order Diprotodontia; family Phascolarctidae; genus Phascolarctos; species Phascolarctos cinereus. The sequence continues at coordinate 201,119,885 of NW_027555958.1, read as the reverse complement.
AGTGAATCTTATTCTCATAGGATTTGGCTTAAGGAGGAAATAACATACACACTCAATTTGGTATGGAAATCTATCTTACCTTACAGGAAAATAGGGGTAAGGGGACAAGAGAGCAGGGAGATGATAGAGGGGAAGGCAGATTGGGGGAGGGGGTAATCAGAAGGAAATGCTTCCAAAAAGGGACAGGGTCAAAAGAGAGAATAGAATAAATGGTGGTTTGGAATAGGATGAAGGGAAATATACTTAGTTTTTCACAATATGACTACTGTGGAAGTGTTTTGCATGACTACACATGTATAACCTATATCAAATTGTTTGCCTTCTCAATGAGGATGGGTTGGGAGGGAGGAAGAGAGAAAATTTGGAACCCAAAGTTTTAAAAACAATTGTTAAATAATTGTTTTCACATACAACAGGGAAATAAGAAATACAGGGAATGGGTTTAGAAATCTATCCTGCCCTACAGGGAAATAGAAGGGGAAAGGGATACGAGAAGGGGGGAAGAGATAGAAGGGAAGGCAGATTAGAGGAAGTCGTGTATAGAATGCATGCCATCTTGGGATGGGGAGAGGGATGAGATGGGGAGAAATTTGGAACTCAAAATCTGATGGAAGTAAATGTTGAAAACTAAAAATAAATAAATTCGTAATAAAAGAAAGATATGATTTTTCATGCATGGCTGCTTTGGGAATTTGTTTTGCTGGTATATGTGGATACATATTGATGCATTTGTTTTATATATTTTTAAAGTAAAAAAAGTTTATTTTGTTAAAATGTCCTTCCCAATACACCCACTTAGCAATTTTTTTAAAAATCCTTCACTATGTATTTTTATATACCAGCAGAGCAAGTTCCCATACTAGCCATGGATGAAAATGTATGTCTCTTTCTGTATTTTAAGTTCTTCTTGTCATAAAAAAAATCTATTTCTGAAAGAGGGGGGTTGAGATCCCCCAGAAGTATAGTTTTGTTGTATATTTCTTCCTGTAAGTCACTTAACTTTTTTAAGAATTTGGATGCTATACTATTTGGTGCATATGTATTTAATATTGATATTACTTCATTGTCTATGATATCTTTTAGCGAGATATGATTTCCCTCCTTCTTCCTTTTAATTAGATCTATTTTTGCTTTTGCTTTGTCTGAGATTTCACTTTCTTTTTTTACTTCAGCTGAAGCATAATATATTCCACAGTCTTTTTACACTTACTCTTTATGTATCTCTCTGTTTCAAATGTCTTTCTTATAAACAACATATTGTGGGATTATGGTTTTTAATCTACTCTGCTATCTCCTTCCATTTTATAGGAGAGTTCGTCCCTTTCACATTCACAATTATTATTACTGTGTCTTTCTCTCCATGCTATTTTTCTCCCTTATACTTTTCTTGCTCTTTTCACTCTTTCCACTCTTTCCATTCTCACCAGTGTTTTGCTCTTCTGCCTCTCTGAATCTGCCCTCCCTTCTATCAGGCCCTCTCCTCTCTCTTTCCCCTTTTCCCTACTACTTCTCCCCTCCCTTCTATCCACCTCCTCCTTTTTCTTTCCCCTTTCTCTTCCTACTTCCCTGTAGAGTAAGATACATTTCTATAACCAACTGAATGTGTATGTTATTCCCTCTTTGAATCAAATCTAATGAGAGTAAGGTTCAAACAATGCTCAGCTCCCTCCCTTCTTTCCATCTACTATAACAGGTCTTTGTGCCTCTTTATATGATGCAATTTACCCTTTGCCACCTCTTCCTGTCCTTTTCTCCCAATATAATCCTTTTTTTATCCCTTAATTAATTTGTTATCACCACATTGAGTTCAACTTATATCTACACACTCTGTCTATTTATACTCTTAAATGAAGATACATACAGTTTTTATACTTCTCTTGAGTCTTATATTAGAAGGTTGAATTTTCTGTTCAGCTTTGGTTCTCAGAAGCCTTTTAAGATCACCTTTCTCACCTTTTAGCGTGAGGAAAGGGCTAAAAAAGGTGTCCTGTGAATTGTCTGCTTCATCTCCAAAGGCCTCATGTTGGAAAATGCTATCCACATCCAAAGAAAGAACTATGGAGTTTGAATGCAGATCTAAGCATACTATTTGCTATTTTCTTTCTTCTGTTGTGCTTTGTTTCCTCTTTCTGGTGTTTCCTCCTATTGGTTCTAATTCTTACCTACAACATCAGTAATGTGAAAATATGTTTAATAGGAATACGTATGTATAGTTTGTATCAGATTGCATGCCACCTTAGGGAGGGAGGTGGAGAGGGAAAGGGGGAAAAATTTAAAACTCAAAAGCTTTTGGAAGTGATTGCCGATAATTCAAAATAAATTAATTTAAAAAAAAAAAAGAAAGGCACCATCGATTCTGATGCTTTCTAGAGTTTTTTTTTTTAATAGGAATGGGTATTGTATTTTACCAAAAGCCTTTTTCTGTATCATCAATATACTCATATGATTTTTGTCATTATTGTTATTTATGTGCTCATTGTGCTGATAGTTTTCTTGATGGTGAACCAGCCCTGCATTCCTGATATAAATCCCACCTGGTCTTGTTGTATGATCATTGTGATTTTTTTTTTCTGTAATCTCCTTACTAGTTTTTCTTTTTATTTAAATGTTCCCACAAATATTGATTAAGGAAATTAAACTATTTCCTCCTGTAACACATTAAACTTTTCTTTTAAGAAAAAAACATTGCTTGCTTACCCCACCCTTTCTTGATTACCACAGCAGACAGGGATCCCACCTTGTAGTTGAAACACACACACAAATTATACAAAAATTTCTGCAAAGATGATTCTACTCCTCATCAATACATGGAATGTGCACACAAAATCTAGTAGATCTGAATGACAAACAGCTCTTGTTGCGAGAGTACCCAGCCGGCATTGCATCCAAATAGCAGCTTTGAGTGAAACAAGGCTGGCAAATGAGGCCAGCTTACTAAAGTTGGACCTGGATACACATTTTTCTGGAGTGGACACAGTGAAGGGTAGCCACCATGAAGCTGGTGTAGGTTTTACAATCAAAATTATGCTAGTCAACAAGCTTGTGTGCTTACCAAAAGGAGTGAATGATAGGCTCATGACAATGTGATTGCTACTTGCAGGAAAACACCACGTTACCATCATCAATGTATATGCTGCCACCATGACAAACCCTGCTGAGGGCAAAGAAAAATATTATGAAGACTTGAAGACACTTATCATTAATGTGCCAAAAGAGGACAAGCTTATAATTCTGGGTTTACTTTAATGGTAGAGAAGGCTCAGACTACCAGCAATGGCAGGAGTCCTTGGGAGGAATGGAGTTAGAAACAGCAACAGTGATGGTCACTTACTACTGAAGACTTGTGCATCTCATGACTTTCTCATTACAAACAAAAATTCCATTTACCTAAACACAATAAAACTTTGTGAACGTACCCTTACAACAAACATTCGCATGTAAAAGACTATATGATTGTAAGGAGAAGAGACAGACAGGACGTGAGAGTGACAAAGGCAATGTGTGGTGCAGAGTGTTGGACTGATTATAGACTTATCTTCTCCAAGCTAAATATTTGCATTCAACAATAGCATGACCCCAAACCAAAATGACTACCAAAAAAGTAACATCAACAGATTAGAGCACTTCTCTGAGCAGGAACAGTTTATTGCTAACTTGGAGGGAAAGTTGAGCCAACACACAACAGGCAACAGTGGAACAGAAAAAGGGTGGGCAGCTTTCAGAGATTTGTTGCATAACACTGCATTTGCTTATCTTCATCAGAACACTTACAAACATCAAGAAGTCTTCGATGAAAATGATGGGGAAATTCAGAAGCTGATAAAAGGAAAATGAGAGCTCCATAAGACAGTTCATCCATCTCTAAGAAGGCAGCATTTAATTCCATCAAAAGTAAAGTACAAGTATAGCTTAGCTCTTGGCTCAGTAAGAAGGCAGATGAAATTCAGTTTTATTCTGATAATAACAATCCAAAGCACTTTTATGATGCCCTTAAGGCTATTTATGGGCCAAAAACCTATGGTGTTCTCAACAGCTCAGTGTTGAGGGAGCCACATTGATTAGTGATAAGTACATGATCCTAGAGTAATGGGCTGAATACTTTGATAGTGTTCTCAAGAGACAGTCATCAATCAATGCTGAAGCCATTGACCATTTACCTCAGGTTGAAATTAATCCCTCCCTAGCTGAAGTTCCAAGTGAGGAAGAGGTTTTGAATATCATTAGGCTCCTTTCATGTGCCCAAGAACCTGGTGCAGATTCTATTCCAGCTGAGATTTACAAGACAGGGAGTCCTTTGCTCATACAAAAGCTGACTGAAATTTTCTGAGTTGTATGGCAAGAGGAGGTTATCCCCCAGGAGTTCAAGGATGCCTCCATTGTCCATCTCTACAAAGGGTTTGGAGATTTCACTTAAATTAATAACTCATTTTTTCTTCCTTTTATATATTTATCCAAGTTTCTCCCTCTTTTTTCCTCATTTAATTATTTAAATAGAATTTATCTTCTCCAACACTTAATTTCTTTTGTTAGCTTTTTTCAGTTATTGTACTTTTTCTGACAATTATTTATTACACTATTCTCTTCATTAATTCTCTTACATTTCTATTTATTATCAACTTTAATTCTTTGATTTACAGCTCTTACATTTACTTATTTTGTCTTTAATCTTTGTATTCCTAATGAAATTAAATCTTCTAAGGTACCTATGTTGAATTCCCTCTTCTGAATACCTGGTAGGGAAATCTTGTTCCTCTCCTCTGATTACTTTTGTGCTACACTCTTAGAAGAGTTCCACCCTGTGGGATATAAGACAAAAGTATTATTCCATTTTAGAAATATTCCTGCATCCCTTATTTGGGCTTCATTGCTATCCCTCTTCTCCCTCTCCTACCTTAACCATAATTATTTCTTTCCCATTTGCCATTAAATTAACCTCCTACCTAGATCTAGATACCCTTCTAGATATCAGCTATGTCCAGGAGTTCTAATTCCTTTTATCCTAAAGTTAAATGCTGACCTAAAAGCATAATATTCTATCCTTTTTGCTAATTTGCATATCTTTGCTGCTAAGAAAAATCACTAACTCTTAAGTCTCCATACCCTTCTAGTACGTCTCTTTTCACCAGGGTAGTAATCTTTTGTGAGGCCCCCTCAACTGAACTGAGATTTCCATCATTGTCCAACTCCCCATTTGAATCACTCCCTGGCCACCTCATCCATCTTTTCTGTTGTCTTTTTCTTCCTGGGAGACCACAGTAGAAATTTCCCTTCCATTATTTACCTTGGACTTGATTAACATATATGACATATTTTCCTCTATCTTCATTCTCCCATCTACTTTTTATATATTCACTCATTGTGCATTTTAGTCCCACAAAAATAGACAAAAACAAAAATAAAAACTATCACCCCTATAACAACCCCCTAAAATGATGATTCACCTATCCGAATATTGTGAGGTATGATTCATAGTATTTCTAGCCCATTCCTTCACCATCATTTCTTAATTGAAGTTCTACTTTCACCATAGTCTCTTGTGGACTTCTCAGAAATAAATCTCTTAATGGTTCTCTTGTTATTTTGGTTTTGTTTTTGCTTTTAATCTCATAAGAATCTTTCTTTTTTTTTCTTTCTGTGTTATGTATATTATTATTTTTGCTCTCTTTGTTTTTTTTTAATTTTTTACCTTTCGTGTGTTTCTGTGGTCTGTAGTATTTATAAAGAAAATAATCTTCTCTAACTTCTCTCTGAGTGTCTTATTATTTTTTTCTCATATTGTCTCTCCCTTCATAATATTTGTGTTTCCAATAAGTTGTTCTCTCTTTCATTTCATTGGAGATACTTCTCACTATTTTTCCCCCTTTTCTGCCTATTATTTCTATTTCACAGACCATAAAGTCTTTTTTTTTTTTCACAATTCTTATATCTCTCTTGAATCATTTGGCAATATTCTACTGTAGTTCCATGATTTCTTAGGAATTTACATTTAAATTAGGAGGAATTGTCTTTAACTTAAGGCTTTAACTTATTTATTTTGTTGTCATACAATGTTTAGTAAAATATATATTGGCTCAATTTAGATGTTCTGAAGGCTATCTTACACTCCTTTTTTCATATTTTCACTATTAATTTATCTACTTAGGGTCATGGTTTTTAAGTGAGTTTTCTTTCTCTTTATATCTTTGGTGATTTTAAGATTTTTTTTTAAATTTTGGTTTTGTTTTCCTTATGTTCCCCTATCACTCCCTTTCCAACTCTTTCTCTTTTGATAACAGATTTCCTGAAGATTAAATCTCAAAACTGTATCAGCCTTCTCCCATGCTAGGGAATTCACATTTCATCAGACACAGTTCTTGCCCCAAGTGACTTCTGGGAGACCTAAATGTCTATAGCTTTCTTCAGGCCTGGCACAGCACCCCCCCCCACCCTTTTGTACTTCTGGTGCCCTACCTAACACAATTACTTAAGTTCTTTAGTTCCCTGGCTAAATAACACTACAGTGTAGGCCACCGCCATTTAGAAAAGTAAGCTTGCCCTTTTACAGTTCCACCTCCACTGGATGGGGAAAAAGATAGACGGGTCAGGTTGAGTTCTATTGCTTATTTCTACAAAATGGTTAGGGAAAGAAAAGGGTAGATGGAGTAGGGATGCTGGTGAAACTGGAACAATAGCCAGTGAATTGTTAAATGGACTCCAGAGCAAAAGCTTGTGGATTACATTGTGTAGTCCTCCTAAAGTGTGAGAGATGGTGGGTAAAGGGACACTGATAAAGGAATTAGTAAATAAGGTTTTGCCTTCTCTGCTGATAATCCATTAACTTGGTAGCACATTTGGATTCTTAGTATCTTAGCTTCTGAAGATATTTGCATTTACTCTCTTTAGCATAATTCTCATTTTGCAGAGTTTTGTGAGACCACGAGGATCAGAGAAAACATCCATCTCATTGGTTACACATCTCACAAGCTTATTTCTTTGATTTTAATATATTTTATTATGTTTTGCCTTTACATTTTATTCATTTCTACTAGTCCTTGCCAGTTTAACCCACCTTATAACAAAGAAAAACAATGAAGAAAAACATCTAATATAATAAGTGTATCTGTCAATGTATAAAATACTCTATTCTGCCATGATGGTGAAGGTATATTTCATTTTATAATCTCCAGAACGGTCAGTTTTTTTTCAGTTATTCAGAGTTCAACTTCCTCTTAGTGGACATGGTGTATTTTTTTCTAAATTCTACATTGTTTCCTCTGTATCATTTCATATAAATTTCCCCATGTTTCTCTCAACTATTCATGTTCCTATTTTTATTACTGCACCAAATATTTCATTATGTTCATATACAACAGTATATTATTGTTGTTCTTGTTATTACTGCTGTTATGTTTATGATTATGATTATTCTAGTTATTCCAGAATCAATAGGCACCTTGTTTTAAGTCCTTTGCTACAGCAAAGGTTGAAGCCATCAATATTTCACTATATATTTGACTTTTGTTTCTGTCTTAAACTTCCTTGGGGTATATAATAATGAGATTATATGATACAAATAATCCTAGAATCACAGAATTAGAGCTGAAGGAAATCCCAGAGGTCCACCTCTGTTATTTTAAAGATTTATAAAGTCAACCTCAAGGAAGTTAAGTGATTTGCTTACAATCTCACAGACAGTAAGCATAAGGGGTAGTATATGAATCAAGGTCCTCTGACTCCAGAGCAGGATTCCTTCCTCTATATCAGGGTGTTCACCTACGATTATGCATAATTTAGTCATGTCTCGCATAAATCCAAATTGAAATCTGGAGTACTTAGACCATTTCAAAATTTTATTCACATGGAATTGGTGTACACAAACTCTATTGCCATCACTCCATACACATAAAATGAATTATTCCTATATTTGGATTTGTTGTCTAATGAATACTGTTGGGGAAACTTTGGAGTTGTTTCAATTTTTATTTCTTATGATTTGGATCATGATTTCATGTGGTCATTTATAGTTTGGAAATCTTAATCTGAAAATCATTCATATTCTTTGAACACACATCTCACGATATTATATATGTGTCAGCTTCCTTAAGTTTCCTTAATTAATGGAAAAAAATATTAATTTCTGTGATTCCATGATTCATGCTCCCTACTCTCAAATTAATATATTTCATATTTATTATATCACAGCAACAATTCAAGGATAAAGGTATTAATGGAGGTACAAAGAAAATTCTCTGTGCACCAAAGTGAAGATTTAGAAGATGGTTGCATTTTCATTGATGTATGAAGTGAATTCTTCCAATAACTTATCATTGTTAACAGAAATTGTACACTCAATCCCTTGTTCAATGGTTTGAAAATTAGCTCTATGCTATAAATCTAATGAACTAATGCTGCCAATTATGAAATCAGACTTTCAAGATGGAATAGTGGATAGAAGGTCAGTCTTAGGGTCAGGAAAACTAGAGTCCAAATCCCACCTGAGGTACATGTAAGTTATATGACTATGGGCAAAATCATATAACCTTTCAGTGGTTCCATAGAACTCCCTGAAACAGGAGTTCTAAAACCAGAATCAGTGAAGTTTTATACATATTATATATATATATATATATATATATACATATATATATACACACACACACATAAACACATATATATGTATGTATGTATGTATGTATGTATGTGTATGTGTTTGTGTGTGTGTTTCAATGCAATTGGCTTCTTTTGTAACCTTATGTGTTTTGTTTATGCATTTAAAAATAGACTTTACCAGATTGCCCTGAAGGAGCTTGTGTGTTAAGTCATTTTTCAGTCATGTCTGATTCATTGTGACCCCATTTTGAAGCCAGGAAAACCAGAAAGTGGAGATGGGGTTGAAAAGCAACCAAGGTTAAATTGGACAAAATGAATTTGTGTATTAAAAAAAATATTTGTGCAAAAAAAAATAAATAAAAAGTAAAAAGATAATATGTTTATGCTATCAAAATTAGTCATTTTATGTTCTGAACCTTCTTTATTCCTTATTTGGTCAGGAACTTTTCTCCTATCCATGTATCTGATATGTAGTCTTATCCATGTTTATCTGATTTGTTTATGGCATGACCTTTTTGCTGTAGCATGCCAGACAGATCCCACCAGATCATAAGAGCCAGTTGTTAAATTTTTAGTGTGAGCATTTACATATCCAAAACCAACAAATACTTCAAATCAAAAATAGATTTAAGAAGGTGTTGGAGAAAAGGTAAATCATGTGGATTAAAAGTGTTCTATAAAACTTTTTTTTTCACTCAGATAGTTGATTGTTAAACTTTTACCAGCACGTCTCTCTATCTAGGTCACTTATAGGAGTTTGGAGTTAATCTTTATAAATGATGTGAGATATTGGTATAAATACATTTTCTTCCATATTACTACATATTTTCCTCAGCAATTTTTGTCAAATAATGTGTTCTTATTTCAGTACCTCAATTCTTTTTATTTATTATAAATACTAGAGTATTAGATACATTTGCTTCTCTATGTTATATAATCTGTTCCACAGATTGATCTCTCAGTTTTTAAACTAATGCAAAATTATTCTCACAGTTCTTTAGCTTATTAGATCCTCCACTTGTATAACTCATTAGATCTCCCACTTGCAAAACTTATTACATCTTCTACTTGCATAACTTCAGGGATTAGTTCGTAGTTTGAATGTCAGTCTAACACTATCATGCATGCCTTAGAGTCTTTGAGTATACTTGGGGTACTAAAATTATTTTTGTACTGGCTGTGGTTTTTTTTGTGTTTTTTTTTGTTTTTTTTTAACATGAAAATTTTTAGAATGCAATGCCTCTAATCCAATAAATGAAAATAATAAATGGAAATAATAAATGTTTATATGGGGGTGGAAATTCTAAACAGCATACAGACTGTTTTCAGTGAGAGTTTACTTTTTATCTCCTTAAATGCACTCAACTTTAAGCTTATTTTCCCCTGAATTAATTTGCCTGCATTTCCAATGGACTCCAAGCTGTTCACACATATGCTTTCTTACACTTAACCTATTAATTCCCTCTATTGACAGAGAATCTTTTCTACTGCCAAGCCCATTTGTTGAGGCTCATTTTCCAGCTCCAAGTTCTGCTTTTCATTGCATTTTCATTTACTTCATTGTTAGTATGTGTTCGAGGAGAAAATGCTGACACACAAATTGGAAGTCATTCAACAACTTTCTATAAGTACATATTTTCTTTCAAATTGAATCTCTGAAAGGATTATAGGGTGAATGTGAACAAATTTGTTGAAAATTGTGGCATGTCCTTATCTTATTCACATCTTATAGATAATCTTCTCTCTACCAGCAAGTAAGTATGAAATTGGATGGCCTGCTTTATTTTTATGCATATTTCTGAGAAACTGAATGCAGACATTCTCTGTGCCCTTTGTTTGAAAAGTTTTTAGCATGCACTTAGAATCATTCAATCCTCCCATTATTGAGGAGGCAGAGAAGTTTAGGAACATGTTGTTATTCATGGGTGATTTGCATGATTGTGAACCTTTGTCCTGTGGCATCCTGAGCTAATCTAGCTGCTCTTCCAAAAGCAGAATGAAATCACTGATAGAAAGTGTCTTCCAGGGCAATTTAGGTTTTGTCGGTGTATATGAAATACCAACGGAAATAGCTGGGAGTATAAAACCTCCATCACATTGGGCATTTGATAATACAGACAACCCAAAAGCTAGTTATTTTATTAAACTCATGCAAGACAACTTGTAGTCTTAGCAGATAGTCTGCTAGACTGGGAGTTTGGAAGACATGAGTTCAAATTTTGACTTAAATACTAGCTATATTGTCCTGGACAACCTCTCTAAGCCTAAATTTCTTCATCTATAAAATAAAGGGGTTGAATTTCATGATCTCTAAGGTCCCTTCCAGTCTAACCATATGATCAGATTCCAATTGATTTCCCTGAAGGAAGAGAAAGAGAGGGAGAGAGAGAGAGAGGGAGGGAGAGAGAGAGAGAGAGAGAGAGAGAGAGAGAGAGAGAGAGAGAGAGAGAGAGAGAGAGAGAGAGAGAAAGAAGAAAGAATTTACTTGCTTTTGTAATTAAAAACAATGAATAAAAAATTCAATCACTTTTGAATCTTCTGTTTCCATTATCCCCCACGTCCAATCAATCCTACATCCCCAGGGAAGCTAGGTGGTAGCATAGTGGATAGAGCACAAGCTCTGGAGTCAGGAGGACCTGAGTCCAAATCCAGCCTCAGGCACATAAAAACTGATGAGCTGTGTGACTCTGGGCAAGTCACTTAAACCCCAAGTGCCTCACTAAACAAAAAAAAAAATACTACATCCCAAATATCAGTCATCATTACCACTATCATAACTAGAGTTCACTTCCTCACTGTCTATTACCTCAACTATTGCAACAGTCTCCTTTCTTATAATAATCAAGATCTCACATGTCTCCACCATCTAATCTATCCTATCCAACTTTATGCAGTAATGTTTCTAATGTTTGTGTATGTATGTAAATAAGTATGCCACACCATTGGTCAAAAATCTTTAATGTCTACTATTTGTCAAACTCCTTATTCTGACAATCAAAACTTGCCAGTCTCGCATTAACCTACTGCTTCAGCCTTATCTGACAGTATCCCCCCATTTGCATGCCATATTTCACTTAAACCAGATGACATATTTGCTTGAACACTTACTACATTGTCTAGGCTCATTAAGATATGCCCCTTATCAAATTTATTATCCTCTTTACAATCTTTCCATCTTTTCCTAAGGACAGATCACTTATCCTTTAAGGCTTAGTTATCTTCCATGCAATCTTTGATGACTTTTCCTGATCAAAGGGATCCCTGTTTTATGTAACTTGGAATATTCACAAATATTTAACATGTTTTAATTTATGTTATATTCGCCTCTCTTGATTAACCAGCTATGTTAGATTTTAACTTCTTGAGGGAAAAGAATAGATATCATTTATATTTATATATAGCCCTGCTCTTATAATATATTGCAAATAGAAGGAATATAATAAATAACATTAATAATTTTAATATAAACATCACAAAACCATTTAGATTGTATTTTGAAATATGGAATAATATGATGATTTTGGCTTAATTTCTGCTAGACTGCTTTCTAGTTTTCCCTGCATTTTTTTACCATATACAGACTGCTTCCCTGAGTAATTTATGCTTTCCAACACTGGGTTATTGAATCCAATTATTTGCCATTCTCCTTTGTCTAGAGTGTTCTGTTGATTTTTCTTTTTTTTTTTTTAAAGCAATCCAAAATTGTTATGATGATGCCTGCTTTATAGTAGAATTTGAAGTCTGGAAACACTATTTATCCTTGGTCTGTACCTCTTTTCATCATTTCCCTTGACATTCGATATATTTTGTTTTTTCCAAATTCAATTTTATTTTCTTTCTATAAAATGTCCTTTTGATAATTTGGTTCATTTAGCATTAAATGTGTTCATTAATTTCTGGCATTCTTGTTTTTATTATGTTTGGTGTTGAATATTCTTCCAGTAATACCTGTCCTTTATTTTTTTAAGAAGCACTTTGTATTTATATCAATACAAGTTTTTTTTTTTTTGTGTGTGTGTGTGTGTGTGAGAGAGAGAGAGAGAGAGAGATTGAGAGAGAGAGAGAGAGAGAGAGAGAGAGAGAGAGAGAGAGAGAGAGAGAGATTTGGTAGCTTTATCCCCAGATATGTCATGACTTTTTTTATTATTTGGAATTGGGTTTTTCTTTCTATTATTACCTCCTCTTTTTTGTTTTCATTGTTATATAGAAATGTGGTTCATTTTTGAGAATTTATTTTGTGTCCAACAAATTTTATGTTATTATGTCAATTAGTATCTTTGCTAATTCCCTAGAATTTTCCAAGTAAAATAATTTGTTATCAATAAATAACAATAGTTTTTGCCTCCTCTTTATCTGTCCTTACACTTTTAATTTCTTTCTCTTTCCTTATTTCTATTGTTAGCATTTCCAGAAATATATTAAATAATATTAAGAAAAGCAGACATCCTTGCTTTATTACTGGGTTTACTGTGAAAGATTCTAGAATATACAGGTTTCATAAGAAGTTTGCCTTTTATTTTAGGAAGAATCTTTCTATCACATGAAACAAAAACCCTTCAATTTCTATACATTGTGAGGTTTGTTTGCTTGTTCTTTTTTTTTTTTGAGGCAATGGGGTGAAGTGACTTACTCAGGGTCACACAGCTAGTAAGTGTCAAGTGTCTGAGGCCAGATTTGAACTCAGGTTTTCCTGAATCCAGAGCCAGTGCCCTCTCCACTGTACCATCCAGCTGCCTTATTTGCATGTTTTATCATAAGTGAATATTGTATTTTGTCACAGACTTTTATATGCATTTCTCAGGTAATCAGGTGGTTCTGGATGTATTTTCTTTAAAATGATTAATTATTTTGATTGTTTTCATGAGGTTGAATTTGTTAGTTTTTGAAGATAATTTGTCATCAGATACCAACTGTTCTTCAAAAGTTGTTTACAACTTGTAGGAACACAGCCAAGATGGTAGAGTACAGAAGCACTCAGCCAATCTCTCCCAACATTCCTCACCCCCCAAAAATTCTTCAAAATAAGTTTTGGAGTGGCAGAGCCAACAAAAGCTCTGAGTGAAAGATTTTTCCAGGTAAAGGCAACATAGAAGATCAAAAAGAAAGATTTGTGACATAAGGGAGGAGGCTGTCCTGGAGTTCATGTGGATGAAACGCTAGTGGTAGAACAAGTCACAGAAAATTTTGGAGGTCACAAGCCATAAGTGGTAAAAACTTACTGGGTAATGACTAGAGTACAAAAAAAAAAAAAAAGAGCAGTGAACAAACCTCTACCTAGATCATACTATCTAAGAAGAACTGAAAAATTTTAAAACCCCAGAACTAGCTCTGAAAATAGCACTGCCAAAAACCCTAAAGATTGAGGCAGCCATTACCACATCACACCAGAAACAGAGCCCAATATTAGCATAAAATTCAAAATAAAAAAATAATATAGAAAAAAAAACAACAAAAATAGCATGACCATAAAAGGTTAGTATGATGACAGGGAAGATTAAGACACAAACTCAAAGGAAGACAATGAAGTCATAACAGCTATAAATAAAGCCTTCAAGAAAAAAACATGTGAATTGGACACAAAACAAAAAAGAATTTCTGGAAGAGATTAAAAATGATTTGTAACAAATAATATTGATAGAAGAAGAATTAAATACAGAAATGATAGCAAAGGAAGGAAATTATGAAAAGACAATTAATAACTTGGTAAAAAAAAGGCACAACAATATTAAAGAAAATAAACACTTCAAAAATAAAATTGGCTAAATAAAAAAAGGTACAAAAATTCACAGATTAAAATGTCTTTAAAAACCAGAATTGGAGAAATGGAAAATGAGGTACAAAAACTCATTGAAGAAAATAATATTTTCAAAATAGAATTGGGAAAAAGGAAGCCAATGACTTTATGAGACAGTAAGACACAATAAAATAAAGTCAAAAGAAGTGGAAAAAAAAAGAAATAGTTAATTGGAAAAAAACCAGCTGATTTGGAAAATAGATTGAGGAAAAGTAATTTAAGATTTATTGCATTATACAAAAGTCATCAAAGAAAGAGCCTACAAATCATATTTCAAGAAATTATTGAGGAAAACTGTACAATAGACATTGAAAGAATTAATTGATCACTACCTGAAAGAGTTTCCAAAACAAAAACTGTGAGTAATACGATAGCTTAATTCCAGAGCTGCCAGGTCAGAGAGAAAATACTTCAAGTAGCAAGGAAAAAAAACATTTAAATACTAAGGAATCACAGTCAGGATCAAAAAGATTTGGCAGCTACCATGTTAAAGGAGTGGAAAGCTTGGAGTATGATATTTTGGAAAGCAAAAGAGCTGTGATTAAAACTAAGAATAACCTATCCAACAAAATTGACAGTAATCATTCAAGAGAAAATGAATAATGATATAAAGGACTTTCAAGTATTTCTGATGAAAACAATAGAGTTGAATAGAAAATTTGACTCAAGACAAGCATAAAAACATAAACATGAAAGAGAAATCACAAGGGACTCAATGAGTTGGAACTGTGAACCTTTCTATAACTG
Organism: Phascolarctos cinereus; assembly: GCF_003287225.1. Lineage (NCBI taxonomy): Eukaryota > Metazoa > Chordata > Mammalia > Diprotodontia > Phascolarctidae > Phascolarctos > Phascolarctos cinereus. The sequence continues at coordinate 201,104,755 of NW_027555958.1, read as the reverse complement.
AAGAAAATGCATACATCTTCTAAGAATTGTATCATTATTAGGGCGATAAGAAGAATTCTACATAGGAAGAGGATATGAGAGTAAATGGAGATGATACTTTTAAAAACAGATAGGTGAGAAAGAGGGATGCCCTGGGTGAAAGAGAATGGGGAAGGAAATGAAAAGGAAAGAATGTGGGAAATTATCTCACATAAAAGAGATGCACATGGAAGAGCTTTTAGAGTGAAGGGGAAAATGGTGGTGGAGTGGAACAAGCAATGCTTGAAGCTCACTCTAAATTAGTCCACACACACACACACACACACACACACACACACACTCACTCACTCACTCACACACCCACACACACTCAACTGGTAATAGAAATATATCTTAGTTGAAGCAAACATTTCCCTTCATTTTTAGTATAGGGCATGTTAGAAGCATTTTCCCCAATCTGGTTTTCTTTCAAGGAATATTTCATGTCTCCTTTTTTCATTAATGGTTAGAATTCAATTTGCAAAATAGGTCACTTTGGGTTGTATCTTGACCTCCTTAGGTATTTGAAATACATTATTCCGTTATTTCCTCTTGCAATTTCCAGTGGGTATAAAATCATCTTACATTATTCAAAATTCATTTTTTTTATGTTTGAAAGCCTTTCTCCTTGTCATTTGCTGAATTTGTTGTTTATCACTAATATTTTTAAATTTAACCAGAATCATGTATCTTGTAGTTAGAAGCATTTTTTTCCTCCTGGAGGTGATGTATAGAATCTTACAATTGGCACTTTATTTTCTGTATTCAGAATTTCTGTTTAGTTTACTTCTATTATTTCTTGAATTGTGTTGTTCAATTTTATTTCACATGTCATGTTCTTCTGGGAGTCATATAAGCCCTCATTTTGCACTATGCACCCTGACTTTCAGATCACTATATATTGCTTGTAAAGAGATGTTTTTGTCATTATCATTTTTTGTTTCTCTTCATCTAGATTGCAATTCATTTATGGGTATTTTCTTAACCAATCAGTTATTCTCTTTTTTTGTTTCTTTGATGAGACTTGCCACATTGAATTCAAGTTTCTCTGTTGTTCCAAATATTTTTATTATTTAGGCCAAAAATTCTGCTTTCCCATTCTGTATTGGTCTTTAAACCATTAAGTAGCATCCTTCTGTGCTTCCATGCCCTCTTAGAAATCCATGAGTCCTCTTTCTCATCAAGAGTTGATTCATTTTGGGGACTTCCACTTCCGGGAGCAAGATGGTGGAGTGAAAAGGTAGCCACTCTCACTCTCCCCTATCAACCTCTGAAAACCCAGAAAATATCACACCAGAAAAAAAAACCTGGAAGAACTGAACTAGAAGAAAGGCAGGGAGCAGCACTTCAGCAGCCAGCAAATGAATCTCCCAGTGCCTCAGCAAAAATGTGGGAGGCGGAACTACAAGGGGCCCCAGGTGGATAAGCACCCTGTGGCATTCTGAAAGGAGGTGAAGAAAACCACCTAAAGGCTTCCTAAAGCCCCAGCCTTGCTGGTCCCAGCTCAACACCAGGTGAGCTGTCAGAGCCCTGCAGCCTCCAATTGTGAAGAAATCCTGAAGCACAGAAGTTAGAACAGGCAAACACCAACACCTGGACTCCCAAGTGCCTCAGTGAGGGTGGGGGGAACTGGTGGAAACCAGCTCAGAAAGCCACCAGGTGCCTCGGCACTCTATCACAAAAGAATCTCCCAGTGCATTAACAGAAACAAGGGAGGCAGCAATACAAAGGGCTCCAGGCAGATAAACACCCCACAGCACCCATCTAAAAGGACCTAAAGAAAGCTAAAGGAAAGGAAAAGCAGGCAACCTAAAATTGCCTGAAAGTTCCAGCCTTGCTGATTCCAGCCCAACACGAGGTAAGCTGCCAGAAACTTACAGCCTCCAAATGCCAACATGAGAGGCCCTAGCACAAAAAGCTAGTGACCTAGACCTATGCTCCCAACACAAGAACCTTGGGTCAGTGCCCTCAGATCCCCAGAAGGAGAACTCAACCTCTTTAAAGGCCAGAGAATAAAGAAACACCATGAGTAAAAAGAAGCATACCGTAGGTTCATATTATGAGAAGAGTGAAGATCAAGATAGAAATTCTGAAGAGGACAACATTGTCAACTAACCCACATCTGCAACAGCAAAAGGGAATATGAACTGGTCTGAAGCCCAAAAAGCCTTCTTAGAAGAGCTCAAGAAGGATTTTAAAAGTCAAATGAGAGAGGTAGAAGAGTCCTTCAAAAATACAATTGGCCAATTGGAAAAAAAATACACTGAAGAAAACAAGTCCCTAAAAAACACAATTGGCCAATTGAAGAAGGAAGTACAAAAACTAACAGAAGAGTACACTGAAGAAAACAAGTCCCTAAAAAACACAATTGGCCAATTGAAGAAGGAAGTACAAAAACTAACAGAAGAAAACAATCTGTTAAAAACTAGAATTGGACAAATGGAAACTAATGTCTCTATAGAGAGCAAGAATCAGTCAAACAGAAACAAAAAAAGAAAAAAATAGATGAAAATGTAAAATACCTCATCAGTAAAACAACCACCTGGAAAATGATTCAGGAGAGACAATTTAAAAATTATTGGACTACCTGAAAATATGATGAAAAAAAGAGCCTGGACAGTATCTTTCAGGAAATCATAAAGGAAAACTGCCCGAAGTCCTAGAACCAGAAGGGAAAATAACCATAGAAAGAATCCACCATCACCACCTGAAAGAGATCCCAAATTGACAACGCCAAGAAATAATAGCAAAATTCCAAAATTACCAGATGAAAGAGAAGGTGCTGCAAGCAGCCAGAAAGAAAGAATTTAAATATCATGGAACCACAGTCAGGATTACACAGGACCTTGCAGCTTCTACATTAAAAGACCACAGGGCATGGAACATGATATTCCAAAGGCAAAGGAGCTTGGAATGCAGCCAAGGATCAATTACCCAGCAAAAATGAGCATCATTTTTCAAGGGAGGAGGTGGATATTCAATGAAATAGGAGACTTCCAAACTTTCCTGATAAAAAGACCAGAGCTCAACAAAAAATTTGATCTTCAAGTACAGGACTCAAGAAGGACTTAAAAAGGTAAATGGGACAGAAGATACAATATGTTGTTAATAAGGGGAGGAGGGGGCTGTTTAAACCCCTACAAGGGAATATGAGACTTGCAACCCTTGAGAACTGTATTGTTATTACACCTTGTTAAAGGAGTATACATAAAGAGGGTGGATATTAGTTGACTTTGATGTAATGATAAAAAAAAATCTAATCAAGTGGGTTAAATGGATCCAAATAAGTGGATCAATCTGATCTTAGAAAATGTACTGAGAAAGGAGGAGAACAAGGGTAAATTACATTACAGGAAAAGACACAAAATCCTATTACAGCAGAGGGAAAGAAGGGAGGGGGAGAGCATTGTTTGAACCTTACTCTCATCAGATTTGGCTCAAGAAGGGCATAACATAATCAGTTAGGTATAGAAATCTAACTTGCCCTATAGGCAGTAGGAGGGAAAAGGGGAAGAAAGGGAGGGGGAAGAAAAGAGGGGGAAAGGGAGGGAAGAAGGAAGAAGCAGTAAGTAAAGGGGAAGAAAAGGGAAAGGGATAATAAAAGGGAGGGGGACTGAAGGAGGCGGTGGTCAAAAGCAAAACACTAGTGAAGGGGGAAAGGAAAAAGGAGAAAGAAAAGCATAAATAGGGGGGAAAAGGATGGAGAAAAAGACACAGATAGTAATCATAACTGTGAATGTGAATGGGATGAACTCTCCCATAAAACGAAACGGATTGCAGAATGGATTAAAAACCATAATCCTACAATATGTTGTTTACAGGAAACACATTTGAAAAAGAGTGACACATACAGGGTAAAGGTAAAAGGCTGGAGCAGAATATATTATGCTCAGCTGAAGTAAAAAAAGCAGGGGTAGCAATCCTGATCTCAGACAAAGCAAAAGCAAAAATAGATCTAATCAAAAGAGATAAGGAAGGAAACTACATCCTGCTAAAAGGCACCATAGACAATGAAGTAATATCATTACTAAACATATATGCACCAAATGGTATAGCATCCAAATTCTTACAGGAGAAGTTCAGGGAGTTAACAGGAAGAAATAGACAGTAAAACTATACTAGTGGGGGACCTGAACCTCCCCTCTCGCACTAGATAAGTCTAACCACAAAATAAACAAGAAAGAAGTTAAGGAGGTGAATAGAACATTAGAAAAGTTAGGTATGATAGACCTCTGGAGAAAACTGAATGGGGATAGAAAGGAATATACTTTTTTCTCAGTGTACACATACACAAAAAATTGACCATGTACTAGGGCATAAAAACCTCACAATCCAATGCAGAAAGGCAGAAATATTAAATGCATCCTTTTCAGATCATGATGCAATAAAAATTATATGTAATAAAGGGCCATGGAAACATAGACTAAAAAATAATTGGAAACTAAATAATCTAATCCTAAAAAATGATTGGGTCAAACAACAAATCATAGAAACAATCAATAATTTCATTCAAGAGAATGACAATAATGAGACAACATACCAAAACCTATGGGATGCAGCGAAAGCAGTTCTTAGGGGAAGTTTTATATCTCTAAATGCTTACATAAATAAAATAGAAAAAGAGGAGATTAATGAATTGGGCATACAACTAAAAAAACTAGAAAAAAACATTAAAAATCCTCAACTAAACACCAAATTAGAAATATTGAAAACCAAAGGAAAAATTAATAAAATTGAAATTAAGAAAACTATTGAACTAATAAATAAAACTAAGAGCTGGTTTTATGAAAAAACCAATAAAATAGATAAGCCTTTGGTTAATTTAATTAAAAAAAAGAAAGAAGAAAACCAAATTACTAGTATCAAGAATGAAAAGGGAAGCTACCACCAAGGAAGAGGAAATTAAAACAATAATTAGGAATTATTTTGCCCAACTATATGCCAACAAATTTGACAATCTTAGTGAAATGGATACATATTTACAAAAATATAAATTGCCCAGATTAACCAAGAGGAAGTAAAATACTTAAATGACCCCATCTCAGAAAAAGAAATTGATGAACTCCCTAGGAAAAAATCTCCAGGGCCAGATGGATTTACATGCGAATTCTATCAAACACTTAAAGAACAATTAATTCCCATACTATATAGACTATTTGGGAAAATAGGTAAAGAAGGAATCTTACCAAATTCTTTTTATGATACAAATATGGTGCTGAGACCTAAACCAGGGAGAGTCAAAATAGAGAAAGAAAATTATAGACCAATTTCTCTAATGAATATAGATGCAAAAATTTTAAACAAAATACTAGCAAGATTGCAGCAACTTATCACAAGAATAATACACTATGACCAGGTAGGATTTATACCACGAAAGCAGGGTTGGTTCAATATTAGGAAAACTATCAGCATCATTGAGCATATCAGCACCAAAACCAACAGAAATCACATGATCATCTCAAAGCTTTTGATAAAATACAACACCCATTCCTATCAAAAACACTAGAAAACATTGGTATAAATGGAGTCTTCCTTAAAATAATAAGTAGCAACTATCTAAAACCTTCAGCAAGCATTATATGTAATGGGGACAGGCTAGAAGCATTTCCAATAAGATCGGGCGTGAAACAAGGATGTCCATTATCACCACTGTTATTCAATATTGTACTGGAAACCTTAGCTTTAGCAATAAGAGAAAAAAAAAAGAAATTGAAGGCATTAGAATAGGCAAAGAAGAAACAAAGATGTCTCTCTTTGCAGATGACATGATGATATACTGAAAGAATTCTAGAGAATCTAGTAAAAAACTACTTGAAATAATAAACAACTTTAGCAAAGTTGCAGGCTATAAAATAAACCCACATAAATCATCAGCATTTCTATATATTACCAACAAAGCCCAACAGCAAGAGATAGAAAGAGAAATCCCATTTAAACTTACTGTAGACATTATAAAATATTTAGGAGTCTACCTACCGAAACAAACCCAGGAACTCTATGAACACAATTACAAAACACTTTTCACACAAATAAAATCAGATCTAAATAATTGGAAAAACATCAGTTGCTCATGGGTAGGCCAGCTAATATAATAAAAATGACAATCCTACCTAAGCTAATTTACTTATTCAGTGCCATACCAATCAAACTACCAAAAATTATTTTATAGAGTTAGAAAAAATAATAACAAGATTCATTTGGAAAAACAAAAGGTCCAGAATATCAAAGGAACTAATGAAAAGAAATGCAGGGGAAGGTGGCCTAGCAATTCCAGATCTTAAATTGTATTATAAAGCAGCAATCATCAAAACTACTTGGTACTGGCTAAGAAATAGGGAGGTGGATCAGTGGAATAGGTTAAATATGCAAGACACAGTAGTCAATGACTATAGTAATCTATTATTTGATAAACCCAAAGACCCCAGCTTCTGGGATAAGAACCCACTCTTTGAAAAAAACTGCTGGGAAAACTGGAAAAGAGTATGGCAGAAACTAGGCATAGACCCAAATCTCACACCATATACCAAAATAAAGTCAAAATGGGTTCAGACTTAGATATAAAGGCTGATACCATAAGTAAACTGGGAGAACAAGGAATAGTTTACCTATCAGATCTATGGAGAACAGAAGAATTCGTGACCAAACAGGAGATAGAGAACATTATGAAAAGCAAAATGGATAATTTTGATTACATTAAATTGAAAAGTTTTTGCACAAAGCCAATGCAACTAAGATTAGAAGGAAGGTAGAAAATTGGGAAAGAATTTTTACAACCAGTCTCTCTGATAAAGGCCTCATTTCTAAAATATAGAGAATTAAGACAAATTTATAAGAACACAAGCCATTCCCCAATTGATAAATGGTCAAAGGATATGAACAGACAGTTCTCAGATGAAGAAATTAAAGCCATCTATAGTCATATGAAAAAATGCTCTAAATCATTATTGATTAGAGAAATGCAAATCAAAACAACTCTGAGGTACCACATCACACCTATCAGATTGGCCAACATGACAAAACAGGAAAATGATAAATGTTGGAGAAGATGTGGGAAAATTGGAACACTAATACATTGTTGGTGGAGTTGTGAAATGATCCAACCATTTTGGAGAACAATTTGGAACTATGCCCAAAGGGCTACAAAAATGTGCATACCCTTTGATCCAGCAATAGCACTTCTAGGGCTATATCCCAAAGAGATCAAACAAATGGGAAAAGGACCCACATGTACAAAAATATTCATAGCAGCTCTTTTTGTGGTGGCAAAGAATTGGAAATTGGGAGGATGCCCATCAATTGGGGAATGGATGAGCAAGTTGTGGTATATGAATGTGATGGAATACTATTGTGCTATGATAAATGATGAAGAGGCTGACTTCAGAAAATCCTGGAAAGACCTTTATGGTCTGATGCTGAGTGAAGTGAGCAGAACCAAGAGGAATTTGTGCACAATAACAGCCATGTTATGCAATGACTAATATTGTTAAACTGAACCCTTCTCAGCATTACAAGGATCTAAGACATCTCCAGAGGCCTTGGGATGGAAAATGCTGTCCACATCCTAAGAAAGAACTATGGAAGTCAGATCGCTATCACTTATTTTTTTCTGTTGAGTTTTGTTTCATCTTTCTGATGGTTCCTCCTATTGATTTTAATTTTTACTTACAACTTCACTAACGTGAAAATATGTTTAATAGGAATGTAAATGTAAAGCCTATATCAGATTGTGTGCTGCCTTTGGGAGGGTGGTGGGGAGGAAGGGGGAGAAAAATTTTCAACTTAAAAGCGTATGAAAGTGATTGTTGATAAATCAATAAATTAATAAAATTTTTAAAAAAAGAAAAAAGGAGTTGATTCATTTTCCTTTCTCTTGAAATATTTACTCATAAATGCCAGAACTCTGTTACCTGATCTGGAGGCCATGTTCCTTTCACTTTTAAAATATTTCCTATTAATATCTGCTCATGCTCAAACTCTTTTGCTGAGTTCTGTTCCCCTAGAAACTTTGGTAAGTTCAAGGTTTTCTTTCTTTGTTTTCTCCTATTATTCCCCCACACTTTCAGACTCTCTCTTCTTTGGCTATGGTTTCTCTGGGGCCCGAATTTCAGTTTCCTCAGCCTCCTCCCTGTGGACAACTCACAGTTAAACAGACTCAGCCTCTGCCTTAAGTAACTTCCTGGGGGTCAGAATTAGCTCCAGCTGGATGCTGGGATTTTTATTCATGTAAAGATGAGTGCTACATAGTCTCATGCACATGTCCTGCCCAAAATTACCTCTCTTCCTTAGTTCTCTGTCTCAACTCTATTGAGGCACAGAACACTGGTGCACTTCTTTTACAAGGAAAAACAAAAACAAAAACAAAAAACTTTTGTTGTTTGGATGTTTTCAGCACTGGGAAGAGGAGAGTAAGCTGTAGAGTAGAATTTTGTTGCAAACCTGCGGTTAGTTTTCTACAGCCCTGTTGCCATAATGTGATGGGATGTGCGGGGGAGAGTGGAGAGGAATCATGTTAGGGATTTTTAAACTTCTCCATTGTTGTTCATCAGGTTTTTACCTCATTTAGGTTTTTGTATATATTTCATCACTGAGACAAGTGTAATTGTTTGTCTTTCACACATGGGTTTCATTTTGAATAGATTTGAGAGGGCATGAAAATCACAGAAAATATCTAATACTATTGATGCCTTGATGCAGTCATTTTTTTCTAAATGATTAAAACCAATTCTGGATCAAGAGTATACTTTGTTAATATTTCTAGTTTCTGAAAGATGGAATTATCAGTTTGGTAAGAGATATATTTACCATCATCATCAAGTCTGCTTTCAATAAAAAAATGTATCTTTAGCAGATGTCTAGAGAGCTGACATTTGCCATCACAACTATAAGACTGCCTCTTTTGTCCACTAGTGAGGAATTATTATCTGGGCTACACAGTTTTGGTCAAAATAATATTCCTTCTTGCTATATACCAGATGGTTCTAATCTAGAGAATCTTACCTTTTGCTGTAAATAGGTATCTATTCCAGAGCATTAGATCTGTGTTTTCCTAATCTCAAACACATGAATAAAAACCAAACATTTCAATAAAATATCTCAGTGTTTGAGTGCTGACTCTGAAAACAGAGGTCCTGAGTTCACATATTACCCTTGATGCCAACTACCTGTGTGACCTTGGTACAAGTCCCTTAAACTTCTTATGCCTCAGTTGCTTCATCTTGTAAATCAAGGGGTTGAACTAGATGACCTCTAAAGTTCTTTTTCAACTCTAGGTCTATGATTCCTGGGATAGGAGGTGAGATAAATGACACTTTTTTCTGTTTTTCTTGGACCCCTAGAAGTACATAGCTGGACTAAATTTTACTTATTTTTAATTTTTATGATTGCTCTTATGTGGATAGTATTGATGTACAACAGAGATTAGATATTAAATGTTACCAAGAATAAATAAAAGCTATTCAATGTGTTAAGATTGCCTCAAATGGAAATTTTCATCTTTGTTCATCTGTTTCCTATCTGAAAGTTTTGAGGCATCAAAATAACTTTTCATTGTCTTACAAACACGAAGAAAATGTCCTACTATGTATTTTGTACCTCAACACAAAGCCTTAGTGAAATGCTAAAGACCATTTCTATCCTTCGTTATTAATTTCAGTCTTTACAAATGATGCTTAGTTTTCTTCAAGTCTCAGGGTCTTTCAATGACTCAACCTGCCCCTCTGTCACCGAAGTAAGAAGTCCTTGAGAAATCTGTACATAAGGTAGTTTGAATTGGAACAGTTTCATCTTGTACTGCTTTATTGCCTTTACTAATGTTATTGTAAGAATGGAGACAGTATATGATATTCAAGTGTTCCTGACCATTCTGTCAGGAGCCAATTTAAATATACCACAGTCATATCAGAGCTAAGGAAATCGAAGAGAGTTCAAAGAAAAAAAAGAGGTTTTGCTAGTATTATAGGGACTCAGAGATCATTCTATCTGAGTAAATCCACAGTGATCTACATCCCCAGATACCAAGTTGACATGGCCCCCTATAAAGCACCAGAGTGGTGCATGGGTCCTTCACTCACTGATAACCATGAAAAGCTTAGCACTTCTACTCAGTAAAGTAGAGTGCCATAAATAGATATAAATAAGAGAGATTTCATTAAGCACTTACAAGGACCGCGTATGGTGATAATGCCTGGTAATACAAATCCAATCAGAAAGAAAAATCTCTATGTTCAAGGAACCTATACTCTAATGGGGGAGTATGATTTTTAAAAAGGATTTGAGGAAAAGGTGGTAGCAAGTTTTAAAAGTCTGGAGAATCAGAAGTGGAACAGGGAAAGGAACTGGGAGTAAAGTGAACATTTGAAACTCACTGATAGGAAGGGGGCAAAAGGAGAGACAGCTTTAGAGAGAGAAGGAAAATGATGCAAAGATGGATAAGTCTGGAAAGGCAGGAGTGGAGTGGGGAAAGAAATGTGATAAAAATGAAAACTGAAAAGAGCCTTCAACTTACAGTTTAAATCTTGGTTCTATCACTTTCTACCTGTGTGATCTGGAACAAGTCATGTAACCTCTTGGGGCCTTAGGTTCCCCAATGTCAAAATTAGGAAGCACTACTACGTGACCCTCCCTTCCAATCCCAATCAATTATCCTCAAATCTTATGACTTAAGAGTAACCATGGATCTAGCCCACTACCTAATATTTCCTTTTGGGCAGAACTGGGATAGTGGCTACTAAAGCTGCCAAGTGTTTAAATGAATAAATCTTGAATTATAGTCTTTTAATTCAATTGATTACAACATGTTGCTAATTTCATTAAGTGTTTGGGCTGGATTTCATTTGGGGCCATTATAGATTTGTTCTCTTTCACAAATACAGACTTCATCCCTAATTCTAAGTTGCCATATTATAAATGCATAACATTGGTCATAAGATAGACTAGGGGAAGGAACATGAATAGATTGGTGTAAATTCATTACCAGAACTAGAAGAACAATTTAAATCTTGAGCTCTATCTACCATGGGTGAATAAGCATCATTTTCCTATATAAAGGACAGAACATCTTCATAATTTATTATTTTATTCTGCCTTGATGAATCTTATAGATTACTTTGATATTAATGAAATGTGTATACAAGCAGAAAATAAACTCTACTCTTTGGATGCCTTCCAAAAATGTTATCTTTTGGAGATTTTCTATTAAGCTCTTCCCTAAGAAAAGGAATGTGAAATATGCAGATACATACATGAGAATTATGAATGAAACAAAAATTGAGATAAATTAGTGCCTTTTTAAGCAATTGGGTTAATTAATTCTATTAATCAATTGTAGGCACAGAGCATTAAACTCTGAAGCTTTAGTGAAGCCAGAAGTTACTCTATCATAATTCGTAAATTCAAAGATGGGCCAAATAGCAAAACCTCTTCCATTCACCTCACATGACTCAATGGTTTGATTTGCTACAAATATTTTGTACTTGAAAAATTTTTAACCATGTTTAAGTAATAAATTTTAAGCTTTATTGTTAAATTGGAACATTTTTAAAATCAATAATATAAACAATTGAGTCTAAAAGTTGTTTTAAATAGCAGCATAAAAGAGCTTATATATAAATTTTATATTAATCTACTTCAGGAACCTGCTACAAAAACTTATAAATTCACAAATGTAATGAACTACGAAAGAGGCTTTCTTAAAATATATGTTCTGGGCAAGAAGAAGATCAAAGACACATTTATGCAGACATGTATGCAGACAAGTGTGTATATAGTCATGTGTTGATGTGTGCACATATGTATATTGTGTCTATATGAGTCCATATGTATATGCTTCAAGGTTAAATATGTAACATGCATGTATTTATGTAGCTATATGTGCATACTGAGCATGAACATATGTATATTATGTATGAAAGACTACACATATTCAGTATATACTAGAAGAATATTTATATTTAGTGGATATTTATTTATATATTTATTTGCTTGTTTATGTACATACCAAATACATAAATATATTCAGCATATACACAGAAAGATACATGTACTCAATGTATATGTATATACTGGAAGAATACATGCATATTTAATGTAGCATATATACTGAATATATAAAGAATAGCTATATGTGTATATCATATATAAATTCATAAATTTTTCAATATACGTACTCATATGTTATTTTAGTGCTCATATACATATGTGCTTATATATGTATACACAAATATGTGCACATATATTTGTATATACAAGTGTGTGTGCATGTATACACATAATATTTGCATTGATGCAATCCAGTAAATTACAGGCCCTCATTAAAAGAATATTGATTGATTGATCAATAGATAGAAATAGATAAAGAGACATCTATACACATGTTTATTTAAGTATGTACATATGCATTTATAATGTGTTTAAATGCATATATTCATATTTTCCATACATGCAAATAGATGACTATAACTCTAATTCCATTAAGATTGCAAATACATGTTGTCCTCTTTGGAAGTCTTCCCTCATCTCCTCAAATATTAGTTCTGTCCTTCTTTAAACTACCTCAGATCTATTTGTATATATCCTTGAGTGGAATCAAAAGGTACTTTGTCATTCTTCTTACATCTTGCTCCCCTCCAAATACTCTACAATGCAGTGACACTAGCATCCTTCCTGTTCCTTGTACTTGACAATCTACCTCCAAACTCCAAGCATTTTCATTGATTGGTCCACATCACTGGGATGGTCTTACTTATTGTCTCTGCCTCCTGATTTCTCTTTTTTCCTTCAAGTCCTTGCTAAGCACATTCTATAAAAAGCCTTTCCTGGGTTACCTTAATTAATACTAGTGCCTTCTCTCTGAGATTATATCCAGTTTATCTTGAACATATAGTATTTGTACACATTTGTTTTCATATTATCTCCTCCATTAGACTGTAAGATTCTTGAGGAGAGGGACTGGTTTTGCCTTTCTTTCTATCACCAGAGTATAGTATTGTACCAAGCACATAGTAAGAACTTAATAAATACTTCTTTTGTTGACTTGAAAACAGGAATGTTTTCTTTACTTTTTTCTATTATAACGACCCAACATAGTATCTGACACCTAATAAGCAATTGATAAGTATTTTCTATTGGTTGGTTAGAAACCTTATTCAATTTTGGGAAAGACGGACAATTAGCTCCATCTGTTTTGCATAGCAGCAACTACTCTTTCATTCAGGATCTGAGAGTGTCTTTGGATAATCTTGGAAGCTCAAATGAACTGATTTTCTTGGAGAAATTGTGAAATGTATCTATTATAGCTATTCTATATCTATATCTACTGTAGATATTCCATCTTCTCTATTAATTTAGGGTTTAATACATCCCACAGACAATTTGTTTAGTGTAGAGATATAGCATTGCAATTTTAATGGTATACCAATAAACTTCATATATTTACAACAAGCCTTAGGCACCAGCTCCACCTGTACAATACAGGATACTTAGGAGAAACTGAATGTTTTTAACTGTCAAGTTGAGCAGAGAAAAATAGAAAAACTTCACTACTTCTTCTATTGAATCAGAATTAAAATCCCTCATGTCAATAAATGTTCTCTTGACTTCAATCATTTCAAGAAAGAAACACCACTCTGAAGTAAGAAACAGCATAAGCCAATACCAGTTTATGGAAGGATGTTATCTTTGACTGAAAATTCAGTGTTCATCATCTTTATAAATTGAAAGGAGGGAACAAGCTTCATTACCATAGAAGATATGAGACTCTTCTACAACAAAATCTCATTTGAATATCTGTCCTACTATTGGAATGGATGTGGTTGCTATTTTCCCTTTTATCAACTGATTTTTAAATTGTTCTTGCCTCATAGATTCCAAGGTCATTGAGAACGTTCCTCTTCCACCATATATGTCTTCACTCATTTTCTGTCAGGAACCTGTCCTTACTAATTAAAATAAACACCTAATCTTTAGTCTTAGAAATTTGTCTGGGATACAGTGAGAGGTTGGGCAACTTAGCCAGTCTTAAAAATGGTTTATATTAGAACAAGGACATTAAACCCAAGTCTTCCTGACTTCAAGGCTATCACTCTATTCATTACACCATGATGCTTCTCATTCTGACAATAATCTGATTAAAGTAAGACAGAATATTTGAAATTACCCCACCTGAAATAGATCTTTTTTTTAATTTTGATCTTTCTTTTTTCCCTTACAATATCTTCATGTCACATACTAGGCCCAGTATGACATGGTCATTGTTTCAGAGTTAAAATCCAGCTTCAGACACTTGATACTTGCTACCTATGTGACCCTGGGCAAGTCACTTAACCCCTACTGCCTCAACCCCACCAAAAAATTGAAAGGGGCAGCTAGGTGAATAGAGTACCATCCCTGGAGTCAGGGGGATCTGAGTTCAAATCAGTCCTGTGACACATTACACTTACTAGCTTTGTGACTCTGGGCAACTCAACCCCAACTGGCTCACAAAATATAATAAATTCTGAGTTCCAATTTTTCTCTCTCCCTTCCTTCCATTCCTCTCTCTCAGACAGTAAGTAATTTGATATAAATTATACATGTGCAATTGTGTAAAACATATTACCATATTAGTCATGTTGTAAAAGAAAACACATACAAAAAATAATAAAGTGAAAAATAGTACTTTTCAATCTACATGTAGACTCCATTAGTTCTTTCTCCGGAGATAGAAAGAATTTTTCATCATGAGTCCTTTGAAATTTTTCTTGGATCATTGTATTTCTAAAAAGAGCTAAGTTATTCACAATTGATCATCATTATAATATTGTTGTTACTGTGTACAATGTTCTCGTTCTGCTCACTTCACTTTGCATCAGTTCATGTAAGTCTTTCCAGCTTTTTTCTTTCCTGCTCATCATTTCTTAAAGCACAACAGTATTCTATTACAACCACATACCACAACTTGAGCAGCCATTCCCCAATAGATTGGCATCCCCTCAATTTCCATTTCTCTGCCCCCACAAAAAGAGTTGCTACAAATATTTTTTACAAGTAGGTGCTCCCTCACCCTTCTTAAATCTCTTTGGGATACAGACCTAGTAGCTCTATTGCTAGGCCAAAGGATATGCAGTTTTATAGCCCTTTGGACATAGGTCCAGAATGGTTGGATCAATTCACAACTCCATCAATAGTGCATTAGTGTCCCAATTTTCCCACATCCCCTCCAACATTTATCATTTTCCTTTTCTGTCATATTAGCTAACCTGATAGATATGAATTGGTACCTCAGAGTGCTATTAATTTGCATTTCTCTAATAAGTAGTGATTTAGAACATTTTTTTTCATGTGACTATAGATAGCTTTGATTTTTTTTTTCTTCTGAATACTGCTTGTTCATATCCTTTTACCATTTATCAACTGGAGGATAATTTGCACTCTTTTTAATTTGACTCCATTCTCTATATATTTGAACAATAAGGCCTTTATCAGAGAAACTTGCTCTAAAATTTTTTTCCCAGCCTCTCTGTTTTCCTTCTAATCTAGGTTTCATTGGTTTTGTGTGTGTAGAACCTTTTTAATTTAATATAATCAAAATTATCCATTTTACATTTCATAATACTCTATCTCTTGCTTGGTCATAAATTCTTTCCTGATCCATAGACCTGAGAGGTAAACTATTCCAATCTCTCCTAACCTGAAGCACATAGTAATGAAGAAACAACCAAGGCCACACATAAGCATCATTTGAATCTATTTTCCTTAGTCCAAAACCAGCGACCTATCAATTATAACTCGCTTTCTTTTTTTTTTTTTTTTTAATATAAATTTGTTTATTTTTAGTTTTCAACACTTACTTCCACAAGATTTTGAATTCCAAATTTTCACCCCATCTTTCCCCTCCCCCCACCCCAAGATGGCATGCATTCTGAATACCCCTTACCCTAGTCTGCCCTCCTTTCTATCTCTCCCCCACCTTCTCTTATCCCCTTCCCCTTCTACTTTCCTGTAGGGAAGGATATATTTCTGCACCTCATTTCCTGTATTTCTTATTTCCCAGCTGCATGTGGAAACATTTTTTTAAACATGTATTTTTAAAACTTTGGGTTCCAAATTTTCTCCCTTCCTCCCCCCACCCACCTCATTGAAAAGGCAAGCAACTCAATACAGGCCATACATGTGCAGTTATGCAAAACACTTGCATAGTAAACATGTCCTGAAAAACTAACTCTATTTCCCTTAATCCTATCCACCCCCCTCATTTATTCTATTCTTTCTTTTGACCTTGTCCCTCCTCAGAAGTACTTCCTTCTGATTACCCCTTTCCCAAACTGCCCTTCTCTCTATCATCCCCCTGCTCTCTTGTCCCCTTCCTCCCCTATTTTCCTGTAGGGTAAGACAGATTTCCATACTCAATTGAGTGTGTATGCTATTCCCTCCTTAAGCCAAATCCTATGAGAATAAGATTCCCTCATTCCTCTCACCTTCCCCTTTCCCCTCCACTGTAAAAGCCTTTTCTTGTCTGTTTTGTGTGAGATAATGTACCCCAATATACCTCTCCCTTTCTCCTTTTCCTAGTATAAATTTCTCTCATCCCTTAATTTTATTCTCCAGATATCACCCCTTCATCTTCAACTCACCCTTGCCATCCATCTATCTATCTCTCTCTCTCTCTCTATCTATCTCTCTATCTCTCTCTCTCTCTATCTCTATCTATCTGTCTATCTATCTACATACATATAATTTTTCCCCTCCCTACCCTAATACTGACAAAGGATTCATGAGTTATAAATATCATCTTTCCATGAAGGAATGTAAACAGTTCAACCTTAATAAGCCTCTTATAATTTCTCTTTCCTGTTTACCTCTTCATGTTCCACTTGAGTCTTGTATTTGAAAGTCAAATTTTCTATTCAGCTCTGGTCTTTTCATCAAGAATTCTTGAAAGTCCTCTATTTCACTGAATGACCATTTTTTCCCCTGAAGGATTATACTCAGTTTTGCTGGGTAGGTGATTCTTGGTTGTAATCCTATCTCCTTTGCCCTCCAGGAATATTATATTCCATGCCCTGTGGTCCTTAATGTAGAAGCTGCTAAATCTTGTGTTATCCTGATTGTGTTTCCACATACTTGAATTGTTTCTTTCTGGCTGCTTGCAATATTTTCTCCTTGACCTGGGAACTCTGGATTTTGGCTACAATATTCCTTGGAGTTTTCCTTTGGGAATCTCTTTCAGGGGGAGGTGGATTCTTTCAATTTCTATTTTGCCCCCTGGTTCTAAAATGTCAGGGCAGTTTTACTTGATAATTTCTTGAAAGATGATGTCTAGGCTCTTTTTCTGATCATGGCTTTCAGATAGTCCAATAATTTTTAAATTGTCTCTCCTGGATCTATTTTCCAGGTTAGTTGTTTTTCCAATGAGATATTTCACATTGTTTTCTATTTTTTTCATTATTTTGGATTTGTTTACAGTGTCTTGATTTCTCATAAAGTCACTGTCTTCCAATTGCTCTATTCTAATTTTTAAGGAAGTATTTTCTTCAGTAAGCTTTTGGACTTCCTTTTCCATTTGGCCAATTTTGTTTTTTAGAGAATTCTTCTCCTCATTGGCTTTTCAGACCTCTTTTACCATTTGGGTTAGGCTATTTTTTAAGGTGTTATTTCCTTCAGTATTTTTTTGGGTCTCCTTTAGCAAGCTGTTGACTTGTTTTTCATGATTTTCTTGCATCACTTTCATTTCTTTTGTCAGTTTTTCCTCTACTTCTCTTACTTGCTTCTCAAAATCCTTTTTGAGCTCTTCTGAGGCCTGAAACCGATTCATATTTTTCTTGGAGGCTTTGGATGTGGAAGCTTTGACTTCGTTGTCTTCTTCTGATTGTATGTTTTGATCTTCTTTGTCACCAAAGTAAGATAATATAGTCTGACTCTTTTTGCAAGGTTTGCTCATGATCTCAGCCAACTACTTGAGTTTTAAACTCTTTGTTAAGGTAAGAGTCTGCTTGCAATGTGGAGAATGTACTGTCCCAAACTTTGGGGGTTTGTACAGCTGTTTTCAGAGATATTTCTGGGGACCTGTAAATTTTCAGTTCTTCCAAGGTGATATGATAAGGGTCAAGGTGTTACTCTTTTCCTGGCCTGTGCTCTGGTCTTTGAGTGACCAGCCACAAGCAGTCTTTTCTCTCTTGGAACTGTGAGGAGGGTTTCCTCTCCACTACCACTACGAGTTCCACCCTGCCAGTACTCCTCCTCACCCCAGGACTGCCACCCAGAACTGTGACCCAGATCCAAGCAAGGGCAAAGCAAGAGATTCCTGCCTCAGCACCAGCAAAGAGGTCCCTGCAATCCCCCTCTGATCAGCCACTTGATTCCCCCTCAGTCTGTAGGCCAAAAGCTCAGAATGCAGCTACCGCCCCAGTGCCTGCTCTCTGGAGCTGGCTCTGACCTAGCTCCTCTCTCAGCACTGCAGAAGCAGACTTTTCCCACTGAACTTCTAAGCTGTGTTTGGAGTTCCTGGATAGAGGAATCTGAAAACTGCCACAGCTGCCTGTGATTCACTTCTCTGAGGCCTGCTCCAGGTTCGCTGCGGCCTGTGCGCCCATGCTGAACTGCGCTCCTCTCCCTGCCTGGTGAGATATGCCTTTCTGATCAACCATCCGGTCTGTCTTGGGCTGGAAATTTGTTTTGCTCTGTCTTTTTGTGGGTTCTGCTACTTTAGAATTTGTTTACAGCCATTTTTATAGGTATTTTGAGGGGTTTGGGGGAGAGCTCAAGCAAGTCACTGCTTTTACTCCACAATCTTGTCTGTGCCCCCCAACACCCTTTTGAACACAAACTCTTAGACAAAAATCTTCTACACATACTGCTTTTAGAGGAGTTTGGGGGAGAACTCAAGCAAGTCACTGCTTTCACTCTGCCATCTTCGCTCCACCTTTACCATGCTTTCTTCACACAGACTTAAATCAAGAGAAATGTATTTTGTTTTGGTTTGTTTGTTTATTTCTTTGTTTTGAAGGCATGCTGAGATCATTTCTGTAGGTGTCCAACCAGTATGGTAAAAAGAGAGAGTGATTCGTCAAAGGATATGAACAGACAGTTCCCAGATGAAGAAATGAAAGCCATCTATAGTCATATGAAAAAATGCTCTAAATCATTATTTATTAGAGAAGTGCAAATCAAAACAACTCTGAGGTACCACATCACACCTATCAGATTGGCCAACATGACGAAACAGGAAAATGATTAATGTTGGAGAAGATGTGGGGAAAATGGAACACTAATACATTGTTGTTGGAGTTGTGAAATGATCCAACCATTTTGGAGAACAATTTGGAACCATGCCCAAAGGGCTACAAAAATGTGCATACCCTTTGATCCAGCAATAGCACTTCTAGGGCTATATCCCAAAGAGATCAAACAAATGGGAAAAGAACCCACATGTACAAAAATATTCATAGCAGCTCTTTTTGTGGTGGCAAAGAATTGGAAATTGAGAGGATGCCCATCAATTGGGGAATGGATGAGCAAGTTGTGGTATATGAATGTGATGGAATACTATTGTGCTGTAAGAAATGATGAAGAGGCTGACTTCAGAAAAACCTGGAAAGACCTGTATGGTCTGATGCTGAGTGAAGTGAGAAGAACCAAGAGGACTTTTTACACAATAACAGTCATGTTATGCAATGACTAAGATTGTAAAACTGAACCCTTCTCAGCATTATGAGGATCTAAGACATCTCCAGAGGCCTTGGGATGGAAAATGCTGTCCACATCCAAAGAAAGAACTATGGAAGTTGAATCGCTATCACTTATTTTTACCTTCTGTTGAGTTTTGTTTCATCTTTCTAATGGTTCCTCCGATCGGTTTTAATTTTTACTTACAACTTCACTAATGTGAAAATATGTTTAATGGGTATGTAAATGTAAAGCCTATATCAGATTGTGCGCCGTCTTGGGGAGGGTGGTGGGGAGGAAGGGAGAGAAAAATTTTCAACTCAAAAGCATATGGAAGTGATTGTTGATAAATCAAAATAAATTAATAAAATTTAAAAAAATAAAATAAAATGAAAAAATAGAGAGTGATTAAGAAACTCTTCTAGTCCAATCAAGCCTAGACCAGCTCAGAATTAGAGATGATGGGGTAAAATTGAAACAAAAAAAATACATTAGCAATTAGCCAATTAGTATTAGCCAGTACATCAGCAATCATTTACTATGTGTCTGGTACTTTGTTAGGTGATATAGCATACCTGAAAGAGTACTATATTTAGAGTCCAAGTACTTGAATTCAAATCTCAGCTCTTTTTCTTCCTTACTGACCTTTAGAATAATATTCCTCATCCTGTGGAATTCAATTTCCTTAAATTAGGGAAAGGGCAGAAATTATACTAGATAATGTAAAATCCTTCCCAACTTTATGATCCTATGACATATCACAGTCACTCCTCTCAGCTGGTATACATGGCTACAGTTGTGTCATTCATATGACAATAAAATGGATCACTAAAACCTAAAGTGTGAAAATATAAACATATTAAATTGATGGCCTGATGAAGGTTATGAAGTTGGCACATTTCATATTGAGTGCCCCCAATTACCTCTTTTTATTTTCTCTCCATCCCTTCCGTGGTATTTCTCCAAACCATTCCTTTAGTTGCCCACTGTATGCTTTATGGCTATCACATATTTAAACTACTCAAGGATATAAGCCATCTCTGTTTAATTCAGTCTGTGCTTTATCGAAAATAGGATAGTGTCAATGACTATGTGCTCCAAACACTAAATCAATAAATACTGGCATGATGGATAGAGAACTAGACCTGGAATCAGTAAGACCTGGGTTCAAATTTGACCTCAAATACTTACTGTGTGGCCCTAGACAAGTAGCTTAACTTCCATCTTCCTCAGGTCTCCATCTTTAAAATATGGATAATAACATACTTATATTTCAGGGTTGTATGATGATTAAATATTTTCTTAGCATTTTCTAAACATTGACCACAAAATGATGATTCTTTTTAGCAACAGCAATCCTTACAGACTATCACAAAAGGGTTGAAATTTTTGATGATATGAGGTAGAGGGCACCTGTATTAGTTAAATCACAGGTCTTCAAAGTTTTGAAGCATTTATATTTCTGCTTGAGCAGCACTGAAGCAACAGTACTTAGAAAGAATCTTTAATCATAAAATAGCAAAAAAAAAATTCAGTTTCTGAGGAAATGTTGATCACTTGGTGATTGCCTACTTATGAAAACTTGCTTATTAGCACTAATTCTGAAAGAGCCATTAGAAATTACCAATTTGGGAAGATTACTGAGCAAATTTTAAAATGCAATGATAGATCAAGGGGGAAAAGTGACCTCACAATGCATTTTAAAATATGCTTTAATGACACAGTTGAATATAGGTAAAAAACACAATTACTCTGCTCTATTCGGTAGGGAACAATAATGCGCAGAACATCTAAATAGCTCCTTTTTCCTTTGGGTCAAGCAACACATTTTGTTGTTGAAAGTTTCACAATCTACTAAAGTATAACCATGAAGCATTTATTCACCACTTACTCTTTGCTGGGTTCTATGCTAAGTACTGAGGATAGAAAGGTAAAAAATAATTTCAGCTTTCAAAGAACTAAGTTTCTAAGGGAGAGACAACATGCAAACAAATATGTACAAACTACATATAGGATCAATTGGAAATAGTTAACAGAATGAAGGCACTAGGATTAAGAGGGTTTGGGAAAAGCTTCTTATTAGAGGTGGGATTTTGGCTGGAATTTTAAGGAAGCCAAGGAGTCCAGGAGACAGAGATAAGGAGGTAAAGAATTACAAGCAGAAGCAAAGGTCAATTAAAATGCATAGAGTATGGAAATAGACTAAGTGTCTTGTGGAAGGAACAACAAGGAAACTAGTTTCACTGAATTATAGAATACATAGAATTGAGAAGACTGGAAATGTAGAAGGGGGAGTCCCTTATAGACCTCACAGACCCATAAGACCTTCATCTTATATTTGATCCTGGAGGTAATATGGAATCACTGAAGTTTATTGAATAAGGAGGTAACATGATCAGGCCTGAGATTTAAGATGATCCCCTTAGTAACTGAGTGGTGAATAGCCTGGAGTAGGGAGGGATTTGAGCCAGGGGGATCAACCAGCAGACTTTTGCAATAATCTAGGCATGAGGTGATAAATGCCTGGACCAGGGCGATGGCAGTTTCTGAAGAGAAAAGGGAGACTTATACAAAGCATGCTACCAAACTACAAAGTGTTAATATACCAGAAAAAAATTTGTTTTCTGTTTTTGAATTCATATTTGATGTCACTTAAATCAATTCATATATTATTCATATAGACAAAACTTTTTTTTGTTAAAAGGATATATAAAAACAAGGTTTTTCTAAGAACTCTATAGAACATCTCCTTCATGTCCTTCAATCAATCTATGATGGCATCAGTGTAGGTATATTCATCAGTGCTGCAGATTATACTTCATCCTTGACCTTTCATGTTCTGCTATTCTTGATCGCATCTGCCTGTCTTTTCACCCAACATATGGAAGACCTTCCTCTAGATGACATGTTGTTTGTATAATAATGGTTAGTGTAGGCTGCCCGCCAATTATTTCTGTTGTTATATGACATAAGCCAACATCTTTGAATGATTCTGGATCTCTTGTAGGGAATATTACAATGTTCTAGAATTTAATGCGATCAGCATAGTTGACTTTGTGAAAAGGAGAATTTGGATGATTATATCAAAATCCCTCCTTAACATGGATTTATTGCTAAATACCTTCCAGGAGAGTAGCAAACGCTTTGTTGAGGACACATCAATTTTTTTTAATGTTTCACCTGATAGTAATAATATTTAAATCATCTTGTTACACCTTTCAAGGAGCCCTGTATGATTTTGTCATATGCTGAGAGATACCTCATTGAAATAGAAGCTTTGAGGTAGCATTTTGCTCAAATAAATCAAATGTGTCCTTGTTGTAGTCATAATATCCATGGTGCAGTCTGTATAACACTTTATAAATCATGTGACTGTAAACATTCATTCTGCTGTACTTACTTGTGAAATCTTTTTTGGAGTATCTTCATTAAGATACTCTCAATGTACACATAGATTATCCTCATGGCAAACTTGGTGGAGATTGCCAATTAGACATACAGATTGGTAGTGATCCTTATGTCCTAGGTTGCCTGTTTTATTAATAAAAAGACTTTTTTTTTCTAAGAATTTGTTAGCTTCCCTAAACATTACTCACATGGAGTTTATATTCTTTCAGGGGAGTCAAAAAGAAAGTATATAAGAATATACAGGATGAATGATAAAAAGTAAACTGTGCATGGCCTCTCATTTTTATGCTTTCACCCAATCTGTCATTGACTGTGGATTTTTAACAAGTGAGTGGCTAATGAAACACAAAGAGCTGACTCCAAAATCAGTAACTAGTCATTTCATATAATGTAATTTGGTACTCATGGTGTTTAGCACCTCCTTCTTGAAGAAAGCATTAGTGGCCTTACAAGGACACTGTATAGTTAACAGGCCTTAACCCCTCTTGCTTCTTAGACCTGAGCTATGATTTCCAATATAACTTTTTCTTTGCCCTATAACCACTTCTACATATAAATCACGGAGTGTTTAAGTATATGTTTATTTAATTTGGTTAGTCTTATATAATTCCTTATAGAATTTCCCTTCTTCCTCATCCTTTTTAGCAGATGTTGGTATATAATCTGCATTTTCCCTGATGCTCTTTTTTGAAAGTATACAAAATAAGCATATTACTCATGAAATGATGCTTCTTGTTGCCCTCAGAATGTGAAATAAAGCCAATTCTGCAAACACCTTTATTTGTCTCCCCAAGGAGGCTTGTGAGCCAGCATCCCCTTTACCTATACTTCTCCTTTGTTTTCTGTCTTTATTTGTGGAACAAGAATGATTTGGTTCAATTCTCTAAGAATATGTCCACTCATTGGTCTCTAAACAAGGATATCACATTTAAAGATGAACAGATTTTAATGTTTTTAAATTGTCAAAATCTTTGGGCTTCTTAACTTCATCTGCTCCTGTTTCCACCACTCTGCCACTGGCACAGCAGAAGCAGAAAGGGGAACACACAGAGGGGATTCCTAAAGCCAAAGAAATTTTCACCAAGTGACCACTCTATGGGTTATAAGTTTCTCCTTTTAAACTAGGTTGGTCCTCGAAAAAAACGTACATTGTTGCTAAGACTGCACTCAAAGTCTTTCCAGTGTAGTAGAACATTTGAGAGCTTTAACTCAGCTAACCTGGTTTTCAAGAACCTGGAATCACCCCCATGCCATAATGAGGCATTAGAGTTTCTACTCTGGAACAGATTTTGTGGAAGATCTCCTTCCTTTAATCTATGGAAAATACACCTATCTTATAATTACTTGAATTCTATTTATATCTTAATCATATTAAACTATATCTAATAAGAGAGCATATTGAAATACTTGAAATATGGACAAAGAAAATAATCTTTTCTAACAGCATGTGAGTGGGTTGAGATTATACTCTAACAGGAAAAGTAGCTTGTCTTATTTGTTCCTGTGTAGACATATAATTTCTGAAAATCATTTGCCTTTGATTGTGATGTATAGAGCCCACACAACTTGTACTAATGTGCATATCAAGTTGCCAAGAGAATTTGGATCCTAGTGTTATTCAAGTGCAAAAAATGGAGGTCAAAAGCAAAGAAACAATATAACTTTATTACCATTCTCCTGGCATGGTATTTACCAAACTTCCTGTAAAGTTGAGAGAGAGGAAGTGCAATAAGACATGCTACTTGCACTAGCTTTTTGTCCTTAAATGCAAGTCCTAAGAACTAAAGAATTTAAAATTACTTTAATATCACACAGGGAAAAGTCCATCAATTGACTGTGTACTCATGTATATATACTAGGAAGAGGTAAGAAAAATCAGGTCTTGTCTTGACTTACAGCTTATATAATAGACCTAATAGAATCTCACAGGCTTACTGGTGAGCAATACACATTTTCTTTTCTTTTTGAAGCAATAGTTTCCAATAAAAATGGAATAACAGTTGTTAATATCTGCACTTGAAGCATCCTCTCTATTTAGGAGGTGATTATTGTTTTGCCGGTGCCTAGCACAAAGCCATAAGGTGAGTCATTTAACCTTTAAACGTTTAAGAAAATGGCTAGGGCATAGCTTTTAGTTTATTTCTATTTTGGAGGAACCCATGGAATATTATTGTTTTGAATATTGCTTTGAATTTGTGTAGCAGATTTTATTTCTTCCAGTAAACTCTAAGTACCGTTACAGCTTATTCTCACAGTTCTTCACAATACCTTAACAGGAGCTAGCCTGTACTAATTGTTAAACTTTTATGAACACAACAGTTACTTAAGGAATATTGCTGACTGAATGAATAAATGAACATACCTAACATGCATACAGTACTTTAAGGCTTAGAAAGTATTTTACATACATTGTGTCATTCAGCCCTCATAAAAATCTTTTGTAAAGTAAATTCTCATCTAATGGTTAGAAAGGAGGACCAGGAAATTCTAGCCTTTAGTCTTCCAGGTTCCTAAATAATAATCAGGTTGAGCACCAAAGTCTATAAGGTGATTTTAGGTTTGTTTTTGTTTTTTGTTTGGCTGTTGTTGTTGTGGTTGTGGTTGTTATTTTGGTTTGTTTTCCTCACTCATCCCAGGAAAGGAGTCCTAAAGTTATGAATATTTATTTTTTCTCATCTATACCACCAATTTCACTTTACAAATGGTTTCAAGTACTCAACAACTTACCATAGATAACAATTGTAGGTTCCAATACCTCCTATGATAAAATATAAAATTCTTTATTTAGCTTTACATGCTTTCACAACCTAGACCCAACCTATCTCTCTAGCCTTGTTCGGCATTACTCCTCCTCCTCCTCTTCACTCTGTCATTCAACTAAACTGGCCTTCTCTCTGCTTCTCACAAAAAACACTCTATTTCCCAGCACTGTACCTTTGCACTGGCTGTCCCCTATACCTAAAATGTACTCCCTCCTTACTTCTTCCTTAGAGTCCTTCCTTTAAGATGTAGCTCAGGCATAATCTAGTTAAAACAGTTGACTCTCCCATATGGTAGTGTCATTCTTCCCAGACTACCTTGTAATCAAGCACTTCATATGTATTTTTGTTAAATTTACATTAATGCTGTATATATTTTATATATACTTGTCATCACCCCCTACTAAGTTCAGTGTAAGTAGGGATTATTTTCTTCTTTGAACTAATATGAGTGCCTAGCACAGTACCTCTCATATAGTAGGCATTTAATAAGTACCACTCGTTGATTCATATTTTGAAGCCAAACCTGTCTTCAATCTTTCTTAATACATTTTCTGATTCATTTCAACAAATATTGCCAGGAACATGTATTCCAGGCAATGGGCTAGCCACTGGAGATGTAGAGGGCAAAAAAGATAGTCCCAGCCCTCAAGGAGATCATATTCAACATAGTTTATCCAAAACCCAAATTGTTACAGTCAAGCTAGAATATCTGCTCATCTTTTTTTCAGAATGAGAAGTGCTGGAAAATTAGAAATGCTGGACACATGAAATCAAAACAATTCTGTTTAATCAACATGGCATTAAATTTAATGAAGTGTTACTGGATGAATATATTGTAAGAACTCCACGTCTGTTGAATAAAAGGCAGGCCTAACAGAAGTATTGTCGAAAGGTATAGTTAGTTCTAAGAATATAAATTTTATAATTAATGCTCAGGGAAATAATTATACTGTTACATTCATCCTAAATCTGTAGGAGTTTCAGCAAAATAAGTTTAATTAGATGATCACATGAGGAAAAAAATACAATAGAACAATCACCCCCAAATAATTTTTAAAAGAATTAAGAACAGAATTAACTATGCATGCTCCTCTGCTGTTCACAAAGACCTTTGTGGTTTCATGTTTTCAGATTCTTTTGTTAACTCAATGATTTACTTCCCTTTTCAGTGGTGAATAAATAATCCATACTTTCCCTCCCTTTTTTCTATTATCCTCTCAGAAATTAGAATAATGTTGATCATATTTAGATTATACTTATTAGGAGTAATAGGGCTTCTGATTTCCAAAACTACATGCACCAAGTCCAGGAAGACCAGTACCATATAAAAACACTTGTTCATAAAATTCTGATCATTGTAGGTCCAGTGCCAGAAAAACATACTCAGAAAGAAATTTTTCTTTTTTCCTTCTTTCATTCCTTTCTCTCCTCTTTTTCTTTATTTGTTCCTTTCTTTATCCTTTCTTCTTTCTTTTTTTCTTTATCCTTTTTTCTCTCTCTTTCTTTCTTTTTTCTTCCTTCCTTCCTTCCTTCCTTCCTTCCTTCCTTCCTTCCTTCCTTCCTTCCTTCCTTCCTTCCTTTCTTTCTTTTTCTTCTTTCTTTCTTTTTCTTTCTTTCTTTCTTTCTTTCTTCTTTCTTTCTTTCTTTCTTTCTTTCTTTCTTTCTTTCTTTCTTTCTTTCTTTCCTGAGAGATACATGTATTCTGAAAACAGGCTGTCCAAATGCACAGTGTATTTATTTATGGGATCTGCCTTAACAGCAATATTTGGAAGGTCCCCCCCACCACGTTTACATCAGTGTGTAGGGTTATATTTTGAAGGAAGGCCTTCTCACATAAAAGAGGCATAGACAAGAAAGGAGGATTTGGATTTATAGGAATAAAGGGATCTAGGGGACTTGATTACCTTTTTGGGAACAAATTTAATGCTATGGATTTTATAAAGAATATGTTGCCTAATACTTTGAACTAATACAGTGAAATATATTGTACATGACCTCTTTTCCCAAAGGTTTCTACAAAAATCAATTGTCTGAGAGAGAGTCATTAAATAAAAGTCAAACAAATTTTAGTAAAAACCTTATGAAATTTGAAAGCTGTTCTCAAAAAGAAGACTTGGAAATAGTGGTTGCAGTATATAGTATCTGTAAAATGAGTCAAGTGTTCTAGATGTATCACAAAATGATTCAAATTATTTTCATTTTTATGTCTTATGTGTGTTCTCTACTTCTGGTACATTTTTTGATTTACTGCTACCACCACCTAACACTTACCTTCTCCTGGCTGTCTAATTTCTTCTCAGTGCTAGTATTTTGCCTTATTTTAAAAAAGCATAGACTTCCACTTCCAGGAGCCAAGATGGCAGAGTGAAAAGGTAGTCACTCTCACCCTCCCCTATCAACCTCTGAAAACCCAGAAAATATCACCCTAGAAAAAAAAAAACCTGGAACAGCAGAACTAGAAGAAAGATGGGAACAGCACTGCAGCAACCCTGCAAACCGGTCTCCTAGTGTCTCAGCAAAAATAAGGGAAGCAGCACTACAAAGGGCCCCAGGCCTATAAGCACCCTGCAGCAGTCATCTGAAAGGAGCTGAAGAAAAGAACCTAGAGTCTTCCTAAAGTCCTAGCCTTGCTGATTCCAACCCAACTGTCAACCAGGAGGAGATCCTGAAGCACAGGTGGTAGAACAGGCAAACACTAACACCTGGACCTCCAAATGCCTCAGCAAGGGCAGAGGAACTGGTGGAAACTAGCTCAGAAAACCACCAGGTACCTCAGCACTCTACCAAAAAGGAGTCTCCCAGTCCATTAGCAGAAACAAGGGAGGCAGCATTGCAAGGGGCCCTAAGCAGATAAACACCCTGCAGCACCCATCTAAAAGGACCTAAAGAAAGCTAAAGGAAAGGAAAAGCAGGAAACCTAGAATTGCCTGAAAGTTTCAGCCTTGCCGATTCTAGCCCAACACGAGATAAGCTGCAAAAACCCTATGGCCTCCAATTGCCAACATAAGAGGCCCCAGCACACAAAGCCAGTGACCAAGACCTAGGCTCTCAACACAAGAAGCTTGGGTCAGTGCTCTCTGTTCCCCCACAGGAGAGCTCAATCTCTTTAAAGGCCAGGGAATAAAGAAACCATGAGTAAAAAGAAACGGACCATAGATTCATATTATGAGAAGAGTGGACATCAAAATAGAAATTCTGAAGAGGACAACATTGTCAACAAACCCACATGTGCAACATCAAAAGGGAATATGAATTGGTCTGAAGCCCAAAAAGCCTTCTTAGAAGAGCTCAAGAAGGATTTTAAAAGTCTAATGAGAGAGATAGAAGAGTCCTTAAAAAATACAATTGGTAAATTGGAAAAAAAGTACAATGAAGAAAACAAATCCCTTTAAGATACAATTGGCCAATTGAAGAAGGAAGTACAAAAACTGACAGAAGAAAACAAACTGTTAAATACTAGAATTGGACACATGGAAACTAATGACACTATGAGAGAGCAAGAATCAGTCAAACAGAAACAGAAAAATGAAAAAATGGATGAAAACTTAAAATACCTCATCAGTAAAACAACTGACCTGGAAAATCAATTCAGGAGAAACAATTTAAAAATTATTGGGCTACCTGAAAATCATGATGAATAAAAGAGCCTGGGAAGTATCTTTCAGGAAATCATAAGGAAAACTGCCCTGAAGTCCTAGAACCAGAAGGTAAAATAACCATAGAAAGAATACACAGCTCACCACCTGAAAGAGATCCCAAATTGACAACGCCAAGGAAAATAATGGCAAAATTCCAAAACTACCAGGTGAAAGAGAAGGTGCCGCAAGCAGCCAGAAAGGAACAATTTAAATATCATGGAACCACCATCAGGATTACACAGGACCTTGCAGCTTCTACATTAAAAGACCACAGGGTGTGGAACATGATATTCTGTAAGGCAAAGGAGCTCGGATTGCAGCCAAGGATCAACTACCCTGCAAAAATGAACAGCATTTTTCAAGGGAGAAGATGAATATTCAATGAAATAGGGGAATTCCAAACCTTCCTTATAAAAAGACCAGACCTCAACAAAAAATTTGATCTTCAAGTCCAAGATTCAAGAAAGACATAAAAAGGTAAAGGACAGAAAGACACAAAATGTTATTAATAAGGGCGGACTGTTTACATCCCTACAAGTGAAGATGACACTTGCAACTCTTGAGAACTGTATTGTTATTACACCATGTTAAAGGAGTGGATAAAGGAGGTGGATATTAGTTGACTTTGATGTAATGATAAAAAAAAAATCTAATCAAGTGGGTTAAATGGATCCAGGTAAGTGGATTAGCCTGATCTTAGCAAATGTACTGAGAAAGGGGGAGGCAGACAAAGGTAAATTACATTACAGGAAAGCACAGCAAATCCTATTACAGCAGAGGGAAAGAGGGAGGGGGGTGAGAATTGTTTGAACCTTGCTCTCATCAGGTTTGGCTCAAGAAGACAATAACATAATCAGTTAGGTATGGAAATCTGACTTGCCCTATGGGACAGTAGGAGGGAAAAGGGGAAAGAAAAGGGAGGGGGAATGGAAGGGAGGGAGGAAGAGGTGGGGGCGAAGGGAAAGAGGGGGGAGGGGGAAAATAGAAGGCAGAAGAGACTGAAGGCAGTGGTGGTCAAAAGCAAAGTACTGGTGAGGGGGGGAAGGGAGAGAGAAGAAAGAAAAGCATGAACAGGAGGAAAAAAGGATGGAGAAAAAGACACAGATAGTAATTATAATTGTGAAAGTTGAATTGCTATCTTTTTTTTTTCTCTTCTGTTGAGTTTTGTTTCCTCTTTCTGATGGTTCCTCCTATTGGTTTAATTTTTACTTACAACTTCACTAATGTGAAAATATGTTTAATAGGAATGTAAATATATGGCCTATATCAGGTTGTGCACCGTTTTGGGGAGGGAGGTAGGGAGGAAGGGGGGGAAAATTTTAAACTCAAAAGCATATGGAAGGGATTGTTGATGAATCAAAATAAATTGATAAAATACACACAAAAAAATAAAAAGCATAAAGTTTAACCTAAATAGGAAAAAAGCAAATCTATAATTAACATAAAAATTCTGTTCACTGCTTTTTGATGTAATTTATAAGCTATTCATTGTGCTATTGAACCTTTATTTATATCTTAGAAGATTAAAGGCAACCAAATTACATTTTGGCATTCAGACCTAAATTGGAATTAGTCAGCTTTGTAACTATAATGAGGTAAAAAAAAAATGTTGCTTTGCTTCTTGCAGTGCACTGTGGGATGGCAAGATTTCTGAAGAGATGATTCTGCTCTTTGTTTTTAATGAAGTAAAAACCTAAGCATAATACATATCTTCCTGATCAAACTACTAATAGCAAAAGATTAGTAGGATTATAGAATAACTAACAGACTATAGTTTTATATAATAGTAGACAATAGCTACAACATTCACTTTAAGTGTGTATGAGTGTATCTAAGTGTGAAAAAACAGATAAAACAAATAAGTAGCGAACTGATATTAGTAATTCTTGTTTAAGGAGTTATTACCAAACATTTTGGTTGTAAAACTGAGCAAATTTAATGATGAATGAAGTGAGCCAAGAGAAAGAGAGGGAAGTTGTTCTTTAACTGGGATTCATAAATCTCACAGTCAAGCATCTGTGGTGTTTCCTAAGTGCCAGACACTGGGCTAAGCACTAAGAATACAAAGAAAGGAAAAAGGAAGTTCTTTTCTCGAGGAACTCAATTCTAATGAGGTAGTCAATGTGTAAATAACTAGCACTGATGGCTATATCTAGAACTTCTTTCCTGGACTGTATTTTCTTTCATTATCTTTGATTTTTTTTTAAATTTTTTATTAGTTTATTTTGATTTATCAACAATCACTTCCATATGCTTTTGAGTTGAAAATTCTTCTCCCCCTTCCTCCCACTCACCTTCCCCAAGACAGCGCACAATCTGATATAGGCTTTACATTTACATTCCTATTGAACATATTTTCACATTAGTGAAGTTGTAAGTAAAACTTAAAACCAATAGGAGGAACCAACAGAAAGATGACACAAAACTTAACAGAAGGTAAAAATAAGTGATAGCTATTCAACTTCTATAATTCTTTCTTTGGATGTGGGCAGCATTTTCCATCCTGACACCTCTGGAGATGTCTTAGATCCTTGTAATGCTGAGAAGGGTTCAGTTTCACAATATTAGTCATTGTATATAGTGGCTGTTATTGTGTACAAAATCCTCTTCATTCTGCTCACTTCACTCAACATCAGACCATACAGGACTTTCCAGGCTTAGCTGAAGTCAGCCTGCTCATCATTTCTTATAACACAATAGTATTCCATTACACTCATATACCACAACTTGCTCAGCCATTCCCCAATTGATTAAAATGTAATTGGGAAATGCTTAGCAAAATCAATAAAAATGCAATGTAACTTAAATAACATTAATATATGTTTTTCCAAGTCACTATGTGGTCCACAAAATCTGTTTCTTTTTGAGTCTGGTATCACTGATGTAAGAGACCAGCCCAGTGTTTTGCTCATTCCAAAAATAATGGAATTAAGATGCCTTCCTCTTCTGTCATTTAGATCCACAAATCCCTCTAAGCATTCTAAAATGGACTGCCATCACCTCAACTACAAATTTAGATGGGCTTTTGTGACCTGACCAACAGAAGAAATAGCTTATAAGAAACAAATTTTCAGATTAAAACTCCCTCTGGAGAGAACAATAAGGCTTGCCCAAGAAATAGTTCAGAAGAGGCATAAGAAAAGCATAGTTTTATCACAGCCGCTATTATCTAGTCCTGACATATTTAAAAATTGTTATTATGTACTTATTGTGATTATATGAGAAATGGACTCAGAAGCCCACAGAATATTTTAAATCATCTATTTTAGTTTAGTATCCTGGGGTACCTTGAGTTAATCCCTGCTACCCCCAAACCATCAACCAGGATTGTTGTGATCAATGACACCACATATCAGAGCTGAAGCAGCTTAAATTAACTTTACCAACAGGTGGACTGACATTAAAGCCAGGTGTGGGCCATTTGGGCAGAGAATATATAAGGTACAGTCTGTGGCTAAAGCAAGAAAATTATGAAACCCTACAGAGGCTCCTTGTAGACTGCTCTTTATTAATTCCTTGTGGGATGATCTTAACTGAAAATCACTGAGTATATTTTGATGAAGCCATTGTTTCTTTGAACCCTCAGTCTCCAACTCTTCCACTGGATAACATGTGAAATCCTACCTCATACCCTACCATAGTATAACATCCTCAGCACTTCAATCCAAGTTTTATAAAGGAAGTTGAATAAAACCCATATAGGCTTAACAATGTAATTACAAGAAAATTGTTAAATAAAATTAAGATATTCCAGAGTATATTTGTGTTGGTATATGTGTATACTTCAGGCAGTGAGAGTGGGAATGGGGGTGACATAAACAAGTACCTCAAGTTACTAGAAACTTTTTAGAAAAGGCATATCTTTTGACCTGAATGAATTTATGCTTTTATCATCTTAGCAGAACTTTAAAAAAGATTCTATTAATATTGCCTTCCTACTGATGGGGTGCTTGTGCTTGTACTTGGACCCCAATTTCTCCATGGTCGCAGAAACACTGTCTCTGGCAACCACTCCCTAGCCCAAGGACACTGACCCTAGCAATTACTCATGTGTGGTTCCCAACAAGACCCTTATCTATCTCCCTGGTACAGCTGCACAGAGCTGGGATGCTCAGGCCCCAGCCCTCAGATCATGTCTCTGGAAGCTTCCCAGTTCATTGTAAGTTCCTGTCTTGCGAGAAAGCTTTCCCTTGTGGCAGAGCATTCTCTCATCAAGATAGAGGGAGAGGGGTGCCTTTTCCAGTCCAAAGAGTTTTGTCCTTGGCCAGCCCAAGGACTCTTCCTCCTGGCAGACTCCAAAGATCCATACCTCTGTCATCTCTCTCCCTGTCCGGTATACTCCCTGTGCTTTCTCATCCATAGCTCCCAAAGACACTTGGACCTTTAGATTACCTCATCAGTGTCCCTGGCATTCCTTTCCCATGTCCTTTTCCATATAAACCCTAGCTCCATCCTCAGTCTTTTGCAGGTTCCTTAAGAATCCTTGCCCACTAAAAAGAATAACAATAAATCTTTGCCACCTTGACTTAAAGAATGCTTGAGTCTGTGAATTCATTCCAGACTACCCAGCCTGTACTCCAGTCTTTGAGAGGTCTCAATCTCTCAGACTGCAACAATACCAATTCCTTTCTTTTGTCATAAAAACAAAGCAAAGATATCTAATACCATTTCCAAGCAAGGTTTCATGATTTAGGATGCCTTCCCTACCCTTGTTGCCTTATCCTACTGTCAAATAACAGAGGTGAATAAATACATCTAAGGTCCTCTTAGAAAGTAACAACTCTTCTGTTGTTGAATTCTTAACCACCCCTACACACACACACACACACACACACACACATACACACACACCCCAATAGGAAAGCTAATCATGTTGGGCCCTATATTTCTGTGGTTTTCCAAGTACTAGAAGACAGAGTGGTTATAATTATTGAGCTAAGGGGAAAAAATAATCCTTTGTATCTCCATCTTGATAAAGCTGAAAGTGTAAGAGCTACTCATAAATATATTCCCACTGTGTATCAACACAGAAATTTTGACCTAATCTGTCTCCTTAATGCAGAAACCAGAACAGCTTTAGCCGAGTTCTTTCCTGCATCTATTAAACAGGAAACAGGAGGTTATCTTGGACAAGCTTTAAAAATAAAATACAGCATTCCAGTTTTAATCAATTCCTCCTCTCCTCTCCCCTCAAAACTTAGCCAATATTTCTTCTCATCACCAATTTTTGTTAAATGAGTGGGTTAGACTAGATTAATTGAGGTCCCTTCCATTTAAAAATCTACAATCCTATAGGATGATACAAAGCTTTAAATTACACTAATACTGATTTGTTCATTTTTCCTTAAGTACAATTTCCAAATGGAAATTTTGCCTCAACTGTAGAGTCTGATCCAACATAACTTTTGTCATGTAGTAACACCAATTTTCCTGTTTCTCTTTCTTC
Organism: Phascolarctos cinereus; assembly: GCF_003287225.1. NCBI lineage: Eukaryota > Metazoa > Chordata > Mammalia > Diprotodontia > Phascolarctidae > Phascolarctos > Phascolarctos cinereus. The sequence goes on along the minus strand of NW_027555958.1, from coordinate 201,069,845 downwards.
CCAGTTAATCTTTGTTCCTGTAATCTTTCTGCCCAGTTAATTGCTCTGTTTCTTAGGTTGTTCCTCATTCAATCACACTCTCTCAAATGAATAGCCATAATCAATCTCTGCCCTTGGTTAGATGTTTCAGGAACCTCCCTTTTTTTTAGATGGAGAAGAACATAAGTTCTGTCATTACAGTAACTGGGATGCTATAGTTCATCTTAGTTCAAATAAGAATTAAGCTTCCTTAAAAGACAAATGATTTGGGGGTGTATGTAACACAATAGTTACATTCTCCAGAAGCAAAAAAAAAAAAGACTGAATATGTATTGACTGATTATGACAGTGTTCTCAGTCATGTTTCACAATGGCTAAATCTTTTCCTGGAATATAGCAGTTGACGGGAAAATGAATGGAAAGATATTGACCTGTTAACCTTCCTGTCTAGCTTTATCTTGTCTATCTGCAAGAGAACTTTCTTTTAGAAAATTCTGTGTAAGGATATAGGTGCCTTCCACTTCCCACTCCATCCTCTCCCACTCCCATCTAGCTACCTGGCAACAAAACTTTTATAGAAGCAAGTGTGAGTGGAACACTCTAATTTCAACTGACATTATTAACATCAGTGTTAGATTTATCTGTCATATAGTAAGAGCTTTTCTCTCAATTTTGATCTAGTTTTCTGATAAAGCCAAATTAATATACCTTAGTAACTCTTCAACACTTACAAATTTATATATTGATCACTCATATATTTGGATCACTCACATATTATTTAAGGACTCAACAACTTACATATGTCTTGGGAGGTTTGAACAATGCAGTCATACTGCCAAGTCTTCATTTATACGTAATCTATATTGGTAAGACAGGTTCTTCACAGGCTGCATCTCCAGGAATCGCTATTTATCCAACTGATGGAAATAACTATCTGGTTAAATCCAAGTAACACAACAACTTAATATCATTATATGATAACAGAGGATTTAGTGATGGAGAATTTTGCATTCATCTATAACCAACAAGATGATGCTATTAAGTCTTTAATAACCACCTTCTCATTTCTATCTCTCTCTCCCTCTCCATACGTGTGTGTGTATGCATGTAAGTGTATGTATACATCCTCATCTACAGAGAATTCATATGAGAAGCATTTATATATGCATTGATGTTATCCTTGGAGTGTTAGTAGGACAAAAGCATGTTTATATCTTTACCATTGTACAAATGACTGAAAGTTATAACAAATGCAAGATCCCATTGTATTACCAGTTGTTGATTTTTAGCAGTTATTTGGTAAAGCAAAGCATTGCCTTGAAGACTCTCTTCCAACAAAGTTCCTTCCATCTATATTGCAAAAGTATTCAAGATTCCTTGGAAGATAAAACATAGAGAAAATCTTATACAAAGACCAACTGATCATCACTATGAGGTGTGGCATAAAATGGGGGTGAGGGTTGGATATGCTCATCAAAAATATTTACCACTGTCAAGAAGGAGATCCAGCAGTGAGTCCAAGTGAAAAAGTTATTCCTTCTGGATAATGAAGTCCTTCAGATCCTCCTGTTTGCACATAATATTTGCTTAGTGCATTATGTCTGAAAATGTTACAGAGCTAACTTGAAGAGATAAGTAATCACTCAAAAGCATACTCCCTAACTATACACACTGGTAAAACCAAGGAGATATAGAATATCTACTGTCCATATGATGAGATGCCATTAAAGTACAAAACATACAATTTTGACAAAATACAATTTTAAATCTTGTCCATAAATGAAAGCAATACAGTTAGTATCACACAAAAAAACTATTTTTGTTGGAAAAAAATCATTAAATTGAGTATCTCATAAAAATCTAACTCATAAGGTATATCAAGAATTAATACAAGAGCCATTTCTCAAAAAAAAATTATCAAGAGAAAAAATAAGCAGTTGACCTTAGATCTATAAATCAACCTGCATCCAAAGCCCTAATAATATGGGAAAGACACATTTGATGAAACTTTGAAGGTTCACCTTAGACCCAGCAAATTGGAAAGGTTGAAAACAGACTATATTGTAAGCATTGCAAGAAATCAAGCAAAGTAACACCCTCCTCAAATACTGCCACCACCCTGGGGCAGGCCCTTTTCATTTCACGTTGCAACCATTGTAATAACCTTCTGATTGGTCTCTCTACTTAAAGTCTCCCTTTACTCTAATCCTCCATGATCAAATTGATCTTTCTTAGGTAATGGTTTGAACATGTGAACCCTTGTTAGATAAAGTCAAGGGACACTCTGTTACCTCCAGAATCAATTGCAAAATCATCTTTCTTGACTTAAAACCCTTCAGAGCCTTTGCACCTTCCTACTTTTCCAATATTCTTAGCTCTCCATGTGGTGGTGGTGATGATGATAATAATAAATTTATAGCACTAAAAGGTTTCCAAAATCTTTTACAAATATTACTCAATCTGATCCTCACACAAACTTAGGGGTTACTATTACCACCCCCATTTTATAGCTAAGGAAACTGAGTTAAACACATTAAATAACTTGTTGAGGGTAACACATTAAATGTGTCTGAGGTCAGATTTGAACTCAGGACTTCATGACTATAGACCTAGTATTCTATCTACCGTACCATTCATTTCCAAGGTAGAAAAGGTACTGCTTCAAGTGTATAAGAATTTGGGCCATTTATCAAGTGAGAAATAGTCCAAGGATATGAACAAACAGTTCTCAGAGGAAGGGACCCAGGCACCCATATAAGGAACCCATATAAAAAAATTTTCCCCCCCAATCACTACTAAATGAATAAATTCCAAATTAAAATTATCCACCTTATACCCATTAAAGTGTCAAAGATGAGCCATTAAAAAAAATAATAGATATCTGAGGGGCTGTGGAAAAACATGCCCATTGTTGCATTCTTGGTGTTTATATGAAAGGGTACAATCATTCTACAAAGTAAATTGGAATTATATAGAAGCTATGTACTTTGACCCAGATATACCAGTGTAATCAAAACATATTAAGATCAAAAAAAGAAGAAAATTACCTTTATTGAAAAAATAAAAACTTAAAGCAGTCCTTTGTGGAAACTAAACTAACATCCATTAATTGAGGAATGCTGAATAAATTATGGTATATGAATGTGATAGAGAACTATTTTATGGCAAGAAATGAGGCAGCAATTTCAAAAGAATGAAAATACTGATATGAACTCATGGAAAAAAAAGTAAACAGTACCAGAAAAATTAGTAATTCTTCTAAAGAACTTCATCAGAAGAATTCTATGCATTTACCAGATACATATTACATAAGTTTTCACAGGTTCCTCTGAAACATTTCTTCTTTGATTTTTTTTTACATTTCTTAATGTTCAATAATATTCTATTAAATTCATATACTATATTAATAGAACATATTATATATTCATGTACCATAACATCAACAGTATAAAATAAATAATTTTGAGTACACTCATAAGTTGATGAAAAATTAAATGAGCAGAACCAGGACAACAATTTCTAGAATCACAGCAATAGTATGAAAACAAAAACTTTGAAAGTGATATGATCTATGTTCAATAAATGACTATTCATTATTCCAGAAGACAAATGATTAAACATACTGATTAGAGAGAAGATTACATAGATTTAAGGTACAGAATGAGATATATGTACATTTATATACATATATGAGCATCTATATACATGAATATATATATATGTATATGTGTGTGTGTGTGTATATATATTATATAATATACTGTCAGTGAGGGAATTTGTTTTGATTGTGCACATTTATTATTAAAATATCTGGTTTTTTTCTCCTTTTAGTCCCAATGTGTCAATGAGGAAAGGGGTATAGAAAAATTTAGACACTGTGTGTTTTTTTTAATAGGACACTGTGTGCATTTTTTTAATACAGTAGAAAGACTACAGATGTGAAATATTGCGTGCACTTGCAGATGAGGTCACTATTATTAATTTCACCTAAGTGTTTTATTTTGTTACAACACCTCTGAAAAAGTGAGAGAAATGTGTAAATGTTTGTAATATAAGAACAAGATAGGTCAATACAACTTTTGAAAAAGGAAATGAGACTTTTATCAGAGAAATTTTCTGCAAAAATTTTCCCCAGTTAATTGTTTCAATTTTAATTTTGACTTCATTGGTTTTGTTGGCATAAGACTTTATTTTAATTTTATGTAATTGAAATTGTCCATTTTATGTTGTGTCCTTTCTATTCTTTGTTTCACCATGAACCCTTCTTCTATTCATAGATCTAAAGGGTAATTTATTTCTTTCTCCTATAATCTGACATGACCTTTTATATCTATTTAATATCTATCATCTATATCTTTTATGTCTGTTTGAAGCTCTTCTTGGTATATAGTATGAGGTGTTAGTCTATACCTAATTTCTGTCGTACTACTTTCTGGTGTGATGTTGAAGAGTTAGTGAATATCTTTTGGTTCCAGACATTCTGCCAGCATTGAATCCATCTAACTACTGTCACCCAACCTGCATATTTTATATAAGATTAGCTTGAGCTGCTTTATTAAACACTTTTTAAAATCTAGATAAACTATATGTACATTATTCTACATATATACAAGTTTTATATATAAAGGTTTTATAGCTTGTCAGAAAAGAAAATAAGCTGAGTCTGACATTCTTCCTGTGGTCATTAGGGTTCATTTTGTTTTTTAAGATGATTTTTATTTTCTTTGTTTTTTTATGTTGCATTTAGAAATATATCTATCCACTAAGTTGTCTTCTGTAATCAAGTCTAACCCAAACCCCAAAGTCCATTTTTATGAGATTTTCTCCTTATTGCTTGAGAACAATGTTCTGAGCCTCTATGAGGGACAGAGTTGGGTTAGCAATAAAGGAGAACGATCTAGGGCTGTTATAGCTTCCAGATTCAAGAGAGATGGTTAATTCAAACTCTCTTCAGATGACTAAAGGAAGAGATGATCTTTGGGAAGGTGACATGAGAGGAGCTGGAAGACTCTTTCCTCTCTTTATCTTTAGCTTGCTATACCAAAGACTTAAGGGAATTTTTCAATTTGGTGAGATTTCATATTCTCTCTCTTAATCGAGCTGAGCTCTCTTGTTCCCAGTGGAAGAGTTTGCACAATCTGTATTTTCTGATATGCATGCTTTCTCTGATTTCCATTTTGCTAGAACTTGAATAAATATATTGTTTTGATATATTCTACGTGTGTTCATTGTATAACTGTCATTTGGTGGGAAATCCCTGGATATACCACTTGGGGCACTCCTTTAACATTAATGAATTATGAATTGAGCTTGAACCTTAAAGTTACTTCTCCTAGACTAACAACATTTAAGAAGGCAGACAGAGAAAATTCTAGCCTGATATTCCTTCTCTCTGAGGAGAACAAAGTGGACAGCTTCTGGATCCAATCTCATGCTTTCTTTGCTGCTAGGAATATGTCTTCCTTAGAGAAAGGTTGGAGAGGAGCTAGAGATCTGTATTCTTTCCACCTAGTGAGCAACACCAAAACAGCCACATTACATGTGGAGATCCATCCTCATGAATCTGGCTATAATTAATTATTTTGCTTATTTTTGCCAGAAATTGTGGGGTGGAGGGTTTCTAGTTTTGTTCTCTTTTTCTGAAATTTTGAATTTTTTTTCTGTCTTTCTATAACTCTTCAGTATTTTGACTTAAGAGCAGCCCATTATTTTCCACAATACACTAGAAAAACCCTTAATCAAACCACCAAAGAAAACTCACCTGAAAGCACTATAAATGTCCAGTAATTCTACAAAAAAGAGGGAAGATTATTTACTCATCTCTACTCCAGGTTAAGTTTGGTCTTTTTCTTTATACCAGATTGGGCTTTATATACTAATATAGTTCTTTCATTTTAATTATTGTAGTCATATAAAAGGCAGCTAGTGGTTCAGTGAATAGAGCACTTGTAGTGCAGTCAGGAAGCCCTGATGTTAAATATGGCCTCAGACACTCACTAGCTGTGTGACTCTGGGCAAGTCATTCAACCTCTGTTTGCCTTAATTCACTGGAAAAGGAAATAGCAAACCTCTCCAATTTCTTTGACAAAAAAAAAAGACAAAACAAACAAAAAACATGGAAGGCATTGGCTGAAAATTAAAGGAAAACAAGAGATGGAGAGGAACAGGGAGAGAATCCCAGACATGGGTAACAGCCAGTGAAAATTCATTCTGTGCAGATATAAATTGTCTTGTATACAGAAAGACAAGGAGCTACTGTCACTTTGGTGTGTGGAGTAGATCAAAATATATGACTAGGCAGTTTCAAAAAACTATTCCAATGTAGGAATATCTATACAAAAATTGCTCCAAATCACTGGTAAAGAAATGCAAATAAGAAACAAAAATTAAATATGGCAATGCCACAATTAGAATCACACAAGACCTAGCAGTGGCAACACTAAAAGACCATGGATGCTGGATAGAACCTATATATCAGAGAACAAAATAACTGGGATTGCAGTAAAAAATATCACACCCAGCAAAGCCAAGCATAATGCTGAATGGAAAAAAATGGATATTTAATGCATTTAATGAACTGTCAGACTTTCAGGACTTTGTTAAAAAAAAAAACCTGAACTTAATAGAATATTTGAAATACAAGAGCCAAGAGAAATATCAGGTACATACCAAATATCTGGTACATATTAATTGCAAGGGACTCAATAAGGCTGGACTGTTTACCTTTCATATATGTAAAACATAAACTGTATGTCTACAATTGTTATTAGTAATTGGGTAGTTCATAAGAAAGATTGGGGCAGACATGAGTATGATATGACTTTAAAACTTAAAACTGTATAGGAAAAGCTAAAAAGAGTAGTTATTTTATACAAATATAATATGAGAGGAAGAACTGACTCTGAGGAATTAAATGGGGAGGAGGGCTATTAGTTCTGGAAACCTACTTTCATTGGGAATGATTTCAAGAGGGAACAATACATATACATATACATATACATATACACATACACATACACATACATGTATATATATAGATGTACATATACATACATAAATATATAATACATATACATAAAATCTAGAAGAGTTTAAAAGGCTCTAAATTCAGAAATAAGTAAAACACCAAGGGGATAGGTAGGGGGGAGATGATAAGGGAGGGATCTCTAGAGGGGAGAGTGAGGGAATAGGTAAAAGGGGATATAAAAGGGTGTTCAGATTAATGGGAATAAAAGGATAAGGGAGGGATCCTTGGGGGGGTAGATTAAGTAATAGAAGAGCAAGGTAGCAGAAAGAAGTAAAGTAGAGGAATTAGGAGGGATGGGAAATAAGAGGTATGCACAAACATAAAAACAAAGATCAGGAGTAGAATTTGTAAGGGGAAGTATATGTCTATATATGTATGTATGTAGATATGTAGATATAGATATAGATATGTATGTATGTATGTATATATATGTACACATAAATATATCTGCCCTTAATTGTAGCCTTTGGTGGGGCAGGAGGGGTGGTGAGAGGGAAGAAGGGGAGAAAAGAACAAGTAAAAAGTGCATAGCAGAGAACAAAAGAAAACTAACAAAGAAGCAAAGAAAAAATGGATAGCTCTCAACACAACGTGTAGAATTTCTTATAAAGGCTTTCTTGAAATGGAAATTTGTTGCTATACCCTTTGAATCCTCTCTTAAATTCTGCTGTATTCATGGCATGCTTTGCTTTCTTTTCTTATTTTTTATTTAAGTTTCAATATTCAAGTTATATAATGTCTCTTTTCTTTTCTTTTTGTGTATTTGTTACAGTAATAAAAATGGAAAAAAAGAAATGCAAATGAAAACAATAATGAAGTTTTACTTTAGACATATCAAACTGGCAAAAATACCAAAAAAAGAAAAGGAAAATGACAAATGTTGGAGACAATTTATGATATCAAGCTCATTAATGTGGAAGTGTGAGTTGGTCCAGACATCAGGAGAGCAATTTGAACCTAAATACAAAAAACACTAAATTGGGCATACCCTTTTACACTGCTATACCACTACCAGAACAAGATCCTAAAGAAATCAAAGAAAGATGAAAGATGAAAATGGTCCATATGTATAAAAATATGTATAGCATCTCTTTCCATAGTGTCAAAGAACTAGAAATTAAGGTAGTCTCCAAAATTGAGGAATGGCTGAACTAATTACAGTATACGGATTTAATGGAACATTATTGTATTTAAGAAATATTAAAGTGATGTTTTCAGAAAAACATAGGAAGATTTAGGTAATGGGTATCTGGAATATGCATGGAGTTCAGCAGATGGCATCCATCCACATAAAAGATATCATTGATCACGTTTCTGAGAGGATCATGACAAAATGCAACATAAGACACTGCAGACTGTGTGTGGACACTTCTTTTTGGCTAATGACACAGTGAAGTGAAAGCTTTTTACCTACAAAGTGATTCAGAATGGCCTAATCAACTCAGTGATTTGGTCTTTCACTTCACTCTTGATACATACATACATACATACATATATATATGTGTGTGTGTGTGTGTGTGTGTGTGTGTGTGTGTGTATGTATATATATATATATATGTAAGTATGTATATATATGTGTGTGTGTGTGTGTGTGTGTGTGTGTATGTATATATATATATATATATATGTATATATATGTGTGTGTGTGTGTGTGTGTGTGTGTGTGTATGTATATATATATATGTAAGTATGTATATATATGGAGAGAGAGAGAGAGAGAGAGAGAGAGAGGACACTGAGACATGGTGTTCAATAAGAAACAATGCTGTAAGTAAAAGGAGGAGTCTTGGACCTTGTGAGATGTTCTGAGGCTGACATGTTGTCTCAAGAAAACAAGTTTGATCTTTTTTGACTAAGTGTTTATTCTTTTGTCTTAGGTAAAGGAGATTAATCTGAAGATTTGAACCTTGTGAGTTTCAAAATGTCAGAAGAATAAGCCTCCATAAGTCTAAGAATACAGAAACTAGAGTCTGACCTAGGATTTGTAACTAATCCAGCACCAATGCATCAAGGATCAAGGAGAGACTTTTGGTAGGGACCTAGAACAGCAGAACCTGAGATGTAGAATCATCTAGTGGTCAGGACATGAACTTGGTAGGATCAATGCTATGTAGAAATTGAGCTAAGTTGTGGGGCTACTCCCACCAGAGACTAAGGTAGAGTGGGAATGAATATGTCACTAGTGATTAGAAAAAAATCTTTCCATATTTGCTGTTGCTATATCTTTGAATAAATATCACTTTGCAAAACTATATTGATATTAAGTGATGGAAAGTAATTTAGACTTTAATGAATAGTACCTACCAAATGGATGTGTAGAATTGTTGAGGAATGTAGCCAATGGCAGTAGAGGAGAGACTTCCCCAACATCTCACAGTACCCTAGAACATTGAGGAGAAGATATAGCCAGTCTGGCTCTGTGAAGGTGAGTGAGCCAAAATATAGGCATTACACTTATACTTCATTTACAGTAAAGTGAGGAGAACCTAGAAAACACCACACTAGCAACATATACAGGAATAATTAACTTTGAGAGACTTAAGAACTCTGTTCAATGTAAAGATCACCCATGATCTCACATTATCAATGATGAAGTGCCATTCACCTCCTGACAGAGTGGTGATGGACTCAAGATAAGATTTACACTGTACATCTCAAACATATATACATCTCAAATAAACTTAATGAGGTAGTCATTGTTGGATATGAACAACATTAGAATTTGTTTTGCTTGTGCACACCTGTCAAAATGTTTTTTCTTTTCTTTTTAGTGTTGGAGTAGGGGATGATGAGAGGCAGGAAGATGCTAGGGATAAAATTCCCCCACACCCTTACCCACAAAAAAAAAAAACAGAAAGAAAGGCCAGAAGTAGCCATAGATAAGCAAGACAGCTTTGAAAGTTACATGATAAATTTATTATATACTAAAAAGAAAAGGAAGCTCCACATAATAGACATGCACATTTTTTTCATTTTTTATAAAATCATCCCATTCTGCTCTATTATATATGAAAATGTTCATTTTATTGTAGTATTTATTAAATTTATAATAAAATTTATTGTAATGCTTCAATATCACCTTGGAAGGTCTCTGATACAATAACACAGAGATCTTTTCTCAATCCTGAGATAGGAAATATTTTTTCAATGACTTTGATAAAGTCGTACATGACATTCTCATCAAATCTTAAGCTGCCACAAAATTAATAGTGATAAAGCAAGCATAGCTGCTATTATAAACATTACATGTAATGGGCTACCTCAGAAAGTAGTGAGAGGCCCCTCATTGGAATATTTCAAGGAAAATATGGATGAATAATTGTTAGTAATATGATAGAAGGATTTTTTGTCAAATTTGGGTAGAACTGAGATTCCTCATAAATATTATATTATGAATGACTTTTTTACATTGAGAATATCTCCAATTCTGTAATTAACTTCACAAAATCTAAAGAATTAATAGTATTTTGTGAATGCTATCTTTCTTGAAAAGCTTCCCTGTTATCTACATTAGTTATTCCTTGCCTTGAAAAACAGAAAACTGGCAATCCTTCTTCTTTCAGTTAAATAAAGTCTGCTAGAAAACCAAACATCCTAGCAAAGTTATCAAGGCACTGCCACAATCCTATACACATTCCATGGTCACAGATTTAGAACTGAAGGGGCCCACAAAGATTATCTAGTTCAATTCCCTCATTTCGTATGTGAGGAAACTAAGACCTACTATATATTACTAAAGTATAAAAGAAGAAATCAGAGTTATTTGCTAGCTACTGTGAAAAGGAATGCCTCAACCTCAGTTATTCCCAAGGGAGAAATCACAGTATGTGGTAAGCATCTTCCAATATTTAAAGAAGTAATCTGAAAAAAAAAAAAAGGTCAGGTTTTTTTTCAACTCAGCTATTCATTTTTTGTCTTCTTGTGAGCATCTAGATTTCTGTTTCAAGTCAAACATTCCACAGGGTCATGTCATTCCATTCTATGTGAAACAAAATGCTCTAGCATATTAACTGCATCTTTCTATAAGTGTTTCAGAAATAGTTTTTTTAAATAAAATATTGGATCTACTGTCTGGCAGCTGGTATGTCTGTGCCTGTGTAGAAGTGGGCTGGCCTTCTGTTTAGGCATGCATAGCAGTCGAGCTTTTAAAACTTTCTTGACAGAATCACAGATCTGCTCCTGCAATGTGATATATAAAACATATGGCTCTCATCTTAACCAACATAGAATACTTGAACTATAGGTATTTAGAGAGTTCAGGTATGAATTAGCTGTAATGCAGCACTTGCCAAGAACATGCTGTCTTTTTTTTTTTGTATTTGAAAGAGATAAATTCATTGGAATATTAAATATCCATCTTTATATATTCTACAAGCTCTACTTCTGAATTAAATTATATCACCAGAAATGAAAGCAAGAGCTATCAAATTGTGCTTACATTTGACAGAGCAATACCACTACTAGGTCTGTATCCAAAAGAGATAAAATAAAATGGAAATGGACCTATTTGTATATAAATATTTATTTATAGGTCTTTTTGTGGTGGCAAAGACCTGGAAATTAAAGGGATATCCATCAAATGGGGAATGGCTGAATAAGCTGTGATATATAATTGTGATAGAATATTATTGGGCTGTAAGAAATCATGAGCAGGATGGTTTCAAAAACTGACAAGACTTATATGAACTGATGCAAAGTGAGGTAAGCAGAACCAGGAGTACATTGTACACAATAACAGTGATATTGTACTATGATCAACTGTGAATAACTTAACTATTCTGATCACTACAATGACTGAGGACAATTCTGGAGGACTTATGATGAAAAATGCCATCCACCTCTAGAGAGAGAATAAAATCTGCGTGTTGAAGTATTTGTTTCACTTTCTTCATTTTTCTTGCTTTTTGCAACTTGGCTAATATTAAAATATGTTTTTCATGATTTCACATGCAAAATTTATATCACATTTCTCACCTTCTCAATGGGTGAGGGAGGGATCAGAGAGAGGGAGAGAATTTGGAACTCAATATTTTAAAAAATAAATGTTAAAAATAAGCAAATAATAAATGTATTTTTTTAAGAAAAAAATGAAAGTACCTGGACCATATATTATCAGTTCCCTGTAGAAAAGTTTTCAGTGTGGTCTGATTTGATGCTATGTCTTCAGCTTCTATACTGAGATTCTCTAAGAAATATCTTTTTGAGCCTTTATTTTCAAAACTACCTTGAGTTGAATTACAGAATAAACTTTCACTCTATAGATCAGTTTACATACTTCTTCCAAAAATTCAGATAGTGCTATTTGTTTAATGTGTTTCTTCCTTCCTTCCTTCCTTCCTTCCTTCCTTCCTTCCTTCCTTCCTTCCTTCCTTCCTTCCTTCCTTCCTTCCTTCTTTCCTTCCTTCCTTTCTTTCTTTTTTTTTTTGATAATCAGTTCATTTCAGGTGGCTGGTAACATCTATTCTTTCCTCTCCTTTCTAGCCAGTACTAATTCTCTTTTTATGCTTACCATGTTTTTAATGTACTACTTTACATTAAGTTGAATTTTATAAGCCACTTCAAATTCTTTTGGAAGGAGAAACTGAATTCTAAATATATTTTTTTAAAGATAGCTGAATTTAATTGACAAAGAAGAAGTCCGAGAACCATTTTTTCCATCGAATATATTGTATAACAGTATCAGGGCGGTACAGCTAGGTGGCACAGTGGATAGAGCGCCAGCCCTGGAGTCAGGAGAACCTGAGTTCAAATCTGTCTCAGACACTTATTAGTTATGTGACCCTAGGCAAGTCACTTTACCCCAGGTGCCTCAAAACAAACAAACAAACAAAAAAAACAGTGTCAGTGCAAATGCTATGATAAATAAAAAGTGAGGTATCTTTTCTCTTTATTTTTCAACATTTTCCCCTGTCACAATCTCTTTTCTCTTCAATTTCCTTTCCTTCAATCCTATGCTCCCCTACATTGCCCAACACTCTAGGCCTAATAGCAAAAGGTCTTTAACCATCACCCATATGCTTTTGCTGCCAAGCTTCCTTCAAGATATAGTGGAAGAGCATTGTCATGAGTGCTAAAAATGCCTGGCTTGAGGCTGCCACTAAATAGCTGTCCTTTGGTCCTTAGTTCTATCAATGACAATGCAAAAGTTAAGTCAGTGTTTCTCAAGTAGAAAAACACTAACTACTCCTTGATAAGGGTCAGATTGTAGGATAAAGAGGAGCTAGATTGTTGGTTGGCTAGAGTTGTTGTTGTTTATAAGTTTTAACAAATACGGACACTGGGTTGGAAAAATTCTGCTGATAAGCAAAAGTTTATCATCGACCCTGTCCAATCCATTGATTGGAGTAGAATACTTATGATTTCTAAAATGTAACAGGGCTATGATTATTTAAGAAACAATGATAACACAAGGAAATAATGCTTAATGTGTCTATATCTCTCAGCACCTGTTTCCACCACCACCACCATACAACACACCACACACACACACACACACACACACACACACAAAACCAAAGTGTTAGCTACATAATCCATAACCATAATCTTTAAAATGGAAAAATAAAAGACCTCTCCGCCACTTCAGATAACACTGGCATATTAACTGTGGCTCTCTTGGAAATTCTGACATGTTTTTATTTAATCTAGAAGACAGATACTAATGATGTAAATCATTATGTTAATGACGAGACAGCTATATCAAAACCCCAAATCTAGATACCTCTTAGGCTGGTTCTTAGCATTTTTTTCCAGTCACTGTGCATCCTGGGAAGTCCAATTTTGTTCCTAAATTCCATTGTGCATCCTTGGCATTTTTCCAAGATATCACATAACAAATTTCCGACCCACCAAGTAGAGTTTTATTTCCTTTTGTTTTGTTTTCAGTCTAGTAAAAACATAAACTGCTATAGCAAAATCTTAATAAATGCTATCTGTGATTGTGGAGTGAGGTATAGGAAGCTTTTTGTGGAAGCTAAATACATCAGTTATCTTTTTGTTGTCTGGCAGTTATCAGACAGAAATAGGAAATTGAATTATACAGTATGGCAGGGTTCATACACTAAATGAAAGAAAATACTGTCTTAGTTTCTTTTGAGTTTTTCAAGCAAACTCTAGTCCCAAACACTTAGGTTTAGATGGCCCTTCAAGAGATAAAGAATAAATTATGGAAGAAGAACAAAAATAAGTGAATTCAAAAAGAGCTAATCTTCTGTTATTTCAATGAAATAAAAAAAAAGTTTGTCCTCTAACAAAATTTTGTGTTCCAATGTGTGGTTTTCATTCAAAGAGGAGTCTGTCCAGTGGCCTGTAAATTTATCTTAGCATTGAAAACCTCTAAATTTAATCCTTGACTAAAATGCTGACTCTAACCAGTTATGTATTGGAGTGAGCACTAGAACATGGCCAGTAACATTAAGCTGGTTTGATTTATCCAGGGCTGTTCTAATGAGGCCCAAGTGGCAAACATACTATTCCCAATGATGTGGCCATGAGGGTGAGCTGTAATCAATGAAATTAAGCAAATACTACCATCCTGTCTGATTTTGCCATAGTTGTCTAGTCAATGACTTTTTTTTGAAGCTCCAGAAAATCTGTAGCTAAAAGAAAGTAAGAATATCCATTATCTTTTCTTACATGGAAACATTGATAAATATAAACATCCTTTCTGAAATTCATCTCATTCATCTGGGTCTCCATTGCTTTCTGACAATCAAGGTTGCAGCATATACAGATAACAATTTTTAAAAGAAGAAAAAAGTAAAATAAATTGAAGTTCTTGCACAATAATATCGTGTCAACAAAATAATGCCTAGTATATACAGTAGTCACTGATAACAAGCCAATTAGTCCAATGAAACTCATTATAATTGGTTAACTCTCCCTGGAGTTACCACTTTTTCTCTTTCATGGCTGCTTATTTTTTTTAAAAGGATTCATAGATTTTTTTTTCTATTTACATCATATCCACTTCTGTATATATGCCTTCCTCCAACTCCTTCCTCACTATACCTATAGATTAAGCTTTCCATGTTTAAACAAATGAAAAGAAAAAAAGATATTTAGGAGGAAAAATCAACCCACACATATACCACATCTGAGAGTGCATGCAACATTCCACACCCACTGTCTTTCACCTTCCTGATGAAAGGAAAAGAGTGCTTTTCCTCATCTCTCCTCTGGAGTCAAGACTGGTAATAGAATAGTGGGGAGGACTTGATTATAACACAGAGGAGAAGGAGAAGAGAATGAGAGTAAGGGAAGTTTTTAGTTGTTATTCTCATTGTCCAATTCTACAAGACATCCTCACATTCTTGGAGCAATTAACTCCCTAACTCACTAATGGGTTTGAGGTCTGTCAGTTACCCTCATTCTGGTTTATCACATCTGCCAAGATGCTTTTACTGAGGCATGGCCACTGCACATGCTACAGCTTCTTTGAGCCATGGGTGAGAGTTAGGTGAAAGGTGGACAGCAAAGGTGAATAAGCAGTCTTGAAAAGGGCTTGGCAAGCACTCACACCAAAGTGGGTAATGGAATAAGCATTTGTTAAGTGCCTACCATGTGCCAGGCATTGTGCTAAGTACTTTACAGATATAATTCCATTTAATTCTCACAATCACATTGCAAGGTAGATACTATTATAATCTCCATTTTCTGTTTGAGGAAACTGGGGAGACAGAAATGAAATAATTTGCCCATGATCACATAGCTAGTAAGTGTCTGAAGCCACATTTGAACTCAAATCTTCCAGCACTCTATCCACTGCACCACCTAGTTTGATTGCTTGATTTCTCTTCTCACTCAATTGACTTACAGAAGGTAAAAAAAAAAAAGCAACACAGAAAATTAGTTTTAACCAAATGCAAAGAAATATCTACATTTTGTTATTACTCCTCCATCTGATATAACACGTATTTGTTGGGTTCACTGGATTTTTTTTTGCCTTCTTTTATTATTTGGATTGTACTCAAATAGTCATTTCCCCCCTAAGTCTTTAGAGGTGTTTTTAGGTAATTTTTGATTAGCTGAATGGTTAAGTCCTGAAACCATATACTCTTTGTTCTGTTTGTCCCCATCTTCCTCCTACTCCTCCTCCTTCTCATCCTCTTCCTCTTTTCTTTTCCTCTCCTTCCCCTACCTTCTCCTACTCGCTCCTCTTCCCTTTTCTGCCTTCACTCTCTTGGAGCATAACATCAGACTGTTTTGTCCCAGCCAGCTACCCAGTGTTGGAAATTTTCAGCATCGCCTTTGACTTGCCATGTAAATGAAGTTAAGGCAGAGGAAAATATAAGCGAATGAAAAGAAGGCAAGGTCACAATTCTCCACCCACTTGGCATCCATCTGGCTTTTATTATATGTTTCAGCCAAAAAAAATCCCTCTCTAATTTTGATGCTATATTTTAGCCATCAAGAAAACTTCACTTCTTCCTCCACTTAAAACAACTATTTTACAAAGACTTAAATATTTTATAATATCTTTTTGTTAAAAAAAAAAATTATCTTCTTTTTTGTAATGTATTTCCAGAGCTATTATGCAAAAAATATATATTTTTTAAAAATCTCAAAGCAAAAACTGTCCACGTACATATTAACTAGCATAGCTAAGGTGAAAGTAATGATTTCCTTTCAATACATGTTCCAATTTGTCATTGCCAAAATGCGTAAATGATATGTGAGTGCTTCCTAAGTTTTCACATGTTTAATTATTAGAAACAAAAACTTTAAGAATGCCGAATTATAAATTGAAGTGTCTGCCAAAATATCGTCACTTGGCTATTGTTTCTTTACTAGATCTACTCTGTTAGGTAGTATGTATCACAAGGTAGTTAAATTAATCAACTCTAGTTATAAACATACCACTAAAGAACCATTCTCAGTATTCAGACCACAGATCCATGAGTTGCCAAATCCTGTCATTCCTCCTTCCTCCAAAATCTCTCCCATCCAGACCCTTTTCACTGTTCACACAGCCATCACTCCATTTCAGGCATTCATCACCTATCCCCTGTACTATTGAATCCTAATTGGCCTATCTACTTCAACTCTGTCAACCCAGTCTGTCATGTGTACATTTGCCAAAATGACTCCCATTAAGCATAGATTTCACCATGTCACTTATGTACTCAATAAACTCAAATGGCTCACTGATGTCTCCAAAATAAGTTACAAACTTCTATCTTTACCTTTTAAAGCTCTTCACAACCTGGCCCCAACCTATCTTTCCAGCCTCTTTAACCATAATTATCTTTCATGCCTTCTATGCTTCAGCTAAATTGGATTTCTTTGTGTTACTCAGATTTGATACTCTATCACCCATTTTCATTCCTTTGTATTCACTATCCCCTGTGCTTGAATTGCATTCTCTCCTTACCTCTCTTTCATAAAATCCCTTTTGTACATTCAAGCACCAGCTTATATATGCATTCAAGCACCAGCTTATACATGAAGACTTTTCTTATTCCCTCAACTGCTTGTTCCCTCCTTCCCTAAATATATTATATTTAACCACCTTGTATTTGTGTACACTGTGTATGGGTATTTGTGTTATGTATATTCAGTATTGTCTATTTATTATACATATAATTCTGTATGTATATGTTGTCTCCCTGATAGAATATATCCTCCCAGAGAATAAGGAGGGATTCATCCTTTATATTTGTTTTCTGAGCATCCAATATACTACCTAACATATTGTAAGCACTAATGAATGATTATTGACTGCTAATTTCAATATGCTTTTATTTAAAAGCATTTAAACATACTTAAATAAATTTATATACTAAACCCATCTTGCATCTTTTGAAATCTAATCTTGACTTCTAAATAAATTGTCTATTTAAAATTAATTTCTGAATAACTATTGATATATTAACTATTTTCAAATACTAGAACATTCCAATAGAAACATACTATCAATGTAAGTTCTCCCTCCAACCATACAGATTATTACCCATCCTTGCCTGCACAACTAATATAAAACTTACAAAAGTCTTACCCTAAGTTTACCATGAAGATACCAGTTAACATGCATTCCTGATTTTCTGTTCCATTGGTTATCTCTCATTCTCACCCTATGACAAACTTGTCTTCTTTGGACTTATAAATTTTCTTTCATCATATCCTTTATATCTTTTCTATTCCTTAATTCTGTGTTTGCAATATGCTGCAGCCTTCTTTTTCTTGTCCTACTTCAATTTTTCAATGACTGTATTGTTGTATGCAGCAACATCTTCAGAAGAATATTGATTTTAAAAAGATGGTTCTTTGATTCAGGGAGAAACTTGGGATTTTAAAAAATAGCTTTTGAAATCTACTTACATTAATTTGCTTATTCAGTGTCATATAAATCAAGCAGCCAAAAATATTTTGTAGAGCTAGAAAAAAATAACAAAATTCATCTGGAAGAACAAAAAATCAAAGAATATAAAGGGAATTAATGAAAAGAATGTGAAGGAAGGTGGCTTAGCCACACCAGATCACAAATGATAAAGCAGTAATAATAGAAACAATTTGGTATAGACTAAGAAACATAGTGGTGGATCAGTGGAATAGTTTGAGTACACAATACACAGCAGGTAATGATCATAGTAGTGTTATTAATTGCAAAAAAATTCTTTTGGAACAAGAAGTGGCTGCTAAAAATTACTCCAAATACCTGAAAGCAGTTTGGCAAAAAGTAAGTATAAACTAAATCTCACATAACATATACCAATATAAGGTCAAATTGGTACATTATTTAAACATAAATGGTGACATCATGAGTAAATTGTAGGGCATGGAATACTTTACCAGTCAGATATATGGATAAGGGAAGAATTTATGACCAAACAAGAGACAGAGAGCATTATGAGATATGTGAAAAAAAATTATAAATCACAATTGATTAGAGAAATGCAAATGAAAAGAACTCTGAGGTACCACCTCACACCTGTCAGATTGGCTAATGTGACAGAAAAGGGAAAAAGACAAATGTTGGAAAGGATGTGGGAAAATTGGGAGACTAATGCATTGTTGGTGGAATTGTGAACTGATCCAACCGTTCTAGAGAGCAATTTGGAACTATGTTGAAAAGACCATAAAACTGTGCATACGCTTTGACCCAACAATAGCATTACTACGTCTGTAGCCAAAAAAAAAAAGATATTTAAAAAATGGAAAAAGAAGCTAAATGTACAAAAAATATTTATTATACCTCTTTTTGTGGTAGCAAAGAATTGGAAATTGGACAGATGCCCATCAAATGGGGAAAGGTTGAATAAGTTGTGGCATATGATCGTCATAGAATGTTATTGTGCCATAAGAAATCATGAGCAGGAGGTTTTAAAAAAGAGAGAGACTTACACTACCTAATGCAAACTGAAGTGAGCAGCTACAAAAAAGCATCGTACACTATAATAGCAATATTATGTGATGATCAACTGTGAATGACTTAGCTATTCTCAGCAATACAAAGATCCAAGACAATTCTGAAAGACTTACAATGAAAAGTGCTATCAATCTCTGGAGAAAGATGGGTTCTGAATGTACATCAAAGAATACTATTTTTTTTTTACTTTTTTGTCTTTTTTTTTTGGTTTTATGTTTTCTTTCACAACATGACTAATATGGAATTATGTTCTGCATGCATAACTTATATCCCAATTTTATACTTCTGTGTTCATCAAAACACTTAGCACATTGATAAAATCATTACAGGTTCTTGATAATTACTTTGCAATGAAATAATGTTGACAGAATGTCACATGTCATTGAGGAATTGAAGTTGGGCAATGAAGAAATTCGTGGGAAGCATGAGAAGGCATTAGAACAAATTTGCCCTGCTGTAGCATACATTACAGCAGAGCTAATTATAGTTGGAAGTCTAATAGGGCTAAAGTATTATACATCCAGAACAATTATAAGCAGTTTGACAGTGGGGCCATCCAATGCAATCAGTACATTAAGGAAGATTACATTTTGAGCTACTGCTTTACTTCTTCCTCAATAAATAGTGAAAGAACTCAGAAAACTACAACACTTCACAATAATTCATAATCTACAATTCTTCCAAAGTCCATTTCCACAAAACTTTAGCTGTTTTTCAAGGTATTTAGGTCTTCTTCATATTTATTGTATATCTTCTAGTAAGGTGGGATGTGGGAACCCTTCCATCCCTATTCTCCTCCCTTCCACCATGGCCTCTGGTCCAAGGCCTGGACTTGAGTAGCCTGAGGAAAGGGTCAAAGCTCAGGAATAGCAGCATGAGGCCTGGGATTAGTGGCTGAATCCACTATTTACAATAGTACTGTATATAGTGTGTGTGTGTGTGTGTGTGTGTGTGTGCATGTGTATACGTGTGTATATATATATATATATATATATATACACACACATATATATATACATAAACAGTATAACATGTGCAAAACTAAACTTTTACAAATTATTTTTATTAGGTTCCTATATTTATTTTTAATTCAAAATTGATTTTTTCCTCCAAGCCTTCAAAGTTAGTGTACAACTTGGAATCAGAAATGTAAGTTTTCCTGTAACATTCAGAAGCTGAGGTATAGGCTGCAGAGACTAAAGTTTCAAGTAGAAAAAAATAATGTTGGAAGGGATCTTAATGGTCATTTAATTCATTGGTTCTAACATATTTTTTCCTCAAACCCCTTTTAGAAACAACAACAAAAAATTTAAGACACTAAACATAATATTCTTTTAGATTTATTCATTAAGTGCTTAAAATAACCCAAATCATAATTCTTTTCAAAAATACCAAAATTAAAATTTACATTATCTGATTACATTTATATATACAAATAGTTGTGATTATAAAATATAAAAATTATTCTAACAATATTTATAACACTAAATATAAAATTACAAAATAATTATGAATATTTCATTTGAGACATTCTGTAAGAATTAAAAAGTAATTCACAAAACCTAACATGTTTACATTTACCTATGATTTCATATTAAATTTATTCATTTTAAAGTTATGTTGAATATATCAATACATATACATTTAAGTAAAAACATGAAATATATTTAACATAATATAATAAACATGTACATTTAATTTTTATGTTGAACTTTTTTTATTTGAATAAAGGTTTTCAATCTTTAGCTCAACTCAAGTCAAACCTAGTCTTAAATCTGGTTCTGCATCAACTTTATTTCTGCATTTTGATTTAAAATAAAAATAAAGCAAAAATATTTACTTGCACAAATACATAGTAGAAAATGGTAGGAGAACTTTACAAATTATTTACAAACAAAAATGAATAGCTGGTTATAATATTTTAAAAATTCTTTTCTGTCTTTTTCCACAAGTATGACTTAAATGATGATTTTCCTAAACGTTAAGGTACTTAACATTTAATTGCATATATTCCTTATTTAAAACAATGTTTGTATATAAAGATAACTTTTTATAGTAAAATACTCTATGTAGATATGACTTCTTTTTCTTCTACCACTGGCATGCCAGCTACACTCTCACAGAAACTCTAGTAAATATCTCATCAGTGCTGACAATGAGTTCACTTGAAAATTTACCAGGAAAAAGATCAATATGAAATCTGAAAATAGGCAATATTACAGCGAGAGACAATATAAAGTTTGTTTCTGTAGAACATTTGTGTTAATGATAGTTTCAAAATGGGTTGTAATGTTCATGCCAAGCATTCATGGCTTTCAGTCAAGCTGATCTTTAAAATATAAGAACACAAAAAGTTTGTAATATCTTAATCACATGACTACACAGCTGATGAGGGAAAATTTGAGGGTAAGAAAGGTGAATGAGGGAGCTATTCTAGTGCAGTATAAAGAACTCAAATGATGGTATGCCCATGCATCTGATCATCTATTAGAAACTGATTTATAGTCAAAGGCGGCATCCTGAATATGATTTGGAAACACTTTGATGACAGATTGATAAACTGAAAGAACAATTTATTCTTAATGAGAAATGGGAAGAGTTTGATCTAAATACTGAACCAAAATCAAGATCATTATGCACATGATCATGTTATTTTCAAATTGCTTTAGAAACAGTTCTACAAATGTGCCTGTGCTTATTGTCACAGAAACTACATATATATAGATATATATAGATATATATAGATATACATATATATATACATATATATATGTATATATACATATATATGTACTTATGTATATATGTATGTATAATTATACCATAATTTGGTAATTATTTCCTTCTTCAGGCATTAGTAAAGAATTTTTAACATGAACCCATTGGACCATCTCTGTGAACTACTAAATGGGATCCACTGATCTAATACAATTTCACATTTTATACATGAGAAAAAATGAAATCCAGAGAGATCTAATAACTCACCTAAGGTCATTCAGGGAGTATGCAAGAGAAACAGGATTTAATCCTAGGACTTTTAGTTCTAAGCTTAAGGTCTTAATGTTATACGTAAAGAAGGAAGATAATCGGACATAGCCTTACTAGGTCAGAGGAAATGGGAAGGATATAAGGATGTACAGAATTTCCATTTGTTACTTTAGCTCTTTAATCAACACTTTGACAAGTAAAGAAGCAGCAGGTAGCACTTTTCCTTTCAAGGCAGATGAGAACATACCTCATCAAGGTTCTTTCCTTTCTTTCTTCCAATATTCCTGTCCATTTTCCTTTTCCCTCTTACTCCTCCTTCCCCTAACCATCTGCCCGCCCCATTTCTCTCCATTTACACACTTTTCTGTCTCTGAAGCTTTATAACTTTATAGCTAGGTCTCAATTAGTGTGCATAATGAATCCCATGAAGCAGTCATATATTTGAATTCATACTATTGTAAATAATAGTTATATAAAATATGGTAGTTGGTTCCAGTCCAATGGAAATATTCAGTGAGAATTAAAAATATGCAACTACTTCATGGGATTCATGATTTGTATTAATCAGAAACTTGATGCATGTCCAGTATGCCTAATTGGGCTTAAGACAAATTTTGATTAGTGCTCTAATTTCATTGAATTTGTAGGAATAGTCATGTTTCTATATCTGTCACTAAAGAAAAAATAGTACTTGTACAGGACATAAGCATGGTCTTTGTGTTTCTGTATTTTTAATGTTACTGTTAAGAAAGATATCATCAGTATATGTGTGTTCTTTGACTAAATTATTTTTATTTCTTGGATTGTTCTTATGATTTTCCAAATGGTGTCCAAATAATTCCATGCCATCTCATCTTTTTTGGATTCCTGTCCATCCTATCAAAGAATCCTATATAGAATTTGCCCAGGCTACTGAAAGCCTTCTTTAACATCTCTCAATACTTCCATACTAACTGAGGTCTTCTCACCTCAGAAGACTAGCTATGAGGAGGAAGCAGAAAGTGATAGGCTCCCTGTACAAATTGAAGACACCAAACCTGGCCCCCAGCAGCCTTTCCTTATGGGACATGCTGTAGCTTGGGGGAGATAGAAGGCTCAAGGCACTACTTCACACCTGGTCTTGAGTACTTCTCACCTGAAGAAGGTGGCTATTTATATATATATATATATATATATATATATATATATATATATATATATATATATATATATATATATATATATAAATGTGTGTGTTGAAATTTATTCTCTTTTTATTTATTCTATCTAAATGTATACATACAGCACACACACACACACATACACACACATATATATATATTTATATTATATATGTGTGTGTTCAAATTGGAGAGAGAAAATTTTAAGATATTAAGATTTATATTGAGATTTTTTTTCTGAATATTTAAAGTTGTCCAAAAGTAGAATGAATACATATGGAAGTAATGGGTATCTGCTCCCTAGCATTTGTCAAGAGAATTATTAATGACTTCTCAGGGAAGCTATAGAAGGTATTCTATGTAATTTATGGGCTAGACTAGATGGCCTTTGAGGTATTGACATATTGTGATTCCTCAGCTCAAATGTCACATCTTTCAAGACCACCTGCTGAAATCATTCTGTATTTCTTGTGAGTCTATTCCCAATTTATTTAAATTATTTATTTTAAAAGGAAGAAAGTAAGGGAGGGAGGCAACAAGCATTTACTAAATACCTACTATATGAAAGGGAAGAAGGAATAAGCATTTATTAAGTGGCTACCACATGCCAGGCACTGTGCTAATTGCTTTTAAAATATGATCTTATTTGATACTCACCACAAGCTTAGGTGCTATTATGATCCCCACTTTATAGTTGAGGAAACTCAGGCAGACAAAGGTTAAGTGACTTGCTTAGGGTCATACAGCTAGTAAGTATCTGAGACCAGATTTTAATTCTGATTTTACTGCTTCCAAGCCTACCACTCTATCCATTATGTCATCTAGCTGGCTCTATCTATAAACATATTGTATCCTCTAGGAGAATGTAAGCCCATAGACTCATAGATTTAGAATTAGAAACATCCTTATAGTTCATCTAATCATAGGATCATAGATTTAGAACTGAAAATGACCTCAGAAACTATGTTGTCCTTTTAAAAGATGAGACATCTGGAGCTATTCTCATCCCCCACATTTTGAAGATGGAGGAACTGAGGCTTGGAGAGGTTAAGTGCCTTAACAAGTTTACACAGGTTGTAGATGGCATAAAGGAGGATTAGAACCTTGGTTTTCAATTCCAAATCCAGTTTATCTTTTGTACCATGTAGCACTGTATCATGCTTCTTGAAGACTGGTAGATGCCTTCTCACTTTGGCATTTGTATCCTTATAGCTTACCTAATTACCTGGCACTCAGTAGGTGCTTGGTAAATGCAATTTGGTTGATTGCTTGCTTAACAAGAGCCGAGCTGCCTTGAGAGATGAGTAGAAATCCTCTGCTTATTGTTGTACCCAGAAGAGAAGACACTAATAGATATAGGATCAAAAGGAAGTAGCCCTGAACTTTTGAGCCCAGCAGCCACAAGCAACTTATCTTACAAGCAGCTCACCACATTAATTGCTCTTTCCTTTACCACAATTCAACTGTCTATATTAGCAATAGCTGTACTGTTCTCTGTGATTAAATAGTCTAGGTTAAATAGCATGCTTCAGCTGAAATGCCTTTGGGGATAATCTGTTTCCTCTAAGAAGCTACCATCCATGCCTTTGTTCATACCATTCATTCACTCATCCACTCATTCAGGAAGCATTTGCTAAGAATCTCTTAGACCCAATGCTTTAAGCTAGATGCATGAAGACCTCATGGATGAGTGAGGCACAATACAAAAAGCTATGGTGGTCCCTACTCTCAAAATAAATTGTTCTAAGGCTTTAAACTACTTCTGGAGCATTTTTCCTCCACTTTTTCTTTTTTCCCACTTAATAGCATTTTTTTTTCCAATTATAAGTAAAGATTTTTTCAATATTAATATTATAGGATTTTGAGTTCCAAATTTTTCTCCCTCCCATTTCCCCCTTCCCAAAGTCAGCAAGCGATCTAATTATACATGTTATATGAATACATGTACAATCATATTAAACATATTTTCACATTAGTAATGTCTACATTTTTTCTTGAAGAATGAAAAGCATTTAATTCGGCATGGTCTAGGGAATTCAAAGTTTGAAAAGACCTTTCAAGAAAATGCAGTCTAACCTCTTCATATTTTAGATCAGGATAAGAATTTCCTATGGAAAAGGTTGTTACTTGCCCAAAGCATACAAATAGAAAATGGCAGAGGACTCTGTCATTTCTCTAGAGGGAAAAATATGCAGTGGAGTTTTGAATTTTGTCTGGAATGTTGATGCTTTTTCTATACTTTTTGGTGATGTTCTTTTTTAAGGCCAAAGTATAAAGGAGTTAAGTGAGGACTGCCTCACATTTAGCCAGGGGCATTGTTGTGTGGCTCAAAGGAGGAAAAAAAGTCATGTCTAGCATGTGCTTTTCCCACTCTTCTCCAAGGAAGACTTCATCCCCTGCTAGGAGGAGAAGTAGGAAATCAGAACTAGAAGATATGACCACTCTCCTCTTCTCAGAGATAGTGGTTGCTAGGCCAGAAGTATATCTATCGGCTCCCTTAAATATTGTTAATGTAAGGGATATGATTTTCAGGTTCAAATAAACTTCTGATTACTGTTTCATTAATGAAGGAAAGGAGAATGCCATGTTTTATATGTAAGATTTGACTCCTTTCCCACTGAATACTGGTTCCACAATTATGAAACATAACACCAAGAAACCAAAACCATTTATCCAAATCAGTAGCATACACACACACACACACACACACAAACACATTCATACATATGTGTGTATATGTATATATGTGTGTGTATATGTGTATGCCAGACAATACAGAGTGAAAGAGTTCTCCCATTGAAAGTAAGAATACTCATATTAAGCAAGAGAGAAAGTTCTAAATCTCACCCAAGAGGAAGTTCCTTAAAGTCAATAGTGTAGCAAATTAGGGATAAGAACATGAGGACATGATGAACACTTCCAGTTCCTCCAATATCAGCCTCTTCTCAGTCTTTTCCTTAAGCAACCTGAATTGAGGTTGGCATCATCCATCTTCTCACAAAAAGTTGGAAGCCAGAAGAACCCAAAGCCTGAAGAGACTCAGAAACTTGAAGAAAACTAAAGGACTGAAAAGACATTCTACCTCTCTCATTAACTCTGTCCTGCCCTTCAAGTAAGAGTAGTAAACTGATATCTCCCAATAAGGAAAAGAGAGAGCTATATCAATTGCCTTTGGAACTGGGGTTACAGAGGATAGCAGGCAAAATCCAACTTTCTTCATCACTAAGCTCTAGCCTAGCAATATTTCCTTTCCTTTCAATTCAATGCAACAAACAGTGATTAAAAGTCTACTATTTGGAAGGCACTGTGATAAACTCTGGAGATACAAAAATATAAACTAAACTTCCACAGTCCTCAAGTAGTTTGCAGTAAAGGAAACATCTAAAGAACTAAAACCATTCCCACTACACAATGGAAATACTCATTAAAAATAATTTCCACATAGGAAGTTATGTTTTAATTTCAGATGGTCACACTTATAACATGTAAATAAGGGAATATTCTGGAAATGGCAGTTAGATAATAATACCTACATATTCATAGCTCTTTAAAATTTGCAAAGCACTTTTCAAGTATTATTTCATTTCATCCTCACAACAATCCTCGTTTTACAGATGAGGGAAATGAGGCACACAGAGGTTAAGTTTCTTGCCCCAGGGTTACATAGCTAGTAAATGTCTAAGGCTGGATTTGAATTTAGGTCTTTCTGATCTTAGCTTTAAGTCACCAAATGCACAATTCTGTGGTATTTGGGAATACAAAGAAATGCAAGATGCAAGTTTTGACTTCAAAGAGTTTATAGTTTACTCAAAAATAAAAGCTGCAATCCACAAAATTGTCATAACCAAAATGAAAAAGAAATTAGAGGCAATACCTAATTCACTGATAATGCCATAATTGTCTGAGAAAAAATGCTTAATCAGGGTATATTGGGTTCGGTGCCAGGCTTGCATTCAGGAAAACCTGCAATGAAATCCTAATTTTAAGATTATCATTTACTTGCATGACCTTGGTTAATTCTTAGAAACATAGATTTTTGAGTCAGAAGTGACCTTAGAGGTCATTAAGGCCAACGTTGTTTTAAGATGAGAAAACCAAAGATCAAGGAGTTTAAATGATTTGCGTAAAGTCCCACAGTTAGAAAATGTCTCAGTAAGTATTTGAGTCCCTCCCATGACCCCAAGAAACCTCATCATCAGGAAATTTATCATCCTAAAGATTGTACCAGCTTTGGTACTCACAGCTCATCAGTACTCTCTGCCTCTCTGATTGGAGGGCTGGAAGATGATGCATAAAACTCTTTCCAAAGCCTCTGTTTAAAGAAGGATCCTAAAGACCAGTCATCTCTTCATTTCCCACCAGCATTCATAATATGTATTGGACTCTGCTATGCTCCTGACTAAGGACCCTCTTCCCAGGCTCCCAGCTCCTCTGTTTTTTTGGCTTTATTTTGTGTTTTGAGCTCCTGGTGAAGTCTTTGAAGACAGGAACTGTCTCTTTTTCATATTTTTATCCTCAGTGCTTGGCACATCACCTGGCACATAATAAGTGCTTAGTAAATGTTTATTGACTGATTCCTTAGCCTACATCCACCATTATTGCCACCATACCACTCTGCCTCAGGCATGCTCCTTTTACTTCCATCATCAGTAGATAAACTCATCTCTAACTCTGGAAGGGACCTCAATGGTTATCCAACCCAGCCTCTTCCCTTTACAAATGTATAAAGTGAGACCCAGAGATGTCAAGGTACTTCCCAAGGTCACACAAGAAGTAAGTGACAGAACTGGGATCTGAATGTGAGTCCTCTGGGTGGCCTCCCAGTTTCCTTCCACTTTTTTTAGATTTTTTGATTCAGAGTTAGTGCTCTTTCTTCCGCTGTGCCATGCTGTGCTTCAGGTTCATGAGATCACATGTTATCTGGAAAATTATCTACTTTACTTCTTGCTTCTTTCTAAGGAGGCTTGTTTATTTTGTTCTTTCTTTGTCTGTCCACTTACCTCTTGGCTAATTATCTTCATGGAACATTTCATAGATCTTATTTGAAAAAAAAAAATCCTCTTTTTTTTCTGAGTAGTTCTCAAAATTCCAAATAAAAAATCCAAACACCTGATACTGAAACAGTGGAAATCATTAACTGTCTTCCTTTCTTGCCAGGCATCCTTCGCATACAGTGATGAATTAAGCAAACATGGCCACTGACTGACAAAAAGTGGTCCAAGTACCAGACAGTTAAGTTTGGATGTATTAAAACACTGATGCTTGGAATAATCCTGTTTGCTTGCCTTTTTATGCATCATCAATTCTGAAATATTTAATGATAAAATGTTAATGTACACTGTATGTCATAAAGTTAATAACAAAGGGAGACTTACCAAATGAGAAATCATGAAGCTAGAGATCTCTTAAGGTGGGTTGCAGACTTTAGTCTCTGTTGCTCATGTGACTTAGACTTATTTTCCCTACATTGTCAATGGAAAGCAAGACAAATAATAGAAGTTATCAGCTTATCATTTGGGGGATGCTCAATAATGTTTCTCTGCATAGCAAGAGAAGAAGAAAAGTACTTCAAATCTACAAGGCTAAAGTCTAGTGTTAATCTCATTAGCTAAATGACTGCAATGAATTGATTTTTGCTTCTTTCCAGAACTGGTCAATTAGCAAGTAGTTTTTAGGTGCCTATTATGTGTCAGGCATTGCGCTAGGCACAGAAGGTATAAAGAAAATGAATAAAACATCCTCCTACTCATAAGGAGTTTGTATCCTAACAAAAATATTGTTATCCATAGCTCTTCCCCTCTCATAAGTATCCAAACATTTTGAAGTTGAATTTAGATGATTTTACAGGAGATGACTTTTGAATGAATTCTAAGAAAACTGAAAACATGGTAAAAGCCAGTATCACTGACTGAAATCAATTGAGTTTTAAAGCCTTTTCATTCTTGTATATTGCTTCTCCCACTCAAAAATAGCATGTCATTTCATCAATAGACTAGTAAACTTCCCCATCAGTACTATTTTTTTCTACTTTATTGCTTCTAAATCAAATGTTGAAGGATATTGCTGAATCCTCATATCTATAATGCCCTGGCCTTTTATCCATAGCCATCTAATTATCCCCGGCATCTTTTCTAATACATCCAGATTCTCATCCTAACAAATATTTTCCTTGTTGAATTTATGTAGTCCACTCTCCCTGTTGCTTGTGTTTTTCCCCACAGTAAATACCATGACCTGTTTTGAGAAACATGAGGAAGCAAAAGTTATCCCCTTCCTCTACAGACATGTTAAAAAAAAAACTAAACTTTACCATGATTATTTAGAAATAATCCAAGTTCAGAACTATTTGTTTTTTTTTTAAATTTTAGGAATCATGCTTCAAATTTCTTTAACTGATTTTTAGCCTTTCTACTCCTCTGGTGGATAAATTTTTTTTTGGCTTCTAATAGGCCTCCCCAGATATTTTGTTTAGCTTTTCATAGACTAAGACAATTGCCTAGATAATTCAGTTCCCTCTCTCTGGTCATCCCTAAGCAAGATTTTAGGTAAAAACTTGCTTTCAGGTCTTTTGAATGACTTTTGAATTCATCTTTCTTTTTCACTTGCCTTCTGCTACTATAGTGATCTTGGGCAAGGTCCAGGTTGTTTTGTTGTTGTTGTTTAGTTGTTTTTTAGTTGTGTTAAACTCTTCTTGACCCCTTTTGGGGTTTTCTTGGCAGAGATACTGGAGTGGTTTGCCATTTCCTACTCCAGATCATTTTACCTATGAGGAAACTGAGGCAGACAAGGTTAAATAACTTGCTCAGGGTCACACAGCTAGTAAGTGTCAGAGAACAAATTTGAACTCATATCTTCCTGATTCTAGGCCAAGTGTGCTATCCATTGTGCCACCTAGATGCCTCTAGTGTCCAGGTATGTGGCTGTAAATATTTAATAACCAGTTCTTCACAAAAAAAGACACACTTTTTAGTTGAATCTGCATCATTAGCATTTTCTCCATCATGTTATTAAGTCAATCAAATTAAAAAACCAAGCCCTGATTTCACAAGATGTAAATGCTCATACATAAAATTTAACAAATTGGCTCCCCAGAGTCAGCATCAACGAGCTCCAGAATACCTGTATCAGGATCCTTCTTGTACTGTATCTATGACTGCACCATCTGAGTAGTGCTTCATGCTCTTGACTTTGCCTGTTCTACTCCTATGTCAAAAGTCAGCTCTTCCATGTCCCTGGGACTTGGGACCATGACTTTTCATTTACATAACAGTTTAACTTGTGAAACAATTTCTGTGTGCAGATATTTCATTAGTTTAATGAAAAAGCTATACTTTCATAGTAACATTTTGCTGTAGCACCTTTCAGAATGGAAAGACTTTTAAATGAGAAGACTTCTGGAAAGACAATTCCTTAGTCAAAATAGTATTTCTAATGGTAGGACTTTTAGCCACTGTTTAGCAGTAGATAAACTTTAGTTACTCTTCACCCCCTCAGATTATATAGTTTGTGTAAAAACTGGGTACTAAAAATAAGAAGCTATAATACTGATACCTTCATCATTTGTATTAAAGTGGGGGAAAAAAAGAAGAAAAGAAGCCTTTTCCTCTTTCTCCCTTTGTTCTTTCATAAGAATTATCTGAATTCTATATAGTGGATTTCATGTTTCCATTTTTTAATGAAATCTATTCTTATGGAATACTTGATGCTTTACATGCATTTTCCCCATCATTGATCATGATGTTAAATGATGCAAATCTAATCTTCAGTTTTTTAAGGTTAAAAAAAAAGAATAACAAAGTAAGAATTTATATTTATTCTGTGAATGTACATTGTTTTTTTAGGACTGAGATATTTTCCCTTATATAAATGTAATAGTTTAATTAAATTAGAAAATGAGTATTCATTTTCATTTTTTAAAATCATTGTGAGCTTATGTTGTTTAAATTCTCATCCACCTTCTAGTTTACCTTCCTTGTATTTTTACATAATTGATGTGATTTAGAAAACTTAATTGTGTTTCTTCTGACAGTATATTTCTCTTGCATTTGACCTCACAGTTGGATGTATTTGTTGTAAAGATGAGCAACAATA
Organism: Phascolarctos cinereus; assembly: GCF_003287225.1. Classification (NCBI taxonomy): domain Eukaryota; kingdom Metazoa; phylum Chordata; class Mammalia; order Diprotodontia; family Phascolarctidae; genus Phascolarctos; species Phascolarctos cinereus. The sequence goes on along the minus strand of NW_027555958.1, from coordinate 201,038,233 downwards.
ATATTTCTCTTTTTAAACAGGAAATATCTGTGCAGATGTGCAATGTAGCATGGATTATGATACCTTCTATGCATGGCATACGCCTACACTTCTTTACCTGTCTTCTGTAAATATAAAGTGCTATATTCTTTTATAGTAGCTAGTAAGTGTCTGGAAAGTAAAATGGAGTTGACGCATTATATATGTTAAAATACTGTAGTCCTGTGTAATGTAAGACATTACATGTTTGGATAGTATCATAAAGCAGTGGGCAAGTATTTATAAACTCTACAAGTAAAAAAAACTCTCCCTTTTTTCCCACTTCAAATATCTTTTAAGATTTGTTTTCCAAAAAGCAATATATAAAGCCTAAAAAGAAAAAAAGTTACAGTGTTCAATCATTTATACATCTAATAAGAATACACAATAATTTATGACATATAAAAAATACATGACCGGCCACTTTATTTTTCCTCAAGCAATATCCATATTCAGAAACAATGATTTCAATATTTTATAGTGGTTTACTCTTCCCATTTCTCTATTGGGTGCCTAACCCTTCTAGAGTCCTGGTCTTCTAAGGGAGCACAAAACCCCACATCAAGGAGAGAGGCAGCAGACAGCAACAAGAGAGGTGAGTGCAGTTGATGTCAACAAATTAGGGGAAAGGGGTTTTCCAAACAGCTGTCAATCTGCCTCTTTCCTGTCTTCCTTCAGGGACTCTGAGAATTCTGTTGTATCTGTTTCACCTGCTGGGCAGATCATAGATCTCAGAATCATAGAACTTCAATGCATACCTAAGCACAAATCCCTACTATAACATTCTCAACTAATAGTTAGTCATCCATCCTTTGCTTGGTGATTTCCAGTGAGGACAGTTCATTCTCAAAGCTGTCCATTCCATTTTTGAAGAGTTCTAATTGTTGGGAAGTTTTTCCGTTAATAAATATTTTTGAGTGAATAAACGGATGAAGGGAGGAAGGAAGGAAGGGAGGAAGGAAGGAAGGAAGGAAGGAAGGAAGGAAGGAAGGAATAAAGAGACTCAGAAAATTAATAAAATCTGTGCTAGGTGAAGATTTTACCAGGGTTAGTAGGTCAGCACTGAATTTAAAGTTCCAGTCTCAGTTCCGTTATTTATGCCACAGATGACTTCACCTGTGCAAGTAACTTTAGTTTTTTAATCCTCAGTTTCTTCAATTGCGTGAAGTGAGAATAAAATCTGTACAGATAACTTTATTAAGGTTGTTGGGAGAATACTTTACAATCGGTGAATGAGTAGATGGATGTCAAATATTATTTGTTTTATGATTACTTCATTTTATTTGGAACTACACCCAAAGCTATAAAAATGTGCATATCCTTTGACCCAGCAATAGCACTTCTAGGGCAGTATCCCAAAGAGATCATACAAACAGAAAAAAAGACCCACATGTACAAAAATATTTATAGCAGCTCTTTTTGTGTGCCAAAGAATTGGAAATTGAGAGGATGCCCATCAACTGGGGAATGGCTGAACAAGTTGTGGTATATGAATATAATGGAATACTATTGTGCTATAAAAATGATGAATAGACAGATTGCAGTAAAACGTGGTAAGACTTGTATGGACTGATACTGAGTTAAGTGAGCAGAGCCAGGAGAACATTGTACACAGTAACAGCCACATTGTGTGATGACTAATATCGATTTCCTTGAAGATGCTGTCCACACTGTTTTTTCATTGTGGTTTTCAGGTACATCAATAATTTTTTAATTGTCTCTCCTGGATCTATTTTCCAGGTCAGTTATTTTACCAATGAGGTGTATTATATTTTCATCAATTTTATTCATTCTTTTGTTTCTCTTTTACTGATTCTCACTCTCTCATAGTCATTAGCTCCCACTTGCCCAATTCTAATTTTTAACATTGTTTTCTTCTATTAGATTTTGTACCTCCTTTTCCATTTTCCCAATTTTACTGTTTTAAGAGTTCTTCTCCTCAATGAGTTTTTGTATGCCCTTTTCTATTGAGCCAATTCTGCTTTTTAAGGAGTTGTTTTCTTCAGTGTACTTTTTTTTGTCCAGTTGGCCAATTGTATTTTTAGGGACTTGTTTTCTACAGTTAATTTTTGCCCTTCCTTTTCCAAGTTATTGACTCTCTCTTGCATGACTCCCATTTTTTCCCCCAATTTTTCTTCTACCTCTCCTATTTGACTTTTAAAATCCTTCTTGAGCTCTTCCAGAATGTCATTTTTGAGCTTCAGACCAGTTGATATTTCCTTTTGGGGTTTTGGATGTAGGTCTGTTGACAATGTTGTCCTCTTCTGAATTTCTGCCTTGATCTTCCCTGTCCCCATAATAAGAATCTATTGTCATTTTATGTTTCTTTTTGTTTGTGGTATTCATTTATTTCCTGACCTTTACCAAAAATAAAATTGAGATCTCCTACTGGGGAGCAGGGGGCACTGACCCAAGGTTTTTGTGCTGAGAGCCTGGGACCTGATCACTGGCTTTGTGTGCTGGGGCCTCAGATGCTCACAATTGGAGCCTATAGGGTTCTGGCAACTTACCTGGTGTTGGGCTAAAATCAGCAACACTGGAGCTCTAGGGGTAGGGATGGGGAATCTGGTCCCTGGAGGAAGCCTGCTCACCTGGGCCTTTCAATCCTTTCTTTGTCTTCTGCTCACCTAGGCCCTGCTGCTGCAGGATGTTTCTCCACCTGGAGCTTTCTCTCTTGGAGTTGTGCTTCCCAGAGTTTTGCTGAGGCATTGGGAAACTTTGCTGCTGGAGAACATCATGACATATGATGGTTTTCCAAGCTAGTTTCCACTGGTTCGCCTGTTGTACTGAGGCACTCAGGGATCCTGTTGTTGGTGTCTGCCTGCTCCACCACACTGCAGTTCAGGCATATTGAGGTGAGGCTTTCCATTGGCTTCCTTGAACACCTCCAATTCTGTACTGCTTCCCTTCCCCCAGAGCAAGAAGGGCCTTTCACGTTAATCCCCCAAGCTTCCTATGCTACGAGACTGATGCAGCCCATCTTTCTGCTGGTTCAGCTGTTCCAGGTTTTTCTTGAGGCTATATTTTCTTGGCTTTCAGTGGTCAATAAGGGAGGGTAAGAGTGACTTACTTCTTATTCCTCCATCTTGTATCCTGGAATTGGGGTCCAGAAACAGTTTCTAACATTTGTTTTTAAACTTTGAGTTCCAAACTCTCTCCCCTCCTCCTTTCTTACCCACCTTCATGGAGAAGGCAAGCAATTTGATATAGGTTATACATCTGCAGTCATGCAAATATTCCATAATAGACATGCTGTGAAAGACAAATTTTATTTCCCTCCATCCTATCCCAGACCACATTTCTACTCTCTCCATTGTCCCTGCTCAGAAGTGTTTGCTTGTGATTACCCTCTCCCCCAATCTGCCCTCTCTTCTATCATTGCCCTTTCTCTTATCCCCTTCCCCAGCTCCCTATTTTCCTGTAGGGTGAGAGAGATTTCCATACACAATTGAGTGTGAATATTATTCCCTCCTTAAGTCAAATATGATGAGAGTAAAGTTCACTCATTCACTCATTCTCACCTCTTCCCTCTTCCCCTCCATTGCAAAATATTTTTTCTGTCTCTTTTATGTGAGATAATTTACCCCCATTCTAACTCTCCCTTTCTCCTTCTCCCAGTATATTCTTCTCTCACCCCTTAATTTTCTTTTTTGGATATCATCCCTTCATATTCAATCACCCTGTGCCCTCTGCTATATATATGTATATATGTGTGTGTGTATGTGTGTGTGTGTGTGTGTGTGTGTGTGTGTGTGTGTGTGTGTACCCTCCAACTACCCTAATAATGAGAAAGGTCTCATAAGTTACAAATATCATCTTTCCATGTAGGAATGTAAACAGTTCAACTTTAATAAGTCCTTTATGATTTCTTTTTCTATGCTTCTCTTGAGTCTTATATTTGGAAGTCAATTTTTCTATTTAACTCTAGCTTCTCAAGAATGCATTGAATTCTTCTACATCATTGAATATAAACTTTCCCCCCTCATTGATTACACTCAGTTTTGCTATGTTGGTGATTCTTGGCTGTAATCCTATCTCTTTTGATCTCTGGAATATCATATTCCAAACCCTCTGATCCTTTAAGGTAGAAGTTCCTAAATCTTGTGTTATAATGATTGTGATTCAGCAATACTTGAATTGTTTCTTTCTGGCTGCTTGCAATATTTTTTCCTTGACATGAGAACTCAGGAATTTGGCTATAATATTCCTGGGAGTTTTGTTTTGGGGATCTCCTTAAGGAGGTGATTGGTAGATTCTTTACATTTCTATTTTACCCTCTGATTCTAGAATATCTGAGCACTTTTTCTTAATAATTTCTTGCAAGATGATGTCTTGGCTTTCTTTTTCTTTAATCATGGCTGTCAGGTAGTCAGATAATTTTTAAGTTATCTCTCCCTGATCTATTTTCCAGGTTAGTTGTTTTTCCAATGACATGTTTCACATTCTCTTCTATTTTTTTCCATTTTTTTGGTTTTATTTTATGTCTTTTTCAAAATTCCTATTAAGAGTCATTAGCTTTCATTTGCTGCATTTTAATTTTTAAGGAATTATTTTCTTCAGTGAGCTTTTGGGTCTCCTTTTCCATTTGGCCAATTCTGCTTTTTAAGGCATTCTTCTTCTCTTTGGCTTTTTGGACCCCTTTTGCCATTTGGTCTAGGCTATTTTTTAAGGTGTTATTTTCTTCAGCATTTTTCTGATTCTCCTTTAGCAAGCTGTGACTAGTTTTTCATGATTTTCTTGCATCACTCTCATTTATCTTCCCAATTTTTCCTCTACTTCTCTTACTTGATTTTCAAAATCCTTTTTGAGCTCTTCCATGGCCTGAGACCAATTCATATTTTTCTTGGAAGCTTTGGATGTAGGAGCTTTGACTTTGTTGTCTTTTTCTGGTTGCAGTTTTGATCTTCTTTGTCACCTGAGTAAGATTCTATAGTCTGAGTATTTTTCTGCTGTTTGTTCATGTTCCCAGCCAATTACTTAAGTTTTAAACTCTTTGTTAAGTTAGGGGTCTGCTTCTAGTGTGAAGGATGTACTGTCCCAAACTTCAGGATTTTGTGCAGCTGTTTTCAGAGATACTTCTAGGGACCTATAAGTTTTCAGTTCTTCCAAATTAGTATGATCTAAGGAGAGGTGCTTACTCCTTTCCTGGCCTGTGCTCTGGTATGTGAGTAACCACAAGCACTCTTTTCTGTCTTGGAACTGTGAAGAAGGTTCCCTCTCCACTAAGTGCCACAAGCTCTGCTATGGCAGTGCTCCTCCTCCCTCCAGGACCACCACCAAGACTGTGGCCCAATCCAGTCATAGGCAAAGCAAGAGAATTCTGCCTCAATGCCAACAAAGAGATCCCTGTAATCCCCCTCTGTTCAGCTACTCAATCCCCGCCACTGTCTGTGGGCCTAAAGGTCTGGAAGCAGCTGCTGCCTCTGTGGCTTCCTCCCTGGGGCTGCACTCCTCTCTCACCCAGGTCTGACAAACCTTTCCTGCTGACCTTCTAAGTTGTCTTTGGTGTTTGTCAGTTGAGAAGTCTGGAAACCACCACAGCTCCACCTGATTCAGTCCCCTGAGGCCTTCTCCAGGTTTGCCGGGCCCCTCTCTTTGCCAGCATGACCCACACTGAACTGCATCCTATCCCAGCCCGGCACAACAGATCTTTCCTGTCAACCATCCAGATTGTCTTGGGCTAGAAATTTGTCTTTTTATGGATTTGGCTGTTCTAGAATTTGTTTAGAGTAATTTTTGCCAGTATTTGGAAGAGTTTTGGGGAGAGCTCAAGCAAGTCTCAGGTTTTATTCTGCCATCTTGGCTCCTCCCCTGGATATGTGTTTTTAATAGAATCAAGAAAATCAATTACTAATGTATTAGAGATTAGTTGTAGCAATAATAGTAGTAGTAGTAATACTAGAAGTAGTAGTAGTTAACATTTATATAAAGCTTACTACAGGCCAGGCACTATGGGAAACACTTTTATAAATATTATTTCATTTGAACCTCACAACAACCCTGGGAGGTATATGTTATTGTGCTCATTTCACAGAAGAGGAAATCGAGGCAAATAGGGATTAAGTGAATTGCCCAGGGTTACACAATCTCTGAGGCCAGATTTGAGCTCATGTCTTCCTGACTCCAGACCTGGTGATCTTTCCACTGTACTACCTAGCTCCCTGTAATAATATACAATACATATGTAAAAATAGAGTGATTCAGTGAAGAGAGAGTAGGAGCCAAATAGACTTCCTGATATGAAGTTCACAGTTGCTTAAAGTGCATGGCTGATTTTTCACCTCTCCATGCCATTATTCCTTGGCTTTCCAATTCTAAAAACAGATATTGTGTTTTTGGACTTCCTATGGAAGGACCTATATATCTGGGACCATGTTAGGGCATAGTAGATTGATGGTCTCCAATCACAACTTCCTGCTTCCTCTTCCGGCAAGAATGAAAGTCTCCCTTGGAGAAGGAAGGGAAAAGAATAGGCTAGACATTTCTGTCCTATCTCCCTTTGAGCCACACTGCAACACCCCCCAAACACTACACATGAGAGAGCCCCTGACTACACATAAGCCTCTCTTCATGTGAGATCTCATCTATAATTCATCTATCTTTTTGTGTATACTTCTACATATAGCTATGTATACATATGTTTGGTTATTTACATCTATATCATCTATCTATACACATATAATGAGAAACATCCCTTAGATAGCTGCCACAAAGGGGCTAGTGACAGTAATATGCCTACTTTACATGATATAAATTCTTTCAAAACAAAAATTTTTTAAGGTTGAATTCCATTATCAATTAGGTACTTTTTGTGTAGAAATATGGCCACAAGTATTGATTTACAAAGTACAGAGAGAGAGAGAGAGAGAGAGAGAGAGAGAGTTATTTGAGAAAAAATTAATTGAGAAGCCCTATTATACATTGGGAGGTAAATATAGATGATATATATAGATATATAGATATATAGATATATATATAATACATGTATATATACATATATATATATCCATATCGATATATATCTATATCAATATCTATTACTCTATTTATCTGTCTGTCTGTCTGTCTATCTATCTACCTATCACCAGTTGCTGATTTGTTTGATGGAGGAAATTTCCATAGTGCTATTTGACTACATCCATGAAATCACAGGTCCAGACCCCCACCACCAAAGAAATAAATAATTTGCCAAGAAGATGAAAACATATATATCTATGTAATATTTATGTATGCATCTATGTATATATGCTTGAATGCGTGTATGTGTGTATGCATATGCATTTGTCATAGAACTAGAAAGGACTTTTAAGAATCACCTGATCTAGCCATTTCCTTTTACCTTGATTCCATTTTATTTTTATAAAAACAGAAGCTCATAAAGATTAATTGATCAACGTAATATAGCTAGTTAGTAACAGACAAAAGACTGAAGTCCAGCTCTCCTAACTACTAGGCAGGTGCTGTTTTTATTACACATACTATACCATCCTAATAATCATCCCAGCATGTCGTCATCTCTTCTGGTTCCATAAAGTTGAAAACATTCCTTTTTTTTCTGGTTAACATGGACATGTAAATGTTATACTTCTCCAGATTTGTATATATCACTGACTTTAAAAATACTATCTCCTCTATTGCCTATCAGCAAATATGTCAAAAAGGCTAATTAAGTTCATAAGAAAAGAATATCATTAATTAAGTTTCATGAAAAAAGAAAGAATTATCTAAAAATTATTTAAATTATTTTGTCTAATCTTAGGGGAAGAAAATGTGTACTTTTGATCATCTCCCTGAAAGTTTCTGAAACATTGGTTTAATGACGAGGAAAGGAAATCTATGGCTGGATTGAAGATTAATATGCACAAGGCCTAATCATGCATTTTATCAAAAATGGAAAGTGTTATGATGAATTTTAATGGTTACTTAATGCATCTTCCCAGGCCAATGGATCCACGATCAGAAGAAATAAAAGGAAAGGTACGGTCAAAACAACATTTTGAATGCTCCATCAAATGGTACAATCTCATCCTCTGCTGAACCACAGAAAGGCTTTGACAGAGTGAGATATTGCTGCAGAGATTTTTAATATAAATATTTCCTCCTAAGGGAGACAGCACAGAAGGGTGTGTGTCAGGCCAGCCACAGAGTTTGAAAGATCTAGATTCAATTCCTGCCTTTCAAACATAAACTCAGATTACCCTACACAAGTCATTTAACCTTTCAGTTTCCCAGACATCTCCCTAATATGAACTATAAACAAGTTGCTGATTTCCTTTGGTTGAGATAGTTTGCACAGTATGATTTAACCATATTGATGAAATCACAGGTCAGGAACCCCACCACCATTTTTTTTAAGTATTCCAAAAGAGAGTAGATAGGTGGTGCAGTGGATTCAGCACTGGCCCTGGAGTCAGGAGGACCTGAATTCAAATCTGACTTGAGATACATAACACTTTCTAGCTATGTGACTCTGGGCAAGTCACTTAACCCCAATTGCCTTACCAATATGTATGTTGAATGTTAATATAGCACTGGGATGAAAAGCAGGGATCTGACTTCAGAAAACATGAGAAATGAAAATTAGTTAAATATAAATTTTCCATAGTAATAAGTACAATAAGCAAGATATTGCTGAAGTACTTTGATTACAAAGTATCACAGAAACTCCAAATCAGAAGATACCTCAAGACTACTAATTCAGCCCACAATGGGACAGGAATTTTAATAATTTTAAAAGTATTCAAATGCACTTAAGTAAACAAAAAATATAGTACATGAAAGAAATTTATTTTGATAACTCAGGGGTGTTAAAGGAGTAGAGGGGAAGGTAGACATAGGTGCCATTATTAGCAACAGTTGACTGTTTTAAGAAAACCAAATAACGACAATCCAAAGTATTGAAAAAAAACTCTACAAAATGCTCTTTGCCATTCAGAGCTTTTATTGGCACAACCTAAAATTCCAGAAGATGGAGAAATTACTAGATAATGAAAAAACACGTGAAGAAAACAAAATGTGACACTCTGCACCATGAAATGTCTAGTGTGGAAAGAAGCAACCAAAGAAAACATATCAGCTGACCAGAAATTGGACAGCAGAGGCTGTGTTGAATTTTCAGTTATAGGAATACTTCACTTTTCCACTCATTCTCAAAAGAATAAGTAATGTCCTTTAAAATTACAACATGTAATTTTGTTCTGCTAAATATGAAAGGAAAACTCTAAGAAATGGGCAAGAAATATGGACAGAAATTTATAAACTAATTTCCTTTCACTGATATCCCTATGTCTGATGGAAGAATCAGCAAACTATGGCTAGAATGCCAAATGGCTTACCCGTTTAGAAATGAGTGTTTGACAATTGAGCTTAGTGCCTAATTAACAAGAATAATTTCTTAGAAGGACCTAACAGAAAGTATCCAATCCTCTTTTGCCATACTTGGCATACCCTAAGTGAATTACTCCCAAACCTTGCCCCTACTTCACTGGCATCACCACCACCACCACTATCTTTAAGGTTCAAGATGTACTGGCTAAGGCTTTGCTACAGTCAATTGTCCAATGCAAATTCGAAATAAGGGCAAAGTTGAGCAGAAACTGACTAAATAATAGGGTGATGTATCATAGGTTGGTAATAGGAGTGGTAAGGCTGGGCAAGAGGGAGGGGTAGAGAATGAAGTAAAGTCTTTATTAGGATTGAAGAAATCTCACTGGTTATTAACCCAGAACAAGCTAGTTGTTGCCAACACTAACACCACTATTAAATTTTGCTTTCTGAAGATTCACCAACAATGGCTCAACCATGTAGGGAACAATTGTGTTGTGCTCAAGTGAAAGTTTTTCTCTTTCAGCAAGAAAGAAGCAGAATGAATGTTCTATGCATAAGAGGGTAAGAGTCTATGAGGGCTGACTTATTCCCATGAGATGGGGACATGGGACCAGATCATTCTTATTTTAATAAAAATCTCTCAAATTATTATGTTTATATATCAAATTTCTAGTATGTTCTTAAGATGTAGGAACTCCTTCTTCACCAATGTGCACCACAACCTATCTACATGTTAGTAGATAAATTTTAGAGTAGCTTAATACTCAGATAAGTTAATTTGCCTATAATGCCACAATTTCAGAGGTGAAATTTGAACCCAGGTGTAACTGATGCCAAATTCAACATGCTATCCATTATACCATGCTGCTTCTCCCATTAAAATGCAATGAAATTAGTATGAATTTACACAGTCTGTTTAATGCCCCACATTACTCAAATCTGAGTGCAGGACTTCCTTAAAACAGTTATGATGTTAGTGTCCTGTTAAACCTATCATGACAACAGGTCTTTAATATAGACTTGAAAGGGAACTTGAAGTAGGAATAAGTATGTACTAAATACTTACTATATGCCAGACACTATGCTAAGTGCTTAAGAACTATGATTTCATTAGATACTTACAAAAAGAGCATGAAGTAGGTGCTATTATAACCCCATTTTTTCAGTTGAAAAAAATGAAGTAAACAGAGAGTAAATGACTCACCCAGGGACATACTGCTAAAAGAAATCTCAGGCTAGCTTCAAACTCAAATCCTCCTGATACCAGGAACTATGCTGTATCCACTATGAGCCCTAGCTATTAACATTTTATTGTTGCTCTGTTTATAAACTTAACAAAACAAATATTCCATTAAGGTATTTCATTTCTACTATAAATGCAAAAATAGATAAATTAGCCAGGACTGTAATTTCATTCTAATATATCAATAATTAATATATTCCAACAATTTCACCTATAGCATCTCCCCAATCCAACAAAAAATACAAAAGATAAACTTTTTTCTTATCCATACAATTCCACTTATGAATATAAATGATCTCTCTCTCTCTCTCTCTCTCTCTCTCTCTCTCTCTCTCTCTCTCTCTCTCTCTCTCTCTCTCTCTCTCTGTCTCACCTCTCAGTTTAAAGTCCTGAAGACTTTTGAAAATGCCATTTTATGGTACCTAATCCCCATTTTGAAGTGTTTACTACTTTCTACATGGATGGAGCTTCACTCTTATACCCTGTTTTTAATCTTTTTAAGGATTGAGGAAATGACAAATCTTAGGAAATTGCTTCTAGTCTTTCATAATAGAGTTTAGAAATATATAGCTATCTTTACATTCTGCTTTTCTATTTTGTGCCCCTCCCAGTGTTTCCTGAAGGCCTCAGAGGTATTATTAGCCTGTGAAAAGTGAGTGCAGGAGTGATCCAGTGCTTTTAAATCTTTTTAAGAAAATCAGTTTATAAATTTTTCTTCATACTTCTTGCCAGTTTTTCAGAGTTTCCTATCATCTTAAGAAGAGTATAATTGAATGTTGTAACTTTAGAGGACATCACTTATTTTAAGGGTGAGTGGAAAAGTGAGGTGTTCCTGTAACTGAAAATCCAACTTTTAAAAAAATATCAACATGAACATCACTGTACAATGCAATGCCTAACTATGTTTCATTTTCAAGTGAAAAGAAAAACAACGACAAAAGAGAAATCTATTTAGGTACAACTTATTTAGTGATGGGACTTGAGTTCTGCCTTAGCACCTGGGCTATAGCTAAAAAGTGTATGTGTCTATGTCCAGAGTATGAGGAAGCAGTTCGAGACACCCCAAAGTGTCAGATGAGTACAAGGTATAGAAGTATGGACAGTTATAGAAAGTAAAAACAGGATATAAAATAAGTTTAGTGCACTCAACCCTGCTGTATTTATGCTCTAGATGTTTTTTTTCAATATTTGTTACTTATTTATTTTTTACATTTTTACATTTTGAGTTCCAAATTCTGTCCCTCTCTCCTGTCCCTCCCCAACCAATGGAGAGATCTAGCAATATGATATATATTAAAAGTGCAAAATAGTGTAAAACATATTTCCATATTAGCTGCAACCCACCCCCCAAAAAAAGAAAAAAATAAAGGAAGTAAGAAATCTATACTTCAATTTGCACTCAGAATTCACCAGTTCTTCCTCTAGAGGGGAATAGTATTTTTCATAATGAGTCTCTTGGAATTTTCTTGGGTAATTCTATTGATCAGAACAGCTAAGTCATTCACAGTTCATTAGCATTACAGTATTGCTGTTGGTGTGTAGGAAGATCTCCAGGTTCTGCTATCTTTACTTTGCATTAGTACATATGACTCTTTCCATGTTTTTTTTTTTTCTGAAACCATTCCCCTTGTCCTTTCTTATAGCACAACAGTACTCCATCATATATGCCATAACTTGTTCAGCCATACCCCAATAGATGGGCATTCCCACAATATATAATTCTTTGTCACCACAAAAAGAATTACTGCAAATATTTTTGTACATATAAGCCCTTTTCCTTTTCCTTTGATCTCTTTGGGGTGCAGACTTAGTGGTTTTGCTGGGTCAAAGTGTATGCACAGTTTTATAGCCCTTTAAGAATAATTTCAAATTTTTCTCTAGAGTGATTGGACCACTTCACAACTCCACCTACAGGTTATTAGTTTATCTATTTGCCGTCATCCATTATATCACTTGTTATTTCTGATAGGTGTGAGGTAGTATCTCAGAGATGTTTTAATTTGCATTTTTCTAATTAATAGTGGCAGATCATTCTTTTCATATGACTATAGATTGCTTTGGTGTCTTCTTCTGGAAACTGCCTGTTGATATCCCTTGACAATTTGTCAATTGGGGAATTAAAACAATCCACGATTCACACTCCTCCAGTATCAAGGGCTATAGACATGTGACAACAAAACTGGCCAAGTTTTATCAGTATTTCAGTGTGTCCCCCTACAGAATCAAGGTTCTTTTACACTGTACCAGCAGGCTCTGAGACCTGGTAGTTCTTAATTAACTGGAAAAGATTCAGGTCCAGGTCCAAAAATTGACTCTGTGTATATTAGCTTAGCTAAGTTCAATGAGGGATCACCAGAAGATTGGACACCAGAAAACAATGTATCTGGTGCATAGTAATTCATGAAGTGGCTTAATCTAGTGGATAGAGAGCCAGTCTCAGAGTGCAAAAAAAGACCTTGTTACAGTTTTGTTTCCTACACAGAGAGGCAATGGGATTCTGGGCAAGTCATTTTACTTCTCATTGAACCAGACAACTTTCTATGGTTTTAAGTGCTTAATCTGCTTGATTAAAGGAAATTCAAAACCAGGTGTTCCCTACACTGTAGAAATTATGGGTATGGGGTGGAGGGGGAATCAAGATAACAATCTAGCAATTCACCTTAACATAATAAGGAATTCTGATCTGCATTGTTAGAAGAAATGCTTCTCCAAACTAATGAATGGATACTTTGAAATACTAGAGTGTACACATATGAGAATTTGAGATGTAGCATTGTGTATTAGAGGGTTAGACTTAGAATCAGGAAGAACTGAGTGTAAATTCTGCCTTAGCACTGTGATGTCACTATGAAATTTAGCTATTCCCTAAGAAATCTAATGAAAAGGTCTTATATTTACAAAAAAAAATTATAGTAGCTCCATCTATTTGAGAAATGATATTTAATATAAAAACAATTTTGAAGCACTTAATGACTCATGTTAATACAATGATCAATTATGTCTCCTAAGAACTGATGAAGCAAATGCTACCTACCTCCTGTCAGAAAGGATATGGACTAAATATATAGAATTAAAGGTACCTTTTCAGACAAGGTTAATATGTAAATTCATCTTAATCTACTCTGCATATTCACTGAGAAGGTTTTTGTCTTTTTTCTTTCCCCACTCCCTAGGTTTTGTGTGGCAGTCCTCTGGTACTCAATTCAATGCAAACCTTTATTGCAAGCAATGGGGAAGAAAATGAAGAAGAAAAAGGAAATGAGGATCCAGCATATAATTCAAGTGTACACACTAACATAGAGTGTAACTCATGTAAAGGCAGCATTACATTGGGTAGCACAGAGACATAGGTCCATTCATCAGAAAGAGAGTGTTCCCACGTGTTCTGAAGGTGGGGAATCTTATATTCCCCAGGTCTCCTTTCTTTCTCTATTTTCTTATTTGGTATTGTCAACCTGAATTTTAATGAAAATAGTCAATACCACAAAAAATGGAGTTCTTTAATAACGGCAAGTGAGTTGCAGCTCTGGGTGCCACACAGCAAGTACTGGGGTTCCCCAAGAGGTGAATGAAAACAGGGTTTATATAGGGTGCTAAGGCAGAGAGAATGACTAGGCTGCATGTGGGAGAGGTTAGGCATCTTACAGTTTCATAAGGTAAGTTGTTTTACATAACAAGCAAAAATCTATTAAAAAAACAAGTTTGGGAGTCTTTGGAGTGGAGAGTTTGCAAGATCTACAAAATAATCAGAGGCTAGAACTGACAGTCTGGTCAGTCCCAGGCAATTCATTAGCCTAGGAATAGAGACAAGGGCAGCTTCAATCAGTTCGTAATTAGCTGAGTTTGTCATTTCCTCCTCTTGGTTAAGAGGAATTTTGGAATTTTGTTGATGACCAGACCTAAGAGAAATGCCAAAGGTTCAATGTTTTGCTGGAACATGTTGGGTTGGGCACTGCATTTTTTTTCTTTTATTAATTTATTTATTTTTAGTTTTTCAACATTCACTTCTATGAGATTTTGCATTCCAAATTTTCTCCCCATCTCACCCTCTCCCCGCCCCAAGACTTCTTGCATTCTGAATACCCCTTCGCCTTTGCCTTCTATCCCCTTCTATCTAAATGCTGCCTTCCCTTCTATTACCCCCTCCCCTTCTCTTAACCCTTTCCCCTTCTATTTTCCTGTAGGGCAGCATAGATTTCTATACTTCATTGCCTGTATATCTTATTTCCCAGTTGCAGGTAAAAACAATTTTTAACATTTGTTTTTAAAACTATGGGTCCTAAATTCTGTCCCTTCCTCCCTCTCCACTCACCCTCATTGAGAAGGCAAGCAGCTTGATACAGGTTATACTTGCGTAGTCATGTAAAACACTTTCATAGTGGTCATGTTGTGGAAAACTAACTGTATTTCCCTTCACCTTATCTTAGCCACCATTTATTATATACTCTCCTTTGCCCCTGTCTCTCCTCAGAAGTGTTTGCTTCTGATTACTCCTTCCCCCAATCTGCCCATCTTCTATTATCTCCCCTATCCCCTTCCCCACCTATTTTCCTGTAGGGTAATATAGATTTTCATACCCAAATCAGTGTGTATGTTATTTCCTCCTTAAGCCAAATTCGATGAGAATAAGATTCACTCATTCTCTCTCACTTTCCCACACTTACCCTCCAGTGTCTGTTTTATGTGAGATCATTTACCCCATTCTACCTCTCCCTTTCTCCTTCTCCCTGTACATTCATCTCTTACCCCTTAATTTTATTCTCCAGATATCACCCCTTCATCTTCAACTCACCCTAAACCCTCTATCTATCCATCTATCTATCTATCTATCTATATCTATCTATCTATCTAAATTTTTCCTTCCAATTGCCCTAACACAGACAAAGGTCTCATGAGTTACAAATATCATCTTTCCATGCAGGAATGTAAACAGTTCAACCTTAATAAGTCTCTTATGAGTTCTCTTTCCTGTTTACCTCTTCATGCTTCTCTTGAGTCTTCTATTTGAAAGCCAAATTTTCTTTTCAGCTCTGGTCTTTTCATCAAGAATGCTTGAAAATCCTCTACTTCACTGAATGTCCATTTTTTCCCCCTGAAGGATTGTACTCAGTTTTGCTGGGTAGGTGATTCTTGCTTGTATTCTTATCTCCTTTCACCTCCAGAATGTTTTATTCCAAGCTCTCTGGTTCCTTAATGTGGAAGCTGCTAATTCTTGTGTTATCCTGATTGTGTTTCCACAATACTTGATTTTTTTTCTTTCTGGCTCCTTGCAATATTGTCTCCTTGAGTAGGGAAATCTGGAATTTGGCTATAATATTCCTTGGGGTTTTCCTATGAGGACCTCTCTCAAGAGGTAATTGGCAGATTCTTCCCATTTCTATTTTACCCTTTGGTTCTAAAATATCGGGGCAGTTTTCCTTGATAATTTCTTGAAAGATGATGCCTAGGTTCTTATTTTTGATAATGGCTTTCAGGAAGTCCAATAATTTTTAAATTATCTTTCCTGGATCTGTTTTCCAGGTCAGTTTTTTTTTCCAATGAGATATTTCACATTGTCTTCTATTTTTTCATTCTTTTGGTTTTGTTTTGCAAAATCTGGATTTCCCATAAAGTCATTAGCTTCCATTTGCTCCATTCTAATTTTTAAGGAAATATTTTCTTGGGTGAGCTTTTGGACTTCCTTTTACATTTGGCCAATTCTGCTTTTTAAGACATTCTTCTCCTCTTTGGCTTTTTGGACCTCTTTTGCCATTTGAGTTAGGCTTTTTTAAGGTGTTATTTTCTTCAGTATTTTGGGGATCTCCTTTAGCAAGCTGTTGACTTTTTTTATGATTTTGTTGCATTACTCTCATTCCTCTTCTCAATTTTTCTTCTACTTGTCTTACTTGCTTCTCAAAATCACTTTTGAGCTCTTCCATGGCCTAGAACTGATTCATATTTTTCTTGGAGGCTTTGGATGTAGGAGTTTTGGCTTTGTTGTCTTCTGGTTGTATGTTTTTATCTTCTTTGTCACCAAAGAATAATTCTATGGTCTGACTTTTTTTTCTGTGCTGTTTGCTCATGTTACTAGCCAATTACTTGCGTTTTAAATTATTTGTTAAGATAGGGGTCTGCTTCCAGTGGGGAGAATGCAAAGTCCCAAACTTCAGGGGTTTTGTGCAGCTATTTTCAGAGATATTCCTAAGGATCTGTAAATTTTCAGTTCTTCCAAGTGGTATAATTACAGGCAAGGGTTTTACTCCTTTCCTGGCCTGGGCTCTGGTCTATGAGTGAACACAAGCACTCTTTTCTTCTTTGGAACTGTGAGGAGGATTCTCTCTGTACCGCCCCCGCAAGCTCTACCATGCCAGTGCTCCTCCTTGTTCTAGGACTACCACTCAGAACTGTGACCCAGATCCAAGCACAGGCAAAGCAAGAGAGTCCTGCCTCAGCACTAGAAAAGAGATCCCTGCAATACCCTTCTGATCAGCCACTGAATCCCCCCTCAGTCTGTGTGCCGAGAGCTCTGGAAGCAGGTGCTGCCCCTGGGCTGTGCTGTGACTGGGGCTGGGACTGAACTCCTTTATCACTGTCAACTGACAGACCTTTCCTACTGACATTCTAAATTGTGTTTGGCATTTGTGGGTTGAGAAGTCTGGAAACCACCACAGCTGCCCACAATTCAGTCCTCTGAGGCCTGCTCCAGGTTTTCTGAGGCTTGGTCTTTGCCTGTGTACCATGTTGAACTGTGCTCCTCCCCCAGCCAGGGGCAACGGACCTTTCCAATCAACCATCCAGGTTGTCTTGGGCTAAAAATTTGTTTCACCCTTTCTTTGTGTGGGTTCTGCTGCTCTAGAATTTGTTTAGAGCCATTTTTATAGGTTTTTGGGGGTTTGGGGGAGAGCTCAAACAGGTCATTGCTTTTATTCTGCCATCTTGGCTCCACTCCCTGGGTTGGGCAGTTTAGACAGAAAGACAAGATAACCGGGTTTGTGAGGGCAAGGAACACAGAATATTTGCTACACATCCAGTGTCTTGGGAAAGTAGTCTACCCTTGCCATCCTTTGCTTCTTTTTCTGGGTTACTGGGACATCCATTAGCGGATTGGAGCCCTCTTCATGTGAGAGATGTATCCAGTTGTTGACTCACTTCAACTTCACAGCAGGGGATCTAGTCAGGATGACTTGGTAGGGTTGCAGTCTAGGGGTGCTAAGAACCCCAAAAAGACAGGGCAAATGGTACAGATCTGCCTCAGAAGAATTCAACCATTCAAGGCTCATTTCAGTCTGAGACAAAGTTTATTTTGTTGCCAATAGAAGCAGGTGAAATTTTAAGAATCTGCACAATTTAATGGAGGCAAGATGGGCACTTTTATACAGAATGACTGTGGGAAGATCTGGATGGGATTAAGGAGTGGTGAATAGCCTGGGATGGGGTCAGGTGCAGACAATGAGGGCCACAATGAAAGGTCAGTGAAAAGGATTATTGACTGGGAAGGTCTGGGTGCCACAGACTTTGCCAGAGATCTGGGTTCAGGGGCTATGGAGTCCAGTTCCCAATAGCATGGTCTTTTCCTTTTAGGGGTCCAACATGAATCCCATCTGCCATCAATAGGGTCTTTTCCACCTGGGTTTCAAAGAATCATCGTGCAGGTACTTTTCCAATGGACCTAGTCTTGGGGTTCTAACTGTATGGTAGACTGAATCAGGATAGTACCCCTAGAGAAAAAAGACTCAGAGAACAAAACAGTTAAGGTCTCAAAAAGTTTTAAGTGAGTTGCAGCAGTAGGACAGAAGGGAAAACATGGAAGTTGCTCAAACAAATGAAAAGAAGGCTAATTTAAATTTGAACCCCACAGTCTAACACAGTTCCTCATATGTGCTTGGTTTCTAATTATTGAAAAGCATTCAATGAAGAACTTACAGACCTTTGCTATTGACTACAACAGACAGGCATCATTAATGGCATAACCAAAGTTTTGATGTTGATTAAAATGTTTTATTATTATATTATGTTAAAGGCGGTAGACTGCAATCCTATTAAAGCATATAGTAAAGAAATGATTCAGGAACTTTGTATGCACAATTTAATACCCAGCCATTTTCAAGTATTGATTTAAATAAGTTTTGATAAAAGCTTACTCTCCTTTTATGCTCAACAAGAAAGTGTAGAAAAATTCTGAATGTTCTTTGAGTATTTGCTAAATATGAAATTATTTGAACATGCAACATCTCCTCAATCCCTTTGTGGTAATGTACCTTATTTGTCATTGGTGCATAAAGCAATGATGAAATTTAATCTCATCAGCTATTTTGATTTAAAGCTACAATATGCTTTTAGTAGAATTTTTTAATATTTTTATTAGAAATTAATCAGTAATCACATCTTTCATGTAGAAAAGAAAAAAAAATAAGTAAAGATAGAAAGTACCTCATTAAGGATGGCTCTGATATAAGTCACATTTGGTATGAAAACACAGTTTACCTAAAAATGCTATAATAGTAATGATGAGCTCTAGAGGTTTAGGGGTACTCTGACCCTAAGATCACAATATGGGGGTCCTTTCTGAATGAATTCAACCCAAATCTTCTTTCAGCCAGAGAAAAAGTTTATTAGAGAGAAATCATACAGGCCAGACTCTTAAGAAATCTGAACATTAGTGATGCCCATAGGGACCAGATGGCATGACAAAGTCTCAGGGTGGCTAGGGTGGATCTTATAATCACTCAAGTAATTTTAAGTGACCAGAGGAAGGGCTGAGAAGAGGAGCTGGGTGACCAGGGGAGGAGTTTAGGGAAAATGGGAGTGTCTGGATAGGGTCACCCAGGAATAGACAATGAAGGACTAGGCTTTTATCAGAGTAACAAAGAACTAGAAGGAAGAGGTTGATAAAATCAAAGGCGGGATCAAAGACTAGGCTTCTTCCTTAGAATTTCAAGGACAGGCTTCTTACAGAGATAGAGAAAGACCAGAATAGGAATGAAAGATAAGGAAAGGACAGTTGAATGAAGTTTAAGGGTTTTTGTGGCCCATAGACTAATGAGAGCCAAATTATTTTTTGAGAAAGGGACCAAGGTCTGGGCTTGGGCCCATTCTCCATCAGTAACATTATTTAAAAAGTAAATAAATACTATGGAAGTTTGTAAACTGCCAATAAAACAACATTAGTGGAAGGAAGAAGGTTAAAACAATATAAACATCTTAAACTTGGTTGCAAAACCTCTAAGCCTGAAGAACTCAAGTGTTCTAATAGAGGTTTGGAGTGCAACCATCGTAAGAACTTAAAAGTGCCCTGCAGTAGTAGACCATATTGGCTTTAGGATGTTTCTCATTTTAAGAACTGAGGGGAAGGGTGGTCCCAGGCATTTTGCCCTCTACCCTTTCTTTGACTTGTTGCTAGGCTGCTGAAAGACGTTAACACATCTAGTAAAATTTTAAAATATGGTTTCTGAGGAAATGAAATCACTCTTTGTTAATTAGTTGTCTTTTGTATGACAATTTAAAGTCTTTGTCCAAGAAAGATTAAGCAGAATGGTTTCTAAGTAGGATCAAAACCTAGGAATCAGAACTGATCTAGCCAAGGTTATCAGGCATATTTGGAAGGCTGCTGATTTAGAGCCTGGATAGATAATATGAAGAAGTAATCTCAAAGTCAGGAACACCTGGGTTCAAATATCCTTTCGGGGATACTCCTTCAGCATAATAAATGTGTGACCCTAGGCAAAAACATTTGGCTTCTCCATATAAATACGAACAAAATTGTTTTTAATACATCCAAACAAATATAAGGGGAACTTATTTTCTTAATTGATTTTTCCATAGTTACACCTCTGAATCTTGCAGCTCTTAGATATAAGCATTATGAAACCTTATAACACAGCAGCAACAGGAACTGATGCAAATTTATAACAGTGCCCAGATAGTTCTAAGAAATATGACCTCTAAAAATCCAGGTCCAACTTGATGTATAATATGTACAAGGCCCAGTGCTAAGGTGGGTGGACACAACCACCAGAGGACTTCATTTATAATAGGCTAAGCTGTCAAGGCTTCAAAACTCTCAGATTTACATTGAACATGATCTACAGGTCTTAATTTTGGAGTTCAACTAAACCTGGATTTAAAATTTCTGGTATTGGAGATCAATTCCCAATCAGAGTTTGAAAAAATTTCTTTAAAGCAGGTTAAAAAATCAAATTGTAGTCACCCTTTAAATGCCTCTCTGCATAAATTACCCTTCTGACAATTCTGCTTTGAGTGGCAGAGAGAATTGTAAACCTCAGTGCGAGATAAAGGACTTACTCAAATTAATCTGTTGGGGAAGGGAAAGGGAGCAACTGACTATAACCTATACCCTCATCCTCTCACCAGGTTTGGGCAGCAAAGGGGAAGGAAAAAAAAAACAAGTTGCTTTGTACTCTGGAACATATACACACACACACACACACACACACACACACACACAGAGTACATTTTAACACAACTAGTGCTCCACAAGGACAGGTAGAAAGTAAACAGTAGTGGTAAAGATTCTTAAAATAATTTAGCATGCACAAATTAGTCCCTCCCTTTTTGTTTTCTAAGTCCCATCAATTTGTGGCAGACTGTTGGCCTTTTTTAGAGGGGGAGCCTCTTGTCAGAGGAGGGAAACCATTGGGAATCCACATTCCACTCAGGGCTTTCAATCTTTAAGTCAGCAAAATAAAGAGTAAACTCAAAAAGGAAATCCCACCGTGGCCATCAGTGTTGTGGGTCAAATTTAGTTGAATTTTGCCAATTTTTCAAGTAGTGGCAAGTATGTAGTCCATAATTTGAAAACAGAGCTTGGCAGCCATCTTTTTGGTACCTGTTGGAGTGGGCACATATGGGCCATAATTACAAACTGCAGCTGTCCCTTTTTAGGGGGACCTGTCAGAGCAGACCCAAGTTACCAAGTTACCCATGGACATCAAATAAGTAGACCCGCATTAAAGAGCTCTGGAAACTTATGTGAAAAGAGACATGAGTTCTGAATTTGAAAGACTCACTCACCCAGGCCAAGCCAGCAAGTTGAATCCATACTGTAACACAAAGGATTTCTATTGGCACCAAGGACCCAGGGTCAACATGGGGTCTGGTGGGGCTAGGGTCTTCAAATGTCACTGGGGCCTCCAATATGTCAACCTGAATTTTAAAGAAAATACAACATAACCAAAATGGAGGTATTTAATAGGAGTAAGTGTGTTGTGATTCCAGTTGCCATCCAGCAAGTACTGGGGTACCCAAAGAGGTGGCTGGAAACAGGGTTTATATTGTGTACTAAGGCAGAGAGAATGACTAGGCTGCATGTGGGAAGGGTTAGGCATCTCACGGTTTCGTGAGGTAAGTTGTTTTACCTGACAAGCAAAAATCCATAAAGAAAGCAAGGAAATCTCTGGGGAGAGTTTGAGAGATGTACGAAATAATCAGAGACTGTAATTGGCAAAGTCTAATCAGCTGCAGGCAAGTCATTTACCTGGGAATAGAGACCAGGGTAGCTTCAGTCAGTTTTTTTTTAAAATTTTAGACAAATACTAAAACTTAAATACATAATAAGAAAAGAGAAAGAAACATTATACACAAACTTAAATATAAAATAAGAAAAGAAAAAATAACCTGTCATGTGCACAGTAGAACATAGGAGAGGATTCAGAATATATAGCAATAATTTCTCTTTTCAAGAAAGTCTATATGTTAAATACTATGCATTATGCTGAAAGCTGTCCATCTTTTCTTTGCTTCCTTGTAGGTTTTCTTTTGTTTTCTGCTGTACTCATTTTACTTTGTTCTTTTATCCCCCTACCCATCACCCCAGGTTACAATTGAGCATGGAAATTTGTATAGGTATTGCCATATGTATAATATATATATATATATATATATATATATATACATATATATATATATATATGTATATATACATATATATATGTATATATATATATATACATATATATGTATATATATATGTATATATACATATATATATGTATATATATATATATACATATATATGTATATATATATGTATATATATATATACATATATATGTATATATATATGTTATATATATATATATATACATATATATATATATATATACATATATATGTATATATATATATATATATATATATATATATATATAAACATATACTTTCCCTAAGAGATTCTACTACTGATCTTGTTTTTGTTTGTGCATCTCTTTTTTCATATCTCCCCTACCTACTACCTTGCCCTCCTATTACTTAACCTACCTACACTCCAGCAATCCCTCCCTTTTCCTCCCATTTCCCTAAATCTAAACACCCTTTTGTATACCTCTTTGACCTTTTCCTTCATCCTCCCCTTTAAAGCTCTATCCCTTATCCTCCCATTTCCCTAAATCTAAAGCTCCCTCTACATCCTCCTTTTAACATATCCCCTCACTCTCACCTCTAAATATCCCTCCTTTATCTTCTTCCTTCCTCCCTAATCCCTTAGAGTTTTAGTTCTTTCTAAATTTAGAAGACTTTTATACCCTTCTACATGTACGTGTATTTTCCCCTCTTAAACCTATTCTCAATGAAAGTAGGTTTCCAGAACTAACACAACCCCCCCCTTCCCCTTTCCCTATCTAATTCCTTTATATTGGTTTGTCAAGGAAAACCTTGAGAGCTTGAGATGTAACCTACTTGGCCACCTTCCCCAAATTCTCTCCTTTCACTCAGTTCTTAGTTGATGGAATTTGTCAATATTATTCACATTAGTAGCTTAAATTATCACCTGAATGAAAATGACACCTAAATCTTTATCACCAGCTGTCCTCTAAAGTTACAGTCTACTTCCATATCCTGTTGTCTGAGTCCACCTGGATGCCTTTTTCTCATTCTGAAGTCGGCATGAGCAAGACTGAACTCATGACATCTCATCTTCTTCCAAAACTTGCCCTTCATCCTAACTTGTACTGAATACATCACCATATTCCCCAATACCCAAGTTCAAAATCCTGATAACCATTGATTCTTCCTTCTCTTTCAGTACCACACTGAACCAATCATTTTCACAGTCGCTTACTCTAAATTTGAAATCTCTCTCACGTATATCCCCTTATTTATGTTTCCACTACTCCATGGTAGTTTAGGCCCTCAATTCCTCTGGCTTGAAAATTCGTATTAGTGTTTTAACTAATTTCCCTTCTAACAGTCTCATCTCACTCCTCATACTATAGTAGCTTGTGACTATGGTGCAATCTTCCCAGATTTTAATAGGTTATTGAAAGCAAACAAGCAAATGAAACAAAACAAAGCAAAGTTTGACATCTATATAGCAATCAAGCCACCCTAAGGTCTATCAGATCAAGACCTATAAATAGAGTGATAACTGAGGCTTTGTCAAAGGATGCTGAATATAAAGGGCACTGACCACATTTAAAGCCTGCCATTAGTATAGAAGATAGTTTAGTACCTAGCAAGTGATAAATGAAAATAGAAAGCTTTCCGAAGATGGGATGAGTTAAGCACTGCTCCACCTTTCCATATTCTCCTTACCTCATGCAAAATCCTCTCCATTGTTAGTTCCTCAATGGTATCCAAGGGTCTGTTTCCTTCTCCTAGTCTAGTGCCCTATATACTGCTACTCAAATGAACTGAATTTTTCCTTGTTTCAGGCACAAAAATCCCTAGTTTTATCTCTGAATTCATTTTTCCAGTCTTATTACATAGTATTCAACTTAACAGTTTATGTTCTAGACAAATGGTCTATTAACCATTCCCCAAACTTACCCTTCCTTGTCTCTTCTTAAGGTATGTTGTCCTCCATGTCTAGAATACCTCTCCTCACATATCCTCTTGATGAAAATTTTCCCCTTTCTCAAGGCCCCAATCAGAAGTCCCCTCCTTCACAAACCTTTCTTCTGATACACCCTCCCAGCAGAATGAGACCCTAAGGAGTATTTCTTTTTTTTTTCCCTTTGTATACACAGCACCAAATACCTGGTACCTTTTAGACATTAAAAATGCCAGTGGACTGATCAACTGGACCAGTTATTAATTACCTCCCCTGTATTGAATTTCTCATATCACAGTGTTTGAAGATTTCTTTATAGAGTATGATATTTTATTGATTTGTTGTCAATTGTCTAACAGATTGTGAACTTCTTTGTCTTGTTTTATCCCTTGAATATCACTATACTATGGCTATTATACATAGCAGATACTTAAGAATATTTGCCAAAATAAATTTTTATTGAGTTGAATACCACTATAAAGAGGCTAAAGTGGGAAAAGTTCAGACCTCTCAACTGAGCCTGTTTCTCTCCCTCACAAGTTTTCAACTTTTTTCTCTGTCCTATCTCTATCCACAATTTCTTGAGACTTCAAACTAGAAAGGATGCTACTACCATCTTCCATGCTCTAATTCAGGGCTTCTTAAACTTTTTCCACTCATGACCCCTTCAGTGCCTCTGAAACCATAGGTCATGACCCCATATGGGGAATGGACACTGATCCCCATTCCCTCTTCCTTCTGGCTTAGGTGAAAAGGATTCTTTTCCTCATTTGTGCCAGCATTACTTTTAGATTAAGCTCATTATAATTAGATTATTCTAGAAGATTTAGACAAAGTTTATATTTGTTATAAACATTCAGACAAGAAAAGTTTGCCGTTTTCCAAAAGGAATTTTGATCAAAATATGCTGGGATATTAAAACAAAACAGAAAAGTATAATAACAGAAGTGTTTACCAAGCACAAACTTCTTATTCTTATATCTAGCCACAGATTGGCTAGATTTGGCAGTGAAGCTTTAGGGAGTGAATATTTAATGACATAGGTCATTAAATATTCAAGAAAGGCAATGTAAATGCCATGTCAGTTATCTGTATCTTTCCAAACAAAACTGGCACTTTTAGTGCTGCAGAGTCATATCTTAAAACTGTTTGGGTTTTTCTGTGTGCTTCCCCCCACCACAAACACACACATAGGATTGAAACCTCTTTCAGTAAACTGGCATATAGTGAATGTCTAAAAAGACAACTAAAGTTCCTTTTTGTAAATGATTTTTATTCTGTGTCACTGGTATCTTCCCTTTTCTACCAAAGAACACTGATTATGCACCATGGCTCTCTGTTCTTTGCACCTTATGGAATCTCCAGCCCACAGTTAACAGTGAATTGACTGAACTTGGAGCATATGTTATCTTACCAAGTCTTAGTCTGTGTGGGAGTTCCTGATCACATTGATATATCTCCGGATGTAATGAAAGGAGGAGGAAATGGAATAGTACATGCAAAGATATAAATCCTTCCATAATTCTAATTAGTGTGTGCCACTGTAGATTTTCCATTATGTGCCCAGCAAGCAGCTACTGGTAGTTTAAAACAGAAAAGTTTTGTACTAGAAGTCATAACCTAGTCCTTCTGGCTGAGAAATACAGTATAATAGAAAGAGACATGGACTTAGATGTCAGAAAATCTATAAATGAATGCTTACAAATTTTCAGGTCACTTAAACCTCCCTGATCTTCAGTTTCCTCATGTGTAAAATAAGGATGATAGTAATACTTACAGCATCTAATTCAGAGCTAATATGAGTAATAAATGAGATAACATATGGAAATTAACTTGGAACTATAACACATCACATAAATATTAGCTCATCTTTTTTGGAACAAATCTGTGATTTCAACAACAATGTAGGGTGCTCCCAGGGAAGTAAATCCTTTCATTAGTCCAATATGGTACTGCTCTACATGTTGTAGTTTTAGAAAGTTACTTGGGACCCTGAGAAGTTAAGTAACTTGACAAGAGTCACACAGCCAGTATATGTCAGAAGTAAGACTGGAACACCATGACTAGCTCTCTATCCATTACACTGTGGGTAAATACAAACATGAATCAGAAAGATATGAACAAGTAAAAAATATTGGCTTCAATTTATTACAGATAAGCTCAAGTTTTTCCATTTAAACTTTATTTATTCCTCTACACTGTAACAATTTACATGTTGATTTTCGCTTACCATAAACATTGTTCACTAATTAAAAAATGGGTATTGAGCAGTTATTGAGGAAATATTTATTGAGCAACATATCTGCAAGTCCTTGCATATGAATATTGTTCTTAAGTGGTCACACGTCTAGCTTTATATTTAACTTTACATCTGTCTTCTTTTCCATTCATGCCAACATTCTTTTGGACTAAATTCATCATAGTAGAATATTCTGGAAGTTTTAGAAAAAGTTTAAGTTTATTTGAAAACATATGTGAGTCCTAAAAAGTTCTTTCATTCTCAGATTTTAAAATATCTTTTAAAAGATTCTTGTGCTACTTTTCAGAAACTAGAAAACAATAAAAGGAAGATAAATAGTAACTTCACTTTTGCAGAAAACATTAATAATGTCTTTATTGAAATAAAGAATCTAACATCCACTTTTTCCATTGGCAGAAAAGAAATCAAGTTTGCAAAAAACCCAAGTCATTCAAATCCAGTTAAATGAGCATCTATTTAGCACCTAATATGTGGAAAGCCTTTTTCAGAAAGTAATTTGGAGGTCATAAAATAACCTGATAATTTATCAAAGACAATCCAGCTCATTTCTTCTCTATTAGTTATTCAAATACAGTATCTTAGCCAAGATCTATATACTAATAACAATATCAATTTGCCAATTAAACTGAACATTATAATCTGCATGAAAAGTATTCTTCATCTTTTTTTCTGTGAATGATTAAGTCAAACTCATTTGAGTGATCTCTCTTCAAGGAGGATTTAAAGTACCCCAAGTTTTCATACACAAATACGAACATCTAGGACTTTTCTAAACCTTGCCATGTACACGCCAATCATTGCTCTGATTCTCCTCCTCTCAGTCCCACTAGAATGTTAGATTTTAATCCTGAATCCACTGTGGGCTCTATTTTTACCTTACATTCTTCAAAACTCCATGCCCCTTCCTGAATAACATTTCTAATCCATGCCACCATATGCATAAACATCTTACATCACCCTCTCCCAGCTCCCATGTCTCTCTTGATTTCATATATTTATATCCCCAGTGCTTAGCACAGTTCCTGAAACTTAGTAAGTACTTAATAAATGCTCATTATTGTCATAATCATTTGTGGGGAATCCCTTGAATTTTACCTGAAGGGTCTCTGGTTCCAAATTAAACAGTCAGTAAATATTCTCAGACTACAATTGTGCTAATAGTTTTACTGAAGATAATCAAAGGTTTCAGGAAGGATACAAGATGACAAATTGGGCTCAACAACTGTGTAACCAGTGGATCATAATTAGTTGTAATCAGGGTATTTCCCATGACTCTTTCTCTCCTTCACAGGGAAGACCCAACTAGATTCCAAAAATATGTTCAGTTCAATTTTTCCAGGTCCAAATAACAATGATCTCAGGGCAGCTAAGTGGCGCAGATAGATCACCGGCCCTGAAGTCAGGAGGACCTGAGTTCAAATCCGGCCTCAGACCAAACACTTGACACTTACTAGCTGTGTGACCCTGGGCAAGTCACTTAACCCCAATTGCCTAAAAAAAGCAAAAAATAAAAAATAAAAATAAAAAACAAATAACAATGATCTCCCTACCTGCAATTGTCTTGATTCTCAAAGATAAATGCTATGTGGTGGAGAGGAGTGGGGAAGGGGACCTCAAGCCCCTTCAAAATAGAGTTTTCATGACTTGATTAAAATCTCTATAATCTTTCCCTTTTGTTTTATGGTCTTATTCTCTGTATTTCCTCCATTCAGTCTTATTAACCTCAGTCTCCTAATTAAGTTGCTGCTATGCCCACAAGCCTTGGGATATTTTCTCATTCTAGAACCTAGCAAACTATCTGGCATTCCACTTCTTCCTCCAGATCACATCTTTTAACCACTGGTGTCTCTCAGGGTTCAGTCCTGGGCCCTCTACTCTTTTCCCTTTCTATTACTTCAACTAGTCATCCTGGTCATCAGCTATTATGGATTTAATTACCATCTCTATTCTGATGATTCTCAAATCTACCTTCCCTGTCCCAATCTCTCTGCTAGCCTCCATTATCATACCTCCAATTGCCTTTCAGACATTTCAAATTAGATGTCCAGTAGACATCTTAAACTCAATATATCCAGAACTTATTATCTTTCTCACTAATCACTTCTCCCTCCAACCTTCACTGTTAGTGTAGAGAGCAAGACCATTCTCACAGTCCTTTGGGCGCACAACCTAGAAGTCATCCTGGTTTCTTCACTATTTCTCACCCCTCCACATACAAACTCTTACTAAGGCTTGCTGATTTCACCTTTGCAAATATCTCTAGAATATGCCACCTTCTCTCTTCTGATGCTGTGTCTACTCTAATAGACTCTCATCATCTCATACCTGAATTATTGAAAAAGTTGCTGGTAAATCTGCATTACTTGAGTCTCTTCATGCTCCAATCATTCAGCCACTAAAGTGATTTTCCTAAAACACATGTCTGATCATATCTCTGATTATATCACCCCTCCTTTTTCAATAAATTCCAGTGGCATCTATTCCCTCCAGAAGCAAAAACAAAATGTTTTTTTTTCCATTCAAAGTCCTTCATAATCCTGCCCCTCTTACTTTTCCAGTCTTCTTGCACCTTACTCCCCAGCACATATTCTTTGAACTACTATCACTGGCCTCCTGGCTATTCCAGGAATTCCTTCTCTGCTTTAGATAGTTTTTCTGGCTGTTTCCCATACCATGAATGTTCTTCCTCCTCCAGTCAGATTACTGACCATCCCCCCTCTGGCTTCCTTTACATGTAAGTAAGAACTATATATTTTACATGTAGTGATAGAGGGAGAATAAAGAAAGATTGTTTAATATGTTTATTCTTCCATGAGTGGGAGAATAAATTCAGAATTAACTAGAAAGGGATAAAAATAAAGAAAACAAAGTAAATGAATGCATCTTACAAAAGGGCACTGCAAAAATATGTTATGATAAAAGTTTGGAGGAGAAAAATGAATGATTTTTCAAACCACATACATCTAAGTGAGGAAAGGGGAAATTTAATAATCAGTGGTAAAAAATAAATACAGTGAAAGAATTTGGGTTAGAACAAGTAAATGAAAGAAGGGGTTGAAATGTGACTGTGTAAATAGCATCAACTTAGTGTAAGCAAACTTATCACAGAGACGAAAATGCTGAATTAAAATAATGAGGAAATAAAATTCAAAAAGCATATCTTAGAAAATATATCAAAAAAATAGAAAAAGAGCATTGATGAACTGACAGTGAAATTTCAAAATAACTTGACAATTATCAAATTAACGAACTCAAAATAAAAGTATAAGAGATCTTGAACATTAGAGAATAAGAAAAAAATGAAATTTAAATATCTATAGAAACAACTTTTTAAAAAATTCAAAGCTATTTTTTGGAAAAAAAACTAACAAAAAATAATCCTTATTTAACCTGATGAGAGAAAGAAAGAAAGAAGGAAAAAGAGAGAAAGAGAGGCAGTTATCAAATTACAAAAATAAGCTAAATTCATAAAACACTAATTTTAAAATATCTAATCTATTTTACCCAATTATATGAATAAATGAAAATCCACTAGTGACTGTTGATGTTTCTGATTAGTGTTCTTCACATAGATGAGATCAATAAGTGAAATAACAGAGAGGGAAGAGAAGAGAGCCCAAGACTGAGCTCTGTGGTTAGCAGGCATGATCTTCTACATGAAGATCCAGCAAAGGAGACTGAGAGGGCATAGTCAGAAAGGTAGAAAAAGAAATCATGAGAGAGTAATGCCATGAATACCTAGAGATATTAGAGTATCAAGGAGATGAGGGTAACTGACAGTGTAAAAGGCTACAGAGAAGTCAAAAGGGATGTGGGTTGTTAAAAATCCACTAGATTTGGTCATTAAAAGATCAGAATTTGGCAAGGTCTAAAGCCAGACTATAATGTGTTAAGAAAAGAGTGAAAAGACAGGAAGTTGAAGCACTTATTGCATATGGATGTTCTGATCAAGTAGCTAAGCCACAAAATGGCGAGAGATATGAAATGATAGCCAACAGAAATAGCTGAGTATTGTTTTTTTGAGGATGGGGAAAATATAGACATGTTTATAAGTAATAAGGAATCTGACAGTAGACAAGAAAATACAGAAAGTAAATCAGACATTAAGAATGATAAGAGAGGCTGCAATGTGGTAGAGAAGACAGGATAGAACAGGATCACTTCTACATTTACGGAGCCTTACTTTGGCTAGGAGAAAGATGACCTCTTTATGTGAGACATCAGTGAAGGTGGATATAGTGGCAGAAGGCATCTGAGAGATATGAGTTGAGGAGGAGAGGAGAGGAGGAACTCTTATGGAATAGCTTCAAATTTTTCAGTGAAATATGAGGCAACATTAGCTAACAGGGTGGAGGGAGGGTAAACTGTTGGAGGCTTGAGGAACTGATGAAAAGGTTTTAAAAAGTCACGAAGGTGTTTGGGATAGTCAATAATGTAGGGAGGTGCAAAA
Source organism: Phascolarctos cinereus (assembly GCF_003287225.1). Lineage (NCBI taxonomy): Eukaryota > Metazoa > Chordata > Mammalia > Diprotodontia > Phascolarctidae > Phascolarctos > Phascolarctos cinereus. The sequence continues at coordinate 201,007,170 of NW_027555958.1, read as the reverse complement.
AGATTACCTTTTTATAGTGAGGATCCTATTGAAATTACATAACATAAATTTGTAGAGGATTCAGTCAGCATTGTTTTGAAATTTTCTCAAGACTCTTTCAACAGCATATGAGTAGCAGCTAAGGCAATGGATGATAGGAGTAATCCAAAGCCAAGGCTTGGCAGGGATAGACTATTGATAAGAAGAAAAGAGATTCAAGAGAAGAAGACAGTGTGGAATTAAACTGGTTCAGTAAGGGACCATGATGGATAAGGAAAGAGAATGAAGCAAGTACAGGGATGATGATCTAGGAAAGAAGGGGTCAAGGGACTACAGTTCACAAAGAGAATAAAAAATAGAGACTCATGTTTCAAGACAGAGGGAGAGGTGGAATGACAATAGATTGTGATCAAACAAGGGAATTTCAGAATTCATAAACATGAAGCATTTTATGATGGCAAGGTAACCAACAGTGAGTTAGAGAGAATATCTACCCAACATTTCTATGTGTAGGTGGTATTGGACAGAGAGTAGCAGGTCATGTAAAATGAACAAGTTTAGAAACTGGAAAGAGTTCAACATGTTCAAAACTGAACTCATTATATTTCTCCCCCAAGTCCTCCCTTCTTCCTTACTTCTCTATTACTGTTAAGATTCCCACTATCTGTGTAGTCACCCAGTATTGAAACCTTTATGTTATCCTCAACTTCTCATTGTCTCTCATTCCCCAGATCCAAACTGTTGCTAAGGCCTGTCAAATTCACCTTCAGAACATCTCTCCCATATGTCACCTTCCCTCCTCTAACACCACCATTACCCTGGTGCACTTTATGTCTGGACTACTGCAATAGCCAATTGGTTGTTCACCCTAACAAGTCTTTTCCTACTCCAATCCATTCTTAATTCAGCTGCCAAAGTGATCTTCCTAAAGCACAGATCTGACTAGGTAACCCCATCTGCCCTACTCAATAAATCCAGTGGCTACCTATAACCTCCAGAATTAAATGTGAAATTATGTATTTGGCCTTCAAATGCCTTAATTCTGTACCCTTCTCCCAACCTTTCCAGTATGGTTGTGCCTCACTCTTCACCAATGTACTCTGTGATCCAATAACGCTGGTCTCCTTGCTGTTTCTAGAAAAAGCAATTAAACACTAAAATCCTCCCTTCTTCTGGAAGCCTTTCCTCATCCTGCTTTATTCACATGTTTATTGATTAGCTTTAGGGGTATATGTAGTATTAAGGGAGAACTAGCACCTCTGGTGTGAAGGCTTGCCTAGCCTTTTTTAGGGGTGCTCATTCACCTTTGGTGTCCACCTTCACCTAACTTTCACTTGTGGCTCCAAGAAACTTTAGCTTGTGTAGTGACCACACTCTGATCTTGGTAGATGGGCCAAAATAGGCTGAAGGTAACCAACAGTGAGTTAGGGAGAATGTTTACCCAAGCATGTGAAAATTCTCCCCTGCTCAATCAGTGGATGAGAACAATTTTGTTCCAGTAACCAAAAAGGCAACTGAAACAGGCAATGCGGAGTACTTGGAGCTTGGTCAGACATCAAAGATGTCCAAGGTCTTCCACTGCTTCCAGGGCCATAGCCAGTCATCCTGACTTTTGTCTTGCCAATGGACTTCAATAACTCTGGAAGACAGAGTGAGGCTGATGACTTTGTGCAACTCTGCCTCACTTAAATCCAATTCACATTTAAGTCAAGACATCGCCCTGTGGTGTCACTGGTCCTCTTCCAAATAGACAAACAACAGATTATCTCAAATTTATCCTGTATGTATCTGACATATTCATGGTTATTTGTAAGTTTCTTCCCCATTAGATTGTGTGAGCTTCTTGAGAGCTGAGACTGTCTTTTCCTTTTCTTTGTATTTCTAGCACTTAGTACTTCCAGTGTCTGGAACACAGTGGTTTCTTATGTTTATTGACTGACTGACAGAAACCATGTAGACAGATTTAATGACCAATTATTCCATCTCTTAATGTCACTTGGAGCCAACTCAATTGTAGAGGCACACCTGACCAAGCTGGCAGTACAGCTCTTTAAAAATTTCTAGATAGAGAAAAGCTATTTCCTTCATTCAAACCAAGCATTGGTATCTATAAATGGAAAAGAACTTGAGTCATTCAAAAGAGATTTTTTAAATGAATATAACATTGTCACACTAGCTTAAACTTTATAGTAAGCAAGTCAATATTATTACCACTTTTTTATATACATGCATTTGCCATAAATTTATCTTCCTTTTCAGTTCTCATTAAAATCCCTGTCACATCTCTGTGAAGGCTCAGTCTTAAATAGCTTTGAATTACCTAAGGACTGCTTGGCAGTAATGTATGCTTCAGTCAATGGCAGTTTTAGATATTTTCTCGTTTACTCAAATTAAAAATGATGCTTAACAGTAAATGTTGAGTTGACTATGAGTCAAATGTTACATGTTCTTGAGAGAAGTGGTTCTTATACTCCTTAAAGACATTTCCATAAATACAAACTATTCTCACCCTCCATTTTTCCCTACTTATTCTAAATAAATTGCAAGTTCTCTGAGGGCAAATACTGTCTAAATTTTCTACCTATATGCCTAGGACCTAGCCAAGTTAAAAAAAAAAAACAGAATATTCATTTAATTAATGCTCCCTATTTGACTAATTTCTTCATTTTCATTAAAAAAGAAAAGTGATGAATCATGTACAATCATGACAAATCTGGCTTTTTGGTGACACCCATCTTACTGCCATATAATTATTTTTGAACACGTAATCTTCATAATATTTTAATTATAATTCTCAATTATGCATAAAACCAGCAAATAGAAAAATAATGATGTGTTTTGTCTTTATATTACAATAATGTCCCCCCCTCCAACCCAGCCTGCATCAAAACCTATCTTATTTTTTTGTTTTCTTTTAGTATTTTATTTTCCCAGTTACATGTAAAAACAATTAACATTCATTTTCAAAACTTTGAGTTCCAAATTCTCTCCCTTCCTCCCTCCTTAGCCCTTTCCATTGAGAAGAAAAGCAAGTTCATATAGGTTATACATGTATAGTCATACAAAACATATCTAAAATAGTCATGTTGTGGAAGGAAAAATAGACCCCCCAAAAAAAAAACTAAAGAAAAACAAAGTAAAAAAAAGTATGTGTCAATCTGTATTCAGACATTATCATTTGTTTTTTCTGCAGATAGATGGCATTTTTCATCATAAGCCCTTTAGAGTTGTGTTAGATCATTTCTTTTTGCTGAGAATAAGTCATTCACAGCTGACCATCTTACAATATTGCTATTACTTTGTATATAGCACATTTCACTTTGCATCAGCCCATGCCAGACTTTATAGGTTTTTCTGAGAGAATCCTGTTCATCTTTTCTTATAGTACAATAATATTCATATCTTCATCACATACCATAACTTATTCATCCATTCCCTAATAGATAGGTATCCCCTCCATTTCTAATTCTTGGCCCCGAAAAAGAGCTGCTATAAATATTTTTGAACATATAGGTCTTTCTCTTTTTTTTAATCTCTTTTAGGATACAGACCTAGTAGTGATATTGCTAGGTCAAAAAGTATATGTGGTTTTATAGTCCTTTGGGCATAGTCCCAAATTGATCTGCAGAATGGTTGAAGCAGTTCACAATTCCACCAACAGTACATTAATGTCTCATTCTTTTTCCACATTTCCTCCAACATTTGTCATCCTCCTTTTCTGTCCTATTAGCCAACCTAATAGGTATAAGGTAGTACTTTAGAATAGTTTTAATTTGCATTTCTCCAATCAATAGTTAGAGTATTTTTTTCATAAGGCTATATATAGCTTTGATTACTTCATCTGAAAACTGATCTTATCTTTTGATAATTTAACAATTGGAGAATAGCTCTTATTTTTATAAATTTGACTCACTTGTCTATATGTTTGAGAAATAAGGCCTTTATCAGAAAAAATTGCTTCAGTTTTTTATAGTTACTATTGCTAAATTTATTTCCCAAACTATTCCCCCTCATTTATTCTATTCTCTCTCTCCTTTCACTCTGTCCACCCTCAAAAGTGTTTTGCTTCTAACTACCACTTTCCTCAATTTGACCTCTCTTCTATCACCCCACCTCATCCTTTCATTCCATTCCCCTCCTGCTTTCCTGTAGGGTAAGATAGATTTCTATACCTCATTGAGTGTGTGTGTTATTCCCTCTGAGCCAATTCTGATGAAAGTAAGGTTCCCTCACTCCCTGCCCCTACCACCCTCATCTTCCCCTGTACTGTAAAAGCTTTTTCTTGCCTCTTTTGGGTGAGATATTTTACCTCATTCCACCTTTCCCTTTCTCATTCTCCCAGTACTTTTAGTCATTCTGCTCCTGGTCTGCTCCTGGCTTGCTGTGGCATGGTTGTGGTGATATGTCTGAGACTATGCTAGTATGATCTATGCTGAACTGTATTCCACTCTTAACCCAGGTGTGACACACCTTTCCTGCTGATGTTGAAGTTGTTCTGGATTTCTGCAGGCTGTGAGGTCTGGAAACCATCACTATTTTCAGTGATTTAGTAATCCCAATTTTGTCTCCCAGGATTTTGATTTGATCCAGGATGTGACAGACAATTACTGGACTTTCATGAGTAGAGGTAACCTGGTCAGAAACGTACTTTAGGAAAATCACTTTGGTGGCTGAATGGAATATGGATTTGGGTAGAGAGTGACTTGAGGCAAGCAGACCTACCATCAGGTGCCCCATTAGGCCTGCTCCAGGTTTGCTGGAACCTGGTCTGCATTGGTGTGGCCTACACTGGACTGACTTCCTCTCTCACCCTGTTGCAAAGACTTTGCCTGCTGCCCTTCTAAGTTGTCTTGAGCTAAAAATTTGTTTCACTCTAGGGTTCTGCTGCTCAAGAATTTTAGTCATTTTTAATATTGTTAAACTTAATCCTTCTCAGCATTACAAGGATGTAAGACATCTCCAGAGGCCTCGGGATGGAAAATGCTGTCCACATCCAAAGAAAGAACTATGGAAGTTGAATCACTGTCATTTATTTTTACCATCTGTTGAGTTTTGTTTCATCTTTCTGATGGTTCCTCCTATTGGTTTTAATTTTTACTTACAACTTCACTAATGTGAAAATATGTTCAATGGGTATGTAAATGTAAAGCCTATATCAGATTGTGCGCCATCTTGGGGAGGGTGGGGGGGAGGAAGGGGGAGAAAAATTTTCAACTCAAAAGCATATGGAAGTGATTGTTAATAAATCAAAATAAATTAATAAAATGTTTTAAAAAAGAATTTTTGTCGGTTTTTAAGGTATTTGGAAAGATTTGGGAGAAAGCTCAGGTGAGTCTCTACCTTTATTCTGCCATCTTGGCTCTGCCTCTGAAACCTATCTTGTAACAAAGAAAAACAATTGAGCAAAAATATCCTTCACAGGGACCATACTTGAAAGATTTACAATATTCTATCCTAGTAGTTCTCCATTCCCTGCCATGGCAAAAGCCTTCATTGGGTTTTCAGTTTCTTAGTCCTCAACTTCCTGTCAGTCTTTTCAGTCTTTAGTTACTCCAGTGGTTGTAGCTACTCAAATGTATAGGCTATTTCATCATGCTGGAAAGTACATGGAAACAAAGTGAAAGGGTCAGCAAAACCATCATGGCTGTGATCCCTCTCCTTTGTCATGGCAGCAGCATATTTTCCACCCTTGAGTACCCATCAACCCATTTATACACTTCTCAGTGAGATTTCAGTTCTTCTACCTCTTTTAGTATGAGATAAGATGGGAATTGTCTTTTCCCCAGGTGGTTAAAACCTGCCAGCAGATTTGGATTAGAATATGCTGATGACTCCTGTCCCATCCTGAAAATTGTTAGCTTAGTTGTACTCTCTTTGGGTAAAGGGAACTACACTTCCATAATTCAAAATAAAAATCCGGCATAGTCAGTCAACAAATATTTATTAAGCCTCACAATCTAATGTGAGAGACAAAAAGCAAACTAATATATGCAAATAAGCTACATACAGGATAAATAAGAAATAATTAAAAGAAGGAAAACAGCGAAATAAAGAGGGGTTGGGAAGGGCTTCCTATAGAAGATGCAACTTAGGTTAGGAATTAAAGACAGCCAGAGAAGCCAGTAGGCAGAGATGAGAAGGGAGAGCATGCTAGTCATGGAGGATAGATAGAGAAAATGCCCAGAGCCAAGAGATGGAGTATCTTGTTCACGGAACAGCAGAATCAGCAAAAAGATGCATTGAAACAATCATGGAACTGAATCAATGATTATTTAGAAGGGAATAAAGTATAAGAAGACTGGAAAGGTAGAATGAGGCTAGGTTATGAAGGGCTTCAAATGCCAAAGAGGATTTTGATTTGATCCTGTAAGTGACAGAGAATCAGTGGACTTTAATGAGTGCAAGGGTGACATGGTCACACCTATACTTTAGGAAAATCACTTTGGTGGCTGAGTGGAAGATGGATCTAGGAAGAGAGAGACTTGAGATGAGCAGACCCATCAGACTATTATAATAATACTGGCATGAATAGTTGGATCACTTCTGAGTTCCACCAGTCATGGTGTGTCTTTCTTCTGATAGCCCCTCCAACAATGACGGTTCCTATCTTTTCCCAGCTTCACCAATTTGTATAGTATGAGTAGAAACTTCCAAATTGTTTTCATTTACATCTCCTAATACAATTTAGAGTACATTTTCATGTGGACATTTAAATTTTGCAATTGTTGAGGGCCATTTCTGGGAGCCAAGATGGCAGAGTGACATGGTAGTCGCTCTCACACTCCCATATCAATCTCTGAAAGCCCAGAAAATATCACCCCAGGAAAAATCCTGGAATAATAAAACCAGAAAAAATATGGGGAGCAGCAGTCCAGCCTAGGTAACTTGAGGGATCAATGGGAAAGGCCCCTCTTGCCCTGGGGGAAGGGGAACAGTACTGAATGGGAGGCATACCAGCCAGCTATCAGAAAGCCCTACTTTAGCCACCAGGAGAAGATCCTGAAACCCAGGTGGTAGAGCAGGCAAACACCAACATCTGGACCTCTGAGTTCCTCAGTGAGGCCAGGGGAACCAGCGGAAAACAGCTCAGAAAACCAACAGGTGCCTTGGCATTCTACAGCAAAAGGGTCTCCCAGTGCCTCAGCAAAAATAAGGGAAGCAGCACTACAAAGGGCTCCAGGTGGATAAACACCCTGCAACATTAATCTGAAAGGAGCTGAAGAAAGTGAAAGGAAAAGCAGGCAAGGTACAGTTGCCCTAGAGTTCTAGCCTTGCTGATTCCAGCCCAACACCACATAAGCTGCCAGAATCCCACAGCCTCCAACTGCCAATGTCGGAGGCCACAGCATACAAAGCCAATGAGCAAGACCTAGGCTCCCAATACAAGAAGCTTGGATCAGGAATGAAGGGCTGGTTCAATATTATGAAAACTATCAGCATAATCGATCATATCAACACCAAACTAACAGAAACCACATGATCATCTCCATAGATGCAGAAAGCTTTTGACAAAACACAATGTCCATTCCTATTAAAAACACTAGGGAGCATAGGAATAAATGGAGTCTTCCTTAAAATAATAAATAGCATCTACCTAAAAACTTCAGCAAGCATTATATGTAATGAGGACAAGCTAGAAGCATTTCCACTAAGATCAGGGGTGAAACAAGGATGTCCATTATCACCACTGTTGTTCAATATCGTACTGGAAACATTAGCTTTAGCAATAAGAGAAGAAAAAGAAATAGAAGGTATTAGAATAGGTAAAGAAGAAACAAAGCTATCACTCTTTGCAGATGACATGACGATATACTGAGAGAATCCTAGAGAATCAAGTAAAAAACTACTTGAAATAATAAACAACTTTAGCAAAGTTGGAGGCTATAAAATAAACCCACATAAATCATCATCATTTCTATATGTTACCAACAAAGCCCAACAGCAAAGGATAGAAAGAGAAATTCCATTTAAACTTACTGTAGACATCATAAAATATTTAGGAGGGTACCTCTCAAAACAAACCCAGGAACCATATGAACACAATTACAAAACACTTTTCATACAAATAAAATCAGATCTAAATAATTGGAAAAATACCAGTTGCTTATGGGTAGGCCAAGGCAATATAATAAAAATGACAATTCTATCTAAGCTAATTTACTTATTCAGTGCCATACCAATCAAACTACCTAAAATTATTTTATAGAGTTAGAAAAAATAATAACAAGATTCATTTAGAAGAACAAAAGTCCAGAATATCAAGGAACTAATGAAAAGAAATGCAGGGGAAGGTGGCTTAGCCATTCCAGATCTTAAAATGTATTATAAAACAGCAATCATCAAACCTGCTTGGTACTGGCTAAGAAATAAAATGGTAGAGTAGGTTAAGTATGCAAGACATGGCAGTCATTAACTATAGTAATCTATTATTTGATAAACCCAAAGACCCCAGCTTCTGGGAGAAGAATTCAAATTCACTCTTTGAAAAAAACTGCTGGGAAAACTGGAAAAGAGTATGGCAGAAACTAGCATAGATCAAAATCTCATACCATATACCAAAATAAAGTCAAAATGGATTCATGATTTAGATATAAAAGCTGATACTATAAACCAACTGGGAGAGCAAGGAATAGTTTACCTATCAGATTTATGGAGAACAGAAAATTCATGACCAAATAGGAGATAGAGAACATTACAAAAAGCAAAATGGGTAACTTTGATTACATTAAATTGAAAAGTTTTTGCACAAACAAAGCCAATGCAACTAAGATTAGAAGGCAGGTAGAAAATAGGGAAACAATTTTTACAACCACTGTCTCTGATAAGGGCTTCATTTCTAAAATATATAGTGAATTAAATCAAATTTATAAGAATACAAGTCATTCCCCAATTGATACATGGTCAAAGGATATGAACAGGCAGTTCTCAGATGAAGAAATTAAAGAAATTAAATAGGCATATGAAAAAATGCTCTAATCACTATTCATTAGAGGAATGCAAATCAAAACAACTCTGAGGTACCATATCACACTTATCAGATTGGCTAACATGACAAAACAAGAAAACAATAAATATTGTAGAAAATGTCAGAAAATTGGAGCACTAATATATTGTTGGTGGGGTTGTGAAATGATCCAAGCATTGTGGAGAGCAATTTGGAACTATGCCCAAAGGGCTATAAAAATGTGCTTACCCTTTGACCAAGCAATAGCACTTCTAGGGCTATATGCCAAAGAGATTATACAAATGGGAAAAGGACCCACATGTACAAAAATATTTATAGCAGCTCTTTTTGTGGTGGCAAAAAATTGAAAATTAAGAGAATGCCCATCATTTCAAGAATGGCTGAACAAGTTGTAGTATATGAATGTAATGGAATAATATTGTGCTATAAGAAATGGTGAACAGGCTGACTTCAGAAAAACATGGAAAGACTTGTATGGTCTGACTCTGAGTGGAGTGAGTAGAATCAAGAGAACATTGTGCACAATAACAGCAACATTGTGAGATGACTATTATTGATAAAGTTGATCCTTCCCAACAATACAAGGATCTAAGACAGCTCTAAAGGCCTTGTAATTGAAAATGCTATCCACATCTAAAGAAAAAACTATGGAATTTGAATGAAGATTGAAACATACTATTTGCTACTTTTTTTCTCTTTTCTTGAGTTCTGTTTCCTCTTTCTGATGGTTCCTGCTATTGGTTCTAATCTTTATTTACATCACTAATGTGAAAATATGCCTAATAGGAATGTATATGTATAGCCTATATTAGATTGTGTGCCATCTTGAGGAGGATGGTGGGAAGGAAGGGGGAGAAACATTTTAAACTCAAAAGCATATAGAAGTGATCATTGATAAATCAAAATAAATTAATAAAAAATAAAATTTACAATTGTTGTTTTGAATTTTTTTCATTGCTGTCTTTTGACCACTTATTTTTAAGGTAATGAATTTTAATAGTATTTTATTTTTTCCCAATTATATGTCAAGACAATTTTTAGCATAAATTTTTACAAGATTGTGAGTTCAAAATTTTTCTCCCTCTCTCCCTCCTCTCTTCCAAAGATGGAAGGCAATTTGATATAGGTTATACATATGCTATCATGCAATACATATTTCCATGTTAGTCACAGTCATGAAAGAAGAAACAGATCAAAAGGAGAAAAATATGAAAAAAGAAGTAAAAAAAGTGTATTTCAATCTTTGTTCAGAGTCCATCACTTCTTTCTACGAATGCAGATAGCTTTTCTCTGTGTAAGTCCTTTGTACTTGTCTTGGATCATTGTGTTGTTGAGAACTAAGATAGTCATAGTTGATCATCACATAAATTTGCCTGCTCATTATTTCTTATTGCACAATAGTATTCCATCACATTTATATATCACAGCTTGTTCAGCCATTCCGCAATTGATGGGTATCCCCTCACTTTCCATTATTTTGCCATCATGAAATATACTGCTATAAATATTTTTGCATGTGAAGGTCCTTGTCTCACTTTTATGATCTCTTTGTTACACAGACCTGACAGTGGTAGTGCTGGATCAAAAGGTATACACAGTTTAGTTATCCATTAGGTATAGTTCCAATTGCTCTCCATAATGTTTGGATCAGTTCACAACTCCACCAACAGTGCATTAGTATGCCAATTTTCCCAATCCTCTCCAACATTTATAATTTCCGTTTTTGCTTATATTAGCCAAAATGATGGGAGTGAGGGGGTACTTCACAGTTATTTTAATTTGCATTTCTGTAATCAAAAGTGTTTTAGAGCACTTCTTCCTATGCCAATAGATAGCTTTAATTTCTTCATCTGAAAGTGCCTGTTCATATCCTTTGACCATTTATCAATTGGGAATGGCTTATATACTTATAAATTTGACTTACTTCTCTAGATATTTGAGAAATGAGACCTGTATTAGATATGCTTGTTATAAAGACTGTTTCCCAGCTTTCTGCTTTGCTTCTAACTTGGTTACATTGGTTTTGTTTGTGAAAGAACTTTTTAATTTAATATAATCAACATCATCTATTTTACATTTTGTAATGCTATCTATTTCTTGTTTGATAATAAATTCTTCCCTTCTCCATAGATCTGACAGGTAAACTATTACTTGTTCTTTTAATTTGCTTATAATGTCACCATTTATGTCTAAATCATGTCTGTAAGGAGACAGTTGAACTCACATGCTAGTACAGTTTTTTTGTCTATTTATTCCTGTAACTCACTTAACATCTTCTTTAAGAATTTGGACCCTATACCACTTGCTGCATATATGTTTAGTATTGATATTACTTCATTATCTATTGTACCTTTTAGCAAGATATTGTTTATTTCCTTATCTCTTTTAATTAGGTTTATTTTTGCTTTTTCTTTGCCTGAGTTCAGGATTGCTACCCTTGCTTTTTTTTTTTTAACTTCATCTGAAGCATAATAGATTCTGCTCCATCCCCTTACTTTTATTCTATGTATCTCTCTGCTTCAAGTGTGTTTCTTGTAAACAACATATTGTAGGATTCTGGTTTTTGATCCACTCTTCTATCCACTTCCATTCATCCCATTCACATTCACAGTTATGATTACTGTGTATCCTCCCCCATCCTATTTTCCTCCTGTTTGCCCCTCTCTTCTTTAACTCTTTCCCTCCTCATTAGTTTTGCTTCTGTCTACCTCCTCTCCTTGTCTGCCCTCCCTTCTATCAGTCCCCTCACCCTTTTACTTAATCTCCAACTTTCCTACTTCTCTGTCGGTTTAGATAGATTTCTATATTCAAATGATTGTACATATTATTCCCTCTTTGAGCCAGTACTGATGAGAGTAAGGTTCAAGTGATGCCCATCTCCTCTCATTTTTCTCTCCTCTGTAATAGGTCTTTTGTGAATCTTCATGTTAAATAATTTACCTCATTTTACCTCTCCCTTCCTACTGCACCCAGTATATTCCTCTTTCTCATTCCTCAGTTATTTTTTGTCATTCCCTCAAATTTATCTTATATACATACCCTGTATCTATGTATATTCCCTCTAGCTATACAATTTTTAAGAATTACAAGTATCATCTTCCCAGGTAGGGATGTTAATAGTTCAGCTCTTTTGAATCACTTATGTTTTCTTTCCCCCTTTCTATGCTTCTCTTTGGTCTTGATATTGGAGATCAAAATTTTTGTTCAGTTTTGGTCTTCTTAGGAAAGCTTGAAATCTTTCTATTTCATTGAATGACCAACTTTTTTTTCCCCTTGAAGTACTATGCTTAATTTTGACAGGTAAATGATTCTTCATTTTAGTGGTAGTTCTTTTGCCTTCCAGAATATCATATTCATTTCCTCCAGTCCTTTAATGTTGCAGCAGCTGAATCCTATGTAATCCTGATTGTGGCTCCTGATTGTTTCTTTCTGGCCACTTGTGTTTTTTCCTTGATCTGATAGTTCTATAATTTGCTATAATATTCTTTGGAGTTTTTGTTTTTGGATCACTTTCCTTCAGTGATCAGTGGATTCTTTCAAGGCCTATTTTGCTCTCTGGTTCCCAAATATCAGTGCAGTTTTCCTTGATAATTCCTTGAAAGATACTGTCCTGGTCCATTTTTTAATTACAGCTTTCTGGTAGTCCAATGATTCTGACATTGTCTGTTCTGGATCTATTTTCCAGGTCAGTTGTTTTTCTTATGAAGCATTTTGAATGTTCTTCTATTTTTTTTCATTCTTTTGAATTTGTTTGGTTGATTTTTTTTAATTTATTAATTCATTTAGTTTTAGTTTTCAACATTTGCTCCCACAAGATTTTGAGTTCCAAATTTTCTCCCTGTCTTGCCCCTCGCCCAACACCAAGATGTTGTACCTTCTGAATAGTACTTCCTTTAATCTGTCCTCCTTCTACATTCAATCACATCTTCACTTATCCCTTTCCCCTTTTATGTTCCTATAGGGCAGGATAGATTTCTATACCCCATTGCCTGTATGTCCTTTTTCTTTTTTCTTTTTTTTTGGGGGGAATAAGAATTTTATTTCTTAAAAATTATTGGGAAAACAGCAAAGCCGAATGGCAGAAACTGGGCATAGATCAATATCTTAATACCATATACCAAGATAAGGTCAAAATGGATACATGACCTAGATATAAAGAGAGATATTACAAGAAAACTTGAAGGGAATGGAACATATTACTTATCAGATTTATGGATAGGTGAACAATTTGTGAATAAACAAGAGATAAAGCAGAGGGTGAGGTGTAAAATGGATACTTTCAATTACGTTAAATTAAAAAAAGTTTTGTACAAGTAAAACAAAAGTTGCCAAATGAGAAGGAAAGCAGAAAATTGGCTTTAAAAAATCTTTATAGACAGTTCCTCAGATAAAGGTTTCATATCTCAAATATATAAAGAACTTTGTAAAATCTATAACAATACAAATCATTCCTCAATTGACAAATGGTCAAAGGATATGAACAGGCAGTTTTTAGAAAAAAGAAATCAAAACAATTCATGTTTCTATAAAAAAAAATGCTCTAAATCATTACTGATTAGAGAAATGCAAATTAAAACATCCTCAAGATATCATTTTACATCTGTCAGAATAACAAATTTTTAAAAATTATTTTTGTCTTTTTAAAGTTTGATATTTTTATTTTCACATCACCATCATTTGCAAATATACCCTTCCCTCTGCCTTATACATGGAACCATTCATCCTTTGTAGCAAAGAATATGAAAGGAAAATATGGTAGTTTCTGACCAACACATAAACTAAGTCCAATGGTAAATGCAATGTTTCACACACATAGACTTTCACCTCTTCTAGAATGGCCAGAGGTGCACAACATGTAATAGATTTTTGAAAGAACTTGGTGACAGGTAAACAATTTATCTATAAAGAGTCTTGAATACTTGAATTATGGAATATTTAAAAAAAGAATAAAGTATACCTTCTGGAAAAGATGCAAATCTGGAAAAGATGAAAATGATTTAAAACGTTATTGGTCAAATCCACAGTAAAAGAGAGGGGAAAAAATTTCCTAATTCACCTATGTCTGAATTTTACTGTTTCCTAAAGAACATGTGATCTTTTCTTACTTAGAAAGTGCTAGCTTTTTCTCATAATGAAGATGGAATAAAGAGAGAGAACAAGTCTAAACATCTATTTCATGGATCTCTAATCTGATATAAGTCAAGCTTTCACTTACTTTTTTCCCACATTTTAATTTATTTAAATTAGTTTTCAACATTCACTTCCACAAGATTTTGAGTTCCAAATTTCCTCCCCATCTCATCCCTTCCCCCACCCCAAAACTGCATGCATTCTGAATATCCCTTCCCCTAATTTGCCCTCCCTTCTATCTCTGCCCCCCCCTTCTCTTATGCCCTTCCCCTTCAATTTTCCCATAGGGCAGGATAGATTTCCATACCCCATTGCCTGCATATCTTATTTCCCAGTTGCATGTGAAAACAATTTTTTTTAACATTTGTTTTTAAAACTTTGGGTTCCAAATTTTCTCTCTTTCTCTCTCCCCACCTACTCTCACTGAGAAGGCAAGCAATTCAATACAGGTTATGCATGTGTAGTCATGCAAAATGCTTCTATAGTAATCATATTGTGAAAAACTATATTTCCCTTACTACTATCCTGCACTTCATTTATTCTATTCTCTCTTTTGACCCTGTCCATCCTTAAAAGTGTTTGCTTCTGATTACCCTCTCCCCCAATCTGCCCTACCCTCTATCATCCTCCTGCTCTCTTGTCCCCTTCCCCCAATTTTCCTGTAGGGTAAGAGATTTCCATACCCAATTGAATGTGTATGTTATTCCTTCCTTAAGCCAAATCTGATTAGAATAAGATGTACTCATTCCTTCTCACATTCTCCCATTTCCCCTTCAGTGTAAAAGCCTTTTCTTGTCTGTTTTATGTGAGATAATTTATCCCATTCTACTTATCCCTTTCTCCTTGTCTCTGAATAATCGTCTCTCACCTCCTAATTTTATTCTACAGATATCACTCCTTCATCGTCAACTCACCCTATGCCCTCTATTTATCTGTCTGTCTGTCTGTCTATATACATACATAGAATTTTTTTCCTCTCCAACTACTCTAATACTGATAAAGGACTCATGAGTTACAAATATCATCTTTCCATGAAAAATGTAAATCTTTCAACTTTAATAAATCTCTTATGATTTCTCTTTCTTGTTTACCTATTTGTGTTTCACTTGAGTCACATCTAAAAGTCAAATTTTCTATTCAGCTCTGGTCTTTTCATCCAGAATGCTTGAAAGTTCTCTATTTCACTGAATTTCCATTTTTCCCTCTGCAGGAGTATATTCAGTTTTGCTGGATTGGTGATTCTACACTTTAATCTTATCTCTTTTGTCCTCCAAAATATTATATTCCAAGTCCTATGGTTCCTTAATGTAGAAGCTACTAAATCCTGCATTATCTTGATTATTTTTCCACAATACTTGAATTGTTTCTTTCTGACTGCTTGCACTATTTTCTCCTTGACCTGGGAACTCCGGAATTTGGCTACAATATTCATAGGAGTTTTCCTTTGGGAATCTCTTTCAGGAAGTGATAAGTGGATTATTTCTACTTCTATTTTGCCCTCTGGTTCTAAAATATCAGGGCAGTTTTCCTTGATAATTTCTTGAAAGATGATATCTAGGCTCTTTTTTTGATCATGGCTTTCAGATAGTCCAATAATTTTTAAATTGTCTTTCCTGGATCTAAACATGTGTAGTCATGCAAAACACTTCCATAGTAGTCATGTTGTGGAAAATTAACTATATTTCCCTTCATCCTTTCTTGTCCCCAGTTTATTCTATTCTCTCTTTTGGCCCTGTCCCTCCTAAGAAGTACTTGCTTCTGGTAACCCCCTCCCCTAATCTGCTCTCCCTTCTATCATCTTCCTGCTCTCTTATCCCCTTCCCCCTTATTTTCCTGTAGGGTAAGATAGATTTCCATGCCCAACTGAGTTATTTCCTCCTTAAATCTGATGAGAATAAGATTAACTCATTCCCTCTCACCTTCCCCTCCACTATAAAAGCTTTTTCTGGTCTGTTTTATGTGAGATAATTTATCCCATTCTACCTCTCCCTTTCTCCTTCTCTACATATAATCCTCTCTTGCCCCTTAATTTTGTTCTCTGGTTATCACCCCTTCATCTTCAAGTCACCCTCTGCCCTCTATCAATCTATCTATTTATGTGTGTATCTATCTATCTATCTATCCATCTATGTACCATATATTTCTCCCTCCAACTACCCTAATACTGATAAAGGTTTCATGAGTTACAAATATCATCTTTCCATGTAGAAATGTAAACTGTTCAACCTTAATAAGTCCCTTATGATTTCTCTTTCCTGTTTACCTCTTCTTTAGTCTTGCTTCTCTTGAGTCTTGCATTTGAAAGTCAAATTTTCTATTCAGCTCTGGTCTTTTCATCAAGAATGTTTGAAAGTCCTCTATTTCACTGAAGATCTGTTTTTCCCCTGAAGGATTATACTCACTTGTGCTGGGTAGGTCATTATGGGCTACAATCCTATTTCATTTGACCTCCAGAATATTATATTCCAAGCCCTCAGGTCCCTTAAGGTTGAAGCTGCTAAATCTTGTGTTGTTCTGATTGTGTTTCCACAATACCTCAATTGTTTCTTTCTGGCTACTTGCAATATTTTCTCCTTGACCTGGGAACTCTGGAATTTGGCTACAATATTACTAGGAGTTTCCCTTTGTGGATCTCTTTCAGAAGATAACTGGTGGATTATTTCTATTTTAACTTCTGGTTCTAAAATATTAGAGCAGTTTTCCTTGATAATTTCTTGAAAGATGATGTCTAGGCTCTTTAATTGATCATGGCTTTCAGGTAGTCCAATAATTCTTAAATTGTCTTTCTTGGATCTATTTTCCCAGTCAGGTGTTTTTCCAATGAGATATTTCACATTGTCTTCTATTTTTTCATTCTTTTGGTTTTGTTTTACAACATCTTGATTTCTCACAAAGTCAACAGCTTTCATTTGCTCCATTCTAATTTCTAAGGAAATATTTTCTTCAGTGAGTTTTAGACTTCCTTTTCCATCTGGCCAATTCTGCTTTTTAAGACATTCTTCTCATTCGACCTCTTTCGCCATTTAGTTTACACTATTTTTTAAGGCATTATTTTCTTCAGTATTTTTTGGGTCTCTTTTAGCAAGCGGTTGACTTATTTTCCCTGATTTTCTTGCATTAATCTTATATCTCTTACAAGTTTTTCCTCTACTTCTCTTATTTGCTTCTCAAAATCCTTTTTGAGCCCTTCCATGGCCTGGGAATGATTCATATTTTTCTCCGAGGCTTCAGATGTAGGTAGGAGCTTTGACTTTGTTGTCTTCTGGTTGTATGTTTTTATCTTCTTTGTCACCAAATAAAGATTCTATGATGGCTTTTTTTTTGCACAGTTTGTTCATATAACCAGCCAATTCCTTGAGTTTTAAACCCTTGGTTTATTTAGGGGTCTGCTTCCAGTGTGGAGGATGTACTGTCCCAAGCTTCAGGGGTTTTGTGTGGCTATTTTCAGAGGTATTTTGACATTATTGTCTCTTATGAGTTTGTGTCTTGATCTTCCCTTTAACCATAATAACTTTCTATGGTTAGATTATTTTTCTGTTGTTTGTTGTTCATCTTTTTTTCCCTAATTTTTTCCTTCCTTTTAAATCTGAGCTTTCCACCCAGGGTGGAGGGAGCACTGCCTCAGGCTTCTTGTGCCAGGGGCTGCAAGTCCTGGCTATTTATCTGGTGCTGCATTGATGTTGCCCTGGGTCCCATGGGGGACTCTTTGAAGAGGCAGTGTGGATGGTGACAGGCACTGGTTGAGGCCACATGGGTATAGCAGTTGAGCCAAGGGTCCCAGTGCTAGTGTCTAATGTGCATTGAGGCTGTTGGGGTATTCCTACATTGCCATCTGCCTCTTTTCACAGGGCTACACTGAAGCACATCGTGGGGCTAGTGCCGGAAGCTGCCTGTTTGCTTGGCTATGCTGGATTATGTATGGGGTCCTGGTGCTGGTGTCTGCCCTTTTGCTTAGGACCTGAAGGGGTGGTGTCTTCCTCATTGGAAGGCCTGGCTGCTGGCAGGTGATGTTTGCCTGGGGCTATGCTGAAGCACATGATGGAGGATAGGGGTCCTGGTGTTGGCGTTTGACTGCTACACTGCACTGGGCCTCCCTTCTTCCACTGGTTTGCTGAGGTAGGGCTTGCTGCTGGCTTGCTCGGACACTTCTTGTCCTGTACAGTGCTTACCTTTTTCCCAAGTGAGACAGAATTTTCCTGCTGACTTTCCAAGTTTCTTGGGCTAAAAGATTGCTTCATCCCATCTTTTTGCTGGTTCTACTGTTCCAGGATTTGTTTGGAGGTGCTATTTTATGGCTGTTTGGAGGTAATTATGAGTTATAGTGATTTCCTACTTACTCCGACATCTTGGATCCCAGAACTACAATTATCAAGGTAATGAGTTTTGATGTTATATATTTCCTCTTCATATTTAGTCAGACTTTTATGTGATATTTGATGCAAATATTTTAGTGAAATCTCTTATTTCATTTTGAATTATGTCATTATTGATTTCGTTTATGTACTTTTCAATTTTATGCAGTCAAAAATATCTGCTTTGTCTTTTATGATTTCTTCTATCCCTTGTTTACTGTAGAAATCTCCTCATAGCTATAACTAAAAGAAAGAAAAACTAAATCTTTTTCTATACTAACTCTTTTATGGTATACCCTTTGAAATTGAGGTATCGTGTACATTTTGAGCATAATGTAGCATATGATGCAAGTTCTATCCTAAACTAAATTTCTCCAAACTGCTTTCTATTTTCCCCAGAAGTTCTTTTCTTTTTTTGCTTTTTTTTTTTTTTTTGGTGAGGCAATCAGGGTTAAGTGACTTGCCCAGGGTCACATTGCTAGTAAGTATTAAGTGTCTGAGGCTGGATTTGGTCCTCCTGACTCCAAGGGCAGAACTTTATTCACTATGCCACCTAGCTGCCCCCCACCAAAAGTTCCTTTTCAAAAAGATCTATTTCCCTTGCTAATTTATGTTCTGGGTTATCACAAAATGGTTAATATCTTGTTTGTACTTAAATCATCAGCACTACATGCAGTACTTGGTACATAGTAAGCACTTAACAAAGACTTCATGTATCTATGTATATTTGTATATATACATTTCTCTATCTTATTTATGTATTGTATCTTGTAGTTTATTTGAAGTATTTTTTTCATCAATAGTAATGTGGATAGCAGGAGTTCCTCAAGTTTTATGCCATGAATTCTTTTAAAATCTACTAAAGACTATGGATCCCTTCTCAGAATAATACACAAAAAAATAAATAAATAAAAGAACCAAATCACATTGAAATAAATAGGAAATCTGTGGACCTCAGGTTAAAAGCCCCTGGCATGTAGTTTTCTTTATTTTCTCTCTTCATTGTTTAAATATCATAACCATATTTTTCTCATGAAATCAATTTTGGCAAATTTACTTCTGTCTCTTTTTAATAACAATATTTGTATTAATTATATTAATTTTTCATCATTAAATGTGTGATGCAACTTAAATCCATTTAAATCCATTTCGTCCAGGGTGCTTATAATTTTAAGCAATGTTAGGGTGAGATGCTTCCTAGTTTGAATATATCTTGTCAAAGAAGTTTCTGTATTTTATTCATCTTCCTCTAGACTAGAGTATGTTTAGGTCAGGAGAGCAGTGGATTGTTAAATTTTACAGTCATTAACTTTTCCCCTACCACCTAGACTTAGGTTTTGTTTTTCACACATTTACTTAATCAGACATTAGTTCATTTCACTCCAATTACTTCCAAGCACTTGGCTTGACCCATAAGTGTTTTCAAGGATTTAATAGCAAATTGCTTTAAAAATATAATCAAGATTATAAATAGTTCATCCACAGTGAATAATTATAGTACAGCATTTTATTTTTTCCCACATTCTTCTTGAAGAAAGATTGCTTTAGATTTTCTTATTTTTCAGCCCAGCATTGCTTAATATTCTGCCAATTTAACAGGTCAGCAACTCATCTTTATCTTTTCTCCTTTAACACTCACCAGTAGGAGATTAGTAGTCCTGAGAACTCAGCATTGTTCCATAGAATGATTGAAAGCTGAGGTGTCTTTATAATCTGGTCCAATGTGCTATTTGTAGACAGACTCTCTCCCACTGTTAGAGGCCATATAACTTGGTCTCTGCTAATATGACTAGCTTCCTCACAGTTGGCAAGAGACCTTTCAAATTGCAGGGTATAACTTCTTGGCAACAGTTTTAAAATGATTATGGATGTTCTCTTTATCATGTATTTTAAAATGTTCTGAATTTTAACATTTTTGATATTTAGAAAAATGAAATATAATTCATAGGGTTTATACTGTGAAAAGTGAGGGGATCATTAGATAATCTAAGCATTCTGTTTTGTCTTTGTAGGTAGTTCTTCTGCAAAGTTGAATTATGTCGTTCAAGTATGATGCTGCACTCTGCCAATTAACATAATGTTTTACTGAATGGAACACTGAGAGCAGAGTCAGGAAAACCTTAGCTCAGATTATGCCTCCAACATTTACTATTTGTCAGACAGTGTTTAAGTTACATGTCTCTATGCTTTACTTTCCTACCTATAGAATGCAAAAAAAAAATATCCACAATGTCTACCTTACCTTTAGTAAGTTTCAAAACCTGTTTTAATGACCTTGAACTTCTGCCAGACACAAAGATCAATCCTTTTAACATCATTATTCTTCCAGTGTTGTCCCATTTTCATGAGTCATAGAATATCACAATCACCAAAGAATTAAAAACCAATATAATACAAAGAAATATGGTGGGGGAATTTCATTCATTTCAGTCATGTCCAACTCCTTGTAACCCCATTTGGAGTTTTCTTGGCAAAGATACTAAAGTGATTTCCTTCTCCAAATCATTTTACAGATGAGGAAAGTGAGGGTCAAACAGCTGGTAAGTAACAGAAGCTGGAATTGAACTCAGGTATTCCTGACTCCTAGTCCAACTCTCTATCCACTGCTCAACCACTTGTCCATGGTAAGGGGAAGCAGACTGTAACACATAACAAACAAAGAACTCCAAAGAAGTATTAGAAAGAGGTTGTCATCATGGAAATGTCTACTTGGGGGCAAAAATGGAATGATCATATTGCGAGAAAAAGGGATAGCTTGTCTCCTTCAGTTGTCTTCTCTCAATTTCATTTGAGAACTCAGAATGCTAAATCTACTCTCTATAGTAAATTTAGGGGAGTTCATGGAAAAGAGTCAAACAGCATGGGCAAGCAAGAATGGGTTTGTGGTCTTCATTGTTGGAGGACATATAGGCATTTCTGAGATCACAGATCCATTTTTGTATTTAAATGTCTACCTCATAGGATTGTAGTGATACCAAATTAAAGAATGTACTAACATCTAAAATGCTATATAAATGTCAGCTGTTTTTTTTTGTTTGCCAACAAAAAACTAGAAAGTAATCCAGTTAATTGGAATAATAAAATATCATAGTCAAAAAGATTTTTTTTGTTATCTCTAATATGAGAATAATGTTGTCAGCCTAGAATTTTATATTTAGTGTATAAACCTGGAATCATGGGAGAGAAAATATCATTTTTGGAAATATATTTGGTTTTCTTTTAATAAAAAAAAGTTATATGGCTACATATACATATACATGTGCCAAAGACTGTGACAAGAAATGAAAAAGGTGAACCCATAGCAATCCTTGTTATCTAGGAGCTTACAGTCTAAAAAAGGAAACAACATAAGGGAAGATATATGTAAGTATATTCAATGTAAATACATAATACTTTGGGGAGAGCAGGCAAGTGGGGTGATCAGGAAAAAAGTTTCATATAAGACGAAATGATATGTGAGTTGTATGTCAAAAGAATCAGGAATTCCTTGAGGTAGAGGACGGAGTAGATTCCAGTTAGGGGCAGCAGTCAGTACCAACACACAGAGATGGGAGATGGAATTAAATGTGTGCAGAAGAGCAAATAAGACAGTTTGATTGGACTAAGGATTACATGGAAAGGAGAAATATCTAAGAAAACTTAAAAGGCATGAAGGGTCAAATTGCTAAGATTTTTTTTTAAGTTCAAATTATCAGAGCTTATATTTTATGATAGTGGTAATAAATAACCATTGAAATTTATTGAATAAGGGACAGTAGTGGTATGGCAAGATAAGAATAATTACTTTTGCAACTGTGTAAAAGATGGATTGGAATGGTAAGGGGCTTAAGGCAGAGTCATCAAAAAGACTATTAATAAAATTCAAGTGATGGGGCCTGAACTGTTTGTTGATACATAAATGGATAGAGGGGTATATATGTGAGAGATGTGGTGGTGTTAAAAAATGAGATTTGGCAACTAACTGGATATGTGGTATAAATGACAGTAAAGAGTTGAAGTTGACTTGTGCTTTGAAAGGTGGGAAGCTGAAAGAATGGTAGTACATCCTAGAGAGTAACTGGCAAATTAACATGTGTGGTGAGAAGTTTCAGAATAAATGAGAAGGTTTTAAATAGCTATTGTGGTAAGTAGCATAGAGAATCAATTAGAGTAAGGTAAAAGGATTTCCTTGCCAATGTAAGCCCTGTTGCAATTAGATATAAAATGTGTAATAGACCCTATCTATTGCAGCCCAACTGCATGAGGTTTTTCTGTTTTGTTTTGTTTTGTTTTGCCTTCCATACATGAGCATGTGAATAGGAGTAGAAGAGTTGAGCAATGAGAATAGATGAATGGGATTTGGATAGGAATAATGGGCAGGAAGTCAAGGAGCAAGAAATTTGAGGTTGGAGTTCAGTTGGATCACTAAAGAAGAATGGGAATTCTTCCTAGATGTGAAAGAAGGAAGAATGCAGTCAAAGCAGCCATGATTGCAGGAGTGTGCTAGAGCTACTTCTAACTGGCTTATGATAACTGATTATTAAATTTGTAGTGTATTTATACCTTGGAAATCAGTAAAAGCTACAAATTAGGGCTTAATGTATAGTTTTGTTGATTTCAAGACTTAAGTGATAGAGAAATGTTAATAATGCAGATTTAACTTATAAATGTGTCATATATATATTTTCCCCCCAGAGAGATGGTTGTTAAACATTTACTAGTACACCTCTGATTACCTGTAAAAGTATGGACAGATAAAGGAATTTGAGGTCATTATGAGAATGAAGACAATAATGGAAGATAACATTTTATTTATCCAAAAGTGGAAAAAATCTAATTATTTCAAAGAGAAAAATACGATAATCAACTAACTGTCCTAAGATGAATATAGACTCCTTTTGAAGAAATTTTATTAAAGTAATATGTTTATTATGGGAAAGCTAAATTATATGAAATCAATCAATATTTCAAATGATAGGTGCTTTCCAAAGAATGCTTCCTTGTTGACATTAACTTCTCAGTGCTTTTGTACTAAAGGAAGTCATAATTAAATTTTATCACCACTTCTAGCTCTATAGATGAGACCCACTACAGAACAGAATTTATAGGATTTCTGAAATGTCTCTCCCTTATTCAATCCTCCTAACCATATTTTCACTGTGACCTATCCTATCAATATTTTACCTATCAGCTTTCTACCAGTCCATGACCCCTGCTCAGGTTTCACTTTATTCCATTCTGAGACTTGGTGCTATACATAGCTAGTACAACAGTATAACTGTACTCTATATTCATATCCCTGGTCCCTTGTCCTATTACCAGTAACTCATGCCTTGCAAAACCCTAACCATGTAAAATTTTTAACATCTTTTTCCCCCTCAACTACTCATTTGCTACTGAAAATTGGTGGAAGATGTTAAACAACCAATGATTATCTGCAAATTTGTTATATAATCTCAACTTCAGTGTCACTTAAGCAAGGCATTTTCCCCCCTTCCTAATTGATTCTTTAGAACATTCTCTATAAAGCTTGCTACACACTGTCTCTTTTCTCCTCAAGCCTCCTACCTCCCACACCTCCCTTCTATCAATTTTTAATATTTCTCAGTCTAATAATTCTTTACTTGTTGCCCAAGTCACCTAGTCCTTAAAAAACCTCCTTCACTTAACTCAGTCATATATTTAAGCTATCATATAAGGTATATTTATCTTTGGCAGGTATGACTTCCAAAGAAGTTGTCTACATTTAGTGCCTCTACTTCTTTCTTTTTTTTTCAAACCCTTGCAATCTGCTGGCAAAATGAAACTTTCCAATGTCACCAAAGATTTCTTAATTGCCGAATCCAATGGCCTTTTCTCAGTCCTCTTCCTTCTTGACTTCTCTGTAGCATTTTACTTTATTGACCACCTGTCTTCCTAAATACCCTCTTCTCTAGCTTTTAATGTCTCTGCTCTCTTTTGATCCTTTTCCTGTCTGATTTTTCCTTATTGTCCTTTGATGGATCATCATGTATGTCTCAATCTCCAGTCATGGATGCACCACCTCTTTGTACCCCTCTTCTCTTTTTTTCACTCAATTTTCCCCTCTAAAATTATGGATCTAATCCTTGTTAGTGTCTCTTTGGAGATCCGGTCCCACATCACAAACTTCCTCTTTGACTATTTGAACTGATTCACTAGAGGTATCTAAAAATAGTTTAGATTTTTTCTCCACAAACATAGCCCTCTTCATAAAACTATCATTTCCCCTAACCCATAATATATTCACTCAATTTCCAAGTCTCAGCAGTGAAACCTCTACCTCTCTTGTATCCCTTTTCATTCATTCATATAGCCATGATCATGGATCTCTTCCTAACTGTGAATTTTGCCATTTTCTATAGTCTCATAAAATATGACGATAGTCTGCCTAGAAACTGTTGTTCATAAAGGATCTGTTTAGAACAAGCCATTTTAATATTAGTCACAATTCTTAGACTGTTAGGGTTTTGTTTTTGTTTTTGTTTTCATGAGTTCAGCTTTCATTTCTGCTATACTAATAAAAGTGAAGAAAGCACACACACACACATATATTCTTACATAAGGGAACTATTTGTATAGGAGGTTGCATGTAGAATAGTAATCCTATAGAGAGATAGATAGATATAGACATAGAAACACAAATACATGCATATATACATAATATACATATAGATAATAGGAGAATGTTTTTTAATGTCAATCATTTAAAAATGTTCTTTTTTTTATGAACTAATTTTAAGCAAGATGGCTAATTATTGGAATCTGCTAATGTGTGCTACCACTCACAATCAATACACCTGATTTCATCTCTCAAATAATGTACAATGTCAAAGTAACATTGATTTAGTATTATGAGAATCAAAGTAGTTAACATATAAAAGTACTTTGAAAATCACTTAGCACAGTGTCTGGCACACAGTATGTACTTAATAAACGTTTATTACCTGACTATTGACTGAAAGGAATAAATTTCGTTACATGTAAAGTACATTATGTCTAAGTCAGGGGTGTGCAGGTAAATGCTTAAAAACTTTCAGGGTGGGTTACATATATATGTGTGTATATATGTATATGTACATATATACATATATACACAACACATTTTAAAATTGAATTTTCATAATTAAAATTTTCTCCATTACTTTCTTAATTTCATAAAATCAACAAAACAGTAAATCAAATGATTTCTGAGGTATAAATATTTACACTGAAACTTTAACTCTCTTGAGTTGGTCTGAGGCAGCTTACACCCGACTCTTCACTTACTACAATCTCTTGTGTAATAATAATAACATCTATAAAAGATTTAGTATTCACAATGCATTTCAAACATATTTTCACCTCTGATTTTCAAATAGCCCTAGTATAAAGGTGGTACAAATCTTATCACTTTATAAAGAAGAAGAAACAGACTTAAAAAGACTGTTATTTTCCTAAGGTCACAGAGTTATGTCTGTTTACCAAATATTTCATCATCTAACACTTTAGAAAAGCAAGGTACAAAAATAATGTTTATAATATTTTTCAAATAAACCTCCAAGACTGTTGTTCTCCCATGCCTCATAGTTGACCTGTTTGTCTAACCTGTCACCTACAAATCATTTCTATCTTTTTGCTGGGCAAAATTATAGCTCTCCAGAAGAAGGCAGTACATGGCGATTTTATTCTACTTACTGTCTTTCATCCCAGCTTGTCTGGATAGTATATCACCAAAGAGACAACATCATGAGCTACATTCTCAAAGATTATTTTAGCGTGCCATAAGGTGACTAGGAAAATGGAAAGGAACAAAGAGCCTTTATAAAGCCCTTGTGCTATTTAACCTGTTAGAATCTTTGCTGCCTGTCCCCATAATCAGAGTCAGTATGTTTGAAAAAAATAAGATACTGTCTGTCCAAACAAACCTATTTGAAGGTAACATTTAAGACAAGAATCAAAACCCCTTTTTTAAAAGTTTTAAAAGAAGAGCACTAAGATAATTGAGACATACCCAGCAATCATGCGGTGGCAAGTGTCTAACTTTCTCAACAGGCTAGGACATAGGAACATATACTGCATCAAAAGAAGATTGCCATTATTAGGGCCTAGAAATGGTATTGCATGTGAAATCTTTATAAATTATTTTTAAATGACATTTCCAGTTTGTCCTATCACACAAACAGATTCACCTTTTCAGCCTGCTTCAGGACTTTATGGAACTTTTAAGATATTTTCAGAAAGACAATTTCTCTGTTAGCATAACTAATTTCTTGGTTGGTATCAGCAACACAAGGACCTGAAGTCTTATCCTTCTAGGACTATATTCATGTTCAAAGTCCACTTGACTTATTAATATACAGGAATTAAGCCTCTGCCCATATTTTGCCAACAACACTGATGATCATGAGTATTTTCCTGAGTTTTGAAAATTTGCTCTCATGAAAAAAAACCTTCCTTTTTTCTTTGTGTGTGTTGTTGGGAATGAGGAATTAATATTATCTAAATAAGATAAAAATTAGAATGGTGTCTGGTTCTCTATTCAGCAATACAGATTATAATCCATCAATGTCTTTGTGGGCAGTCTTCATTTATAAAGCCACTGAACTGGTGGTGAGTTTGACTAGATTTAGTTTGACTCTAAGCATGTTTAGAAGAGAACACATTGTCTTTCTCCCTAAACTTACCCCCATTCCAAATGGCTCTGTTTTTGTGATGGGCATCACCATCCTTTCAGTCACTTAGGTTTGCAAACTCATAGTCATCTTTAAATTTTCCATCTCCTTCACCATCCTCATACCCAACCTGTTGTCAACTTTTCACTTTCTACTTCTCAGTCTCTTACATTCAGCTCCTTTCCATACAGATAGCCATGACTCCATTTCAGGCTTTCATTGCATCTCATTTGGATTATTAAATTAGCCCACAAATGATCCCACTTTACCCAGTGTCTCTTTATACCAATTCATCCTTTACTTAATTACCAAATTGATATTCTGAAAACACAAATCTGATCACATCATCTATCTGCTCAATAAGCAGCTATATGGTGCCATAGTAAGGGAAGGGATAGGAAGGGATGGGAAGGGAAGGGAAGGGAAGGGAAGGGAAGGGAAGGGAAGGGAAGGGAAGGGAAGGGAAGGGAAGGGAAGGGAAGGGAAGGGAAGGGAAGGGAAGGGAAGGGAAGATATACATATATATATATGGAGTGGGGATGGGGGGACTCTTAGATGGGTAGACTAGGAGTTCTTAACTTTTGTTTCTGAATCATAGACCCTTTTGTCAGGCTGGTGAAGTCTCTGGAATTCTTTTCAGAGTAATCTTTTAGATATACAAAATAAAATATATACAATTACAAGGAAGTCAATTTAACTGAAATATAATTATCAAATTAAAAATCATGGACCCCATGTTCATAATCTGTGGTTTGAACTTAGGGGAGAAGGTGTTCAGAGCCATGTTTTGGGATATAGCAACAGTTAGGGGTGTGATATGGGTGATGATGGTACAACACAAGGATATGGGAATTAGTGGTAAGATAGTCAGAAAAGTGAGAAAAGACTGTTGTGAAAACTTAAAGAAGAAAGAATAGCCATAAAGAGAAGGTGGACAACAGTGTAAAATGGGATGGAGAGGTCAAAAAACATGAGGACAAGGGGCATATCATATTTGGAAATGAAGAGATCATTGATAGCTTTACAAGGTACAGCCAGAACTTTGTAGAGTGATAAGGTCAGAAACTTGACAGCAAAATGTTGAGAAATGAAATAAGGTAATGTATGTAAAACTTTTTGCAAACTTTAGAAGACAATATAAATGTTGACGATAGTTACTGCAGCTTGTAATGTTCCTAACCGTTTCCTCCTTCTGAATACTCTATGTTGTCTTCAGAGATGCACACCACATTCACCTGGTTCATAGCCTACTTTTCTAATTGTTCATTTTGATCTCCTTTCCTAACTACTTTTTTTTAACATAGATTCATTCTGTCCTTGGCACTCTTCTAATCCCCACATGAATATCCTCTCTGGGCTATTTCATTCATTCTGTCTCACAGCTTCCACCAATACTGGTGCATAAACAGCTCTCGACTCTGTATCGTTAGCCCCAACACTCTCTTGAGTTGAAGGTTCTTGTCTTCACTTGCCAATAAAATGTGTCCCACTATTACCTCAAATTTAACATGTCCAAACCTAAAACTGAGCTTATTATCTTTTCACAAAACTTACTCATCTTTATTTCACTACTTCTCTCAATGATACACCATTCAACTTTGGGATGATCTTCCATGTAGTGGAAAGAGTTATGGACTTGGATTCAGAGGACTTTCACTCAAATTTCATCTCTGTTATTTGCTACCTATGTGACCTTAGGGAAGGCATTTAATGTTTTTGGGCCCCAGTTCTTCATTTATAAAATGAGAGGTTTGGACTAAAAGGCCTCTCAGGTCACTTGCAGTTTGAAATCTAGGATCCAATGACTCTTCCCCATCTCTCATATCCAATAAATTGCCTATTCCCTTATGTATAGAAGTAGAGAAGCATGTTTGTCTATTTAAAAGAGGTAAAGAAAATAGGGAGGAATAGAGAAGATATAACATTCCTGTTTTCACACTGAAGTAAAACTTGAGAGTGGACCCAGAGGACTGTTTTTGTTTGTAGTTAGGCAAATTTTTTTTTTTAGCAAATTTCACCCTACTGCTGTTTAGCCATTGAACTAAAATAAGAAACTCATATGCTGTGTTCCTTTATATATAATATCAGACTTTTAAAAGATATTGATTAATTTTGCAAACCAGTTTTTCCTTTTTTATTTTTTGTTATTAGAAATTACTTTCTGGGAGGGGAGAGGAAGAGATCCATTGGGAAATACAGATGATGTAAAACAAAAAAAATTAACAAAATGTATTTAATGTACTGAAAAATTCACAAATAATCCCAACACTTATGAGCATGCATGTCATACTGTGCTAATACATTTCCCTCATGGACATGAGAGAATATACAGGCATTGTTTACAATCCACTAACCTTGTGGTGAAGAGGGACCTTTTTTGATTGGTTGCTGAGTAAGAACTAGTTTCACATACACAAGATTCCTATGGGGCAACTCAGCCCCTTTTTCCCTGCCTGGTTTAATTGAGAAGGACAGACTGTAAAACTCTGAATG
This sequence comes from Phascolarctos cinereus, assembly GCF_003287225.1. Taxonomy (NCBI): domain Eukaryota; kingdom Metazoa; phylum Chordata; class Mammalia; order Diprotodontia; family Phascolarctidae; genus Phascolarctos; species Phascolarctos cinereus. Next base: position 200,977,600 of record NW_027555958.1, on the reverse strand, counting down.
GATTGAGGGCCCACATATATACATCAGCCACATATATCCAGAAGCCTGTAGCTTCTGTTCTTTGCCTCTTTGCATTTGTTCTTTTATACGGTTAGATGAAGAAACAGAGTGATCTGTGATCTTATGAGTTTAGAAAGGTCAGGAAAACAAGCCACTAGAGGTTGAAGAGTTGGTGACCACAGCAATACTGCAGACATATCAACCCAGTGACAAAGTCCTTCAAGAATAAATAGGAGTGAATCCAGCATCAAATCAGCCACGGCATAATATATCATTTTTCTGGAGTAACTTTGTATGAAATGAACCATATTTAGAAGTTAACTTGGAAACATAAAAGTTTATAGCAACTGCTTCAAGTTTGAGCACACTGTTCCTGTGGACTTAGAAGGTATGGGGAAGAAGGTACTCCCTAGGTGTCCAGGAGAATATTTTATAGTTCTTTTCTTAATATATTTTTTTCAGTAAATGCTTTCTAAAAATCAGTTTTTCCAAGCCACATTTAATAATTAGTTTAATAAAACTGGGGCATGAAACATTGATGGTTAACTTAAAAGGAGATACCCTAGAATGTAGATGTAAGCCAGTGGCACCAAAGAAAGGTAATCCTACCTCCCCTAGAATCTGGAAGAGGTTATATAGGTAACCTCAGTATTGGAACCATAACTACCTAGACATGTTAGAAGACTAAGGCCAGAGTCTTGCTATATTTTTTTTAATAGAATGAGACTCCAGTTGGATTTTTTTTCCTTTTTTAATTCACATACTTCAATATATGCATTGGCAGGTATTATATGACAGATTAAATAAATTCAAGTCACTTTTGCTTCCTCTAGAAATCTGTATATTTCTACACTCTAATGATTCTTCTCTGTCTCACTCATTTGGCATTAGTTATATACTACCTGATGATAGACTTTGAAGAGATGGCAGCTCATAGCTGCCTGGAACTGTGAATTGCTACCTGAACTATGAAAGAATGTTTGGACATTCTCCTGATACAGCCGATCAAAGGAATAGGCACGTTACGAAACTAGCTCCTGGAATTTTAAGGTAGAAGTGATAAAGTTAGTATTTGGTTTCAGTGATTGTGTATGTTAGAGAATACTAATGGTAGCCTGAATGATTAGTGATGTGATTAGAGAGACAATTACTAAGAGGCATGAGAATTTCAGTGAAAATTTTGAGGCAATTTAGTACTATGTTTCAGTAGTCTAGATGTGAATCTCTATATGTAATTCTTTATCAAAATTAATAAGTGAGTCTGGAGTTACAAGTACATGAAGAGATGGTGTTCTAGTGTAAGATAGAATAGGTATCACCTAGGCACGGAAGTTGTGTAGCCCTGGGTCTCAGTGCCACGTGTATTAATCTCAGTGTTTTGGAAAGGGAAATGTTTATTTACTATATCTGTTTCCACAGTTCTGAGCCCCTAGTACTCTCCACATAAGAAAAGAGAGTATTCAGGGGAAGTGAATCAGAGAATGCCAATGCATGTATAAGGGTCAGTGTCACCTCTTGTCATTGTACTTTTGTCTTATATTTTATTGAAAGACTTTGAATAAGGAATTATTGTACATCCTAGTTAAAGATCCAAATACATATATTGATTGATTCCCCCAATTCTATAAAGGAGAAGTAAGACAATCCTTTTCATTATGGGAGCATTTGGATGAAGTATTTTGAAAGTAGAGATTGAATACAGTATATAGAGAAAAGTACAGAGAGTATTGATGCAAGTCAGAGGGTATGATAAAATGTAATGCACTGTGAGTTCAGGAAGGCAAGTGCTGTTCAGGTACTAACCTCTAGGTAATTGGGCATAAACACTTATAGATCTTCAGATAATTTGGATTGCCACCAAGATCTAATTTTGATTTAGGGTACTCCTCCCCAGTTCATGTATTCTGACAGTGAAACTGAGTGCATGTTTGGTCTAAGCATTGATATCTCCAAAACAAGTCTGGCAAGTGGGGGTAGTGATAACAAGGCATGCCAGCTATACATGTGGATTACAATTCTAAACCTCCATTAGTCTCCATATTGGGAAAGAGAGAGCCCAGGGGAATAATGAAGGACCCAGATTCAGAGCCACAGAGTATGAGTGGGTATAATTATGACAGCTCTCTAACCTTTTTATTGTTATTGTAATTCTTCATTTTTATATATCTTCTCCAACAAATTGAACAGTAAGCTTCTTAAGGAAAGGAACTGTTATACTTTTTTTTTATATGACCCCCTACAACACCTAACTCTGTGTGTGTGTAATGATTGCAAATCTTTATTGAATTATTGAATGAATATCATTTTTCCTTGAGAGCTAGAAATTTTAATATGGCATGAGTTTAGTGATAAGATCTTTACACTTTGAGTCAGAAGTTCTAGATTCAAATATGTTACCCAGATATCCACAATATACATGATCATGGGCAAGTCATCTCACCTCTGAGCCTGTGTTTCCTCATTTGTAAAATGGGCACAGTGGAAAGACTAATGAAGTCATAGGTCCAGGGTTCATATTCTGCCTATGATTTTTTTTGGGGGGGTGAGACAATCAGGGTTAATTGATTTGCCCAGGGTGATACATCTAGTAAGTGTCAAGTGTCAGAGGTCAGAGTCGTTAGGCTGCAGAATTGGTGCTCAGATTATCCACTGCACCATCTACCTTCCCCTCTGCCTATGATTCTTACAACCTTTGGGTAAACTACTTACTCCCAAAGAGCTACATTTTCCCCATCTATTAAGTGAGGGTATTGCACTCTCAGGTCCTTTCTAGCTCCTAAATGTCATTTCTGACCCTTGAATATTTCTCTCACAAAATTGCTGTGAAGGAAATGCTGTATAAATGTGAGCTATTTTTGGATTTACCTCATGACTTTAGCATACATGATACATGATAAAGACATAGCAAAAGAATATATCTTTTAAAAGATTTTAGGCAAGCCATAACATATTGGCTTGACTCCTAGGTAATGGATTGCAGAATCTACCTGAGTGTTTCAGAGCATCATAATAATTGTAACTCTTACATCAGAGGGTCTCAAAACGAACGAGAGCCATGTTTACCTTGGGGAACTTCTCATCTCAGTTGTTCATAACCTACACAAAGAAAATCTAGAAAGATCACAACTTAACGTCATGCAACATGCTCCCCTTGCAAGGACACAAACCACAAAACTAATGAAGGGGAGTTTTATGAAAAGGTCACCCAAAACAAAATAGAAAACCCCAGTAGAGATCTTGTGAAATAGAGATACCTCCCAATAATTTCTCTCTCTCTCTGTTTCTCTCTGTGTCTCTCCCCCTCTCCCTCCTTCTTCCTCTCCCTCTCCCTCCCCCTACCTCTTTCTCTCATCTGAATGGAGTCATGCATTTCTATTCATGGGTTGGCTGGAATCCTAACATAGTTTCCCAGAAGCCCACTTATCTCTCCCTGCACTAATAACTATTTGCTGTGATCAGCTTTCCAGGGGCAGCATTAGATGCTGCTTTCTGCCACACCTCATCTTGTAGGTCCAACGAGGCAATAGACTCCACCACCATTTCTTGCAGGAAGCAATGGACCTTACTCACTAAATCTAGTTTGGAATTGCCCATAATCCCCAGTCACTGTAGAGGGGAAATTACTTTCTTCATCCAAGCTGTAGGGAGGGCAGTATCTTTCCTCACAGAAACTCTATACCTTGACTACTACTCCCAATTAACTCTGAACTCAAAAATCTTGCCCAATGAGCGGAAACCACAGGACCTTACTTCCACCTGCAAGTGGAGAACAATTGCTAACATAAGGTTTAGATATGGTAACCATATATCTCAATGAGCTTCTCTTTCAGAAAAGGAGGTGGTTCTCCAAGAAGTTGATACGACACTGTATTTTCTTCTGAATTATTTCTCAAGTACAAATGATCTCTCTAGGTAAACTGAGAGCAATTATTCTAATCATTTAAATCACCTGAACTGTTACCAGTCTCTTCTCTAGGGTGAAACACATGGAAAAGGAAAGAGCAGGCCCCAAAACATGGCTATATTAGGTAGCTAAGGGGAGCTGTGGAGAGACCACTGGGCCTAGCCTCGGACAGATTTAGTTCTTCATAGCAGTGTGACCCGGGAACATCACTTAACCTCACTCTGCTTCATTTTTCTTAACTGTAAAGTGATGATCATAAAAGTTCCAGATGCTATGCCATTTCTTACATGTATGTATAGTATTACATTTCTTTCATTGTTAATGTTTCCTTTATGTATGTAGTTCTTGCTTATGGATTTTTTTTTTCCTTTGACTGATAGTATTCCTATTTTTTAAGTCACCCAAAGCATAGTAAATTGTATTCTAGGCTTTCATTTTTATTACTTTATTTTTAAATAGTGTTTCTTTTCTACAGAAGACTGTTAAGTTTTATTTTCTTATCTATTCTGTCACTGACTTTCATTTTATTGGATTGTTTAATCTAGATAAATTATGACTGTTAGACATGTTTTCCTCCACTTATTTCTATTGTATTGATGTTATCCTCTTCCTCTTTTATAAGCAATTTCTTTGTCCCTGAACTAATTTCATTTTAGGGACAGTGAGAGAGTTGATATTGAAACCACAAGACTTTGCAATTGATTGTATATGGGATGTAGCTAAGATGCTAAATCCTATGCTAAAGCATTCCAGATCTGATGCTGAAACATTCACGATGACTATTAAGTTACCCACTTCAGTTGTCCAGAAAAAGGTTAGGTTACTTGCCCAAAACTTCGCAAATTGTTCATAGAAGAGGCAAAGTAAAACACACCATTAGTTTGAGTTCAGAATAAGATTTGAATGTCAAAGAACTAAGGGAACTAAGTCAAGATCTAGAAGCTGAATCCAGTATGTTAAATTCATAATGGAAATGTCCAATTCAGTTTCCCTTTTTCTTCCTCCATCTGATTCAACAAGAAGTGGCCAAAGACCATTTATCAAGCACCAAAAGCATTAAGCTTGCTCCACAAAGATCTTAAAACTATCTGACTGAGGAGATGTAATATACCAATGTGAAATAATTAGAATGAAAAAAACATATGATTGTGAGAAAGTTGGAAAATATTTGGTAATAAAAATAGTAACAATAAATGACATTATTTTTTATAATCATCAATATAAAGTTAATCAATTAAGCAATGGTAAATTAAATGCACCATGTAAAGTAAATCCCATTGATTAGGTCAACTATTCTGTGTTCTGGGCCAGCAATCAAAAAATTACTATAGTCATTTTTCTTTGGCTTCTTCTCAACTACCCCCCTCCCAGCATGACTGTCTTATCCTTTTTCTCTTCCATTTCTCTACTTTAGGGTCCTATATTCAAAACTTAATTAAAAATAGAAGTTGTGACCAGAAATTTAGTTGTTAAATTGACTGAAATAAGTCAACCAAAAAAAAGCCTTCCTATTAAGAGACTAGCAAATAAGATTTAAGAAATGACATGCCACCCCCCTGCCACTACCACCACCAATGCATTTTAAAGAAGAAAAATGTAAGTTTCAATGAATTAATGAATTTTCAGTAGTGGAATTTCAGGCATCTTCAAAGTTCCAGAATTTCACAGATTTGTCTATCCAGGAAGAAAGTGATCTGTTAAGTTAACTCCTGCTAAGAAACTAGCAAATGAAATTTAAGGAATGACATCTAATCGAAGGATGTATTCATTTTAATACAGAAATCTGTAAGTCTCAATAAACTGACAAAGTTTAATGGTAGAATTTCAAATACTTAAGTGTTTCAGAATTCCACAAATTTGACTATCTCTCCTCCCAGTCTGAAGTCCAATTCATTTTACCATGACCCAGCCTAGGTTTTATCTTCATACAGATGTGAAATATATCAATGAAATGAAAAAGACATCTTCCAAAGTGCATGAGATCTCATTATTTTAGATACGTCATTATAAAAATGAACATAAAGACAATTAAAACATTGAACTAAAGTAAAATGATCTTTGTTAGCCAATCATGTTCTCAATGTGTCCTTAATATTGACACACTTCATTACCAGATAAGAAAAGACCAAATTAAAGTGACTGTTATTTTCAAACTCAGATTCCTCTCTCTTCAAATAAGTGATATGACAAGTACAAAAGAAACCAACCATTTTTTCTCAAATTATGTACTTTAATAAATGAATGCTGCTTTGTATGATTTTAGAAATTCTTATATTTTATGATTGATTTCAAATGCATATTATCTTGGATTGCTTTATATTAAGTGATAAAATGGTGAAAGCTGCCTTATGCTATATAATTTAAAAATGTCCATTTTTGTTCATAACTTGTAAGGCATTGAATCTTACTCTCTTCAAACATGCCACATAGCTAATTTTGTCAAGGTACAATGTTGAAACCAATTAACCCTTTTAATTAAGGAGCCTAAAACAATTATTAAGAAATATTAGAGGGGTCCCAAGGCTTAAAAAATGTGTGCACTTCCATAAGATCTTAACTCACTCCCCATCAGTGGGCTGTACCCAGAGAAAAGCATTCTCTTCCCTCAGAAAAACATCTTATCTTCAGAATTTTTTCTTTGACACAGCCATATCATAAAGAATAGAAAGATGGCCTTGGAATTCATGAAGACCTGGGCTGAAGTTCCACTTCTGTCACATATAATTGAACATTTGAATATCATTTAATCTATTATTGTCCCAGGAATTCTTTTACCTGTACATTGCCAAGCAGGTGCCACTTTACACATTTAAAGAGAATTTCCTTCCTGGGAATTCCTTATAGCAATGTAATCACAGGTCCACCCCCATTCCTACTCCCCCAAATAGCATCATGGTAACTAAATAACTAAAGGAAATATCTATTGCAATCCTTTATTTTCAAGAAAATTAAGGCCCAGGCTTAGATTCTTATAATCTAGCCACAGCTCAGATTCCTAAAATCTAGCCAGTGCTTAGATTCTTGCAATCTAACCAATAGCTTACTAATGTTCAGACTCTTTAAGAGTATGCCCAATATGATGGATGTTCTAATAAACTTTTTCTTTGACTGAAAAAAAAAGAAAATTAAGGCCCAAAGGGTCTGCAACTTTCTTGGGGTCATAATAATTATCAAGAATCATAGAACTGATTTAGAATTGGAAAGAACTTTAGAGGTCTGGTTTAATTCCCTCCTTTGAGAATTGAGAGAACCGAGTCCCAGAAAGGTTTAAATGAATTGTCCAGGTAATGAATCAACTAAGTAGCCAAGCTAGGTTATGAACCTGGGTCTTCTGATTCCAAAGGCAGCACTCTTTCCAAAGTAGAACCTGCATCTCCCTAATTCACAAATCAACACACTTCCCACCATCCCACAGAGGCCCCTTTGCCAGTACCTATCTACAGAAAATAACACTATAAAAGTTCCTGTACTCAAAACTTGGACAGAGGGAAAACTGTGAGAATTAACTAATGCATATCATTTTATTCTAATGAGAAATCACTCTTAATTTTCTAACATAATTTAGGAACAATACTCAAAACAGTATAGACAGCTGAAAAGAGTACAATTAATTCTAATTTACAACTGATATAGAAATATAAAGTTTTAGATAGCTATAAATGTAGCCACATTTAAAGTGATATGCTTATAATTAAACTGTTGAGGTTGAAAGACAACCTGATTTTAACCTGAGTTTCCAAATTTTGTCTCTTATATACTCAACGTAGTTTACTTGTTAGCAGTAAAGGACCATGCAGTCTTCCAATCCATGCATGATTCTCATTAATGTCAATGATGCCTCTGTGTTTAGACCCCAGAATATAACACAGTTCTCATACTTTCTAATTATACACACATGTGAGTCCAATTTAAACAGACATAAGCTAATTCTGTGTGACTTTATTAAAAAAAAACTTTTTAAATTAGGTGTACTACATAGCAGGTGCTGAAAAAGGGTTTGTTGAATAAATAAGAATAGGAAAATAATTAATAATTACTAGAGAATAAGGAATCACATCCTAGAATAATCTAATAAGATGTCTACATTGCATTAATTGAACAGGGTGAAAACAGGAATATTACATCAATTTAATTGGTAGGCAGTAAAGTAGGAATTGCCATAGCTTGTTGCTTGACACACAAAAATAAGTAACTCTTTGGGAAATATTGGATAGCACAATAGATACAGGGTCAGCCATGGGCTCAGGAAGACAGCAACTTCTAACTTTGACACATACTAGCTGTGGGACCATGAACTAGTGACTCAGACTTTTAGTGGCCCAAGAAGCTTTCTAAATCGGAAAATATAGAGGAACTTCAGTGTATCAGAGCTGCAATTCTAAGAGTTTCCTACATTGTTAAAACTTTCCAATTCATATGAAATGGGAGAAAAAACTTAATTTTTAAAATTATTTAAACATGCAAATATGGGTATAAAGCAAAGTACTGGATCTCAAATTACATTTTCCGCTAATTTATCATCATTATTCTAATCCTTTGGACATCAAAGTACCTCTTCATTATTTAAGTTTGTGGAAATCTCTCCTCCTTATAGACTCAGCCCTCTCATCTCACTGCTTTGAAAAAGGGCAGCAAAACAATAGATTTGCCTAATTGGACCCAAAACTTAGAATCCAACTAAGCAAGAGAGATTTGGCAGATATTTATAGGTCCAGGTAGGCAAGCATCCAGGAGGTCAGCAATTGTTGAGTTTAAGAGCACCACTAACATGCAGAAAACACTAAAACCCATTTCTGATTCTGAGGTTTTTTACCTTCTATGAATATTTTATAGTCCCTGATATATGAAGGTCAGATCTGTGGACTTTTTTTTTCGGTGGGGGGGACTAGATTTTTTTATTTCATTGGTACAGGGTGCTTTCAGTGAGGAATTTCATCTCTTAATGCAAAATGATAACTATTTTGAAATTTTAGTCTCTATTAGCTGTCTATGCCACACCAACTCTCAGCACAGTTAAGGGCTCAAAAACATTTACAACCATAGTGAAAAATAAAATTTTCCAGGTAGAACTTTTACCTGTTTAAAAGTGAAAGACAGCTAGCTAGGTGGAACAATAGACAGAGAGCTATATCTACAGCAGGCAGGAACTGAATTCCTATCTATCTCCACATACTTAAGAACTATGTGATCCTAGACAAGTCATTTCACTTCCGTCTACCTCAACTTCCTCATCTGTAAAATGAGGATAATAAAACACTTACTTGACAGGGTTTTTGTGAGAATAAAATAAGTCAATGTTTATAAAGTGCTTTGGAAACCATGAAGGGCTATGTAAATGGTAGTTATCATTAGCTATTATTATGTGGGGGCAGGGAAGACCTGGTAGGAATTTTTTACAGAGTCCTTCATGTGCCCCAGTGTTACTGCCACCTGAAATAATAATTCTTTTTTTATTATATATTTTATTTTAGTTTTAATTTATAGAATAAAACAAGCATTTATATAATATAGTACATCACATATGAAGCTGCAAATCAGTTATATACAACTAACCATTCTTCTACATATGTAATAAAGGTATCATGTAAATGTTTTTCCTTTTTTTCTTTTTTCTCTCACACATACAGAAAGGTATGTGTGTATGTCTTTCTATGTGTATGTGTCTCTATATATATATACACACACATATATACATATATACATATACAGAGACCCATATATATATATATATATATATACATATGTATATATATATACATATGTATACACACATATATGTAAAATCATTGTATACATACTTCTTTTTGTCAGTTCTTTCTCTGGATGCAGATAGTGTTTTTCTTCATATGTCCTTTACAGTTAATTTGGGTGTATATAATAGTCAAAATAACTTATTCTCTCAAAGTTGTTCTTAAAACAATACTGCTCTTATTGTATAAAACATCTTCTTGGTTCTGTTCATTTTATTCTTCATTATTTCATGCAAGTCTTTCCATGTTTTTCTTAGATCACTGAGCTCATCATTTCTTATAGCACGGTCGTATTCTGTCACAATCATATACCATAACTTGTTCAGCCATTCCCCAATTGATAGGCATCTTTGCAATTTCTACTTCTTTGCCACCACAAAGAGAGCTGCTATAAACATTTTAGTACATATAGGTTCTTGGCTTAGATTCGTATAATCTAGCCACTGCTTACCCATGTTCAGACTCCTTAAGAATCTAGTCTGCCCAATATGACAATGTTCTAATAAACCTTGTCTTTGGCTAAAAGAAGGCTTGGGTCAATTCTTTCTGGCAGGACCCACATGTTGTGATATTGGGGTCCCAGCACCCCTGAACCCCTAAATCACATCATTTTGGTGGCCCGTATGGGGAAACTGCCTAACCCCAAGTTCTTCTCCAGCCAAGACTGGAAGGTATGTAAGCCTCCTCTCCCTCCCTTTCTTGCTCTTAAGTTGGGGTCACTCTCCAAGCACCAAGCCTTAGAGGTGCTTTTCTGGAAGACAGTTATGAGGCTGTCTCGCACTCGACTTGATGTTCTCAGGCTCTCAGTCCACTGGGGTCGGTTCAAGGCCATTGACCGGGGTACACCTTCTGTAGCATAGAGGACAAGGATGGACACCCTATCAGGAAGTGTATGCCCAATTCTGTCAGTTCTCTTGGCACTAGAGAATTGGGGGGAAACTGCAGTTGTTTTTTGTTCCCTGAAGCTTACTTACTCTCTTCCCTCTACACCCATGAATCCTCCCTCTTGGAGGTTACAGGGGAAAGTCAGAACAGCTAAAAATATCTTGGCAGATTCTGGAAATTTTGTAATTGATCATTAAGGAGTTTAAAACTCAGCCTTACACTCCTCCTGGTCACTTTTCTCCCACTCCCTTTGCTTGAGTCAAGAAGGTATCTGTAAACCCCTCTCACAGGAGAAGAGAGTTTCACCCTTTACCCCTCACTTTTGATTTTGCCCTCCCCCACCTGGGGAAAAGGAAGGAGTGGGAAGGGGCAGCAGCTATGGCATGGGGCCCCCTGGCAATGGCCTTGGTCTCTAGGGCAAACGTTGCCTGGAAGCATCACCCAGGTTCAGCACATCCTGCTCAAGGTAATGAAGCTAGCCTCCAAATTTGGGTAAGCACGCTCTTTTAAATTTGTAGTTTTAACTATTAATGATGAGATGTTGATACTCTGTATAAAGTAATTTGGAACTGCATTTAACAAAAGTGAAGTCACCTGATTGGTAGTGGTTTTATTTCAAGTTTCAAATTGTTGAACTTTCTGTATCAGTTATGTCAAGTAACTTTTCATAATTTGGTTACCAATAAAATAATTTAGCTATTGTTGGTTATTATTTTTATGTGTAAACTAGCCAAAAAGCTTGTTTGGGTTGCTGAGAATTTGCAAGTGTATAGAAATCTCTAATGATTGGCTTTTTACACCAGGATAAATTTAAGTTTGAGATGCAAATCCTGGAAAATTTTTCCTAAGCTGTGATTAGTAAAACTTGCTGTTTGAGGTAAAAGCTTATAGGATTTTATTCTGAGTTGTCAAATGGGTCATAATCCATCAATAATCAATAATCCACCATCTGAGAGAAATGCCACAAGCTACTCAGAGAAGGTGATGCTGGTGGGAAGTCAGAATTGGGAAAAGCTAAGAGGAGAATTTTAGCCTCAGTCTAAGATGGGATCCTCCTGGCTCAGTTTCCCCATTATGTTCCTTTGAAAGGGAATGGTATCCACCTGGCTATTTCTGAGTCTGACTATGAGGCAGATTTGATACTGCATGGTTGGAAAACTGAATTATCTAAATCCAAATACAGCTAAGGATGTTTTACTCTCTCATTTGGGCCCTAAATCTAGTATCTGGGCCCTGAAGTTTTTTTTTTTTTCTGTCAGATTTATGACTTCCATAATACAGGCCATCCACCTACAGTTGGCAGCAAACAGTGAGTACCAGCCAATGTCCCCACATCATTCCCTGGATGCAGCCTGTGCTAGGTTCTAGTCAACCTCTTTGGGACTCCCTTGAGGCAGGGATGGCTCTAAGCCCCTTGCCAGCAAGAAGCAGTTTCAGAAGCTGAGACCTTCACCCCTTACTCCAAAAGAATTTGGGTCCCATTTGTTTGAGGGGGGAATAATAGGGTTGGGATCTGGGCCCCAGAAAGGAAAAAACCCTGGACTTTTCCACATGGCCAAATCTCTGGTGTTCTTCTGAGGCTATACCCATCAACTGGCCTTTCATTGTAGCTACATCCAATCTCCCCTCCATTGTCTTTCCTCCCTATGGCCCCTGGCCATTTCCCATACTTAATCCTAGCTGGGCTCCATTGTCCAGGTCCCAAGAGTTCTGTTCACCCCAGTTTACTGGCCACTCCCATCCAGATCTCCTTAGACCCTTGTTCCAGTCACCCCAAACTACTTGGCCACTCCTAGATCCCTCCCACAGTCTTTCTATATATAAGGTCCATCTTGTCTACATTAAGAGCCTGGGGTTCTTATAATCTAGCCACTGCTTACTCACGTTTGGATTCCTTAAGAGTCTGGTTAATATGGCAAATCTTCAATAAGCCTTGTTTTTGGCTGAAAAAAAAATGTAGGTTCTTTTTCTTTTCCCCTAATCATCTTTGCAAATAGACCTAATAGTAGTGTTGCTGGGTCAAAGGGTATAGGTAATTTAATAACTCAGCATAATTCTGTATTATTCTTCAAAATGGTTGGATCAGTTCACAATTCCACCAAAAATATCCCATTTTTCCCCCATCCCCTCCAATATTCTTTGCTTTCCACTTTAATCATTTTAGCTAATCTAGTAGACATAAAATGATGTCTCAGTTTTCTAATCAATAATGATTTAGAGCATCTTTTCTTATGACTATGAAGTGTTTTGATTTTTTCATTGAAAAATTACCTGTTCATATCCTTTGACCAAACAACAAACAAACAAAAATTCAACAACAGTTCAGTTTTTAAAGTGTGTAATCAGTTTCCTCATCTGTAAAATGAGCTGGAGAAGGCAATGACAAACCACTGCAGTATCTTTGCCAAGAAAACCCCAAACAATGTCGCAAAGAGTCAGACATGATGAATTGACCAAGCAACAACCAGCTATGTACAAGACACAGTGTAAGCAACTAAGAATACAAGATATTTTAATGTTTCCTTTGCTTAGGGAGTGTACCTTCTCTTGAGAATCAGGACTGGATGTGGGGAGGGGGTAGAGATATAGCAGAAGATATAAACTATACTCAGATAAGAATCATGCAATTGAGGGCAACAGGGGCAAAGGAGAAATTGAGATAAAATAAAATAAAATATGATGAGAAAGAAAACTTTTCATTGTTTTCTTTTAATACCTTGAAAATTAGATGAAGAAAAAAACTAACTGTAGAAGTTCTTTAGAGTTTGTTAAAATTAATGATGAAAATCAGCCAATGAATATTTTGCAGGATCACTTGAGATAACTGGCAACAACATTCAGATGTGGCATGAAATTGAAGCAAGAATCAATCACTTGATAAAATTGAAGAAGATTCCTTTAGAAAAAAAAAACTCAATTAACTAGTTGGAATTTGAGGGAAAGAAAAAAAATTAACCTGGGACCCAATGCTCTAGCATGTGGGACATTGTAAGAGTATAGTAATAATGGAGCCTTAGGCTCTATCACTGGCTTCATTTTCCTCTCTCTCTCTCTCTCTCTCTCTCTCTCTCTCTCTCTCTTTCATTCCCATTCTGTCTCTCCTGTCAGTCTGTTTCTCCCTCCCATATATACATATATCTGTGTATATTATGTAAATGCATATATGAATGCATATAGAATGTTTTTTCAAGAGCAAAGTCATTTCATTATTGTCCTTGACTTCCCAGTACTTAGCACAGTAGCACACAATGCTTACATGCTGTGTTTTGACTGGTCATATGTGTCTTTTAGCCACATATGCATAAATACATAAGATACATAAAGATAGATAGAGCTCTGAGAGACATAATATTGTATAAAGCATAGACCATGTGTAAAACACTGTTAGTGGCTAAAAAGCCCATATCAGAGTCAGAAAGACGAGATTAAGTCCCACCTCTGATGCATTAATAGCTGTGTCACCTAGGGAAAGTCATTTAACCTCTCAAGTAGGTTGGTAACTAAGCCCATGAACTACAGATAGGGTACTAATGCATATAATCATGCATTGGAAGAAAAGATTCCTCATCTGGGGTGTTTTATACCCATGAAACCATGAATCTAGGTCAAATATAACCATATATAGGTATATGTATTATCCTTTATATTCCATCTATTATATACATATGCATATGTATATATGCATCTCTGTCTGTATGTGTGTGTACACATGATCCAATAGGAAAGGTAATAAAGGATGGAACTAGAAAGAGTATGGCTAATGTTTTCTCTATATGTCTCTATGTTTTCTCCCCTAATACCCCCTACCCTACTTTCATGAGACAGTTAACTGAGTGTCTTACCTCCCCTAACACAAGATTATTCTTCTTTAAATGGCACAGTTGTTTCTGGATATTATTTATGGCTGTGGTTTCCTTGTATGAATGAAAAGAAGTTGATAAAGCCTTGTTCTTACACCAAGATGGTCTTCCATCAAGTTGCATTATTAGATCACCCGAGGTTCTACTTGAGATAGTTTATCCTAAAAAGGGTTGTCTAGATTTAAAAAAAAAAGACTAATAATGACCAGTTTATTTCAGGCTAGGTCCTGAACTAGTATATGAACTAGTATATATGAACTAGTATAATCTAATATTGACTCTGTATGCTAACTGCCAGCATTTGAAGATCACTCTGATACAGGAATGTAAAGTCTACAGATACTTTCTTTCCAAGAGGCTTTCCAATGGCCACTGTAATTCATCCAGAATTCTTAATATGGAGCTATTCTTGAAAGCAGAAGGCTTGATCTCCTTCATATTCTGTCTCTAGAATTGGAAAGAAGTAGGCAGCATAATGAATAGAGTGTAGAAAGTGGAGTCAGGAAGACCTGAGTTCAGATCCTGTCTCTGATACTTACTAACTCTTATAATTGACTTAATCTCTGTTTGCCTTAGTTTTCTCAACTGTGAAACAAAAATTATCATAGCACCTACTTCCTCATAGGATTGTTGTGAGAATCAAGTGAGATTATATACATATATATGTATATATACATACATATATATATGTATACACACACACACATATATATGTATACACACACACACATACACACACATATATATACATATATATATACATATACATATACATATATATATATGTGTGTATATATATATATATATACATATACATACATATATCAGCCTTTAAGTTTCCTTCCAGCTCTAAATCTATGCAACCATAAGTCATCCGTGGAAAACATCTTTTCTTGTTCAAGGCAAGCTCCTAGGACCTGACTTTCCTGATCCTCCTTAATTATAGTGCCTTTCTGTTGTTTCTGATCTTCAATTTATACTGTATATAGCTTGTATATAGTATGTATGTATAGTATTATGTAGTTGTTTACATATTTTCTCCTCCATTGGACTACCACTCCATTAGATATCTTGAGATCAGGAAGTATCTTACTTTTCTTTGTTTCCCCAGTGCTTAACATGGTGCCTGAGTAGCTAGAATTGAGCACAGCATTCTGGCATTTTGTATCCACCTGGCAAATGTATCTACAAAGCTGATTATAAAGGGAAAGACTAAATCAGGAAAGTGCATGATAAGAACAGCTCCACTTGTTTGTGAAGAAAGAGAGAGTATAAGGTACCATTATCCAAGCTCAAAGTACCACCTTTTCCTCAGTTGTCTGCCTGAACTCCTACTAAAAAGCAGTGTTTGCTCTCAAAAGGACAAAATTGTGCCCAGAATTTTGGAAGTGAGCTATATAACAGGGGTTTTCTGAACCAGCTCAGGGGAGATGATTGCTAAATTTTCAATGTGAGAATTTATACTTCAAAAATTAACTAACACTACAAATTAAGCCTTTATTTATTGTACTTCTGATTTCTTGGAATCAAGAGAGTGATGGAGAAAAATTAATAATGCAGATTAACTGTAAAGTGTGTTATGTATACTTTTTTTTTCAGAAAGCTGGTTGTTAAACATTTACTAGCACATCTGCAGCTATATATCACTTAATGGTTAGTAGCTAAGTCCTAGTATACTCAAGAATTCTTTCAAGGAGGACTAAGTAATGAAAAAAGAGCTGGGGTAAGAATTGGAAATGTGGAATATCTAACCTTTAACATTAAAAGCTATTAAATTAGCTTTTGTTAGACTAGCCATTATTTGGAGCTTTACACATTTTAAAATCTCTGTCCTCACAAGAAGCCTATGATGTAAATAATGTAATTATTATGGTACCTTTTTGTACATGAAGAAGTAAGTTCTAAAGAGTTGAAGTGATGCACGTACTTAGTATTACAGCTATAATTCGAGCTAAAGGCCTCTGACTCCAGGATCATTGTATATTTTTCTTCAATTTTTTAATATTTTTATTTAAAGTCTTGAGTTCCAGATTCTATTTCTCTTTCACTCCCCCCTCTCTGAGATGATAAACAATCAGATATAGGTTATAAATATGCAATTATGTAAAACATTTCCATATTAGTCATTTTGTACAAGAAGACTCGAATAAAAAAAATGAAAGTAAAAAATAGCATACTTCAGTCTATATTCAAGTCATTGTGTCTTCCACAACAAATCCTCACCCCTTTTCTGACCCCTGTATCACACTACCCAACAAAGCAAAAGAAGCAGGTACATGTGAAAATTAAACTCAAGTCAAATCTATCAGAATAAGATGCTTAGAGAATCTGACCAAGCAAGACAAATGGAGAAAACTGTAAGGCCCAGGGGTTCAAACCATGAAAAGCTAGTTCCAAGATATAACTGTTCACAAAATACAGCAAAGTAGATTACTCCTGAGACAAATTATGTTGTAATAAGAAATGTTAATAAATAGCTTCTTTATGACAGCATGTTAGAGTATGATAGCCACACCTAGACCATAAAAGCGTAAGGAAGCTAGCCATAAGACTAGATTAGTCCAAGGAGCTAAAGTTAAAGTTGTAGACGTACCTTCTTTATCACCTAAATCACTCACATATATGTAGGGCTAGTATTTCCTAAGCTTTTACCGTATATGTACTCAGGCTACATTTTTCCCTAAAATAAAAGGGATTTGTATCTAAGACTTGATCATTCCAAGGGGTTAAGGCTAGAATTGCTAATGTGGCTTTAAAGAGTTAGGTCTCTGCTATTATGGTAGCTATACCAATGTCATGCAAATTAACATACCACATCCATACTATACAACATAACCAGCTGACCAGAAATGTTTTTATGTTAGGATAAACAGAGAGGAATCATTCCTGTGCTTTCAATAACTCTTTGATAGTATGAGAGTTTCTCATTTCATTTCAGTCTTGAACTACCAATTGCCTGATTCAGGTTTGTCATACATCAATTTCAATCCATTAATCAGTAACCTTAGGATATGATTCTTCATCTAATTATGATTCAACATTTCACTGAGACCATATTTCTCCATCTTTTCCACACAGATATCATGGCAGAATTTTTCCAATGTCTTTGAGAAATCCATGCATATGACAGTGTTGTATGAATTAATTGGGGCACAATTATTTTTTTAGATTTATATAATAAGTGTTAAAAACAGTTTATATCTTTATGTAAAAGTGGGACTTTCCATATCAACCCCAATTATAACATAAAGCCCAGATACCTCAACTGAATATAATTGGTCAAAAGTTAACTAAATGTGAATAAGTCCTTAATCAATTTAAATGAATCACAGGGATTTTTGGTGCTTGGACAGAAGCTAATTGTTCCACGTGGGGAACATTTCTGATTTGTCAAAAACAAAAAGTGGTGTCCAGTGAGACTATGAGTAAAACAGCAAGCCAGTTTGGGAGCAAAAGTAGGTCAGTTGAGTAGTGACCAAATCCACAAGTGAAATACTTCCTACTAAAAGTTGCCCTTGAGAGTAAAAAAGGCTGAGATAGGAGCTCAATCCAGTTAAATATTGTCAAGGTCAAACATTCTGAGTGAGCCCACACATACACACATGATCATTTTCGTTAGAGAATTAAACCATATCACAAGTAATAACAGTAGAGGTTACAAGGAACTTGTCAAGGAATCTTTGGTAAAATGTAATACTACTGCAATTAATCTTTTCATTTAATTCCTTTTTATATGTGCATGGTAAACCCTAAAACTGATTTCCTTTCATATTGAATTGAAAGTCAAGGTATATGATGAACAAAAATGTTGAGAAGCTGTAATCTATTACATTCCCAATGTGTAAATCTAAGAATCAAATCAAAACTGAAAATTAATTTAGTTTACATTAGCTCTTTTTTCTTTTTTAATTATTCCTTATTTTAAAGTTTATAACAATTTCATTAACATTTAAACAATTTTAAATACAAAATAAAAATAACGTAACAGAAAATAACAAAAATAATCATAATAATATTAATGTGGTAAGTGGACATATTTCTTTGATATAGTTTCTCAAAGCATGGCATCCTTGATGACACTGCTACTAGTTACTCTTTTTCAACTACTTATTTTATCTTATTTTATTGTTCTCTTCCCTCACACTAACCACCTCCACAGTGAGAAAATATTTTTAATTTGAAAATTCAAATCTTTGATAATCTAGCAAACTAATTTCCTACATTAGTCATGTCCAAAAATGTATGTTGCTTCGTTCTAAGACCATCACCTCCCTGGCTGGCAGGAAAGGTATGTTTCACCTTGATCAGATTTCTATTCATAGTTGATTTTCTTTATAATGTTATCATTGTATAAATTCTTCCCTTAGTACTCTTTACATCATTCTGTATCAGTTCATAGATATTTTCCTGATTTCTTCTGAAACTGTTCATTTGATTATTTCTCATTGCATAATAATATTCCATTACATTCACATAACATAATTTGTTTAGTTATTCCTCAGTATAAGGAACCCACCTTTTTTACATGTTTGGGCTGCCAGGAAAAGAGCTTCTATAAATATTGTTGTACAAATTGATCTTTTTCGTCTTTCTTTCGTTCTTTGTTGTGTAGAACTTGGAGCTGCATAAATGATTATGCACAGTTTGGTAGCTTTCTGGGCATCATTCCAAATTGTTTTCCAGAATGGCTGGACCAATTCACAGTTCCACCAATGGTGCCTTAGTATACATTTCTGACATTCATGATTTTCTTCTTTTGCTATTGCTGTCAGTATGATGGGTCTGAGGTAGAACTTCAAAATTTGTTTAATTTGAATTTCTCTATTTAATGTAAATTCAAATTTAAATTGAATTTAAATTTATCTATTCAATTTCATTTGAATTTATCTATTAGTATATTAGAACATTTTTCTTATGACTGTTGATAGCTTGGATTTCTTCCTTTGAAAACTGTTTTCAGATTCTTTGACCATTTATCTAGTGGAGTAATGGAGCATTATTTCTTAGTGAAACTATTATACTACCCCATGCTAGCATCTTTCTTTTCCAAGTGATTACAAACCACCTGTTTAAAGTTTTCTCTAATAGGAGGATGTGTTGCCCTTTACAATAATAGAAATGATAGAAGGGATTGTGTAAGCTCTTTTACAGTAGGGACTGTCTCTCTTTTTCATCTTTGTATCCCAGCACTGAGCTAAGTGCTGTAGATACAAATAGCAAATGTGGCACATAGTTTTTTGGGGTTTGGGGGGGATTATAAGTTTTATTTTGAGCATATTGAGTTTAAGTTGTCTATTGGATTTCCAGTTCAACATTCCTGAAAGACAGTTGGACATGCAAGATATGAGGGATTAGGGAAGGATAGGTAGATTTGAGAATCATCAGTGTGGAGATGCTAATTAAATCTGTGGGATCTGATGAGATCACCAAGTAAAGTAGTACAAAGAAAGAAGATGATCCAAGACAGCAATTTGAGGAACACCAGTGGTTAGAGGTCATAGTCTGGATATCAATTTTACTGTTCCACAGTTTCTTTGATCTGTTTTTATTACAGGATAACATTTGACCATCTTGGCTTTTGGACAGCTTTCATTTTATTCACAATTTCATAATAATTGCAAACAGTGTTTTCAAGATCACATCTGAAAGGTTTTTTTTTCCTCCTGGACCCTCAGACATCACTTATCTTGGTAAGCAGATATGTAAATACTTATATGTATCCATGATATCTGTGCAGGTCTCTGTTGATCCAGATCACAACCCAGCCATTCCTTCCCAACTTCTCTTCTTCTCACTGTGTCTTTCATTAATAAGGCCTCTACAGGGGACCTACCCAACACAATACAGACCTTCATCTCAGCCTTTTTGTGGATGCCAGTGCAACATTTGGCTATCTGTTAGCCCATACTCTTGGTAAATGACTTGCCTACACCCTTTTCCTGCATTCATATCCCTAATGACATCTTTTATACCACTTCTTACATGAATGTCTTCACTGCTAACATATTGCAAACTTATAGACATATATATATATATATATATATATATATATATATATATATACACACGCACACAAATACATATATATACACACATACATACATATGCACATATTCATGTATATGTTTATATGTGTATGTATACATGTGTGTGTGTGTGTGTGTGTGTGTGTGTGCGTGTGTGTGTGTACTGGGCTATCCAATTGGAGATGCTCAACAAAACATTTAAGGGATGAATGAATGAATGAATGAATGAATCTTCTTTGTTCCTATCTACACTTTTGAAATGGAATGGAGATTTGATATAATTATGTAAATAATACAAGAAGAAAAAGAAAATCATTTCATGCCAACTAGCTGAATATTTCCAGAAAACAAAGTTATTAGATTATATGGCTTTTTAAGTAATTTCTCCTTTGATGTTGACATGCTTTTTTTAACTAGTTAGGTTTTGTAAGCAGTACAGCAAAGACTCTAAGTTTTGTATTTTGCCCCACAGTTGCAAGCATTCAGGGGGCATTTTAATAGCCCATTCTGTGAATGATGCAGATAAGAAGTCACTGCTTCTCTTCTCAAATTTCCTTTTTCAATGAATGCCTTTTCAGTTCTGAGCAAACCAGAAAGCCTTTAGTAGGAATTAATCACTTCAATCAAGAACAAGTACCTAGAGAAAGAGCTAATCTCTCTTATTAATAGCTTGTGGTTTCATCCCTAACTGAGGCCTGTTCCCAGTAGGGTATTTAAGGATTTACTAATTTATGAGATCTCTGGGAGAGTCTTTTGTAAAAAAGGGCATCTATTTTGACCTAACTCATAGGATCTGCAGAGTATTCTTTTGTTTAAAACAAACAAAAAAAAGGGTCTATTTCATTCTTCCTGCATGGTTTGAAAACTCCTTGAAGGGACTATTAATTATACTTCTTTGTATACTCTCTCAATTGATAAATTAATGTATGAGGAGGGTCTTCTGTACCAAAATTCTCAGTTCCTCTCCCACTTTGGGCATATGACTAGAAATGATTCAAATATACCTACTATTGCCACTTTCCATCAGCAGTTCTACTTGATTTCCACTCCATCAGACATCATACTTTCTCCAGTTCAAGCTGATCACCTATGCAGAGTGACTCAGTTTTTGATAAACAAAACCTTAAAACCCCCTTAGTCAACTCTCCTATCTGATTTTGGGGCTGGAGGGTGGAGCAATAAACTCCTCCCAATGCTTTCCTTTATAGAGGCTCAGAACTTTGCAGGTAACTCTATCTTTTCCATCAGTGGCTTTGCTTGATTTCTGTTCCTAGTAACATCATACTCCTGTGTCAGGTATCCCTTGGAATCTACTCCACACAGACACACACATTATCCATTTTCCTTTTGTGTATTGTCTTTCCCCATTTGATTGTAAGGTTTTTTAGAGCAGGGACTATCTTTCTTTTTTTTCTTTGTATCCTAGTACTGTGCTAAGTGCTGTAGATACAAATTGCAAATGTGGCACATAGTAGGTGCTTAATAAATATTTATTAAATTTAATTCAATATGCCTGAACTTCTCGACCCTGAAGTTATGACTTCATTTTAACCATTCTGTATTGGGGATTATTTTCTCTCTCTGAGCTCTGGATACAGACCTGAGCTACATTCTTATTTCTACTGATCAATCCCATTAGTGACTCATCTATCCTTTCTCTCCACGTGTGCTTACATTTTGTAAAGCATTTAAAAGTGTCTGTAGTAATGTCATACTAATAGTACACGGCCCTCCCTGTTACTATCAATGACATTGCATGCTGTTCATCCCTTGTTAAATCAGGTCCCATTTCCCAAAAGAAAATGCATAGCTTTAATAAATTATACAGCAAACACACTCATTAGAACTAAGAGACAGAAGTAAAACCTTTTAATGAAATGTAATCCTAATATTCTTCCAACTGAATTATTTGAAAGAAAGGTTCCAAGACAATAAATGTTGTTTGGATGCTTACTAATTAATTCAACTGCTCTGAAAGTTTTTCATGATGCCAATGCCAGATATAATTTTGATGGGAAGTTATTGAAAAGAAAATACAGGTTACAGTGTGTCTATAAACTTCAATGAGATGTCCTTTGGAAATGTCTGAAGCCACATTTCTATGATTCTGTCTGATGATTTAAAGATCATGGATATATGAGGCAAATATTTTACTTCAAAAATATATAACTATTTCTTATGTATACATATGGTCAGATATTAGAGCTAGAAGTCCGTGTAATCCTTCATTTTACAGATGAGAAAATTGAGGCCATTGAGGCTAAATGGCTTTCCCATCATCATACAAGTACCAAATGACAATGGCAGAATGTGAACTCAGGTTCTTTAATTTCAAATCCAGTACTCATTCCAATACCTTATTGCCTCTTACAAAATTTGTAGGACACTGACACTAAGGGAGCAGGAGATAATGATGGCATGGGGGAGGACTAAGAGAAAATAGAGTAGGAGGAGAATGAGAACAAAGAATTGCCATAATTCTGTCTACACTTCAAAATGTTCACATGCCCTTGATAAAACAGGATTGATTAATTATCTGCCCAAGAGGGAGAGAAAAAAAAATCTGTCTCTCCTCAGTGTCCCAGAGGGTACTTGACTTAGTCCTCAAAGGCAAAGAGGAAAACTAGAAGGATTATATCTAACCTAGGAGTCTTATTGTTTTTGTTATCCTTATTGGATTGGTGAGGAATTACTAAAACCTTTTGGAAACTTACCCCTGGTGACAGTTGCAGAGATCTATTTTACAGTCTCTCCAACCCTAATCATGAGAGGTTTTCAACTGCAGAGCAATTCATATGCTGATGATATTCTCCCTTCTATCTCATTTTCATCTAAATCAGACTGCAGAGTCACCCCACTCTAGCAAAGTCTGGCCAAGAAAGGTACTGGGATATGTTAGGAGATGAGATAAGAGGATGAATTGGCTGAGCCTCACTTGAACTGAGGCAGCTGTTACATTAAGGGGAAAAAAGACATCTAAATGAAGGGACCAAATTTCAACTTGTTTTTCCTTTGTTCTTGCTCGTTCTTTCTGTAGCACTTAGCTGTACTTTGCAGAAGCTTTATAACTAACTTACTAGTTTTATTCCTCTTGACATTGCGTTGCATAATTTCAACTCTTTTCCGTCTTCTATTTATTCCTTGATTATGAAGCAGGATGCATATTTAAACATATCTCTCTATATCCACATTTGGCAGGATGCCTATGACACTGTGATGAGAGCTTCATGGTCACACCGTCCGTGTTTTGTCTGATTTCTCTACCCATAATGTCCTTTGAAAATTACCCAGGAGTTTAAACTACAGCAGAGTACAAGGAGTCTTTAGCTTATGAGACATAGTAAATTCAACACAGCAGGATCTTCACTGGGTACTTGCATACTTTCAATTGCAAATGAGGCATTGAATGTAAGATAAAAGCAGACTTATAAATTATCTCCTGATCTGAAACCCAGGAGGCTGGGCCTGAAAGAAGGTGAGATCTTCTCAAGCAAGAATGGAAGGAAATTTGAGATCAGTGTTCTCCTTCCAGATCCTCATGCTCAGACTGGTTTGATTCATGAGCTGGATGATAAGGGAAACTGAGGGAAAGACAAATGGAGCCCGAGTGGTTTGTAAAAATATCTGTGGGCCAAGGATTTTTGGAACTTTTGTTCATGTGAAAGTTAAAGGCCTGCTTTTGCTCAAATTTCTTCTTGAAGACTGCCAGCTGTTTTAATTCTAGAGAAAGTTGGGGCTGGGCAATTAAACACAATATTTTTCTATCTTACTAACCTTCCAGTACAGCAGGACTGAAATCTGTAGGCCTTCAGGGAAGTGAATTGAGGAAATTTAGCAGGCAGTAGATGTGATATTTTTTCAGTTACAATATTTTCTACTTGCTCCATTTGCTATTTTGTTTTATATGTGCCCTGAGTTTGTTTTTTTTAACCAAGAATATTTTTAAAATAAAATAGAGAAGGCTGAATTTTTGACTCTAGCAATAAATCTCACTTTTCCAAAAAATGCAATTGTTTCTTTCCTCACATAAATATATATTACAGATAGGAAATGGACTTGTGATCACAGTATAGAAAATTCCTGAGTGAATAAACTCCTTTTACCAAAGCAGTTCACCACATTCTCTTCATTTTATGGTTCTAAAGAGTTGCCTAAAGTACTAAGAAATGAAGTGGCTTGCCTAGGGCCATACCAGTTGCCAGTATGTGTCAGATGTTGGACTTAACCCAGATCTTCTGGGCACTGAATCTAGGTCTCTATTCATTATGCCACACTGCCTCTTGTGTGTTAAACACTGAGGAAAATTCAAAATTCTTATATTGATGTTTAACATTCAAGAACACAAGGTAGCCTTCACATTGTTATTAGGCAAAGAAAGAAGACTCTGGTGGAAGTGTGCTAACAGTGGCTGACCATTTTTAAACTATGCTGCATTTTTTTAAATCTCAAAACACTACTTTATCTTATCCTTACAGCAAATAGGAAACATAGAAATGTTTCTTTAAACCAAATACACACATTAAATCAGACCATAAAGCTCATCTTTTGGAAATATCAAATAGTACTTCTATCTCTCCATATCTCTCTGCTGCTTTTTTCCCTCAAAATGACAACAAACATGTCCAGATCTCCTTAATTCTTGTGTGGTTAGGAATAGGGGTAGGAGGAGTTGGGAGGGATGGTGCAGCAAAAGGGAAATCTTCCTCCTGACTACTTTTTTTCTTCTTTAGAACCATAAGATTCTTATCCAAGCCCTTCGTTTAACAGATGAGGAAACTAATGCAAAGGGAGATTAAGACTTGTCCAAGACCACACAGCTAGTGAGTGTCTGAGGCAGAAGTTGATCCCAGGTCTTCCTGACTATAAGTCCAGTGCTCTATCCACTAAACCATACTGCTTCTATCACCATTAATTAAATCTTCCATTTTGAAGTCTTAGTATTATATTTGATACTTCATTTCCCCTCTTACCTTTAGTATCTAATTCATTGCTAAATCCTACCAATTCTACCAATGAAATTTTTTTGCATATATCCCTTATATATTTCAATCCCGTTCAACATATTCAATACCTCATACAAGCACTCATTACCACCCATGTGGACTACTACAAAAAACAATCTATTAGGCTTTCCAGAATCCACTCACAACCACTTCTCATTCATCTTTCATATTAATGCTAAATTAATTTTCTCATATATATATATATATATGTGTATATATATATATATATATACATACATACACACACACACGCACACATACACAGACACACACACACACACACACACACACACACACACATATATATATATATATATATATATATATATATATATATGTAGCCATGGCATCCCTCTAATAAAATTCCTAAAATCACTTTCTATTGCCTATGAAGTAAAATATAATTCCCCCAGCCACTACTATTTGTTTCCATCCCCATTAGAGATTTTTAAGCAGAAACTAAATGACCCCTTGTCATTGTATCAATGACAGATATGACATTGTGATGATTCATTGTCATGTATGAGTTAGACTTGATGGATGTTGAGGTACCTTGAATTCTAAACCTTTCTGATTCTAGAACTTCTTTTACCAAAAAAAAAAAATATTTAGTATCATTGGTCTGATGAATGCTTTATCTCCAGGCCATATCTCTTGGAATTGAAATAAAAAAGCATTAGCTAAGAATATGTCAGGAAAGATCACTGGATTCAAAGTCAGAGTACCTAGGTTTAAATCCTACCTCAGCCACTTACCACTTGTGTAAGCCTAGCAAAGTCACTAAAGTTCTTAGACCTAAGTTTCCTCATTGGTCAAATGAAGGGGTTGAACCTTTATGAATGTGTAGACTCTTATTAGCAAGGACCTGATTGGAAGAGTAGTTTTTTGTTTTTGTTTTTCTCAGCAAAAAGGAGAGATTAAAGAATGATGAAAGGTAGCCTGGAAACTTGGGAGCTAAGAAAAGAAGTGTCCAAGGCATATATGAACAAACTGGCAAAGAAGGACACAGCTATCTTTAATTTTTTCATGGGCATTTGTAGCCTAGTTTGGCTTATTGACCCACTTAGTGATCTCCCCACCCAGAAGTTGTTTACCTGGTGTATCTGATTGCCACACTGTGGCATATGGTGACATTATCCACTGTCCATTCTATTGCTTCTTTTATTGTTTTCAGGCAACTGACATCACTACCTTCAGGAATTTCCTGCACCATTTAAATTGTATTTATTTTCATATATATTTTTACAAAGATTTTTCTCTCTAGATTAAAAAAACTGATTTGTTTTTGTTATTGCATGCTGAGGAATTATTTTCTGTAAAGGAGTGGATCATACAAAAGAGAAAAAAGTCTGAAGTGAGAGCTCTGGAGAAATAGCCTTAGACTTAACTGAAAGGCCATATAGAACTCTCTGTCTCTCTCTCTCTCTCTCTCTCTCTCTCTCTCTCTCTCTCTCTCTCTCTCTTCTCTCTCTCTCTTTTTCTCTCTCTCTTTTTCTCTCTCTTTCCATATGTAGATACATGGATAGATAGATAGATAGATAGATAGATAGATAGATATTGGCAGATAGCTATACATATAAATTTAATTACATTGTACATACAATTACAAAAGAGAAGCAATCCCTGAACACATAGAACTTATATTTTAATAGGGCAGATAATTGGTAGTCAGGAAAAAGATTTATGAACTGGGAAGTCACAAGAACAGTATCACTGACCCTATCTTTCCAGAGAAAGTGGTGGTAGAATGTAGGGGGGGAAAAAAGGGGAAAGAGAGAGTATGCATGTTGTGGTAAGGGAGATAGCATACGGTTACAGGAAAGACAGAGTTTATTGGCTTGCCTCCACCTTGGCATGGCCTCTGGTTTTCCATTTTGGAGGGTGGGGCGGAAGCAGAAATAATATCTTCCAACTCTGAATCTAATGTACAAACCTAGGTACCTTTCTAGTTTCATATAGTTCTGGAAATGTTTATTCCAGTTTCTGGGCTTCGGCAATATTTTGGTTAAGAGATGTTAGACATTTACCCTGTGTCCTAAACTTGATACTTTTGTATTATAGCAAGTATGCTGAACTGTGATCTTTTCATATTTCATAAGCTAAAAAGATATAATAGTGTAAAAAAAAAAAGAAAAGAGTAGTTGAGAGTCTTCAAGAAAAAAAAAAGTAGTTTATGGAACAGGCCCATTTTTTATACAGCAGGCTGTAGGTATTAATCTCCTAAAGAACCTATTCCAGCATTTCTCATTACATTTCTTCCCCACAACATAGAGATGATGATTTGAGGAAGGTTAAATTGTCTAACCAGCCCTGACCTGTACAGTTTCATCAGATCTTGCACTAGTACTGTCATCACAGAATTTTCTCTAGCTAATTGGATCTCCCCTGTGTTTCCTATTTTATGTCCATGAATTACAGCCAACCTTGCATGATCCCAGAGGATAGGCTATTCTTGAGACTTACTATATTATTGGGAGCCTTTAAAAAATAGTAGCAAAAGCTGTTGTATGTATTTTAAATCCAATGGGCAGAAGTTGGCTCTTTTACCTACTAGCTTATGAACCTGTTCAGGAAAGAAGCCAGATTCATTGCTTCAATAATAATAACATTATTATAGGGGTTTTTCAAAATGAGGCTTATGGAAGTATGGCACCTTGTAGCACTCATACATGGATAAGTCACAGCTAATCACAACTAACTGAACTTTATTCCCAAAAATAATAGTGCTGTTGTGGAAAGGTCATGGGACTAAGAGATGGGAGAACAGAGTTCTAATCAAACTTCAGATACTGATTAGCTTCTGGACTTTAGAAAAAGCACTTCACCTTTTGGGGACTCAGTTTCCTTATCTGTAAAACAAGGGGTATTAGTGTGTAGTAGATTGCCTTTAAATATTCTTTGAGCTCTAACATTCTGAGTCTTTCAGTATTGATTAACTAATTGGTTGATAACAGCCTAAAAAGAGGCCGCTGGGTATAAACTGCTGGACTCTGCTTTTAGCCTCATCTTGTTCAGCATTGTTTGTTTAACAATTAAGATGACATCACCAAAGGGTATAATCATCTAAAGGACAGATGATACAAAGCCAAAAGGTAAACTCAAATTCATTGGATGGTAGAATCAAGATTTTAAGATTTTTCATATGTTAGAGAGATTAGCTAAAGACAATTATATACAAGAACCAATTAGAACCAGCACACAAGAGCTTATTGTTAAATTTTCATTTTGAGTATTTACATATTGGAAATACGTAAATATTATAAATTGTGGCTTGACGTCTTGTTTAGTTGATTGTCTAGACTAAAGAAAAAAACAGTAAAATATTAATGCGTTTTAAACTCAAAAGTGTATATTTCATACATTTGGAGGAGGGATAGTTGGGTGTTAAATGTTTACCATCGCACCTCTGAAGAAAGTACAATATAATTCAAATGGAATGAATGAAAATAGCTGCACTAAGGTTCAAAACAATCTATCCAATAGAGAATCAGAGATGTCTGTTTTAGCAGCAGTTCTTATAAACAAGACCTTGGTTGAAATACACATGAAAGCAAAGTTAAAGCTAGGTGGCACAATGGATAGAGCACTGGTCATGGAGTCAGGGGGACCTGAGATCAAATCTGGCCTCAGACACATAACACTTACTAGCTGTGTGACTCTGGGCAAGTCACTTAACCCCAATTGCCTCACCAAAAAAAAAGCAATCTTAATAGGATCCTTTTATACATTTTGAAAGTAATATAACGTTCAGCTGCATCAATAGGAATATAGCATTTACAACAAGAAATATGATAGTCCCACTATATTCTCTTCTGCTCAGAATGCAGTTGTATTATAAGGTTCAGTTATGGACAATACCTTTTATAAGACCTGTTGGACTAGAAAGGGAGACTTTTATTTTTTTTAAATAAATGAGATCCTTGAAACTGGAAAACTTCAGAGAGTGAAAGAACATCCACATCTTCTGCCAAGGATGCTATTGAGATTTCCTATGTTGAAAATGAAGTTGGACTAAATCCCTCCAAGAACTTGTTTAATTCTGTGAACCTATGATTTTATGAGTCTAGAAGTTAAAAAAAAGCGAGTACAACAAACTGTTAAAAAGGTTCTCATGTTTAATTTTCTTCAACTAAATAAAAACATAAATTCCTATTATAATTCACAACTCAAATAATGTAATTTTTATTAACTTGATTATTTTAGAACTGATTAAAATTCAATTTTATTGAATTTAATTGACTTTAAACTCCAAATCTAGGTTTTGTCTACACTAATCAGGTACCATCTGCCAATTTGTAGAATAGTCATTTTTTCTTTCTCAGTTTTATGAACATATGGAATAATCCTCTGAAGAATGTTGAAGCTAGGAAGACTGCCTCTTAGAAGATGATCAACTTGATAATACTTCATTCTGATAATGTAACCACTTTGATTTGTATTTAACCACAGCGGTATTAATGAGTAAAACTGTATTTTTAAATTTGTACCTCTAACTTTGTAAAGAATGCAAATTAATGCTTCTATGAATTTCTTCCAATCATCTTCATATTCCAAAAGATCTATGTTTTCATCAGTATGGAAAATCTCTCTATATCTATGTAAGGCATAGGATAAACTCTTACATTTTACAGCTGAATAAACTGAGGTCCAGAAAAGTTAAGTGACTTGACCAAAGCCATATGTCTAACAAGCATCAGCAGCATGACTTGAACCAAGTCCTCTGACTCCAGAGCCAGTCTTCTTTCCACTTATGTCATATTTGCCAGAGACACATAGAGGGAATTGTTCCTTGTCTCCAAGCCTATTCACAGTGCCAAACAACCTCTCCTATTTTCCTAAATACTATCAATTCAGAAACAAAATCTGGTAAACACAGTTATTCCTACAGGTCAATGAAATCTTCTAATTTCTTGAAGAGATTTTAAGTGTAATCTATCCTTTACAACACTTCGTGGCTTAATAAATAAAGTAAGGCTATTGTTTTTAATTTTAGTTTTGTTTTAATCAGTTTTCTTTCCTTCCATCTAATAAGATCAGACTTAAAGATGACTTTGGCCTAGATAAAATTTGAAGAGTACTCATTGCTGGAAGGAAATACTTGCCCTTTAAGAAAATCACATAGTGCTATCAAGTTCACAGGACTTATTTTTCAAATCACTATTTCATTAATTCATTCCTTTAAAAAAAATCCATTACTTCATCAGAATGAGATTTAATGAACAAAAGTCTTCCATAAAACTCTGTACTCAAAGGCTTGGTATAGAATCTCTTTCTAACTGGTCATACTAAGATAATAGAATAGTCTAATTGAAGGCACCGCCAAAAAAGATTCAATGTAAAACTGTGGCCATTGAAGTTGTGTGTCAATATGTCGCTGGAAGGAAATACCAAACCAAAACCCTTTGACAGAGATTTCCATAAAACATAGTTGGTTACCTAGCAACTCCTTTCTGAGGCAGAAGGAAAGAAAGTTTTTTTGTACTAGAGTCCACTTAAAAGCATCTAATTCCTGTACACCAGCACATTAGATCAGCGTGCCTGGTGAACAGGATTTTAACAGTCAGGAGATGTGACTGTGTTTAAGATTCCTTTTTCCAGTCACTAGTTCATTGTCAGCAGCAGCTACAGAGCAGCTTTATGTGCATTCAGAGACAGCCAGGAAATTAGTTCTGCATGACTGAGTCAGCAGACGGTAGCATAGAGAACTATCGCCCGCTTCCTTAAACAATTGTTTATTTCTTGGAGTGAGCAATAACAATGTTAAATATCACAATTCTGGAGAGAAGGGGGAAACCCTGGGAAACGCATTACCATTTGCGGAAAAATAAAACTAGCCCCAAAGTAGTGTTCTATTTTATAGTTGCTAATGCTAAGCTTGGGTTGAATCTGTGGGGCTTTGCTTCTTCCTTCCTCTTTCATTTCTCTCCTTGTCTCTATCACTTTCCGTCTCTGTCTCTGTCTCTCCTTTTCTTTCTTTTGTCTCATAGTTTTTCCTCCTCCTCCTCTTTCACCTTTTCTTCTTCCTTCTCTCCCTTTCTTCCATTCCTCTCTTCCTTTTTCTGTCTGTCTTTCATTCTGTCTGACCTTCCTTTTCTGTCTATTCTTGTTGCATTGCAAAGCATTAGCATATTTAGTTTTTTTGTAAACCTCCTTTAGAGTTAAATGAAGCAGAGTAGTAAAATCTCAGCAAAGTGAAATTGACAGAAATGAATATTTAAAACTGCAAAAAAAACCTAAATTAAAATTAAAGTGGTCTTTGAATCAAGGAAAACGTACTGGGGTGGGAGCTTAAAACACTTCAAACTTCTGTTATATGCTAGTATTATCAATATCAAATTAAATTATATTTTTTTCACTGGTTTAGTAACTTACACTGTTTTATTTCCTCTTATTAGATCTTAATTCACTACCCAAACCCTTATCTATCTCCATTTCCCTGAATATTTTTTTTTAGATTTTAATGATGTTTTTCTGCAGAAAGCGAAGAGCACTATTTAAAATGTCAGAAGTATACTTTTGTCTATGTTTAAAACATTCTTTTTAATTAATCTTTGGGGGTTCTAAAGTCACACCCACACCCACACATGCATACATACATACATACATATATATTATATATATATATATATGTATATATATATATATATAATATATATATATATATATATATATATTATATATGCAATTGGGGTTAAGTGACTTATCCAGGGTCACACAGCTAGTAAGTGTCAAGTGTTTGGTCTGAGGGCAGATTTGAATTCAGACCCTCCCGACTTTAGGACCAGTGCTCCATCCACTGAGCCACCTTGCTGCCCTTTATATAAATATTCTGCAAAAACTTTAAGTTTGAGTTGCTAGTATTTCCTTAATACACACACACACACACACACACACACACAAACACACATATTCTCAGACTGTAGCACGGACTTGAGATTTAAGGAAAAGAGATATTTATCTGCAATTTTGAATACCAAGCAATTTCTATTTTTAATTTTCAGCATGTCAGTGAAAAATCTAAGTGATAGGGGAGATATGAAAAATGGCCTGATGTGTAAAAAGACATACATAATGCAGAATATGAACAAGTATTCAGGATTGATTACTTAAACGAACAAGTGGAATCCAAACTGTAAACTCAGAAAATGCAGAATATAGATCCCTAAGGGACTTTTAAGAGTCGTCACAAAATCAACTGAAGTACTAATCCCAGATGTTATACATTGCTCCAGAATGTGTCTTAACCTGTTACTCTTTTCCGTTGAAATTTGTGAAAATATATTCTGTAAGAGTAGAATGTAAGGAGTAAGGAGTGTTTTATTCTTTGCCTCTGTATCTCTAGCACCTAACATAATGCCTGGCACTTCTTAGACACTTCATAAATACTTGTTGATTGATTGATTGATTCCCTCAGAGGCTTGCTAGGAAATCTAATTCATCTGATAAAATCACTTTTCTAAATTACCAACTTAGCACAAATTTTAGCATGTGCTGTCCTTCACAGATAGCATAGTAACATTTAATAGTTGTCTGCAGTATAAAAAAAAATCCTGTTTTTGACACTCTCTTCTCTGTTATCCATAAGGCTTACTTGCAACAGGCTATCTCTACTCTAGATACCCCCGACACACACACACACCATTCCTAATACTCTCCATCTTTTTCTTCTATATTCTTGCTTTTTATATGTCCTTTCACAGAGGAAACTTCAAGGCCTAATGCTGTGGAATGATAGCTTTCCTGGTCAATCACTGGTGTTTTCTTGAATGTGAAAAAGGATCATGGAAAAAACAGACATACCTGTGTGACAGCCTACTGCTTCCTAAAATATCCATACTCCTCACTTGTCTTATCAAACTGTTCTTCTGTGAAGGGTATAGAACTAGTCATTCAGCTCTTTTAATTTAGATTACGATGAAAGGATGTACCAAATTTGAGGTTGGCTTCTGATAAGACCATGATTAAACCTCTTTTCCTTCTACTAGAAAAAAGATAATTATGCTTGATGCCTAACAGTCACCTCTGAGCCATGAGATGTGGCTTTCTCTTAAAGTGACATACTCTGGAGTATCCCTTGTCTCTTCTCCCACAAACCCACAAGTATGTCAGATTAGACTTTATTTCTGCCCTTATG
Source organism: Phascolarctos cinereus (assembly GCF_003287225.1). NCBI lineage: Eukaryota > Metazoa > Chordata > Mammalia > Diprotodontia > Phascolarctidae > Phascolarctos > Phascolarctos cinereus. The sequence continues at coordinate 200,944,038 of NW_027555958.1, read as the reverse complement.
TGAGTCAAAATTCACTTGTATTCAAAGTCTAGTGGTTTCAACATTTACTAGATAAATCTTTTGGTGCAAGCTTCAAGTTCTAAAGTGGTTTCAACAAATAAGAACAACCTAGAAATTTTCCTAGTCCTGTTGAGGGCACTACCAGTCATCCAGGCTTATAACTTCATAATCATCAAAGTTTCTTCCTTCTCCTTAATCCTCCATACACAATCATTCATTAAATGCTGTCAATTCTTCTTCTATAGTTCACTTATATTCAATTCCTTCTCTACTCAGTACCCTCACTCTAATTCAGACCCTCATTCTAACAGACTCCTGATTGGTTTCCTTGCCTCCTGTATTGACTTTCTAAAACATCCTTCCCAGAATTGCCAACTTAATCTTCCTTACACATGTTTGACACTCATTACTAAGGTCAAACCTATTCTCCATGAATTCCATACTTGTTAGTGAAGGCTCTTCACAGTATGGGTCCAGCATTCCTTTCCAAGTTGATTCATATAATTTGCTTTCATGAACCTTATATTCAACGTGAATAATTATTTTTTTCTTCCTCAAATCCTTCCCTTTTCCCAAAGTCAGTATTAGTGTCAAGGGATCACCATCATCCTCACAGTAGCCTGGGCTCTCAAATTCATTGTCATCCTAGGCTGACTAGAATGACTAACACTCACCCCACATATTCAATTTGTTACGAAGTCTTATTATTTCTGCCTTCACAATATCTCTCTCATATTGATCTTTCTCTATACTCACACAATCACTGCCCTGATGTAGAACTTCATTCCTTCTCACTCACACTACTGATGTAAGCTTCTGGTTAGTCTCCATGACTCAAGTCTATCCTGATGCCAATCCATCCTCCATTCAATTATCAAAATGAACTTTCCTAAAGCATAAGATTGACTATGTTACTCATCTACTCAATAACCTCCAGTAGTTTCCTAATGTAACTAGGATCATATATAAAATCATCTATTAGGCTTCTAAGGCTCTTCCCAATCTGACCCCTTTCTACCTTTCCAACCTACTTTACTCTCCTCCATGGATTCTATGATTTAGTGACAACATTTTTATTGTTTCTCACCTAGAGCACTCCATCTCCTAAACCCAAGCCTTTTCATTGGCTGTCCATCATGTCTAGACTGTTTCTCCTCCTCATGTCTACCTTCTGGCTTGTCTGGCTTCTTTCAAGACTCAACTCAAAACCCACCTTCTACAGTAGACCTCCCTCCCATACTTCATTATTAGTGCCTTCCCTCTGAGACTACCTTGCAATTACATTGTATGTGCTTTATATGTATAATTTTTTGCATGATGTTTTGCCCCAATAGAATACAATCTCCGAGGTAAGAGAAATGGTTCCCTCCTTTTTCTTTATATTCCTAGTACTTACCATAGTAACTGGCATATGCTGAAACCTGGCAAGATATCTTGGGATTTGCGAGCTAAATTTCTTTCTTAAGGACCGTGCTTTAAACCCAAATCACTCTGGCTCTCACTGATTGGCCAACAACAAGCCCCAGTCCAAGCCTCACTTGGCTACTTTTTGGGCCCTGATGACTCAGAGTGAATGTAAATAGTAATTGTTTCTATTTTGGCGAGAAACTCTGAGGGTCTTCCCTTCCCAAGTTGATTTTTCTTAATTAGGTAAAAATGGCCATTTTCCCCCCTCATTTCTTCCTAGCCTTAATCACTGAATGGGGTGCTGCCTCAGTCAAACTGAGACCTGGGAAAGACCTTAGCTTAAAAAGGCCGTGGTCTCCCACTGTATCCAGGGCCATCTCCAGGCATCTTGATCTATATCTTGCCACTGGACCCAGATAGCTCCAGAGGAGAAAGTGAGACCGGTAACTTTGCACAGACCTCTCTTCATTTAAATTCAGTTAACTTGCAAGTCATGGCATCACCTTCCTGATGTCGTGGTCTTCTTCCAGAGCAAAGAACAAACAACAGCAATAGTACTTACCACAGTAACTGGCATATAGTATATATTTAACATATACTTGTTGAGTGATTGATAACAGTGGGCTTTTTGGCATTTTCTAACTTTAACATTGTCATCTCTAACTTCACTGCATTTTCAGTAGCCATCACCTATGACTGGAATTTGCTCTTTCATTTTTGCATTTCAGAGACTTTACCTTGAATCAGGTGCCAATTCTCCATAATTACCCTTGTTATTTGTTTTTTCTACCTCCTTAAGCTAAAATATTTTTGGTATGTGTTATATCCCCCAGAATTGTTACTTGTTCTTTCTACCTTCTCAAGCTAAAATACTTTTGATATGCGTTATATCCCCCAGAAGAATGCAAACTCCTTATACTCAAGAACTTTTTCATTGTTATTGTTTTATCCCTAGTACCTGGTACAGAGCCTTATACCTTTTTTTTGTTTGTCAATAATGTTATTTCATTGATATAGGAGTCCCCAGATATGATAATACCAGCAGTTAGGTGATGCAACACACAGAGGGGAAGCCTGAAGTCAGTAAGATCTGAGTTCAAATCTAATCTCTGACATTTACTAGCTGTGTGATGCTGGGAAAATCACTTAATCTGTTTGCTTCAGTTTCTTCATCTGTGAAAGGTGAATTATAATAATAATAATAATAATAGCACCTACCTTCTTGGATTGTTGTGAGAATCAAATGAGATAATTATAAAATGCATGGTACATTGCCTGGCACATAGTAAGCACAATATGAATGTTAACTGCTTCTACTACTACTATTATTAATTCATATTATAACTGTTATGCAACTCCTAGTCTTAGAATGTTACTGAGATACTGAGGGGTTAGGTGATTTAGATGGATTTCATAGTCAGTATGTCTCAGAGAAAAGACTTTAACCTAAGTCTCCTGAACTTCAATATCTGCTCTCTCTTCACTACATCATTCTACTAGTCTGTCTCCTTGCACACAGTAGAAGTAGAATGGTTAATGAATTGAATGTCTGTTAATTAAGGTGGGAACTTCAGGCATCATGACAAGCCATTAAAGGAGATACTTTGGTCCCAGAACCATTTTTTTTTTTGCCCTTTACATTATATCATATTGGCAGCACTGCCCACACAAGGGATGAGTTCTGATGAAATCGCTAGCTGTCATTTTTCAAACTCAGGGAAACTTGTGAGGTATTTATAGACTAGAAGTGGAAGTATAATTCAGTTCAACAAGCTATGATTATTGTGTGCTTACAATGTGTCTAGATATTACATAAGCCATACAAGTGCTTTGCAAACTTTAATATACTATACAAATGAGAATTAGTGTTAGGAACAGCAACAGCAGCATTACCCCTACTAACAGAGATTTATATGACATGGCTATTACTCTCAAGGAACCCATTGTATTGTTATCTTTAAGAAAAGCTAAAATCCTAGAAGTGTCTATTGCATAATTTCTATGAGTGAAAATATAGGAGAAATCATTCAAAATCAATTTTTAAAATCTTTAATAAACCTGTGAAGAGCAGATCTTTTCAGACTAATCGAATTTCCTTTTATTAAGATGGAATGATGGACTTACTAGTAGATAGGAATCAAGAGAGTGATATATTAATTCTATATCATGTTTTCCACTCCCTAAAGAACACTAATTAAATGCCATTTCAATCTATTCCCCATCAGTTTGGTTTCCTAACTCCCATCTTCCAGTTTTACTGACATAGATTTAAGCTGTATGTATAGTTGTTGTGGTGGTGATAGTGATTCAGTTATGTCTGACTGTTTGTGACCCCACTTGAAGTTTTCTGGGCAAAGATACTAGAGTGGCTTGCCATTTCCTGCTCTAGATCATTTTACAGATGAGGAAACTAAGGCAAACAGGATTAAGTGACTTGCCCAGGTTCACACAGCTAGTAAGAATCTGAGACCAGATTTGAACTCTTGACTCCAGGCCTGGCATTCTCTCCACTGCACCACCTAACTGCCTTAGTATTTTGTCCTTAAAAGCTTATCCTTACTCTAATCACAAGGAGTATGGAACGGTGGAAAGAGTTCTGTCTCTTGGGTCAGAGAATATGAGTTCAAATCCTTACTAGGTCTCCCTATTTTGCCCAGGCTAGATATGAACTGGCCACTCATGAAACTTTTCATCAAAATTGGCATGAAGTTCCTTTAAATCCAATTTCTTTTAAATCACTAGCTCTGTCAGTGGTACCACCAAGCCTTCAATTTTGAATCCTTGACTTTGTCATTGATGACTCCCTTTCTGCTTAACCCCTCATCCTCATACATCAAGTATCATAACTTCTACCTCCAAAATTTATCTCACCTTCTTGCTGTAATACACACACACACACACACACACACACACACACGCACGCAGTGAGTAGGTAAGTTCCCAGAACTAGCCTATTACATTTCCTGCTCAAGGGTCCATACTAGCATGAGGGATTTAAAGATGTTTCCTCACTACTGCCATCAGCTAAATATGTTCTGTATGGTCTATGTTCCCCTAATTGTTAATAGCTAACATTTATATTGTGTTTGGGAAATGCCAGGCACTGTGATAAGTGCTTTGTAACTATCTCACTATATCCTCACAATAACCTTTTGAGGTAGGCACTTTTACATAACCTCTATTTTACAATTGAGGGAACTGAGGTAAATATTATGTAAATGATTTGCCCTGAGTCATACATCTAGCAAGTGCCTAAAACCAGATTTGAATTCAGGTTTTCCTTAATCTAACCCCAGTACTCTATCCATTGTCTACCCAGTGATGTTTTAAAATTTATTTATTTTTAGTTTTCAACATTTACTTCCACAAGATTTTGAGGTCCAAATTTTCTCCCCATCTAGTCACTCTCCCCACCTCAAGGTGGCTTGCATTGTGAGTACCTCTTCCCCAATCTGTCTTCCCTTCTATCTCCCCATCCCTTCTCTTATCCCCTTCCCCTTCAATTTTCCTGTAGGGCAGGATAGATTTCTATACCCCTTTTCCTATATATCTTATTTCCTAGTTGCAAGTGAAAACAATTTTTTAACATTTGTTTCTGGGTGGGCGGAGCCAAGATGGCAGACAAAGCAGTGACTTGCTTAAGCTCTCCCCCCAAATCCCTCCAAATACTCATAAAAAATGGCTCTAAACAAATTCTGAAGCAACAGAACCCACAAAAAGACAGAGTGAAACAAATTTCCAGCCCAACACAACCTGGATGATTGATCAGAAAGGTATATCTTGCCCGGCTGTGAGTGCAGCATGGTGTGGGTGCATAGGCCGCAGTGAACCTGGAGTAAGCCTCAGAGGACTGAATCACAGGCAGCTGTGGAGGTTTCCAGACTCCTCAACCCACTAATGCCAAACACAACTTAGAAGGTCAGTAGGAAAAGTCTGTTTCTGTCGGTGCTGAGAAAGGAAGGCAGGGTCTCAAGCTTCATTCCCCAAGAGCATGGTCCTGGGGTGGGGGCAGCTGCTTCCTGAGCTTCCAGCCCACACACTGAGGGGGAATCCAGCGGCTGATCAGGGAGGCATTGGAGGGATCTCTTTGCCAGTGCTGAGGCAGCAAACTCTTCCTTTGCCCGCGTTTGGATCTGGGTCATAGTTCTGGATAGAGGTGCTGGGGTGAGGAGGAACGCTGGCATGGTGGAGCTGGTAGTGGCTGTGGAGAGGAACCCCTCCTCCCAGTTACAGGACAGAAAGGAATACTTGTGGTCACAGGACAGGAAAGGAGTAAACACCTCAGCCCTTATCATACCACCTTGCAAGAGCTGAAAATTTACAGGTACCTACAGGTATCTCTGAAAACAGCTGTACAAACCCCTGAAGCTTGGGACAGTGCATTCTCCATGTTGGAAGCAGACTCTTATCTTAACAAAGAATTGAAAACTCAAGTAATTGGCTGGGATCATGAGCAAGCAGCACAAAAAGAGTCAGAGTATATTAACTTACTTTGGTGACAAAGAAGATCAAAATATACAACCAGAAGAAGACAACAAAGTAAAAGCTCTTACATCCAAAGCCTCCAAGAAAAATATGAATCAGTCCCAGGCCTTGGAAGAGCTCAAAAGGGATTTTGAGAAGCAAGTAAGGGAAACAGAGGAAAAACTGGGAAGAGAAATGAGAGTGATGCAAGAAAATCATGAAAAACAAGTCAGCAGCTTGCTAAAGGAGACCCAAAAAATACTGAAGAAATAACACCTTAAAAAATAGCCTAACCCAAATGGCAAAAGAGGTCCAAAAAGCCAATGAGGAGAAAAATGCCCTAAAAAAAAAATTGGCCAAATGGAAAAGGAAGTCCAAAAGATTACTGAAGAAAATACTTCCTTAAAAATTAGAATAGAGCAATTGGAAGCTAGTGACTTTATGAGAAATCAAGACACTGTAAAACAAATCCAAAAGAATGAAAAATTAGAAAACAATGTGAAATATCTCATTGGAAAAACAACTGACCTGGAAAATAGATCCAGGAGAGAGAATTTAAAAATTATTGGACTATCTGAAAGCCATGATCAAAAAAAGAGCCTAGACATCATCTTTCAAGAAATTATCAAGGAAAACTGCCCTGAATATTAGAACCAGAGGGCAAAATAGAAATTGAAAGAATCCACAGATCTCCTCCTGAAAGAGATCCCCAAAGGAAAACTCCTAGGAATATATAGCCAAATTCCAGAGTTCCCAGGTCAAGGAGAAAATATTACAAGCTGCCAGAAGGAAACAATTCAAGTACTGTGGAAACACAATCAGGATAACACAAGATTTAGCAGCTTCTACATTAAAGGACAGGGCATGGAATATAATATTCCGGAGGGCAAAGGAGATAGGATTACAACCAAGAATCACCTACCCAGCAAAACTGAGTATAATCCTTCAGGGGAAAAAATGGTCATTCAGTGAAATAGAGGACTTTCAAGCATTCTGATGAAAAGACCAGAGCTGAATAGAAAATTTGACTTTCAAATACAGGACTCAAGTGGAACATGAAGAGGTAAACAGGAAAGAGAAATCATAAGAGACTTATTAAGATTGAACTGTTTACATTCCTGCATGGAAAGATGATATTTATAACTCATGAGACCTTTGTCAGTATTAGGGTAGTTGGAGGAAAAAATTATATGTATGATATAGATAGTATAGATAGATAGATAGATAGATAGAGGAGCACAGGGTGAGTTGAAGATTAAGGGGTCATATCTGGAGAATAAAATTAAGGGATGAGGAGGATATACTCAGAGAAGAAGAAAGGGAGAGGTAGAATGGGGTAAATTATCTCACAAAAAAAAACAGAAAGAAAAGTCTCTTACAGTGGAGGGGAAGCAGGGGAAGGTGAGAGGGAATGAGTAATCTTATTCTCATAGGATTTGGCTTAAGGAGGGAATAACATACACATTCAATTGGGTATGGAAATTGTCTTACCCTACAGAAAATAGGGGGAGAAGGGGACAAGAGAGCAGGGGGATGATAGAGAGGAGGGCAGATTGGGAAAGGGGTAATCAGAAGTAAATACTTCTGAGGAGGACAGGGTCAAAAGAAAGAATAGAATAAATGGGAGGGCAGATAGGATTAAGGGAAATAGAGTTAGTTTTTCACAACATGTCTACTATGGAAGTGTTTTGCATAACTGTACATGTACAACTTATATTGAGTTGCTTGCCTTTTCAGTGAGGGTGGGTGGGGAGGGAGGAAGAGAGAAAATTTGAAACCTAAAGTTTTAAAAACATATGTTTAAAAAAAAGTTTTCCCATGCTATTGGGAAATAAGAAATACAGGAAATGGGGTACAGAAGTCTATCCTGCCCTACAAGAAAATAGAAGGGAAAGGGGATAAGAGAAGGGGGGAGAGAAAGACTAGAGGAAGGGATATTCAGAATGAATGCCATCTTGGGATGGTGGGAGGGTGAGATGGGTTGAAAATTTGGAACTCAAAAACTTGTGGAAATGAATGTTGAAAACTACAAATAAATTTATATTAAAAAAAAACTAAATATTTTTTAAAATTAAAAAAAAAACATTTGTTTTTAAAACTTTGTGTTCCAAATTTTCTCCCTTCTCCCTCCGCACCCACCCTCATTGAGAAGGCAAGCAACTCGATACAGGTTATACATGTGTAATTATGTAAAACACTTCCATAGTAGTCATGTTGTGAAAAACTAACTATATTTCCCTTCATCCTATCCCACCCACCCCCTTTATTCTATTCTCTATTTTAACCATGTCCCTCTTTAGAAGTGTTGGCTTCTGATTACTCCCTCCTCCAATCTGCCCTCCCCTCTATCATCCTCCTGCTCTATTGTTCCCTTACCCCCCTATTTTCCTGTAGGGTAAGATGGATTTCCATACTCAATTGAGTGTGCATGTTATTCCTTCCTTAAGCCAAATCTGATGAGAAGAAGATTCACTCCTTCCCTCTCACCTTCCCATTTCCCCTCCATTGTAAAAGCCTTTTCTTTGTTTCACATGAGACAATTTACCCCATTCTACCTCTCCCTTTCTCCTTCTCCCAGTATAATCCTCTCTCACCCCTTAATTTTATTCTCCAGATATCACCACTTCACCTTCAGCTCACCCTGTGCCATCTATCTATCTATCTATCTATCTATCTTCTATCTATCTATCTATCCATCTATTTATCATCTATCTATCTATCTATCTATCTGTCTATCTATCTATATGTATACATACATATCATTTCTCCCTCCAACGACCCTAATACAACAAAGGTCTCATGAGTTACAAATATTATCTTTCCATGTAGGAATGTAAACAGTTCAACCTTAATAAGTTCCTTATGATTACTCTTTCCTGTTTACCTCTTCATGTTTCTCCTGAGTCTTGTATTTGAAAATCAAATTTTCTATTCAGCTCTGGTCTTGAAAATCCTCTATTTCACTGAATATGCATTTTCCCCCTGAAGGATTATATTCAATTTTGCTGTGTAGGTCATTCTTGGTTGTAATCCTGTTTCCTTTGCCTTCCAGAATATTATACTCTGTGCCCTCCTGTCCCTTAATGTAGAAGCTGCTAAATGTTGTGTTATCCTGATTGTGTTTCCACAATACTTGAGTTGTTTCTTTCTGGCTGCTTGTAATATTTTCTCCTTGACCTGGGAACTCTGGAATTTGGCTTCAATATTCCTAGGAGTTTTCTTTTAGGGATCTCTTTCAGGAGGTGATCAGTGAATTCTTTCTATTTCTATTTTGCCCTCTGGTTCTAAAATATCAGGGCAGTTTTCCTTGATAGTTTCTTGAAAGATGATGTCCAGGGTCTTTTTTTCATCATGGCTTTCAGATAATCCAATAATTTTTAAATTATCTCTCCGGGATCTATTTTCCAGGTCAGTTTTTTTCCCAAAGAGATAGTTCACATTGTTTTCTAATTTTTTTTCATTCATTTGGTTTTGGTTTACAGTGTCTTGTTTGTCATAAAGTCACTAGCTTCTAATTGCTCCATTCTAATTTTTATGGAAGTATCTTCTTCAGTAAGCTTTTGGACCTCCTTTTCCATTTGGCCAATTTTGTTTCATAGGGCATTCTTCTCCTCATTGGCTTTTTGGACTTCTTTTGCCATTTGAGTTAGGATATTTTTTTAAGGTGTTATTTTCTTCAGTATTTTTTTGCATCTCTTTTTCTTTGACTTGCTTTTCATGATTTTCTTGTATCACTCTCATTTCTCTTCCCAGTTTTTCCTCTACTTCTCTTACTTGCTTCTCAAAATCCTTTTTGAACTCTTCCATGGCCTGGGACCAATTCATATTTTTCTTGGAGGCTTTGGATGTAGGAGTTTTGACTTTGTTGTCTTCTGGTTGTATGTTTTGATCTTCTTTGTCACCAAAGAAAGATTCTGTGGTCTTCCTTTTATTTATTTATTTTTTTGCAAAGTTCACTCATGATCCCAGCCAAATCTGTTCTCATTTCTTGTCATTTGTAATTTATAATATCTCTTGTACAAGACTTCCCTCCAGTCATAAAGGCACCACATTGGCACAGGCCTGTACCACCTGATGGCAGGGCTATTGCTATAGCCTTCTGGTTGGTCTTCCTGCCTTAAGTCTCTATTCCAATTCATTCTCCATTTAGCTTCCAAAGCAATTTTTCTGACCATATCACCTCCAATAAATAAATTCTCTGGTATATGAAGGTAATGGAATACTAGTGTGCTATAAGAAATGATGAGCAGGCAGACTTCAGAAAAACCTGGAAAGACATGTATAGACTGATGCTGAGTGAAGTGAGCAGAACCAGGAGCATGTTGTACACAGTAACAGACATGTTGTGCGATGACTAACATTGATAGACCTAGCCCTTCTCAGCAATGTAAGGATCTAAGACATCTCCTAAGGTCTCATGATGGAAAATGCTATCCACATCCAAAGAAAGAACTATGGAGTTGGAATGAAGATCGAAACACACTATTTGCTGTTATTTCTTCTGTTTTTTGTTTTTGTTTTCTCCTTCTTGTGCTTCCTCCTATTGGTTGTAATTCTTCCTTAAAACATGACTAATGTGAAAATGTTTAATAGGAATTTATATGTATAGCCTGTATGAGATTGTGTGTCATTTTGGGGAGGAAGGGAGGGAGGGAGGGAGAGAAAAATTTAAAACTCAAAATCTTATGGAAGTGATTGTTAATAAATTAAAATAAATTAATAAAATATATTCAAAGGTCTATATGTATAGAAGACACATTTCATTAACGTGTTCTGCTTGGCCCAAGTAAAAAGCAGTGGTTTGAAATTGGACAGAAGCAAATTTTACCTCAAGGTATTGCCTCAAAGCAAGTTGCCTCAGGGAGAAAAGCAAAAGAAATAGAACATTACTTGTTTATGATTTTGTAGAATGATGTCTTGTTCAGATATTAGATGACTTCTGATGTCCCTTAGAATTCTGTGATGCTAGGATTTTCTCCATTATATTTACTTCAAACTGTAGGCAACTAGATGATGTAGTAGATAGAACACAAGATTTACAGTCAGGAATGTCTGAGTTAGAATACTGCCTCAGACACTTTCTAGCTGTGTAATGCTGGACAAATCATTTGCACATACTGTGTCCTGGGTTCATCATCTATAAAATGGGGATAATAACAACACCTTCTCACAGTACTGTAGTAAGGATCAAATGTATTAACATGTGAAATATTTTGCAGATTTAAAGTATTTATATAGGTGCTAGATATTGTTAGGAACTATTATTGCTCAAACTTTTATTGTACTAAAATTACTTCGTATGGTCAATACACTTCAAGCATGATATAAAGAACATAGCAAAAGGCAATGATAATAACAGACATATTGACTGAATATTGAAACTATAAGTCAAAATAGCTCAAACCGAGAAAGATTTAAGGATGAAATATTGATCTTCAAGTATATACATATATGATCATATATTAATAGCCTTCAAGCATACACATATATATGTGTATATATGTGTGTAACTGTATTTTCTTCCAGATAATTTCACAAACGAATTTGGATAAGATTTTATTTGAGAAATTTACATGTGCCTTACCCAAACACTTAGGTCAAGTATCTCATATGCATATCCATTTGCACACCAGTCATAGCTCTATAACCTCTATTTTTTTAAAAACAATTCAACAATAAATAAGTGGACCACATATACAATTCTGCTAGTCAATTTTATTATAATGACTTCAAAATTGCATTGACCATAGAGAGATTTTATGAATTGCTCAGGCATTGGCTATTAATACAACTAGAAAATATTTTTAATGATCAATTAGTTTATGTAACACAGACATGCTTACAGCAAGAGGTTAAAGCATACACAGACTTCTCAGAGTTAGCAGAGTTCTGCTAAGACTACTCAGAACTCTAATGTACCTAAATCCATTAGGAAGAGATAATCTTAAAAGCATAACCAATAGTCTTGAGGCAAATATATGACATGATTTACAAGTATTTAACATGAAGTAAAAGAAATGACAAAAATGCTTCTAAAGCTCACATTTTTAGGTAATTTTGATTTCTGCCTTAAATTTTCAGAGATTATGGATATATCAGGGTCAGTATTTTGCTAAGATGGAGGAGAAGATAGTAATTAAGATTCTCAGAAGCTAAATAACAATAGGGATAGGATGACTATGAAGCAAAGTTCTAAGAGAAAGTGAGGCATGAGATAACATAAAGGAGACTACATAAATTACAACATATGTGTGTGCATGTGTGCAGAGACACATACACACACACACATTTTCTTTTGACCCCCTCCCTTCACTCTTGCAAACCAGCTTTTCTTTTCACACCACTGATTTTTTTTTTTGAGAGGGTGGCCATGTATTCTATCTCATGATGAGAGGCCATTTCTGCCCTGATCTTGCCCTAGGATCAGTACCTGCTACCGAGGCTTTCCTCATTTATTATTGTAGTTGTTCCTCCCATGGCCATCTCTCAACATTTGTACTCAGAATGGTGCATATGGTTGTATGTGAAAGTGGTAAAAAATGTTTAGAAGTCAAATGAAGATTCTTCATTCCTTCTGCTTTTTGCACAGCCCTGTGTTTCTCACAGGCAAAATAATCTATGTGATTCCACTGTTCATTTTGGTCGTCCACTCTGTCGTGCATATTATTTAAAGACATGGGGCCCAAACTTAGCAATGCTTGTAATACCTTGGGGATGAATGCAAACAGAGTGGATTCAAAGGGGACAAAACACAGCACATATGCCCCATGAGAAAAGGGCACTGCAAGGTACTGCTACTACCTAACAACAAATTATAACCTATACTCAGCAGTGAAGCTTTTATTCACAAAAAGGAAGGTTCACAAAAACTAAAATTGCAATTCTCAGTATGCTGAAAGAATATGAAGCTTTCATTTGGTTTTCCCAAAAAGGGAGTTAATGTCCCATTATGGCGATTTCTGCATCTGTGAAAGTGAGTAAAATTAGCATTATTCATATTACGATGCCTGTTGTAGTAAGGGTGATTCAAGGACAGAGGAACATTCAGCTTGATTTTTTTTTTCATTAAAGCGTATTGTTATTTTAGGATGGAAAGTTTTGTGGGTTTATGGCCCTATAACAGCAAAGCCTATGTTCAGGAATATAAATAAAGTAAAACATGCAATAGATGGCATTTATAAAATGCTAAAGATTTTTATTAACTATCTCCATCTTACCAGAACATGTTTAGTGCATTTTATAACTGCATTCCAAAGTTATCGACTATGGCAGTATTATAAGCAATGCAATTACTTGCTCTCACGAAAAGTTCTTAAGTGTTCAAAAGTCCTCCCACTCCCAAGTAGAGTCCTTTATTCTCTATATGGAAAATTCTGTGAGTTGTCACCCATTATCTGAATGAACTGTGAAAATAATTCCTTGTTTTGTCTTTGGTAAGTGCACTAATGGACATAAAATAAACTCATAACCCTTGAAAGTAGTGGTGTGAAAATTCTCTAAAACTGGATAAAAAACATAGATATCCCATTTCAGCACTGATCTCCCAATGCTTGCAAATCTTATAATTTGGGGTTCTTTTTACTCCAAAGAGGTTCCTTAGTTTTCACTCAAATGAGTAGAATGTTTTTTTTTAATTATTGAAGAGTGATATCTGTATAAATATGAATCTATTATTTTAACTTCCTAAGAAATGAACAAATACATGAAATATGTGAAATATTTTAATATTTTGATTCTGGATAATCTTTTCATACATGAAAAGCAAAACTGTTTGTTTTTTTTTGCAGGGGGGTTGGAGAGTGGGTGGGAATGAGAAAAGTTTCAGACCTGTGGCAAAATCTCATTAGGTATATAGACTCTCCTCCAGTGCAGGTCAGCAACTAGTTTATATTTGTAGTCTTACAATTTTGCCTGGGGACCTGAGAGGTTGGATAGTTTGATAGAATCACATGGCCAGCATGAACCAAAGCAGCCTTGAACCCAGTTCAGTTGATGACTCCTAGAAGGCCACTTTTCCTCTCAGATGGATGATATGATTTACATATAAGAATTCTGTGTTCCATTTGAGGGAATAACATTATTTTAAGTGTGCAATGATCTCTACTATCAGTGTATCTTTAAAAGTTCATTCTGAAACAACATTGTTCATTAGTATACCACAATTCCTCAAAGGAGTATAAATTTCCATTTTTAAAAATTGCAAAGTTATTTAATTTATGAATATTTGAGTCATCTTTCCTTTGTGAGAGTTTAGCAAAAGACAAATTGCTTAGCATGGTCTACTGTGTATATTTTCCAAGTTTCTAGGGAAAATCTGATTTCTTCCTCCTAGCAATTATAATTTAATGATTTCTTCTCAAATTACTATGTCTATAACTAATATATAATCTCCTCATTTTAAAACCAGTTCAACATTTTTTTTATTAATTTACCTTTTAAAGGTTGTACAGGGACATACTACCTATGATACAACATCTATTTTACTGTCTTATGAGGCGGAGTGAACATATATGCATTAAAACACAACAAAGACACAGTAAAACATAAATTATACTCACAATGAGTGGGAATATTGTAGTACATCTTTATTTTTCCTTTAATTGCTGTTACTCAGCTTCTTCCCATGAACTTTTTTTCTAGGATGAAAAGGTGAAAGGCTGTGGAAGGTATTGAGTAGAACATTTTCTAAAGCATAGAATTAAAATATTTGAGAGCACTTTCAAGCACAGGGAGATAGAAGGAAGCAAAAGTCAGGGGGGGTAGAAATGGAAGAAAGAAAAGAAAGAGATTTATACACAGATAGGAAAAGGGAAAAAAAGAAACAAAAACTTTCAACAAAGAAACTCTACTGCAACTGCTAATCCACACTGAAATCAGTCATACTGAGAATGGCAGAACAGGAAGGCTTTATACTAAGAGTATATTATTCTCTCTATCATTACAGTTGTGTCAGAACAATTACTGAATTCAAGACAGTTGAAAGCCACTGTCATCATCCAGACCATAACTAGGAATTCTCACTTGAGAGATTAAATCAGGGGCAAGGAGTAAGATTGTAAAGACTCCCCTTGGTGTACCAAGGTGTATCAAACCAGAAGGAGTAACCTTTCTCCCAGAATCTGGCCTATTACAATAGTCATGACAATGTCAGTGGTCCTTTAACTCCTCAAACCTTGTAAAGATGACAAGGAAGGAATAGTAGGGAGGAAAGTGGCAAGGTGACCTAGGGAAAAAGATGTTATGTAGCTGGCACCTGGCAAGTGGCTTAGGGAAGGGCAAGGGAATGGGGACAAGGTAGAATACTTCTGCAGAGAGGAAGCACTCCCTCTCTCTATAAGATGTCAGTACCCTGGGGTAATACCTTTGTCATCCCAACCTAGTAACCTTCCTATGGATGCTGATTCACCTAACAAGAATGAAACAATTTCCAAATGTAATAAAACATTTTTCTTGTGAGTTCATTTACAGATTAAAAACATAACAATTATTCTTTTATGGCTCAAAGATCATACCATTAGTAAAGTAATTGTCAATTAGTAAAGTTAATTATCAAAGGTGGTATCACATATTTTATTTATATTTGTAAGTGACTGAAAAGACCAATCTCTAAACTTTCAGCACTCTTTTTCCAACATGGTACACAAAACCACTTGTTTTGAGGCCGTGGTCACTATTCATAGAATCAGTCACTATTTTTACCTTTTTTTGTCTCTGTCCTCACATTTTCATTCTTTCTTGATTCAAAAAGACCCTTACTAAATTCTAGGACAACCTGTAATACCCATACATATGCAATAAGGCCTAGGGTTATTTTGAGATAAAATTACTCCTGTTTTCTTTAACGGAAAAGGCGCAAACATACCAGACTATCTTTTCTTCCTACATTCTTGTCAAAGTAATATTTCAAGGTTGTTGGTTCCCTTAAGGAGGCATTATTTGTTCCCATGCCAATTCTTACTTATACTTATACACTCATTCTAACTGTCCCCGGTCCATTTAATCCCTTCCTATCATAACATCAGAGAGGTGGGGAAACTAAGAGGGTAATAAGAATATTAGGCTTCAGAGGCAAGGAAATTAACTGAAAATATAGGACTAATGGTCAGGTAGCAACATCAATGAAGAGAATTGGGTTTTTGCAAGGGTAACAAGAAGAATAACTGAAAGAAATAATCCATATATCAAAGGAACAACAAAGTACCAGAAGCCATTTCAAGGTATTTGGGAATGAAATTTGTACTGGAACTTTTCATTAAAAAAATAATAGAAGTATGACTTCTGCTTCGGGAGCCAAGATGGCAGAGTAAAATATAAGTTGCTCCCACCCTCCCATATCAACCTCTGAAAGCCTAGAAAATATCACCCCAGGAAAAACCCTGGAGCAGCTGAATCAGAAGAAAAATGGGGTGCAGCAGTCCAATAGCCCAGGTAGCTTGAGGGATTCATTGGAAAGGCCCTTTTTGCCCTGGGGGAAAGGGAACAATACTAAAAGGGAGGCATCCAAGCAACCTAGCAGAAAGCCCCATTTTAGCATACCAGGAGGAGATCCTGAAACCAAGGTAGTGGAGCAGGCAAACACCAACACCTGGACCCCCAAGTGCCCCAGTGAGGGTGGAGAAAATGGTGGAAACTAGCTCAGAAAACCAGGAGGTACCTAGGCATTCTACAGCAGTCTCCCAATGCCTCAGCAAAAATCTGTGAAGGGCCCCAAGGGGCCCCAGGCAGATAAACATACTGCAGCATTCATCTGAAAGGAGCTGAAGAAAGTGAAGGGAAAGGAAAAGCAGGCAACATCAGTGGCCAGATTACCCAATCCTACTCCTACAGTTCCAGTGTTGCTGATTACAGACCAACAGCAGGTAAGCTGCCAGAACTCTGCAGCCTCCAACTGCCAATATCGGAGACTCCAGCACACAAAGCCAGTGACCAGGCCCAAAGCTCCCAACACAAGAAGCTTGAATCAGTGCCTTCTGCTCCCCAGCAGGAGAGCTCAATCTCTTTAAAGGCCAGAAAAATAAGCAAACACCATGAGTAAAAAGAAACATACCATACATACATATTATGAGAACAGTGAAGATCAAGGCAGAAATTCTAAAGAGGACAATATTGTCAACAAACCCATATTTGGAACCTCAAAACCCATATCTGGAATATGAACTGGTCTGAAGCCCAAAAAACTTTCTTAGAAGAGCTCAAGAAGGATTTTAAAAGTGAAATGAGAGAGGTAGAAGAGTCCTTTAAAAAATACAATTGATCGACTGGAAGAAAAGTACACTGAATAAAACAAGTCCCTAAAAATACAATTGGCCAGATGGAGAAGGAGGCACAAAAATTTAATATGAGAAAACAATTTGTTAAAAATAGGAATTGGGCAAATGGAAGCTAACAACTCTATGAGAGAGCAAGAATCAGTCAAACTGAAACAAAAAAAATGAAAAAATAGAGGAAAAAGTAAAATACCTCATTGGTAAAACAACTGCCCTGGAAAATTGATCCAGGAGAGACAATTTAAAAATTATTGGTCTACCTGAAAATCATGATAAAAAAAAAAGCCTGGACAGTACCTTTCAGGAAATCATCAAGGAAAACTGCACTGAGGTCCTAGAAACAGAGGGTCAAATAACGATAGAAAGAATCCACCAATCACCTCCTGAAAGAGATCCCAGATTGAAAATGCCAAGGAATATAGTAGCCAAATTCTAAAATTACCAGGGGAAAGAGAAAATACTGCAAGCAGCCACAAAGAAACAATTTAAATATCATGGAACCACAGTCAGGATTACACAGGACCTTGCAGCTTCTATATTAAAAAACTGTAAGGCATGGAATATGATATTCTGTAAAGCAAAGGAGCTTGGATTACAACCAAGGATCAACTACCCAGTGAAAATGAGCATGATTTTTCAGGTGAGGAGATGGATATTTGTAGAGGGCCAATCTTAAGAGTCTGATATGGGTTTAAGATCCAGGACAGAGTTTGACCTTTGCCCAGGCTTTTACCTTAAGGGCTCAATAAGTAAGAAGCATGGCTCTCCAATCTCTCCCTCTTAGGAGGTTCCTGAGACATTCTTTCTCACTCTTTGAACCTTAGATTTACATATTCACTCCTCCATACAGGCACCAGGAAAAAGCCTTGGAATTTACAACTCTATCTAGGAACTCTGATAAGGAGAAAGTGTATGTTATCACATCCTTAGCAGATGTTTCGGGAGTGTCTCAAGGGGAGGACTCTTTGAAGTTAGGATGGATTTTCTCTATATATCCTGTACCCTCAGAAAAATAAACTGAGTCACTTTTCCTGCTCCACCTGGTCCACTTCTTCATGACTTATTTCACGCCTTTCTGTTAGGTGTACTATCTGCTTGTGGGCAACAGATATTCAATGAAATAGGGACTTCCATACCTTCCTGGTGAAAAGACCAGAGCTCAACAGAAAATTTGATCTTCAAATACAAGACTCAAGAGAAACAAAAAAGGTAAATGGGACAGAAAGTAACAACATGTTATTAATAAGAGCAAACTCTTTACATCCCTACAAGGGAAGATAACACTTGTAACTCTTGAGTATTGTATTATTATTATTACACCATTTTAAGGGGTATACATAAAGGGGGTGAGTATAAATAAACTTTGATGTAATGATGAAAAAACTAATCAAGGGGGTAAAATGGATACAATTAAGTGAATTAATCTGATCTAACTAAGAAAATGTACTGAGAGAAAAGGAAAGGAGTCAGAAAAGAGTAAATTACATCATAGGAAAAGGCACAAAAACCTATTACAGCAGAGGGAAAGAAGGGAGGGAGATGAGCATTGTTTGAACCTTACTCTCATCAGATTTGGCTTAAGAAGGGAATAACATATTCAGTTAGGTATAGAAATCTAACTTGCCCTATAGGCAGTAGGAGGGGAAAAGGGAAAGAAAAGGGAGGGGAGATAGAAGGGAGGGGAAAAGTAGTAAAGTTAAAGGAGAAGAAAAGGGGATAATAAAAGGAGGAGGGACTGAGGAGGAGTGGTGGTCAAAAGCAAAACACTAGTGAGGGGAAAGGAAAAGGAGAAAGAAAAGCATAAATGGGGGGGAGGATGGAGAAAAAGACACAGATAGTAATCATAACTGTGAATGTGAATGGGATGAACTCTCCCATAAAATGGAAATGATTGCAGAATGGATTAAAAAACATAATCCTACAATATGTTGTTTACAGGAAACACATTTGAAAAAGAGTGACACATACAGGGTAAAGGTAAAAGGCTGGAGCAGAATATATTATGCTTCAGCTGAAGTAAAAAAAGCAGGAGTAGCGATCCTGATCTCAGACAAAGCAAAAGCAAAAAATAGTAATCAAAAGAGATAAGGAAGGAAACTACATCCTGCTAAAAGGCACCATAGACAATGAAGTATATCATTACTAAACATATATGCACCAAATGGTATAGCATCCAAATTCTTAGAGGAGAAGTTCAGGAGTTACAGGAAGAAATAGACAGCAAAACTATACTAGTGGGGGACCTGAACCTCCCCTCTCTGCACTAGATAAATCTAACCACAAAATAAACAAGAAAGAAGTTAAGGAGGTGAATAGAACATTAGAAAAGTTAGGTATGATAGACCTCTGGAGAAAACTGAATGGGGATAGAAAGGAATATACTTTTTTCTTGGTACATGGCACATACACAAAAATTGACCATGTACTAGGGCATAAAAACCTCACAATCCAATGCAGAAAGGCAGAAATATTAAATGCATCCTTTTCAGATCATGATGCAATAAAAATTATATGTAATAAAGGGCCATGGAAAGATAGACTAAAAATACTTGGAAACTAAATAATCTAATCCTAAAAACAACAAATCATAGAAACAATCAATAATTTCATTCAAGAGAATGACAATAATGAGACAACATACCAAAACTTATGGGATGCAGAGAAAGCAGTTCTTAGGGGAAGTTTTATATCTCTAAATGCTTATATAAATAAAATAGAAAAAGAGGAGATTAATGAATTGGGCATACAACTAAAAAAACTAGAAAAAGAACAAATTAAAAATCCTCAACTAAACACCAAATTAGAAATATTGAAAACCAAAGGAAAAATTAACAAAATTGAAATTAAGGAAACTATTGAACTAATAAATAAAACTAAGAGCTGGTTTTATGAAAAAAACAATAAAATAGATAACCTTTGGTTAATTTAATTAAAAAAGAAAGAAAGAAAACCAAATTACTAGTATCAAGAATGAAAAGGTGAAGCACACCAAGGAAGAGGAAATTAAAACAATAATTAGGAATTATTTGCCCAACTATGCCAACAAATTTGACAATCTTAGTGAAATGGATACATATTTACAAAAATATAAATTGCCCAGATTAACAGAAGAGGAAGTAAAATACTTAAATAACCCCATCTCAGAAAAAGAAATTGAACAAGCCATTGATGAACTCCCTAGGAAAAAATCTCCAGGGCCAGATGGATTTACATGAATTCTATCAAACATTTAAAGAACAATTAATTCCAATACTATATAGACTATTTGGGAAAATAGGTGAAGAAGGAGTCTTACCAAATTCTTTTTATGATACAAATATGGTGTTGATACCTAAACCAGGAAGAGTCAAAACAGAGAAAGAAAATTATAGACCAATTTTCTAATGAATGTAGATGCAAAAATTTTAAAAAAATACTAGCAAATAGATTACAGCAACTTATCACAAGAATAATACACTATGACCAGGTAGGATTTATACCAGGAATGCAGGGTTGGTTCAATATTAGGAAAACTATCAGCAGCTAAAACAACAGAAACCACATGATCATCTCAATAGATGCAGAAAAAGCTTTTGACAAAATACAACACCCATTCCTATTAAAAACACTAGAAAGCATAGGTATAAATGGAGTCTTCCTTAAAATAATAAATAGCATCTATCTAAAACCTTCAGCAAGCATTATATGTAATGGGGATAAGCTAGAAGCATTTCCAATAAGAAGTGGGGGGTGGGGGTGAAACAAGCATGTCCATTATCACCACTGTTATTCAATATTGTACTGGAAATGTTAGCTTTAGCAATAAGAGAAAAAAAGAAATTGAAGGCATTAGAATAGGCAAAGAAGAAACAAAGCTATCACTCTTTGCAGATGACATGATGATATACTTAGAGAATCCTAGAGAATCAAGTAAAAAACTACTTGAAATAATAAATAACTTTAGCAAAGTTGCAGGATATAAAATAAACTCACAGAAATCATCAGGATTTCTATACATTACCAAAAAAACTCAACAGCAAGAGATAGAAAGAGAAATTCCATTTAAGCTTACTATATGCATTATAAGCTATTTAAGAGTATCCCCCAAAACAAACCCAGGAACTGTAGGAACACAATTACAAAACACTTTTCACACAACTAAAGTCAGATCTAAATAATTGGAAAAACATCAGTTGCTCATGGGTAGGCAGAGCTAATATAGTAATAATGACAATTCTAAATAATCTATTCAGTGCCATACCAATCAAACTACCACAAGTTATTTTATAAAACGAGAAAAAAAAATAAGATTCATTTGGAATAACAAAAGATTCAGAATGTCAAGGGAACTAATGAAAAGAAATGCAGGGAAGGTAGTCTAGACATTCCAGATCTTAAATTGTATTATAAAGCAGCAATCATCAAAGCTACTTGGTACTGGCTAAGAAATGGAGTGGAGGATCTGTGGAATAGGTTAAGTATTCAAGACACATGGGTCAATGACTATAGTAATTTATTATTTGAGAAACCCAAAGACCCTAGCTTCTTGGATAAGAACCCACTCTTTGAAAAAACTGCTGGGAAAACTGGAAAAGAGTATGGCAGAAACTAGGCATAGACCCAAATCTCACACTATACAAAATAAAGTCAAAAATGGGTTCATGATTTAGATATAAAGGCTGATACTATAAGCAAACTGGGACACAAGGAATAGTTTACCTATCAGATTATGGAGACAGAAGAATTCATGACAAACAGGAGATAGAGAACATTACAAAAAGCAAAACTGATAACTTTCATCATATTAAATTGAAAAGTTTTTGCACAAACAAAGCCAATGCAACCAAGATTAGAAGGAAAGTAGAAAATTGGGAAAGAAGTTTTACAACCACTCTTTCTGATAAGGGTCTCATTTCTTTTTTTTTTATTTACTTATTTTGATTTATCAATAATCACTTCCATAGGCTTTTGAGTTTAAAATTTTTCTCCCCCCTCCTTCCCACCATCCTCAGCAAGATGGCACAAAATCTGATATAGGCTATATATTTACATTCCTATTAAACATATTTTCATATTAGTAGTGTTATAAATAAAAATTAAAACCAATAGGAGGAACCATCAGAAAGAAGAAACAAAACTCAACAGAAGAGAAAAAAAATAGCAATTCAACTTCCATAGTTCTTTCTTTGGATCTGGACAGCCTGTTCCATGAAGAGGCCTCTGGAGATGTCTTAGATCCTTGTATTGCTGGGAAGGGTTAAGTTTATCAATATTAGTCATCCCACAACAAGGCTGTTATTGTGTACAACATTCCCTTGGTTCTGCTCATTTCACTCAGCATCAGACCATGTAAGTCTTTCCAGGTTTTTCTGAACTCAGCCTCTTCATCATTTCTTATTGCACAATAGTATTCCATTACATTCATATACCACAACTTGCTCAGCCATTCCCCAATTGATGGGCATCCTCTCAGTTTCCAATTCTTTGCCACAACAAAAAGAGCTGCTATGAATATTTTTGTACATGTGGGTCCTTTTCCCATTTGTATGATCTCTTTGGGATATAGCCCTAGAAGTGCTACTGCTGGCTCAAAGGGTGTGCACATTTTTATAGCCCTTTGGGCATAGTTCCAAATTGTTCTCCAAAATGGTTGAATCATTTCACAACTCCACCAACAATGTATTAGCATTCCAATTTTCCCACATCTTCTCCAACATTTATCATTTTCCTTTTTTGTCATGTTGGCCAATCTTATAGGTGTGATTTGGTACCTCAGAGTTGTTTTGATTTGCATTTCTCTTATTAGTAATGATTTAGAGCATTTTTTGATATGACTATAGATGGCTTTAATTTCTTCGTCTGAGAACTGTCAGTTCATATCCTTTGACCATTTGTCAATTGGTGAATGGCTTGTATTCTTATAAATGTGACTTAATTCTCTATATATTTTAGAAATGATAAGGGCTTCATTTCTAAAATATATAGGGAATTAAGTCACATTTATAAGAATACAAGTCAGGGGGCAGCTAGGTGCCACAGTGGGTAGAGCAAGGGCCCTGAAGTGAGGAGGACCTTGGTTCAAATCTGGCCTCAGACCAAACACTTGACACTTACTAGCTGTGTGACCCTGGGTAAGTCACTTAACCCCAATTGCCTAAAAAAAAAAAAAGAATACAAATCATTTCCCAATTGATAAATTGTCAAAGGGTATGAACAGGCAGTTTTCAAATGAAGAAATTAAAGCCTTCTATGGCCATATGAAAAAATGCTCTAAATCACTATTAATTAGAGAAACTCAAATCAAAACAACTCTGAGGTACCATATCACACCTATCAGATTGGCCAACATGACAAAACAGGAAAATGATAGATGTTGGAGAAGATGTGGGAAAATTGGGACACGAAGGCATTGTTGGTGGAGTTGTGAAATGATCCAACCGTTATACCCCATTATATCCCATAGGGGCTACAAAATTGTGCATGCCCTTTGACCCAGCAATAGCACTTCTAGGGCTATATCCCAGAGAGATCATAAAAATGGGAAAAGGACCCACATGTACAAAAAGATTTATAGCAGCTCTTTTTGTGGTGTCAAAGAGTTGGAAATTGAGAGGATGCCCATTAATTGGGGAATGGCTGACCAAATTGTGATATATGAATGTAATGGAATACTATTGTGCTATAAGAAATAATGAACAGGCTGATTTCAGAAAAACCTGGAAAGACTTGTATGGCCTGATGCTGAGTGAAGTGAGCAGAACAAGAAGAACATTGTACACAATAACAGCCATGTTGTGGGATGACTAATATTGATAAACTTAATGCTTTCCAGCAATACAAGGATCTAAGACATCTCCAGAGTCCTCATTATGGAAAAGGCTATCCATAAAGAAGAAAGAACTGTTTAGTTTGCACGCAGATTGAAGCATACTACTAGCTATTTTTTTCTTCTGCTGTTTTGCTTCCTCTTTCTGGCGGTTCCTCCTATTGGTTATACTTCTTACTTACAATATCACTAATGTTAAAATGTGTTTAGTAAGAATGTAAAAAATAGCTGAGGAAAAAATAATAGAAGTATGCAACAAACATAGTAGCAACATGTTTTCTTCCCTTGCTCCTATTATCCCCAAGCCACTATTGTTTTATATTTAGATGAATGA
Organism: Phascolarctos cinereus; assembly: GCF_003287225.1. Classification (NCBI taxonomy): domain Eukaryota; kingdom Metazoa; phylum Chordata; class Mammalia; order Diprotodontia; family Phascolarctidae; genus Phascolarctos; species Phascolarctos cinereus. The sequence continues at coordinate 200,919,761 of NW_027555958.1, read as the reverse complement.
AAACAATGAATGCCAAAGGTAGCAGGAGGGTCTATACTTCTGAATTACATGCATTATGTTCCTAGGTGAGGAGTAAAGGTGTTGATAGGATGTATACATAATCAAGGACATTTTTATCCTTGCCTATGATTACCAAGCCTCTTGAATATAGGATAGCAAAAGTAAAAAAAATTGAAAACACAAAGAAGCAAATTTAAATTTATCCCCAGAAAGCAAAAAAAAAAAATTGTGGAAAAAATGTGGAAACAGGTGGCATAAAAAGTCAGCCAATTTCAAATAAATTGAAAGTGTCAGTAAGCTAGAGGGCTTGTAGATGTAAAGAAAAAAGAGGGATTGTCTTCGGTTTAGGCTCAAATCTAAACAACTCTCCCAGTTTTTTCCTCTTTTAACCTCTCAAGCAACCAGTATTGTCATGTTTTATCTCTATCCAAACTTGATCTCAACAAAGTATCTGAAACTGTCATGCTAAGTTGTAAATGATTGATAATGGCCTTTGTTGCTTCTTCCAAAAAGATCTGAATTTATAATGATCAAAGTCATAACTACTAGCATGAAATCCCCATCAAACTGATGAAAATCTATTAAGTATATACTGTATGCACAGCATATAACAAGGCCCTAGAGGAAATTAAAGGATAAATAAGGGCAATCCTTGCCCTCATAGAACTTACAGTCTAGTGGGGGGAGGGTGATATAACAGATACTCAAACAAGTATAGTACAAAAAAATTAATAAACTCACTGGAAAACATACAGTTTTGTGAATTCAAATGAAGGTGAAAACAACACTAGTTGAGGAAATTAGGGAAGATGTGCCAAGGGAAATTTTGAGCTGCATCTTAAAGAATGATTAGAATTTCTAGAAAGATTGGGGAGAAAATTCCAAGTATACTTATGCCAGTTTAAGAAAACATATGGAGGAAAGAATAGACAAGATACAGACACAGATTTGAATAGTTTAGTTAGATTATATCTATTTTAACACTCAATGGAAAGAAATGAGAGGTTAACCTGGAAATTTCAGGGAAGGAGTACTATCAAACTGTGGAGAGCCTTGAATGTCAGCTTAAAGAATACAAAACTCGTTCAGTAAACAATAAGGCACCATTTAAAGGCACCCTTGCCCCTAAGACCTGACATAGAACTTTGTTTTGTACTTCTTTAATGAATTGAATTATTGAATATTGAATTATTGTGTGTCATATTTGTCTTTATTTTTCTAACTTCCTAAGACATCAAAAGGTCCAGGAGGGTAAGTACGTTGAATTATCTTCATTATATCACTTTTAACACAAAACAGTGCTCAAACCACCTGCGTAGTAGAAAATACTGAACTAAGGGTTGATGGATGTGGGTTTAAATACTTCCTTTTCCACTTACTAACTACATGATGATAGATAAGTGGCCTTATATTTCTCTACCTTGATTTCTCATAAAACAATAGATTTAGAGATGAGAAAAAAAAAACCTTTAAGGAATTTTTTCTATCATACATATTTCAAATGAAGAAATTGAGATTTGGACAGGTTATTATTTAACTATGCTCACACAGCTAGTAGTCACTGGAGGCAAGATTTAAATACAGGTATTCCTCATTTCAAGTTCAATACACTGTATTTATACTATGTCAAACTTCTCTTCATATGGAAAATAAAGGGGTTAGACAAGATAATCTCTAAAATCATTTCCAATATATGAATTTATAATCCTATTAGTCAATAAGGGTTACCACTTCCAGGCAGCATTGGTTAGGAAAAGGAATTTTTCTTTTTTTGTTGTTGTTTTTTAGCAGAATAAGAAGTCTTCTTTACATTATTAAAAATCTTACCTTTTAGATAATCATCTATTCCACTAGTTTATAAGGCTGTCTTTATTTCATTTTGATCAACATCTGGTTAGTTGTTGTTGTTACTTATGGATTCATATGGTGCATTCTTTACATATTACACACCACCACCACCACTGCAAAAAAAAAGTTTTACCTCTGGACCAGTCTCTCTCCTCACAGCCAACAGAGAAAATGCGTGCAAGTATTTGTCATTGTTGAGAGATTTTAACTTTCCAAAAATATGGAATGATGTCATATCTAGTCAGAAAAGGTACTATGTCATGAGTATTTATTTCAAAGCTGATAGGTTGTCTATGACTCTTGTTTATGAGCCTACCTTGCCATTTAATGTTCACATGGCTTAAAAACATACTGGTGGCACTGATGGTACTACGGCTAAAGCCAGACATGAACATCAAAACAGGGCAGTGTCTCACAGTTATAGTAGAGATTGGATGCAGTTACTACCAAACAGGCCAGAACTAAAAGTCGTGTTGTCACCATGTTCTCTATCATTTCTTTCTAACAGGATGTTTCACTACCTAGCTGGAGATGAGCATACCCATAGTTCAAGAACACCTAATAATATCTATACCTAATCTTTCTGCCTCTGGGCATTCCCAAAACCAGAGGGTAGCAATAAACCTCTAAGATCAGCACATGGTGGTATGATGTACCATCAAAATGGCGTAATTTGGTCTTGATTTTCCACCCTAAGTTGTCCAAGAAAATCAAATGCTGTGTTTTGGGACCCCATAGTTGTGACTGTTATCAAAAGTGATTTCAAAGTCAAATAGCATTCTTTATAACCAAAATGAATTTTTTATATGAAATATGAATACTTATAATATCAAAATAGCTATTTCTCTTCCACGAGGAACAATAAGAGAAAAAATAATTTCTAGGCAAGTGAAGCAAATTGGCATGACTTTTTTTTTTTGCTGTACCTGTCCTGCACAGCAGGCAAAGTATATTTGCAAACCTAGATTAGAAAACACAGAATTTCCCAGGGTAATTGATCAAGAAAATGGTAGTTTGGTTATCAAATTACCTGTACCACAGCCAGCTGTGACTCACCTTTGGAACAAACCATCCATGATGCTAAAGTTACATAAGTATGTTTTGTCAATGGGAAACATATTCATTTGCTGACTAATAATCACAAACTTGAGGTTTGAATTATAAGAAAGTGTTCTTTCCCAAAAAGTTTTATGATCCAAAAATGGTTATAGATAAAATTTTATTGAAAAAAAAATGTACCCTAATTTAGTCCTAAACAATATCACTGAAAGAGAGTTAAATATTTTGGAATATAATATAGCTGCTGGTAATGGGAAATATTTTCCCAGCACATATAGAATAGGCATTTGAAAAGTCTATAGCTTACTTTTTGGTTTCCTTTTCCTCTGTATCAGAACCAGCAGTGGTTAGTTAGGTGATGATACAAATGACTGAGGATGTTCTGAGTGCCTGCTGTTTTAAATTTTATGATCAATGGCTCAAGCTTCATGACCTGATATAATTTAGCTTTAGCCCAAACAATATTACCATCACACACTCCCCCAAAGAAACTTTCAGTGAAATCAGAGTTCTATTTTGTCACATTTTAGTTGCTTAGATTCCACTGGCCTGATGCCAACACAGTGCAGAAGGGAAATAAAATGATAATTCTGTTTATGATGATAATTCTATAACAACCTTTAAAATGCTCTAAGGGTTGCTAGTACCATGTGCTTGTAAATGAAAATGGCAAACCCACAGCAAGCATTTGTTTTGACATTAATATAATTTAAGGCAAAACAAATCCATACATTTATAAGTAAACAATTCAGTTTTGTTAAATAACCTTCACTCTGCTCTGAACAATGCCTTCCACCTAAGTGTTTTAAATTAATCAGTATCAACACTCATTCTAAAGGATGCAACCTTGCTATACCTCAGTAGATGACCTTAGTGAGTTGATGTGGTCAGAAAAATCATCAGTCTTACAGCCAACTTTTTTATTATGACTCTCTCTGCATTTAGATTCTTTAGTCTTCAGATGACAAGTAGAGTGTGTAACTGAAACAATTTTTGATGTCTCAGCAAATTTTTAGCATGGGTCAGAAATCATGATAACACATGCATCGTGCTGAAGAACCCGGATCACCTCTATACCACAAGGAGGAGTCAGAGGATGACTTTAGTACAGGAAGGTATTTTACGCTAATGAGGTCAAACTCCAAAAGAAACATCCCTGCTAGCAGTATATTGACTTAGAAAACCACAAATTAGAATCTATATTGTATTGTATTGTATTTGTATTTATTTTTAACTATTACCCAATTACATTTTAACCTGGATCAGCAACACTCAGGGGTGTTGTGGTTTTGACATTTTTTCCCCCCATACCGTTCTAAAGACACAACATTTAATTTGGACCATACTAGTTCCAATTCTACCCACAGGGGATATATCTTGAGGCATCTTAAGAGTGCTTGGAATATTTCTTATGAGCTGCTTCCAAGGGTCAGGGTGAGTAGTATGGAGGCGTGTGATGGAGTTCATAACCCTTTTGTGACCTGATTTTTAAAATTTTCAGGATAAGCATTTACACTTGGGAAATTACTAAATGCTACAAATCATGACTGTATTTATTGTTTTGTTAATTGTCTATTCTTAGAAAGTGGAATAAAGGCTATCTAAGCCGATAAAACTTAACAGTATTTCACACATACATTTTTATTTTATAGAGAGCTGGTTATTAAACATTTACCAGCACATTCCTTGTGTTACCATTGAACAGAATAGTATTGCTACTAGAAGGCTTGTGGTAATAGCAGGACCATAATCACATTAGAGCATGGTAGTGAAAGCCCTCATCATGTCACAACTGGACATTGGTTGAGCTCTCTGTCTCAAGTCTTTTTTCACTCTTGTCCACGCTCCACTTATCTTCTTAAAGTGAAGGTCCAACCATGACATCCCTTTATTAAATATACTTCATTTGCTCACTTTCTCCTACTCCAGGATTAAAAATAAAATCCTCTGGTTTTCAAAGACTTTCATAACTTAGCCCTGTCAGACTTTCCAGTCTTCTTATAATTTCTTTCCCAACAAAACAAATAAACAAACTCTGCAATCCCTTTTTTCACACACACACCCCTTCTCTTATCCCCTTCCCTTTCTATTTTCCTATAGGACAGGATAGATTTCTATACCTCTTTCCCTGTATATCTTACTTCCCAGTTGCATGTAAAAACAATTTTTATTTGTTTCTAAAACTTTGTATTCCAAATTCTCTCCCTTTCTCCCTCCCTCCCTAACCTTATTGAAAAGGCAAGCAACTTGATACAGGTCATACATGTGTAGTCGTGCAAAACAGTTTCATAGTAGTCATGTTGTGAAAAACTAACTATATTTCCCTTACCATATCCCACACCCTGTTTATTCTATTCTCTATTTTGACCCTGTCCCTCCTCAGAAGTGTTTCCTTCTGATTACCCCTCCCCCAATCTGCTCTCCCTTCTATCATTCCCCCCCTCTCTTATCCCATTTCCCCCTATTTTCCTGTAGGGTAAGATAAGATAGTGGCAGTAACAGTAACAGTCATCCCAGCAACAGTAACAATAGCAATATTTATAGCGGTAGTAGCGGTGTTGATGGTGCAAGCTGTAGCAGTAACTATGTGCCATTGCTTCAGAAGAAGAAATTGCTCACAGGTAGATTACTGAGAGGATTAGGAGAGATAGTATGTATGTAACGCACCATAAAAATGTCAGCTTTTATTATGATTACAGTTATGCAGCCAATTAAAAATGGAATAACAATTAATTAGAAATGTTAACATTTGATCTGATACCAAATGACTTCTCAGGCATACAATGACAGCAATGTAGCCATGACTTGGTTAGGGGGGAGAAGAAGGAGGGGGAAGTCAGTGTCTCAATGGAATGTCAGCAGCTACTAGCTTTGAGCTACTCATCTAGGAAGATATACTTTTTTGAAGAGAAAATAATGTTATATACTTAACATAACCTCTTGTTTGGTTGAAGGTAGTTTTTTTAGTGGCCAAGAATTGTAAATTGAGGGGGTGCCCATCAATTGATTATGGCTGAACAAATTGTGATATATGAATGTAATGGAACACTATTATTCCATAAGAAATGATGAGCACGTAAACTTCAGAAAAACCTAGAAAGGCTCACATAGACTGATGCTGAGTGAAATGAGTAGAACCAGGAGAACATTGTACACAATAACAGCAATGTTGAGTGATAACCAACTTTGATAGACTTAACTCTTCTCAGCAATGCAAGGATCTAAGACATTTTCAAAAGTCTCATGATAGAAAATGCTATCCACATCCAGAGAAAAAAATATGGAGTCTGAATGCAGATCAAAGCATACTATTTTCTCTCTCTCTTTTTTTAAAGTTTCTTTTCTCATGGTTTTATTTTTCCTTTGGTTCTAACTCTTCTTTACAACATGATTAAGGTGGAAATATGCTTAATATGTACATGTATAGCCTATATCTGATTGCACACTACCTTGGGAAGGAAGGAATGGAAGGAGGGGGAGAAAATTTGCAATTCAAAATCTTATGGAAGTGAATTTTGAAAACCACAACCAAATAAACAAATATTTTTTTTAAAAGAGCTCTTGGTTGTGGGGGTTTTCTTAAACTTATTTCCATGCATCTAGCACACAGAATACTAGCACATTCCATCTCCCACAACTATGCTTTACAGAGGCTGTTCAAATTTCCTAGAATGTTTTCCCTCTTCAACTCCATCTCTTAGAACTCCTGTATATTTGGTACAAGTAATTTGTCTTTATTTTTCTCTATTTTAATGGGGTCAGGGATGGGAGAGAGAGAAAATAGATTTCTATTCACTAAAAATACTTAGAGAGATTGGAAGTGCTACAGATGCGGAATGTTGCATATACTTTGATTGTCAGTTTGCTTAACTAATTTACACTATTCCAAAAGAATTTTCATAAAGTGAGGAGAATCTAAAAAAATTTAATGTAAAAACACAACACTTCAAAAAAATCTTTAGAAAAAAGTACAGGTGCCACCTCCTACAGCAAGCTTTTGTGGATCCCAGCCACTTGGTATAACCATCAAATTTATCTGTATATATTTTGTACAGATTTATCTATGTATGTGTTGCTCCCACTGCTTCTCCCTCTCCCAAGTAAGCTCCGTGAGGCAAGGATTAGTCTATGGTTTTTTTCTTTATTTGTGTCCCCCAAATAGACTGATATTTGACTTAAAATAGGCACTTAATAACTGCTTATTGAATGGCTGAGTTAATGAATGAATTACCTTGTCAGTAGCTGTTAAATAGTTATCATTTCCTACCTCATCATTGATCTCAATAGTGATATAATCCAAATTGATCATTAATAAATAACATTAACATAATTGAAGCAACTATTTCAAGATTCAGTTGTTTTTGTCAACAAATTGAATAAGCATCTGTTATCATTAAGACAAATTGTCAACTTTTTGAATCCCTAATGCAGAGATATCACCTTACTGATAAAGGTCCACATAGCCAAAGTTATGGCACTTGCAGTAGCAATGGATGGCTGTGAGAGCTGGACAATAAGGAAAGCTGAGTACTGCAGGATTGCTGGTTTCCTATTGTGGTGCTAGAAAAGACTTTTGAGAGTCCTTTGGACAGTAAGGAGATCAAATCAGTCAATACTAAAAGGAATTAACTCAGTCTATCCACTGGAAGGTCAACTACTGAAGCTGAAGTTTAAATACTTCAGTTACATAATGAGAGGACGGGACTCATTGGAAAAAATCCTGATGTTGAAAAAGATGGAAGGTAAAAGAAAAAGAAGATGAGATGGATAGATATTGTCATGGAAACACTGATCATGAACTTGGACAGACTTTGAGAGATAGTGGAAGATAAAATCTCTTGTATGCCATGGTCCATGGAGTCATGAAGAGTCAGACATGACAACAGCAGTTGTTCTGCAGTTCTGAAATTAATGTCCCTAAATGTTTGATTCATCTAATATCACAATTAAAAACTCTGAAATGAGTTGAGAGCTTTTAAGTCCTTCTGTTTCTAGAAAAGGGAACTAGAACCTCTAAGTTCTATACTTCAGCAGTTCTTTGCTCTCATCGATATAGGTGCTCCCTCCAGTAATTTACTTCACAACCAATCCTTGCCCTCTCATCCTCTCCCAATGGGGTTAGGGGGTGAGGAACACCCAAACTAAGAACCTTCGTGTAGTTCTGTTGATATCACCTAGATAGCAATGGAGGATAAGGCCTGACCACCAGCTTTCCCTTTCTCTTGCTTCATGATTGGTCCACATTTTTATCCAGCTATACAGCTGTCCGATGACATTCTTTATGCCACTTCTCTAGCATAATTCCTTGCTATTAATGTGTCACAGCTTGGCCATGCTAGTCACCATGCTTTTCTCTGTTGGCCCCACTCAACTTTAATTCTTCAGAGACTATAGCATTTTATTACTTCTAGCTGCAACTCTTTTGAATAAATCAAAGTCTGCTGTCATGTATGATAAACTATAGTTAGAAAGAATGGCTTTTCTTATGCCGCAGAATAGGTATGGTGATGTGCATCTTGCAAAATGGCAAATAAACAGCCATGCTGTCAGTAGAATAACTCTCTTTATGAATTTGTCACTCTGCCTATGCATTTTCCCAAATGGAAACCTTCAGATAGAGGACCAGACTTCTAGTCAAGAAGTTTTAGGCACTTAGTAGCCATGAGACCCTAAGCAAGTCATTTAACTTTTCTTCACTTCAGTCTCTTCAGCCTTAAAAAAATAGCTGAGGCTCTGATTCTTATAATCTAGCCACTGATCAGATTTTTACAATCTAGCCAATAGCTCACAGGTGCTCAGATTCCTTAGGAGTCTGGCCAATATGGCAGATCTTTAATAAACCTTGTCTTTGGCTGAAAAAAATAATAGCTGAAGCATTTGCCTCACAATAGTTTTGTGTAGATAAAATTAAATAATGTCTGTAAAAACACCTTCAACTTCTTTGAAGTGCTATGGAAATATCAGTTATTGCAATTGCTATTTTTTTATTAGTAGTATTACAAGGACTTATTTTCATATTGTACAGGGACAACCAATCACAAGATCTAAATAAATCAAAGGTATCCCAGAGTGTTTTTTCTCCTAAGGAGAAAAAGGACTGATCCAATGTGTCTGAGTTATAATTTCTCATGGTATAAGAGGTTTTTTGTATTTTTTTCCTTGCTTTATTTTAGGCTAGAAGGATCATGACCTATCTGTCCTGCTTTCTGGCAAGACAATTCATCTCAGAGCAGATTTAGCCTATTATCAAAATCACCCACAAACTATTTATTTGTATTCATTTCATGAATTATCTATTTTACACTTGCTAACAAAACATAAAACAGTTGGCCTTTCGCATCTAGTTTAGGTGTTCTTGAAGTCATTATATGACTCAGTGCAGACCCTTAAAATGATGTCGATAATATAGTAAGCATATAATTATTTCAGATGATCGAATAGGAATAACCTTGGGAATATCCCATTAAGAAAGTGTGAGAGCAAGTTGTAACAACTGACAAGTAGATATATGAGTGGTGAATATAAAGGAAAATTGGTGAGACAAATATTTTCAACAGTTTCACCTTCTAAAGTAAGTCAATTTTCATATTCATAGAGTTATCTTTTAAACCAAAATTGCTAGTCCAGAAGCTTTATAAATACCTACTGGTACATCCATCTATGGAGATGGATTTTTACTGGAGGTGAGGTTGTTTCTCATTTGTTTGATTATCCAAAGACTTCTATGTGAAGAAAAAAATATTACCAAAAGTCAGTGTTCTAACATATATGCATATGTATATTTAAAATTTTGATCAATGAAACAATTCTTATTTAATTATTATTATTTATAAGTTACACTTATATGAATGAATGAATGAATGAATGAATGAATGAATGAACACATCCTTCAAAAAAATGGTGAAGAAAATTGAAATTATCCAGCATGCTAAGTATACCAGGTCATGATGTGTCAAGACAAAAATGAAGAGATGAGCTGTGGGTATCTGCCATTGTAGATCTGTGTTAAAACAGTAGCTGATGCTACATGGTGCTGCAGTCACAGTCCACTCTGTGATCAGAAGACTGAAGTTGAAAGACCAGTAAAACTTTCTCCTTGTCAAATATCTGTATCCATAGTCCAACAACAAATGAATTAATTTATGGAATAAAATCACTCTTTAAAAAAAAATGACAGTTACAAAATTACAATCTGTAACAAAAAGCATGATTAATCAATTTTTTAGAGAGTTCAGGAGTCCCTAATTAATTGGGTCCAAGATATTTCTCATGATCAGAGAGCCATCCCTTTGAGTGCTAATTACTTTTATACATTTGGGAGAACACCAAAAATAGGAGGCAGTGTCATAATTCCCTGATTGTTCAGTTCCAGAAGTAGGGAAATCTTATGGTCAACTAAGGGATATGTCCATCAATCATCACCAGTCTCACAGGTGATAAGACTTTCTGCAGGTTATCAACTCTAGGTCATCCCAGCATGGGCTTTCCAAAGGTCATGAGACCTTTTAATAACATTTCAGGGCCTTCCACAAGTTATAAGACCACAGTGTTTGACCAACAGTATATTAGGACCCAAGGAAGTTATGGGTTTGAAGCAAAGGTCGCTACGGAGTGGACAGTAATGATTCACAGGGGTGAGAGACATTATGGCACCAAATGAAGCCTATAACAGCATGGTGGGGGAGGGGAAAGAGGTAATATAGCAATTACACTCATTACATTTCTAACTAACAATATGAATCTAGCTGATAAATACAAGTAATATATTCACCAATACATGGTGGATTAATTATTCATAACTCTTATCGTAACAGCATTAACACACATAACTAACAAACTTAATTCTATTCTGCTTACTTTACTAATACAATCACTGATACCTATCAAATTACAATAAACTGAATAAATACTGATTAATTTGACTAGGGTAATCAAAATCATTGTTTCAATGCATGTGGTGAGGAAGGTGTAAGAACACTAGAAAGGTAAAAGAGGGCCAATTTAGAAAGATCTTTCAACACTAGATCATTACATAACCAAAGCTCCTCTAAGCTATGGGCCAGTAAGGGTGGCAAAGGTCAAAAACATCTATGTACCTTCACTCCACCCCTTACAAAAGTAGAGCACTATGGCTATGCAACATTAGTGTGTGTTTTAGATTCTTTTAATGTGTTCGTTGGTGTTTCTGAACTATTTTTTATTCTTTGTTACACAGGATGGTTCTGTGGGAGCAGATAGAAAGGATATTTTGGGAAATGTAGGTGACATAGAAATGAAATATATGAGTAAAAACTATATTTTAAAAATTAAATAGGCCAAGATGGTGGAGTGAAAAGGTAGTCACTCTCATTCTCCCCTATCAACCTCTGAAAACCCAGAAAATATCACCCCATAAAAAAACCCTGGAACACCTGAACTAGAAGAAAGAAGGGGAGCAGCAGTGCAGCAGCCCAGCAAATGGGTCTCCCAGTGCCTCAGCAAAAATAAGGGAGGCAGATAAGTACCCTGCAGCATTCATCTGAAAGGAGGTGAAGAAAACAACCTAAAGGCTTCCTAAAGCCTTGCTGATTCCAACCCAACACCAGGTGAGCTGTCAGAGCCCTGCAGCCTCCAATTGTGAAGAAATCCTGAAGCCCAGGTGGTAGAGCAGGCAAACACCAACACCTGGACCTCAAAGTGCCTCAGTGAGGGTGGGGGGGGGGGAACCGGTGGAAACCAGCTCAGAAAACCACCAGGTGCCTCGGCACTAAACCGCAAAGGAATCTCCCAGTGCATTAGCAGAAACAAGGGAGGCGAGGCAGCAATACAAAGGGCCCCAGGCAGATAAACACCCTGCAGCACCCATCTAAAAGGAGCTGAAGAAAGCTAAAGGAAAGGAAAAGCAGGCAACCTAGAATTGCCTGAAAGTTCCAGCCTTGCTGATTCCAGCCCAACACGAGGTAAGCTGCCAGAAACCTACAGCCTCCAATTGCCAGCATAAGAGGCCCCAGCACACAAAGCCAGTGACCAAGACCTAGGCTCCCAACACAAGAAGCTTGGGTCAGTACCCTCTGTTCCCCAGCAGGAGAGCTCAATCTCTTTAAAGGCCAGGGAATAAAGAAACACCATGAGTAAAAAGAAACGTACCATAGATTCATATTATGAGAAGAGTGAAGATCAAGACAGAAATTCTGAAGAGGACAACATTGTCAACAAACCCACATCTGCAACAACAAAAGGGAATATGAACTGGTCTGAAGCCCAAAAAGCCTTCTTAGAAGAGCTCAAGAAGGATTTTAATAGTCAAATGAGAGAGGTAGAAGAGTCCTTCAAAAATACAATTGGCCAATTGGAAAAAAAATACACTGAAGAAAACAAGTCCCTAAAAAACACAATTGGCCAATTGAAGAAGGAAGTACAAAAACTAACAGAAGAAAACAATCTGTTAAAAACTAGAATTGGACAAATGGAAACTAATGTCTCTATGAGAGAGCAAGAATCAGTCAAACAGAAACAAAAAAATGAAAAAATAGATGAAAATGTAAAATACCTCATCAGTAAAACAACCACCTGGAAAATCACTCAGGAGAGACAATTTAAAAATTATTGGACTACCTGAAAATCATGATGAAAAAAAGCCTGGACAGTATCTTTCAGGAAATCATAAAGGAAAACTGCCCGAAGTCCTAGAACCAGAAGGGAAAATAACCATAGAAAGAATCCACGATCACCACCTGAAAGAGATCCCAAATTGACAACACCAAGGAATATAAGCAAAATTCCAAAATTACCAGATGAAAGAGAAGGTGCTGCAAGCAGCCAGAAAGAAAAATTTAAATATCATGGAACCACAGTCAGGATTACACAGGACCTTGCAGCTTCTACATTAAAAGACCGCAGGGCATGGAACATGATATTCCATAAGGCAAAGGAGCTTGGAATGCAGCCAAGGATCAATGCAAAACATTTTTCAAGGGAGGAGGTGGATATTCAAAAATAGGAGACTTCCAAACTTTCCTGATAAAAAGACCAGAGCTCAACAAAAAATTTGATCTTCAAGTACAGGACTCAAGAAGGACTTAAAAAGGTAAATGGGACAGAAGGATACAATATGTTGTTAATGGGGGGGCTGTTTAAACCCCTACAAGGGAATATGAGACTTGCAACCCTTGAGAACTGTATTGTTATTACACCTTGTTAAAGGAGTATACATAAAGAGGGTGGATATTAGTTGACTTTGATGTAATGATAAAAAAAAATCTAATCAAGTGGGTTAAATGGATCCAAATAAGTGGATCAATCTGATCTTAGAAAATGTACTGAGAAAGGAGGAGGCAGACAAGGGTAAATTACATTACAGGAAAAGACACAAAATCCTATTACAGCAGAGGGAAAGAAGGGGGGGAGCATTGTTTGAACCTTACTCTCATCAGATTTGGCTCAAGAAGGGCATAATATAATCAGTTAGGTATAGAAATCTAACTTGCCCTATAGGCAGTAGGAGGGAAAAGGGAAAGAAAAGGGAGGGGGAAAGAAGGGAGGGGGAAAGAAGGGAGGGAAGAAGCAGTAAGACTAAAGGGGAAGAAAAGGGAAAGGGATAATAAAAGGGGGAGGGACTGAAGGAGGCGGTGGTCAAAAGCAAAACACTAGTGAAGGGGGAAAGGAAAAAGGAGAAAGAAAAGCATAAATGGGGGAAAGGATGGAGAAAAAGACACAGATAGTAATCATAACTGTGAATGTGAATGGGATGAACTCTCCCATAAAACGGAAATGGATTGCAGAATGGATTAAAAACCATAATCCTACAATATGTTGTTTACAGGAAACACATTTGAAAAAGAGTGACACATACAGGGTAAAGGTAAAAGGCTGGAGCAGAATATATTATGCAGCTGAAGTAAAAAAAGCAGGGGTAGCAATCCTGATCTCAGACAAAGCAAAAGCAAAAATAGATCTAATCAAAAGAGATAAGGAAGGAAACTACATCCTGCTAAAAGGCACCATAGACAATGAAGTAATATCATTACTAAACATATATGCACCAAATGGTATAGCATCCAAATTCTTACAGGAGAAGTTCAGGGAGTTACAGGAAGAAATAGACAGCAAAACTATACTAGTGGGGGACCTGAACCTCCCCTCTCTGCACTAGATAAGTCTAACCACAAAATAAACAAGAAAGAAGTTAAGGAGGTGAATAGAACATTAGAAAAGTTAGGTATGATAGACCTCTGGAGAAAACTGAATGGGGATAGAAAGGAATATACTTTTTTCTCGCAGTACATGGCACATACACAAAAATTGACCATGTACTAGGGCATAAAAACCTCACAATCCAATGCAGAAAGGCAGAAATATTAAATGCATCCTTTTCAGAATATGATGCAATAAAAATTATATGTAATAAAGGGCCATGGAAAGATAGACTAAAAAATAATTGGAAACTAAATAATCTAATCCTAAAAAATGATTGGGTCAAACAACAAATTATAGAAACAATCAATAATTTCATTCAAGAGAATGACAATAATGAGACAACATACCAAAACCTATGGGATGCAGCAAAGCAGTTCTTAGGGGAAGTTTTATATCTCTAAATGTTTACATAAATAAAATAGAAAAAGAGGAGATTAATGAATTGGGCATACAACTAAAAAAACTAGAAAAAGAACAAATTAAAAATCCTCAACTAAACACCAAATTAGAAATATTGAAAACCAAAGGAAAAATTAAAAAATTGAAATTAAGAAAACTATTGAACTAATAAATAAAACTAAGAGCTGGTTTTATGAAAAAACCAATAAAATAGATAAACCTTTGGTTAATTTAATTAAAAAAAGAAAGAAGAAAACCAAATTACTAGTATCAAGAATGAAAAGGGTGAAGCTACCACCAAGGAAGAGGAAATTAAAATAATTAGGAATTATTTTGCCCAACTATATGCCAACAAATTTGACAATCTTAGTGAAATGGATACATATTTACAAAAATATAAATTGCCCAGATTAACCGAAGAGGAAGTAAAATACTTAAATAACCCCATCTCAGAAAAAGAAATTGAACAAGCCATTGATGAACTCCCTAGGAAAAAATCTCCAGGGCCAGATGGATTTACATGAAATTCTATCAAACATTTAAAGAACAATTAATTCCAATACTATATAGACTATTTGGGAAAATAGGTGAAGAAGGAGTCTTACCAAATTCTTTTTATGATACAAATATGGTGTTGATACCTAAACCAGGAAGAGTCAAAATAAAGAAAGAAAATTATAGACCAATTTCTCTAATGAATATAGATGCAAAAATTTTAAACAAAATACTAGCAAAGATTGCAGCAACTTATCACAAGAATAATACACTATGACCAGGTAGGATTTATACCAGGAATGCAGGGTTGGTTCAATATTAGGAAAACTATCAGCATCATTGAGCATATCAACAACAAAACCAACAGAAACCACATGATCATCTCAATAGATGCAGAAAAAGCTTTTGATAAAATACAACACCCATTCCTATTAAAAACACTAGAAAGCATAGGTATAAATGGAGTCTTCCTTAAAATAATAAATAGCATATATCTAAAATCTTCAGCAAGCATTATATGTAATGGGGACAGGCTAGAAGCATTTCCAATAAGATCGGGGTGAAACAAGGATGTCCATTATCACCACTGTTATTCAATATTGTACTGGAAACCTTAGCTTTAGCAATAAGAGAAGAAAAAGAAATTGAAGGCATTAGAATAGGCAAAGAAGAAACAAAGCTATCACTCTTTGCAGATGACATGATGATATACTTAGAGAATCCTAGAGAATCAAGTAAAAAACTACTTGAAATAATAAACAACTTTAGCAAAGTTGCAGGCTATAAAATAAACCCACATAAATCATCAGCATTTCTATATATTACCAACAAAGCCCAACAGCAAGAGATAGAAAGAGAAATCCCATTTAAACTTACTGTAGACATTATAAAATATTTAGGAGTCTACCTCCAAACAAACCCAGGAACTCTATGAACACAATTACAAAACACTTTTCACACAAATAAAATCAGATCTAAATAATTGGAAAAACATCAGTTGCTCATGGGTAGGCCAGCTAATATAATAAAAATGACAATCCTACCTAAGCTAATTTACTTATTCAGTGCCATACCAAAAACTACCAAAAATTATTTTATAGAGTTAGAAAAAAATAACAAGATTCATTTGGAAAAACAAAAGGTCCAGAATATCAAAGGAACTAATGAAAAGAAATGCAGGGGAAGGTGGCCTAGCAATTCCAGATCTTAAATTGTATTATAAAGCAGCAATCATCAAAACTGCTTGGTACTGGCTAAGAAATAGGGAGGTGGATCAGTGGAATAGGTTAAATATGCAAGACACAGTAGTCAATGACTATAGTAATCTATTATTTGATAAACCCAAAGACCCCAGCTTCTGGGATAAGAACCCACTCTTTGAAAAAAACTGCTGGGAAAACTGGAAAAGAGTATGGCAGAAACTAGGCATAGACCCAAATCTCACACCATATACCAAAATAAAGTCAAAATGGGTTCATGACTTAGATATAAAGGCTGATACCATAAGTAAACTGGGAGAACAAGGAATAGTTTACCTATCAGATCTATGGAGAACAGAAGAATTCATGACCAAACAGGAGATAGAGAACATTATGAAAAGCAAAATGGATAATTTTGATTACATTAAATTGAAAAGTTTTTGCACAAAGCCAATGCAACTAAGATTAGAAGGAAGGTAGAAAATTGGGAAAGAATTTTTACAACCAGTCTCTCTGATAAAGGCCTCATTTCTAAAATATATAGAGAATTAAGACAAATTTATAAGAACACAAGCCATTCCCCAATTGATAAATGGTCAAAGGATATGAACAGACAGTTCTCAGATGAAGAAATTAAAGCCATCTATAGTCATATGAAAAAATGCTCTAAATCGTTATTGATTAGAGAAATGCAAATCAAAACAACTCTGAGGTACCACATCACACCTATCAGATTGGCCAACATGACAAAACAGGAAAATGATAAATGTTGGAGAAGATGTGGGAAAATTGGAACACTAATACATTGTTGGTGGAGTTGTGAAATGATCCAACCATTTTGGAGAACAATTTGGAACTATGCCCAAAGGGCTACAAAAATGTGCATACCCTTTGATCCAGCAATAGCACTTCTAGGGCTATATCCCAAAGAGATCAAACAAATGGGAAAAGTACCCACATGTACAAAAATATTCATAGCAGCTCTTTTTCTTGTGGCAAAGAATTGGAAACTTAGAGGATGCCCATCAATTGGGGAATGGCTGAGCAAGCTGTGGTATATGAATATAATGGAATACTATTGTGCAATAAGAAATGATGAAGAGGCTGAGTTCAGAAAAACCTGGAAAGACTTACATGGTCTGATGCTGAGTGAAGTGAGCAGAACCAAGAGGACTTTGTACACAATAACAGTCACGTTATACGATGACTAAGACTGTTACACTGAACCCTTCTCAGCATTATGAGGATCTATGACATCTCCAGAGGCCTTGGGATGGAAAATGCTGTCCACATCTAAAGAAAGAACTATGGAAGTCAAATCACTATCACTTATTTTTACCTTCCATTGAGTTTTCTTTCATCTTTGTGATGGTTCCTCTTATTGGTTTTAATTTTTACTTACAACTTCACTAATGTGAAAATATGTTTAATGGGTATGTAAATGTAAAGCCTATATCAGATTGTGCATCTTGGGGAGGGTGGGGGGAGGAAGGGGAGAAAAATTTTAAACTCAAAAGCATATGGAAGTGATTGTTGATAAATCAAAACAAATTAATAAAATTTTTAAAAAAACAGAAAAAAATTAAATGAAATTTATTATATTAATGAAAATATTTTATACACCACTGTTTGCCTCACAAAGTTAAAATTAAACAAGGAAAGCCATAAGAAAAATTATAAAGAGTAGTTTCTCTTTGTAACTTCAACCTTCCTTTCTGAGCTTTGTCTCCATTTGTATTATGCCTTCTCTTCTCCTTTAAGCTCTATGAGATTTTTCACATCATCCTTCTCAGTATACCACCAATACCAATACCATCACTACTGCAAATACCACTGCCACCACCACTTCATTATTCATTTGAATATTACTGCAATTAATGCTATCTTTATTCAGATAGGCCAAGTTTGTTGTTGTTTGTCTCCTCTTTTTCCTTTATGTGTGTCCCTATGCACATGCAATATCAATGTTAAGTTTTATCTGGCACAATGTATAGTTTCATTTCAAATGTTCTGACACATGAACTTAAAAAATCCTAAATCTAATTCCTCTGTCTACTCCCTTTATCATCAAGGTTATAACCCAAGCCTCCAGGATGAGTGTAGTACAAATGAGAGTGTAATAGTAATCAGAAGAGTGGGATTCAAACAGTATGAACCAGTGTGAACAAGTACCAACCAATGTGTTTGTTACCTCTTCTGAATGGACTTGTATTTTAACAATATAATGAAAGATTGATAAATCTCCCCTAGGTCAGAGGGACAGACTAAAAATCTAGTAGTTTTGTTCAGCTTAATGTCACTATTGACAATCAATGAAGTAGTGTATAAATGGGAATAAATGCATTTATTGGGATAATACCAAAGGAATGTGGGGCATCAAGCTGACACAACATCTTCCCTATGCTCCAATCAAATATATCAACACTTTGAAGCTCATGAAGGGTGAAATCTGTGAAACCGAGGTCTGCATATTGACCCACCATGATAAGAACATACAAGGGTATCATGTTGTCTTGACAAAAGAGAGATGCTAAAAGAGGCAATTATACTTAAGACTCTAAAAACATCTCATAGTGCCAATCTTTAAGGCAATGATATGACAATGATGATGATGACGATGATGGTGATGATAATGGTGATAGCATTTTATATATGCTCTACCATCTGAACTTAGCAACCCTGTTAGGTAAATATTATTACTGTTATTCCCATTTTGTAGTTGAGAAAATTGAGGTGAAGAGAAGTCAGGTTACCTGCTCAGGGTTACATAGTTAGTAAGTTTTGGGGGAGAAATTTGAATTCTTCCTAACTCCAGAGGGTATCCAGTGTCCCTCCTATCTTCCTTAACAGTTTACGGCAAGGGGCAGTTAGGGGGGTGTAGTGGATAGAGCACCACCCTGGCATGAGGAGGACCTGAGTTCAAATCCAGTCTCAGACACATGATACTCACTAGTTGTGTGACACTGGGCAAGTCATTTAACACCAACTGCCTCACCAAAAAAAAATGGTTTAGGGCACCTTGGTATAGATAACAATTTGAACCTTTGCAAGTTTTAATCATTAAGAAAAAAATAAGTTCGGAGGATGAGCTCATTTCAAAGAAAGACAGGCATCAGTAGTATCGTACTAAAGAAAGCTCTGCCTAGACAGAGATCAGCATGTGCATGCTACACCTTGGGAAAATTAATGGTTAGAATTGGATGGGACATTAAAGGTCATCTAGTGTAGCTATCTTAGTTTTTTTTTTTTCAAATGAGGGAATGGACCCTGAATTATTGGGTAATTTGCTCATGTCCACATAGGGGATAAGAGCAAGGGGGAGAAGAGAGTTTGTACCCCATTCTTTGCTTTCAAATCCATGTTCTTTTCACTATACATAACCACATGACTTGGGTTGTAAACTCGATAGTAATGGGTGTGGAAAGAAATCAAATCCAAGATGTTAGTCTTTTAAGTCTGTATAAACTTACATTGCTTGTGATGAACCTTAACTTTTGTATTGTGTCATGATAAACTCAATATTGATATTATGTACATATGTGTAAATGGGCACCAATGAAGTAAGATAAGAAAAACTATAAAAAACTTCATGTCTGAAAATTATTGCTCTGTATAAGATAATGATTATTTATAATCACATAATTTTATGTGAATGCATGATTAAGCATGGTAAATTACATTTGTTGTAAGTTTTATTTTATTATAATTCTGAACTTTTTTCTGTATGCCCAGTCTTCATAGTATGCTACTTATGAAGAACAGTGATTTATTTATATAGCATGGGAACTTTGGTAAAAATTTAATATTTGTTTTAAGTCTCACTTAAATTTATTTTTACTTGTTTTCAGCCAAAAGTATTATCAAGTTTAGTTAAATTCACAACTTGAAATTGACCTTCAAAATTATAAAAAAAGTTTCTGGGATTATTCTTCTTTATCTCACACATTGCATTTTATTTTATTACATTGAAATCACTGAAGCCACTAGGGTATGATAGAGAGAACAATGGCCTGGGAATCAGAAGGCCTGATATCCATCCCTAGTTTTGCCACTATTGACTTTTTTGACCCTGACATACACTCACCTTCCATTTCAGTACCTTCATTTGTGAAATGTATGAGAAGTAGTGAAATTTAGTGAATACTGAGATGATCTCAGAGTCAGGAAGACCTGGGTTCAAGTTCCACCTCTGACATTTACTATTTGTATAACTGTAGGAGCTGGGAAGTGGAAGAGGAGGAGAATAAGCATTTATATAGAGAATACTACGTACCAGGTACTTTGCTAAGCCCTTTATCATAGGTATACACACACACACACACACACACACACATGTATATAATATATATGTAAACATCTCATTTGATTGACACAATAATCCTGAGAAGTAGGTGCTATTACTAGCCCCATTTTGCAGTGGAGGAAACTGAGAGGAAAAGAGGGTAAGTGACTTGCCCAGGATCACACAGACAGTAAGTGTCTGAACCTGGATTTGAATTCAGCTTTTTCTGACTTCAGGCACAGCATTCTATCCTCTGTACCACCCAAGTGCCTCAGGTAAGGCACTTAACTATTCAGAGCCTTGGTTTCCTCATCTGTAAAATAAGGGAGTTGGATTAGAAGGCCCCTGAGGTACCTGCTGTGTCTAGATTTATAATCCTGATCTTGCATAACTTAGCTGCTCAGTGCATAGGTCAACTCTCTAATACAATAACTCTCAGAGGAGAGATCTATGTGACTTTGCAGAAGTTCTTCACCAGAAACACTGTGTTCAAAACATAAAAATCATAGATCCAGCACATAAATAAATAAGTGAATGAATAAATAAATGAATTCATTGATGAATATATGAATGAGTATATAAGATGAATCAATGAAGGAGATAAATCAGCCTTTAAAACATGGGAATTTGGCTCAATCTGTAAGGTCCCTCCAAGCTCTCAAATTCTATGACATTATATTAAAGGCAAACCTTGTAAAAGCTGTACAGGAAAAGAAATGTAAAAGAACTTTTCAGGAACACATAACATGTGTGTCTTCAATTTATGCCTATAAATCTATGACTCTAAATTGAATATAATTCATAAATGTTTCAATATTTATAACTCTATTCACAGAATTACTTTCTTCTTTTCTGCTTTTTGTCATTTAAAGGGATATTTTTAACAATTTTAAATCTCAGCCATTGCAGTATATAATGAAAACACATGAACATGGGCTTTACAATTATAATTCTATTTTCCTGTGTTTTACAATCCCATTATTCAAATACTTTTATATTTCAAAGCTATGTGATTTTCTTGGTGAAGGCACTCACTCATGCCACCAACAGAGATCACAATTTCTCCACAACCTAGCAGATGGACTTCAAGAATTAGTATCTGAAAAGTTTATCAACTCATAGCCAACCTAGTGATGGACCTCTCTTAACTTAGCTACTTTGGTCTTTGGACAACAAATATGCATTATTAAATCCTTGCTAATCAACAAAACAATAAATATTTATTTATTAACTGTTACATACCAAGCACTGTGCTAGGTGATGATGATTTAAAGACAAAATTGAAAGTTTCTGCCCTCAAGAAGAACACATTAAAAGGTAGAGACATTTGCACATATAAGTAAAAGTGAAAAGCTCATAAAAGCTTTTGCTCTTGTACCATGACCTTGGAGAATCCACTTTATGAATAGCCTAGAATCTTAGTGGGGATTACATTTAAATAAGCACATCAACTATCCCAAGTGTACTAATACTGTCAAATTATTTTCCTTAAATCTTTAGAAATAATTAATATATTTTAGCATGTGTTTTATATTGTCCAGAATACCAAATACATTATAGGTACTAATTAATATGTAATCATAAATAATAATGTCATTGCAGTTATCTAATAAATGATTTTTAATAATAAAGTGAGGAAAGAATAACACAGCATACTGAAATTTCCCTTGATATCTCAACAAAGGTATTTTAGAGATAACTTAGTTTGAAATGTTACCTTCTGCTAGAATAACTGTATCTTCTTGGGGATGTTTAAATGTATATAGCTATAGTGATATTTCTGGTTACATAAGTTGTAGGATGTCAGAGAATAAATCAGAAATACAAACGCACCTGGGGACGTCATATGGATTTGCTCCATAAATTAAAGAACTAGCTGTCCATCAGGAAAAAAAAAACAGTTGTTTTCATCTCTGACAAATTGCATGGCTGTCCTTCCTGTTGTAATGTAAATAAGAGACAACTAATGATAAATAATATGCAAATACATGTTTTGCTGGGTGATGAGGGCCAATGAAATCTATAATAGCCATTGGTTATATTAATTATACAAAATTAAACAATTCAAAGATAATCTATTATCATTTAGAATGAAAATATAGCCTTGTTTGTGTCTTTTACTTCCAGTAAAGAACTGTCTCCCGTATATTTTTTTTTCTGGCACTAAAATAATACATAAGGTATACAAATGCATCAATAATCCTACAACATAATGTGTAATATGGGTTAAAGTAATGTTTATATTCAGCTAAGCATAAAATAATTTATACTTATATAGAATTTTTAAGAAAACACTTTCATATTATATCATTTGAACAACACAATAGCCTTGTGAAGTAGATAAGATGTTTGGGCATCCTCATTTTACTGATGAGTAAATTGAGACACAATTGTAAAAAAAAATGAATTAACCTCTCTGACCCTGTGTACTCATCAGTAGATGAGATGAATGGACTACATGATCTCTGAAGCCCTTTCCAGCTTGAAATCTATTATTCTTTGATTCTGTGACTTTCCCAGGGTAGATTAGATTATTAATAATTATTAAAGAATAGAATAAAACCTCAATTAGTGAGAATTCTCAGGCAATGGATTATTACAAGTAATAAAAATTTTCATATTGAACCAAGGTTAAAGAGAGGATTCCTTCAGTTTCCCATTCCCCTCTCCCCAAGGTAAAAACTAAGTTATATTAGCTCACTTTCCTGAATTATTGTCTAGTTATACACAGTATGATTTCACTTCCTTGCATGACTAAGGAGATTGAAATGTTCCATGATTCACAGACATACAGATCACTGGAAGATTCTTGGTGGTAAAATGTTGGGTTTCTGTTTCAAGGAACAACTTGGAAATACTGAAAGCACTATATAGTTTCCCAAGTACAATTCATCCTGTTCTCTCTCCACTACTCTATTCATCCCATATCATTTTTCCAGCTCTAAATCTGTCCAAGATAAATGTATCATTGGATCAAACAAGGAATTATGCCTCTGAATGCATAGCACAGTCTGGATAATAGCATATTAGCAATGATAACTTATGTACATGAAGTGGTGTAAAATACAGCATCTAGGAGATGTGCCTGGAAAAGGTGATAGAAAGGACATTGTCTAAAAGCTACAGATACCAGATGAGAATTCTGTTTGTACTGTTAAGAAAAAAGGAAGACTTCAAACATGTTGGATGACCTAATTGTATAAGATGAGAAGATACGAATGAGTTGTGAATTTGTATGCAATACACACATCGATGAGATCATAACTCCACTCAAACTTACATGTTTAAGGCACTGTTCTATACAGAGAAATATAATCCAAACCCCACCATCAAGTAGATTACAATGTAAAAAGAGAGAACTTCAAGTATCTATATTTCAAGGAGAGGCTGAAAAAGTATAAA
Organism: Phascolarctos cinereus; assembly: GCF_003287225.1. NCBI lineage: Eukaryota > Metazoa > Chordata > Mammalia > Diprotodontia > Phascolarctidae > Phascolarctos > Phascolarctos cinereus. The sequence continues at coordinate 200,895,902 of NW_027555958.1, read as the reverse complement.
AGAGAAGTACAAGCAATATGCTATGACAAATTTTAGAAGGGAGACATCACTTTCACTGGAGAAAAGGAGAATAGGAAGGGTGTCCAGGGAAAGCTTAATGGAGGGTGTAGCACTTTAGGAAAGGCTTGAAGACAGGGGAAGGAATTAAAGACATGGAAATCGGGTAAAGGGAGGTTGATTTGGGGCATGAGGTTTAAAAAAAATAAACAGCCAGGAAATGGAAGAAAGCAGGCTGAAAGGAGTGAAATTTGCCTATGATAGAGAGTAGATCAAAGTAACTAGTGAGAGACAAACTTAGTTAGATTTAAACCTTCAATGAAGGCTCATCTCTGTATTTGTATATGACTCCATATCTTTGTGTGTTATCAACTCCCCTTGAATGCCAAAAACATTAAATGCTAAGATCATGTATTTATATTTCGTTAACTGGGCAATATAGAGACAGTGAAAGTTTTTGAGTTGAGGATTATATAATCAGAGTGGTGCATTAGCAAGATAATCTTCTTTAAATTTGGAATTCAAAAACTTATGAGAGTGAATGTTGAAAGCTAAAAATAAATAAATTTATATTAAAAAAAGACAATCTTCTTTAATAATATGAAGAATAGTTTGAATATGGGATAGATTAAAAATAAATAAACTAATTAAGACACTATTAAAATATTCTTAATAATGAAGTCCTGAATTGGAATGACTGGATCAGAAAGGAGAAATGGAAAATGGAATTCAACACTTTTGTTAACCTAATTGTATTCACAGGTCATAAAATGAGGAAAGTCAATGATGAATCTAAGTTTATATGTGTAGGTTACCAAAAGAATGTTGAGATTAATAACAAAAATAGAAAACTTGAGAAGTAGGAAAAAAAATAGGTAGGGAAGACAATGAGTTCAGTTTTGAACATGCTAAGTTTAAAAGGTTGGTGAGAAACTGAGAACTGGTTATGGTGAATTGATCTACCCAGGCACTCAAGTTTACAAAGGGAAACTGTGAGAACATTGGATTCTCACTTTTAGACAGAGGGAAGTTTTATTTTGTGAAAAAACCTTTACATCCTCTTTGGAAGCTCTGACTCTAACACCAGTTTTAAACATAGAAAGGGGCTTTTTTTTCTTTTACATACAAAAGAAACAAAAATTCATACCTAAACCGACAGGTACCCAAGATGATTCCCCTCCACAGTAAAACTTGTCAGACAGGATTTTCCTAGTCTTTCCAATTTACAGTAGTACCCTGTGAGTCTCAGGATTGCCAGAAAGTTGACCTTCACTTGCTGGGCATACACAATCCACATAATTCATGGTACCAGTGTGAAATTCAAATTTATTTGCATTGATTACAAAAAGATCAATTATGAAATGCTGTCTTGTCAAAGTTCCACATTTTTGAGCTACATTCTTGTGTTAGCTGTATTCTTGTAAAAGCTTTGTTCAAATAATTCTGAGAATATGCTAACCACACAATGTTCTGGGAAATAAGGGTACAGACTTCAAGTTTCCTGTTCTCAGAATGTTCCAGCCACAGTTTCCCTTTCCCAAAAAGTTCCAACCTCAAATTCTTTGTTCCAGACTCAAATTCTCTGTTTAATTTCTCTGATTACTTCTCTGTTCTAACCGCAAGAAATTGCGTAAATCACTAGCCACTTAGAAAACTTTATAAATATGTTATTCAAGATTATGTCATTTTTATTTGTTTCTCTTTATTTACCTCAAGAACGCTGTGTGAACTGCCAATGATGTCTTTGTACCTATTGAGGTGGTCTTTGACCCATTTATTGGTAGTTGCTCACTTTGCTAACAAATTGATTTTCTCAGAAACCCAAAACTTTGTCCCTCAGATTTCCATCACAACAGTTGGTAAGTTAGCCAGAAAGTCAAGTAAGAACCCTGAGCCCCTCGGGATAGCCCTCTTTGAGGACCTCCCTAGAGCATGCCAGTGGACTTTTCACTGAAGGATTTCTCTGTGGAGGACTGCCTCAGACATTGGACTCCACCTTGACCTCAATCTCAAAATTTCTTTGAGCAGTAAGTCCCCTGGTCCCTTACAAACAATTGGCATTGTCCCTGTAAGAGGCAGGAGGTAGAAATACATTTCTACTGTTAGCGGCGATCTCCACCCTTGCTATAGGTAGGAAAAGGAATACATCCCTTTTTTAAGTAGGGATATCTAGGAAATCTCTTATGTAGGTAAGAGGGCCTATTCCTGGTACTCTTTCAGTAGGAAGTGGGAATCCTTCTGTCATAGAGAGGGGGATTCCTTAAGGAAATTAATTTTATAAGTACACTAAAAGGAACCCTCCTAGAAAAAAAAAATTCTTATATGTTGGGACCAAGGGAAACCTTCAGTTCAGCCTGGGAAGACAAGCATACTATTTGATTGTGTGAAATTTGGTATAAACCTTCAAAAGATTAAGCAAACTATTTTTGCCCTAATTCAGCTCTTTTGAGAATTACTTGTTAATGAAATTAAGATTATCTATTGAATAAATCACCCAATTGATTCTGCTGGGATGCCCTGTCTGATGGGTCATGCCCACATTCTCCTAAAGAACCCTGTTCTCTCTATCTTATTCTGCCTTCCCCTTCTGCTCCTTCAACTTATTCTCCTTCTACTATGATAGGAAATTTGATTTCTTTGAAAATGAAAGACTGGCTGCTAGTGTTCACTCTCTAGGAAAGATTTGTGCATGATATTATAAAGCCTGGAAGTATGGCACCTTTAAAACTGTATCACCCTTTTTGTCCCTCTGATCTCTCCATATAGAAAAGAGACATTCCTAAATTTGATGAAGACCCTGTGGCTATTAAAACCCAGTTTAAAGCCATATTTAGAGTTCATAATTCAACCTGGGGAAATGTAACTGACTTAATGAAGCCCTTGTTCTTCCCTGGGGAAAGAACTGCCATTATTGAGGCTGCAAATAGACAAGTCCCAGCCAGTGCCAAACCTTCTGGCCCAAGGGGTCTTCCTAATTGGCCTTTGCAAGACCCCATTGGAACCCTAATATTCCAGCTGACTATACCAAGCTATTACAGGCTGGAGAATCCTTAATTAGCAAGATAGAGACATGTGCTATCCACCCCAAAAATGAGTAAATTTCAAGAAACTTGCCAGGAAGAAAATGAAACCCCTACCTGCTTTTATGACAGGTTATGCAAAAGTGCTAAGTGGTATGGTAGATTTGAGCTAATCAATCCAAGAAATGTTAAAATCATTAATTCAGGTTTTGTTACCCAGTCCATGACATAAATATGTAATCATAAAAGTTGCCCTAGATGGCATGAAAAGAATATTGGTGAACTAAAAAGCATTGCTTAATGTGTTTATGACAGAATAGATTAACAGAAAGTAAAATATAAGCCAAAACCCCAGACAATCTTAGCTTTCACTCATAAAACTCTGACTCTTTCTAAAAATGAAGAGTTGCCAACATGTTTTTGCTGCAACAAGAAAGTCCATCTCTTCGAAGATTATCTAAAACAGAAGAAGGAGTTAAAAAGAATTAATAGAAGTGGTCCCAGGAACAGTCAGGGAAAATTTAGAACATAAAGATGGGGGGGTGGGAGTTGCAGCAGGGACCTTTAAATCTAGAGAAGACTATTTTTTTTTCATGATCCAGATGTCTTTGCCCAAGCTATCCCAGTCTTTGCCCTTCCCCACACTGTTGAACCTCGTGTTACTATCAAGGTTGGTGACATAATTTATGATTGCTTATTGGATACTGGAGCCTCAAATTTGGTTTGGCAAATGAAATTGTATTCTAATAGTACACTCACTGGGTCTCAAAAATCACTGGAGTCATTGGAAATTTCTGCTATTTCCCTAGAGTGTCTCCTTGAATGGTTACTGTTGGCCCTGTCTTGGTTGACCATTCTTTTCTTTTAATGTTTAAATCTCCAATTAATTTGTTAGGACAAGATCTCTTGTATAATTTAAGGGCTACAATTTCATGTTCTCCTGATGGTTCTTCATCTTTACACCTTGGGAAACACTCCTTCCTATTTCCTATAGTGAAAGATTTTTTAGAAGATGACTTTCTCCTATTTCAACTCAAAACCATCCTCAGGAGAGTCCAAGTATTCCATCTGACATCCCTAACTCTCTATGGGTTGCCACATCCTCAGATGTTGGGTTGTCAAAATTTGTTATTTCCATCACCATTAGAACCAAAGAGGGGCCACCATTATCTGTCCCGTAATACTCCTTATGATGGGAATCTATTGAAGGTATTTTAACTATTATTGACTCTCTCAGAGATTGAGGTATTATGTATGGTTCCTTATTAATCCCCTATTATAAATATCCCTGTTCTGCCTGTTAAAAAACCTAAACCAGCTCCTGATGGCAAACCTGTTTATCAACTTATATAAGAATTGCATGTCATTAATGCTTATGTTAAACATAGACATCCAGTACTTCCAAATCCAGCCACCATTATCTCTTCTATTCCTTGTGAAACTACCTGTTTTACCTTGATAGATCTTTGCTCATCTTTTTCTCAGCATCCTAATTCACCTAGATACTTAGTAACTGTTTGCCTTCTCCTCTGCCTCAAGAGCATGTAGAAAACCCCACCCTGTTCTCTCAAATCTTGCAGCAGGACTTGGCTTCTATTACCTTCAAGGGCTCCTCTCAGTACAGTATATCGATAATCTTTTACTAGTAGCACCCAATATTCAGACATGCCAAGAAGACAGCTGTCATTTTCTCCAGCTTCATTTGAAAGGCCACAAAGTCTCCAAATCGAATGTACAGTTGTGCCTTCTCCAAGTAGAGTGGCTTGGCTTCATTTTGTCTTTCGGCATTCTCTATGTCTCCCCAAAACATGTTCAGACTCTACAACAACTGTCTGTTCCTAAGACCAAGAAATATCTGTATGCCATTCTGGGGGCTGCTGGATATTGCTCTAAAATGGATTCTGTCTTCTGGGAAGATTACTAAGCCTTTTGTTGTTCTGACTAAAGACCCTGTTCAGAGCCCTTATACCTTGAACCAGAACATTTTGCTGCCCTAGCTGAACTCAAGAAAACCCTGTTATAAGCTCCAGTTCTGGGACTTCCAAATTATAATGTCTTTTCTCTTTCTGTTCATGATCACAAGGGGGTGGCCTCTAATGTTCTAACTCAGATATTCAGAGGGGCATGCCCTCCCTTTCCCAGTAGCATATTATTCTGCACAGCTTGATGCTAGGGTTGCTAAAGCATTGTCCTGCCTATTATCTGTGGCTGCCACTGCTCTTCAGGTAGAGAAGCTTGTAATTTGGTTCTGAGTACCCCCTTTAACGGTACATTATCCTCATGAGGTTGAAGCCTTTTACTACACAATAAGACTCAGTCTTTTTGCTGATCAGAGACTTGCTAGGTATGAAGTGACTTCATTTGTTAAAGAGGATTTTACTCTTAAGCAGTGTGTCATCTTCAACTCCATCACATTGCCCTCCAATTTAACAATATCTGGGGAGCCACTGCATAACTGTGTTTCTAGAGTGGACATAGCTAAAAAAACAAAAAACAAAAACAAAAACAAAAGCCTCACATTACTTCTCTGATGCCCCCTTATGGAATTCTGATTATGTTGTATATACCTATGGGTCTTCTTCTATGAGAGATTGTATACATTACACTGGTGCAGTTGTGGTCTCTGACCATGATACCATTTGGGCTGCCTCTCTGCCACTCTAACCTCAGTGCTCAAGCTGCTGAACTTGTGGCCTTTACTTAGGCATGTCACCTTGCTAAAGGAAAAAAAAAAACATCACAATGTATACTGAGTCTAGTCTAGTCTAGACAGACATTCATGGTCTGTCAGGCAACAGGATGCTTTTGGCTACATTGGGGATTTTTTACTTCTGTTGACAAGGTCATTGCAAACACTGAATACACCAAGAAACTTTTGTCTGCCTTGTGCCTTCCCAATGCCCTAACTATTGCTCATTGTTGTGCCCACACCAATAGGAGTGATCCTTTTTCAAGAAGAAAAAAAAAGAGAATAGAATAAACGGGGGTGCGGGATAAAATGAAGGGAAATATAGTTAGTTTTCACAACATGACTTCTATGGAAGTGTTTTGCATGATTACACATGTATAACCTGTATCGAGTTACTTACCTTCTCAATGAGGGTGGGTGGGAAGGGAGAAAGGGAGAAAATTTGGAACCTAAAGTTTTAAAAACAAATATTAAAAAATGTTTTCACATGCAACTGGGAAATAAGATATTCAGGCAATGGGGTATAGAAATCTATCTTGCCCTACAGGAAAATAGAAGGAGAAGGGGATAAGAGAAGGGGAGGGTGAAAGAAGTGAAGAAGAAGGAGTATTCAGAATGAATGCCATCTTAAGGTGGGGGGAGGGATGAGATGGGGAGAAAATTTGGAACCAAAATCTTGTGGAAGTGAATGTTCAAAACTAAAAATAAACAAATTAGTAAATATTTGATATAAAAAAATAAAAAAGTGAATGTTCAAAACCATCTTTACATGTAATTGGAAAAAATAAAACACTATTAACTGGGGGAAAATAAAGTAAAATATGAGGGAAAAAAAGAACTTTCATCAGACCAGTGGCACAGTCCAGGTGTTAACGACCACCACAACTGCAAACAAAATTTTAACAAAAGACCATTGGATACACTTGCCCACGTGATACCTTTATTATACTGTTTCACATGATCAATATATTTGAGGATGCTTTTGTTTTGCCTTTATGCTATCACTGGGTACCTCTCCTTCTGCAGTTAATCTTGGGAATGAAAAGTTGTCAAATATGGGAAAATAGATGCTTTTTACATTATCATTTGCTTTATGCCTCTTAATCTTACTCATCATATGTTTTAAATTCTGTACTGTTCCTTATTGTTTAATTCTGATGCTATTACCAGTTTTGTTCCTTCCTCTCTAGTTTATGTGACTGATATTGAAACGATCTTTATAGAAGAATGGTTACTTTTTGCCGTACCATTTGGTCTAGGTTTTAAAATATTGTGGTACTCTATAGGATATCTGATTTTCTGCCCCATGTCTACATAATTTTAGTACTAGTATTTATTGCCCTTTCTGCTCCTCCATTCTATTCTTCCCAGGAGGATTAGAAAAATCTTAACTCTAGTAGTAAGCATCATGGTGAAATAGGACATACCTTGGATCATCTTAAAGCAATTAGGCCCCATTGATACTGGACATGCCACCATATTCATCAAAAGTAACCTGATCCATGGGAGGCCATCTCTTTTGCTCCAAATGATTCTTCAAGTTCTGATAAGTCAGGATTATCCAAAGGATTTGACTGGACCTTTTGATTTTATTGACTACTTGTCATACATATGATCCCCAGCAGAGATTATAATAAGTTGCCACCAGATCCAACAATTTATAACAGAAACCCAATCAGACTGATGATCAAAACCCCTGTAGGATCCCTCTTCCTGATTTCTTGATGGTTCTCCTGCTTCCAAGGAGGTGACATATTAATTACTCTAATCAAAAGGGCTATCATTATCCAAGTCCTCATTTTTTTCCTGCCTTGAATTGGATGTTGTATTACATACTGCACTAAAACTTGCTCAAAGATGATTCCTAAGAAACATATGGCTATCCAAGATGTTGGTATAGAACATACTTATATCAATTTTTGAGTGAACACTGGGAAATACATTTCTTAAGGATCAAAAAGAGGGGGAATGTGAAATCCCTATTTAATTCATATTGATTATAAGATTATTAGACTCCGTCTTGTCACTCTTTCCCATTTTGTTAGCTGCATTCTTGTGGGAGCTATATTCTTGTGAAATCTTTGTTCATATACTTCTGAAAACTTGTTGACCACAGAATATTCTGGAAATAAAGGTAAAGAAACCTCAAGTTCCCTATTTCCACAATGTACTGGCCACAATTTCCCTGTTCCTAAATGTTCCAGTGTTCCAACTTCAACTTTTCTATTCCGGCCTCAACTCAGCTCAAATATATTTAGACATCTATATCTACAGCTATATCTATGTATCTATGTATCTATCTACCTTTCTTTCTTTCTTTCTATCTTTCAATCTCTGTGTGTGTGTGTGTGTGTGTGTGTTTAATTAAGTGTGTCCAGCTCTCCATGACCCCATTTGGGGTTTTCTTGGCAAAGATACTGGAGTGATTAGTTATTTCCTTCTCAAGCTCATTTTACAGATGAGGAAACTGAGGCAAATTGGGGTTAAATGACTTGCCTAGGGACATACAGCTAATAAGTACCTTAGGCCAGATTTTAATTCAGGGCCAGCACTCTATCCACTGGGCCACCTAACTTATTTGTTCCACTTTATTAACTACAAGAATATTGTGTGAACTGCCAATCATATTCTTGTACCCACTGAGGAAGTCTTGGGCCCATTTATTGGCAATTGCTAGCCTTGTTAATAAATTGATTTGTTTGAAAACCTAAATCTTTGTCCCTTGGCTTTCTATCATGACACTATTGTAGGTCAAATTTTTTTTTCTCTACACGATGTCTCTGTTTACTTATGTTCCTTATGCTAAATGGTAAGTGTTACTTAAGTATTTGGTTTCACCATTCCCTACTATGTTAATATTTTTCCCTTCTTCTATATTCTGTTACTGTTAATTCAGTATTCCTGTTCAATGTAGTCTACTTCTAAACAGGGGGCCATATAATTGAAGCAGATGCTTCAGTGAAAACCTTTCTCCAGGTTTTCATATGGTTTAGTGTATCTGTGTAAATCTGATTCCTCTTGACTCCACTGCTTTTCCCAGGTCATAATAATCTGTCCATTTGTGCCTATATCTCACTTGCCTGTGTGATCCCTCTCAAACTGAAGTGGATCCCCTCCGTAAGCATGCATTCTGGAACACTACCTTCCTTCCCTTATCTCAGGCCTGCACAACTGTGTGGGCTGGGCTGCTTACAGCCTATGGGCACACCAAAGAATTTCAGGTACCCACAAAAAATGTAGAGGATTTTCCTTTGCCATGTCTCAGGTGGCCTGAAGGTTACAAGTGGTCCATGGGCCACAGATTATGCAGACCTGCCTTATATACATCTTGGCACATGCCCACTACATTATTTTTAGGAAAGGAGACACCTGATTATATTTATTGGATCTTAGTAGGTTGAGGGAAAAGAATGCATAAGGAATGAAAAACTGAAGATGCATAAAATACAAGAGAATTCTGATAGAGTAAGATCACAGAAAAGACAAAGATGAGATTGAGAGTTCATATGGAGAGATTAGCTTTGGTGGAGTGCCACATCTAAGACTAGAGATAAGATTCGGATGAAGATATGAAGGAGTGTAGAGGAGAAGACTTCAGAAATTTCAATCCCATTGACATAAATCTTCTTAATATGGTAGGAAATAAGGTCATCCATTGATGACAGAGCAGAATTGGAGAACTTTAGAGTCTTCAGATGAGAACAGAACAGTATGACAGTTTGTCAGTCAAGTGATTTAAAATAACTAATGACTTGCGATATTATTCAGCATTATGCCAAGTGCTATGAGAAATACCAGAAGCATCATAAAAGAGACATTCCCTCTATTCATAATATATATAAAATGGGTTGAGAATCAGACATATAAAATAAGCATTGGTAAATACAAAACCAACAGTAAATAATTTAATGCTTCATTGCATGGTATAGAATCTAAGTGTCTAATCAGCTAGGTTGCATAGTGGGTAGAGTGTTGGACTTTGAATCAGGAGCATCTGACTTAATATCCTACCTCAGACACTAACTGTGTCACCTTGAGGAAATCAATGAACAACTCTTAGTCTGTTTCCTCATCTGTATAACGGAAATAATAACACCTACTTCACAAGATTGTTGTGAAAATCAAATAAGAAAAAAACCACAAAGAAATCTATATCTTTCCATCTATAAAATGTTTCACACTTTAAAGTGTTAAATCAATGGTAAATAAGTAATTTCATAGATGAGGGTTAGCTTTAAGTATTAGGGTATTCAAGGAAGATTTCATAGAAGTGGCCTTTGAAGGAGGAGTAGGCTCTACAAGTAGAAGGTAATTGAAAGGACACTCTGAGTGAAAGGAATAACATGAGCAAAGGAATGATTTTGTTGAAGAAAATGGTTAGATTACAGTATCCCAATGAGGCTAACAAGTAAGGAGAAATATGACTACAGAGGTAAAGTGAAGACATTATGTAGGTGTTTGAAATCCAGGAGAAAAGCTCTAATATTATGCAAGAGAAAAAGGGAATCACTAAAGTTTTGAGATGAAGAAAATGGCATGAATGAAATATTGCTTTATAAAGATTGATCTGGTATGAGGAGAAACGAGAATTAGGAAACTCAGGTGTTAAAAAATACAGACAGGTAGTGATGAGTGCCTGTTCTAAGGTGAGCAGTAGCAGTAGCAGCAGCAGCAGCAGCAGTAGTAGTAGTAGTAGTAGTAGTAGTAGTAGTAGTAGTAGTAGTAGTAGTAGTAATAACTTATGCACACATTGCTTTAGGGCTTGCCAAGTACTTAATTTGTGTCTATCTTGTTTTATCCTCATGACAGCTCTTTAAGATGGGTTTTATTATTGTCTACATTTTGAGAAACTAAAGTTGAAGGAGGCTAAGTAACTTGTCTAAGATATCATAATTTGTAAGTTCCTGAGACAAAATCTCAACCAAGGTTAATCTTGACTCCAGCAGGATTGAGGTAGCTAGGTGGCTCAGTGGATAGAGCATTAGGCCTGGAGTCAGGAAGACTTGAGTTCAAATCCACTCCCAGACATTTACTAGCTGTCTGACCTTGACAAGTCACTTAACCTCTGTTGGCCTTAATCCACAGGAAAAGGAAACAGCAAACCACTTCAGTATCTTTGCCAAGAAAATACCATGTACAACATTAGTATGCTATGGTCCATTAGGTCATGAAGAGTCCAACACAATTGAAAACAACAACAATTCTGACTCCAAGTCCAAGGTGTGCTGTACATTACATGATACTCCTTCCTAGGTGGTAACAATAGTGATAGAGATAACAGCACAGACATTTCTAAAGCAATCATTTTGAATATGATTTCTGATCTTGATATAGATGTTAGAGGTGATTGGAAAAATATTTACTGAACCCCAAATATACTCTGGGAATTTCTTTTTGATTAAATCCCTGATCTGTGGTTTATTTTGACTTTTCTCTTTCTCAAAAAAGGCAAGTTTGGAGCAAAAAGAAGGATAATAGTTATGAGTTGGGTTCTAGTTCAATGAGGTTGTGCTGAATTTTTACTTGACTTTGTAATATATTATGATTTTTATTTTGTTTTGTCTTTTTCATAAGCAGATTTGCATTCTTGGCTCTCGTTTGGCAATATTGAAACATTTCAGTTAAAGATAGTCCTAGACAATAGCATGAATGAAGCTTCAGTGTAGATTTGTTGGAGTTTGAATGAGGATTTGAATCTCTGCTCAGCTATTTGCTACTTGTATGATACTGGGCAAGTGTATCCACATTCCTAGGCCTCATTTTCTTCATCTGTAGAATGAGAGGTCTAGACTCTGTATAACTAAGGTCCTTTCCTATACTATGATTACTCCAAGAGGTAGAAAGTTTATGCTAATGTGTGACTATCTAGGGAATACTCTCAGTTCCTCACCCAAGTACCTCATCCAAGCCTAGAAATTATTTTACTCTTCCTGACCAATCCCCACCCACAGTCTCATTAAAAATTGCCATTCTTAGAAATTAAAGCCATCTAAAGTCATGTGAAAAAATGCTCTAAATCATTATTGATTAGAGAAATACAAATCAAAACAACTCTGATGTACCATATCACACCTATCAGATTGGCCAACATGACAAAACAGGAAAATGATTAATGTTGGAGAGAATGTGGGAAAATTGGAACGCTAATACATTGTTGGTGGAGTTGTGAAATGATCCAACCATTTTGGAGAACAATTTGGAACTATGCCCAAAGGGCTACAAAAATGTGCATACCCTTTGATCCAGCAATAACACTTCTAGGGCTATATCCCAAAGAGATCAAACAATTGGGAAAAGGACCCACATGTACAAAAATATTCATAGCAGCTCTTTTTGTGGTGGCAAAGAATTGGAAACTTAGAGGATGCCCATCAATTGGGGAATGGCTGAGCAAGTTGTGGCATATGAATGTAATGGAATACTATTGTGCAATAAGAAATGATGAACAGGCTGACTTCAGAAAAACATTGGAAGACTTATATGGTCTGATGCTGAGTGAAGTGAGAACCAAGAGGACTTTGTATACAATAGCAGCCACGCTGTGCAATGACTAAGAATGTTAAACTGAACCCTTCTCAGCATTATGAGGATCTAAGACATCTCCAGAGGCCTTGGGATGGAAATGCTGTTCCACTCCAAAGAAAGAACTATGGAAGTTCGAATCGCTCTCACTTATTTTTACCTTCAGTTGAGTTTTGTTTCATCTTTCTGATGGTTCCTCCTATTGGTTTTAATTTTTACTTACAACTTCACTAATGTGAAAATATGTTTAATGGGCATGTAAATGTAAAGCCTATGTCAGATTGTGAGCCGTCTTGGGGAGGGTGGGGGGGGAAAAAGGGAGAAAAAATTTTCAACTCAAAAACATATGGAAAAAAAGCTAAAAATAAAAAAATAAAAATAAAAATAAGAAAGAAAAAAAAATTTCCATTCTTGTCTTATTTACTCCAGTGTTGTCAAGGCATCTGGCTTAGGCTTATAAATTAATTCACTACCTCCCACAGGATATGTGCATTTCAAAAGAGAATTTCAGATTTCAGGTTCCAGCTGGGTATTAGCACCAGATAGTCATCACTCTAAAACCACAAGGGATCCCTCACAGACATGGAGCCAGTAGAAGGGCCTCCAACTTCTACACAGGGCTACAACTTGTTTCCACCTACTTAGGGCTAAAACTCGAACTTTTCTCCTGAAACATGCTTGTGCCTTCATCACTTGATCCCTTTTTGTCTTTATGTGATTGATCTCCTAGTTCTGCAAACTGGTCCTAGACACCAACTTTAGTTGGACTCAACTTTTGTAGATATTCAATTCAATATCAAGCAAAAAGTTCCAGTCGTTCCAAAAATGCTGTTTCCTTTGCTTTCATTCAACAAATAGCAAAATGTCCACAATCTACCACTTTTATAGGGAATAAAATCCAAGGCACAAAGACAGAGGGGCACAGTATTTGGGAAGGAGATGTTAGAAGATTGTCAGAAGAAAATCCTTCAGTTTGACTAGAGCATAGAGTACATGAGAGGGAATAATATGATAAGGCTGGAAAGGTAACATGCTGCTATGTTGTCACAGGACTAAAACAGTGAGCAGAGGAGTAATATGACCAAATCAATGCTTAAAGCAAATTATTCTGACAGTGGTATGAAGATATGAGGGACGAATTGGAAGATAATGAAATGGGAGAAGTAGATGATCGATTAGGCAGCAGTCCCAACATTCCAAGCTAAAGGCAACATAGGCCTGTACTGAGGGTGGAGGGCAGGGTGGGAGGAGAGACTGGGATTGGATATGGGGCAATTCAAATATGTGAAAAGCTTGACAAAAGGGAGATCTTAACTACCAAAAGGATCTCTCTGCTATATCACTACAGGTTACATTTGATACAAACAGTTCCTTGGCAGTTTCCTAAATCTTCTTATTTCCTTAGAATTATCCCAAGTACTCCTTGTTACTTGAGACTCAGGAGAGCAATGCCCTGATTTACAAAAATAATAAAAAGACACTGTGATGAATTGTGGAAAAGGTTATTTTTTGTAGCATGGCCTTTGGGAGACAACAAAAATAACTGGAAAAAAGAAAATATCTTTTCTGCCAATGCTTACAAGACTTAGTTCCATTATTCTTCAAATCTGCACCAAATAATAGAAGAAGGAGATGGATGACTAATTCATGTTGGAAAACATAGGAATGCTATCTTGGAATTTTAAATCTATTGCAGGTTCTGATTTTGGATAATTCACACATGGAAAAGTATACTGATTCCATAAGGAAATTTTAGAATCAGGTCTACTTTCTACATCTAGATATATACATTCAATGGCAAACTCCCTAGGACATTCAAACAGTCCTACTATTAGCTTTCTTTTATCATACATGTTTATATCCTTGAAAACACATTACCATTCTTCAGAACATAGGCAACAATTGATGTTTGACTCTTTTTAGAGGATTTACAAGTAAAAATAATAATTTAAACGTATTGGGAAAGAATTCAGCATAACTAGTCAATCAAGAGTGGTCTTAAATTAATAGGACCTAGTTCAAATCCATCTTTTGTTTGACACTTCCTGGCTATAAGATCTTGAGCAAGTTACTCTCATATTACCGTTGGTAACTGTCTAAGCTGAAAAATATATGTAGATCTTCATTGACTTGAGGAAACTTACTTACTGGGAGAATGCTACACCAATAAAATCACAGGTCCAGGCAAAAATTGGTAGCCAAGCAAAAGAGTTCATGCAAGGGCTGAATATGTAAAAATCCTGATTTTTCAAGCTAATTATATACTACCCCCTTCCTAAACTCTACCACCTACCAAACTGACTATCTTTCTATTCTTTTCACAAAACATTCCATTTCCATTCTTCTTGCCTATGCACAAACTGTCCCCATGCCTAACATGTATTCTATCCTCCCCTCTACCTCTTAGCATTCCTTTCATTTAAGGTTCAGTTCAAGTTCGACATCATACATATTTTCCTGATTACCCAAGCTTCTAGAACTTTCCTCCTGAAATTAATTTCCTTGTATTTACATTGTTTTTACATATACAAATATATACATGTTTAATACTATTTCTCCCATTGAATATAAACTCCTTGAGGGGAAAAATTGTTTGCTTTTGGACTTTTTATCCCCAAAACCTAGCACAGAACCTGTCTGGTACACAGGATGTGCTTAATAAGTGCTTGTTGACTATTTGGGTTAATATCATTTTCATAATATCTTCATACACCTGTGTAGCATATCTATTTATTTTTTGTGGGTTTGAGAGTTGTGCCTGGCATATAATAAGCAGTAAATTCTATATAAATGTCATCTATGATGATGATTTTAAAAAGAATTTAATAACAATTGCAAAACAAACAAAAAATGCTAAGAACTGGGGTTTCTCCTCCTTCCATGCCTGCTAAGGAACCTGTACACTATCAGAGATTTTCATTAAAGAGTTGTGTTTACATATTGCAACAGGACCAGCTTTTTTCTTATGTAGCCAATTTTCCTGAATTCTCTGACTTCTCTGACACAACCTTCTCCCCTCCATGCAACCTGACTGTTCCCAGCTTATCTGTCAAAGCTTCCTATTCTAATGGTATAAAAGATCCTAGCCCCATGTAGTCAGGGCCTTTCAGACTTGCTGTGTGTGTGAAACCACATGAGTTGATGTTACTTACTTACAAGATACATTTTTGAAGAAAAAGAAATTGAGGTTATTACAATAGGCAAAGAAGAAACAAAACTATCACTCTTTGCAGATGATATGATGATATACTTAGAAAATCCTAAAGAATCAAGTAAAAAAACTACTTGAAATAATAAGCAACTTTAGCAAAGTTGCAGGCTATAAAATAAACCCACATAAATCATCAGCATTTCTATATATTATCAACAAGACACATTTTCTAGATAAAGACAAGAGAAGCCACACGGGTGCACTTCCAATGAAGCTAAATGCCTCAGTATCCTTGTTACATATTTTTGTTGTGTTACGGCAACATTTTAAATGTTCAGTGACTTTCAAGAGCCTCATTTCAACCCAATATTAACCTGAACTAAGAAAAGTTGCTGCCATTAAAGCCATGCTACATCACATCGTATCAGCCTACAGTTGGAAGAAACTTGAGAACTCACTAGTCCAACCTCTTACTCTGGGCTCAAATTCTTTCTTCTATTCTGACCCAGATTTTTTTAATCACTAGCATTTTTATATTACTTTAAAGTATGCAAAGCTCTCTATAGATATTATCTTATTTTAACCCTGGGAAGTAAGTTATTATTTTCTCCACTTTACAGATAAGGAAACTGATACTGTATTTAAGTGGTTTGCCCAGAGTCACAGACCTACTAAGTGTCTGAGGCCAGATTTGAACTCATACCTTCTTGACTTTATTTTCAGCACTGTATCCACTGCATTGTTAGAGATCATCATAGTCAAGACCCTTAATTTTTACAGATGAGGAAACAAGACCCCATTTGTTGGACTCCTTTAAAAGGCATGCAGCATACATAGTGTCTGAAGAACTACAACCTATCAGAATGACATGAGTTCAAGTCCCATTTCTAAAATATATTGTTGACTTTGCTTTTGTTGACTTTGCAGGTATCAGTGACTGCTAAAGAAAGCTGGACTCAGGAAGACTCCATAGTGACTATTCATTCCTCACATTTTCATTTCTCTTCCCAAGGTCGTAACCTTCCACTTGAAGAAGAAATGAAAACACCACATTTGGCCACAAACCTTTTCTTTTGCTCAAGACTGTAATGTCACTTTAGATATATCCTATGTGACTTCTGACTTCATCATTTATCTCTATGTGAATCAACAGAGATGAGTGAGTAGGTCTGATGAGTCTTGCTTGGATACACATGCCAGAAAAAGAGGTTACCTCTAAATTATCTATGTCAGATTGACATAAACCCGATTCCAATTGTTCAATACAGGTTTAACAACTACCATGGCATTTCTTTTCCTCTTGACCAATTCCTCCACCCACTAGCTCTTTTGTAGCTTCTTAGTTTTCTGTAGGATATGGAACACTGCTTCAGAAGATCTAGAATCACCCCCCATAATAAAAACCTCATACCCACTGTATAGCTTTGGTGAAGCAGACTTCCTTCTTTTTATTCTCTACAGTGTCAGTCTTCCAGTAGCCTCTAGACATCGATGTTAATTCTTCTTTGCCCTTGGAATCCTTTACTTTCTGGCTCTTTTCCTGGAAGTAATTTTGAATTTGAAAGAGAGAGGTTTGGTACAACAGGGATTGTGATTCATGCTTTTTGAATAGGATGGTTATCCTATTCAAATTTTGAATGAAAGAGAGAAGGTTGACTTTCTTACAATTAGAACGCCTCATAAATGGAATTGTTGCCTTCTACAATGGTGAGTTTCCCATTACTAAAAACATTTGAATGGATGTTTAGATAGTCTGGAGCACTGTAAGAATGAAAGGTTTCATAGCATGAAATAGCTGAGTGCTACAACTTTTAGGTCCTTCTCAACTCACTGATTCAAATTGAGAGAATGTAGACATAGTCTTCTTTCCTTTTCACCTTCTTTTCTGACAGGAAGACTAGATTACTTTGGCAGTTCATAAAATTAGTTTTAACTTTATCCCAGGAGACAAATGTTAGATATCCTTCACAGGTGATTACATCAGTTTTTCTCAGCGTCCAAAATTGTTGGGTCTCAAGACAAAAAGCTTTATCTTATTTTGAATTAGACATGCAATCTCATTAACACAGGGAATTTCCAATGAGGAAGCTTTCTCTACCAATTCAAATCAGAATTTGTTCTGAAACTTTTAATCTTAATGAGTTGCCTGAGGCACTGAGAAGTTGTGATCTGCCCAGAATTACATAGATACTATGTTTCAGAGGTGACACTTGCTCAAGAGGTTTTCTTGCAGTTGTCCATAAGTATGTCTAACTAGGGCGTCTTCAGTGGAAACTGGATGAATGAAGCACAAGCTCTAAAGATACAGAAATGAATTATATTGGATTACTTGGGGTTTTTTTTCTTTTTAAAAATATTATTTTTCCCACAATTACAAAGCAACAAAAATTTTAGCATTCATTTTTATGATTTTGAGTGTCAATTGTTTATCCCTTCCTCCCTCCCCTCCCCTCTTCTGAAAATGGTAGTCAGTTTGATACAGTTTATATATATGCTATCACGTAAAACATATTTCCATTTTCATCATTGTTGTGGAAGAAGAAACAGATCTAAAGGAAAAAAAACATGAGAAAGAATAAAGTGAAAAAAATATACTTCAGTCTGTTTTCGGAATACATCAGTTCTTTTTCTTGGTATGGGTGCCATTTTCTTTTGTGAGTCCTTTATACTTATCTTGTATCATTGTGTTGGTGAGAAAAGCTGAGTCATTCATAGTTGATCATCATAACATGTTGCTGATACTGTGTACAGTGTTTTCCTGGTTCTGCTCATTTTACTTTGTGATAGATCATACAAGTCTTACCAGGTTTTCCTTTGCTCTGTGTCTCTCTCTGCTTCAAGTGTGTTTCTTGTAAAACAACACATTGTAGGATACTGTTTTTTGATCCACTCTGCTTCCATTTTATGGGAGAGTTCATTCTCTTCACATTGACCATTATGATTACTACTTGTGTATTTCCTTCCATCCTATTATGTCTCCTGTTTTTCCTCTCTCTTGTTTCACCATTTCCCACATCACTAATGTTTTCCTTCTGTCTACTACCTCCTCTGATCTGCCCTTGCTTCTGATAGCCCCCCCCCATTTATTTAATCTCCTCCCCTCCTACTTCCCTGTGAGGTAAGACAGACTTCTATATTCATCTGATTGTGTAGATCATTTCCTCTTTCAGTAATACTGATGAGAGAAAGGTTCAAACAATGGCCATCACCCCCTTCTTCCCATCTTTCCCTCCACTGTAATAGGTCTTTCTCACCTCTTCATGTAAGATAATTCACCCAATTCTACCTCTCGCTTCCTTTCATACCAATTTTATTCCTCTTTCTCTTATTTTTTAATGCCATTCCAGCAAATACAGTTTATACCCATAGCCTTTGTCTATGTTTATTCTTCTATCTGTACTGTGAATGACACAATTTTTAAGAGTTGCAAGTATCATCTTACTGTGTAGGGATGTAGACAGTTTAGCTCTATTGAATTCCTTCATTTTTTTTTACCCTTCTTTACCTGTTTATGCTTCTCTTGGGTCTTTATATTGGAGGTCAAATTTTCGGTTTAGTTCTGGTCTTCTTATGAAGGCTTGAAATTCTTCTATTTCATTGAAAAGGCATTTTCCCCTTGATGTAATATGCTTAATTTTGTCAGGTAAATGATTTTTGTTGTAGTCCTAACTCCTTTGCCCTCTGGAAATAATATTCCATGACCTCTGATCCTTAAATATGCAGCTGCCAAGTTCTGTGTGATCCTGATTGTTACTCGCAATATTTGCATTGTTTCTTTCTGTCCACTTGCAGTATTTTTTCATTGACCTGATAGTTCTGAAATTTGGCTATAATGTTCTTTGGAGTTTTTATTTTGAGACTTCTTTCCTGAGGTGATCAGTGGATTCTTTCAATACCTATTTTGCCCTCTGATTCCAGGACATCAAGGCAGTTTCCCTTGATAATTTCCTGAAAGATGTTGTACAGGTCCTCCTTTTGATTGTAACTTTCAGGAAGTCCAATCATTCTGATATTGTTCCTCCTGGATTTATTTTCCAGGTCAATTGTTTTTCCCATGAAGCATTTTACATTTTCTTCCATTTTTTAAAATGCTTTTGAATTTATTTGATTGATTCATGATGCCTTATAAAGTCATTAGCTTCCACTCCCAGTCTAACTTTTAAGATGTTGTTTTCTTCAATGAGCTTTTGTACTTTCTTTTACATTTGGCCAATTGTAATCCTTAAGGAGTTGTTTTCTTCAGTGGATTTCTGTATCTCCTTTTCCATTTGGCCAGTTCTACTTTTTAAGCAGTTTTTCAAGCTGTTGAGTCTTTTTTTTTTATAATTCTCTTGAATCATGCTAATTTCTTTTCCCCATTTTTCTTGCACCTCTCTTATATAATTTTTAAGCTCCTTTTTGAGCTCTTCCATGAGTTCTTTCTAGGCTTGAGATGACTTCCTGTTTTTCTGTCGGGTTTTGCCTACAGGTGCTTTGACATTGTCGACCTCTTCAGAGTTTGTGTCTTGTTCTTCCCTGTCACCAGAATAACTTTCTATGGTTAGATTCATTTTTCATTGCTGTCTGCTCATCACTGCCCATTTTTTTGGCCTTTTTCCTTTCTTTTAAATTTGAACTGTGCTCCCAGGGTGGAACAGGCACTGTCTCTAACTTCTCATGTTAGTGGCTGCAGGCCCTGGTTGTTTACTTGATGCTGTACTGATGTTGCCCTGAGATGCTCGGGGGACCCTCATGTCTAGTGCTGTGCTGTGAGGGTGGAGTGGGGGTTGGCTGGTGTTGCAAGAGGCTGTACGGGTCTGGCAGGTTACCTGGTGGTGAGCTGGGGTCCTACTGGTGGTATCTGGCTTGTGCTGAAGCACAGTGGGGGTTTTCTGTATTTTCCCAGGGCTACACTGAAGCACAGGACTACACTGAAGCACGTGATGGTATATCCCTAGAGTATTCCTGTTTACCCTAGGCTGTGCTGAAGCACATGGAGGTCCAGCTGCTAGAGCACACCTGCTGGTCTGGAGCTATGCTGGAGCATGTGGTGGTTCTCAGAGCTGAGAGTCTACCACTTCCCCAGCTAAGCTAAGGCACAAGGGTCCTTGTGTTGGCATTTGCCTGTTCTACCACGCTGGGGCCTAGGATCTCCCACCAGTTTGCTGAGGTGGGGTTTGCTGCTGGCTTTCTGGGATGCTTCCTATCCTGGAATGTGCTCTCCTTTTACTGGAGTGAGATGCACCTTTCTTGCTGATCCTCCAACACTCCAGGGCTAAAAGACCTGTCCATCTCTTGGCTATGCTGTTCAGGGATTTGTTCTAGGGTGCTATGTTGTTTGGTTGTTTGGAGGTGAATATGAGGGAGCTACAGAAATTTACTGCTTACACCACCATTGTGGCTCCCAGAAGTTCCTATTGAATTACTTCTTGAGGAATTGTAATACTAGTGATACAAGCAGAGAATGGAGACCAACAAAGCCAACCAGGGTAGATAAAAATATGACCTGAGAAGTCAAGCAATCAAAGTCTAAGGCCAATGGGAGACTTAGAAAAGAGCATGAAGCCACAGTAATGAGAGCTGAGATGAATTACATTTTGAAGAACTTCAGTGGACCATGAACCATTTTTCCAATGTAGTTAATTTTATTTTTTTAATGTTAGATTGATGTTTTTGTTTATATCACAATCACTCCCCATTTCTCCACTACTCTGTAAACCTACCTTTGTAACAAAGCAAACCAATTACACAAAACAAACTCTGCAATTGTCTCTGATAGTGTGAATAACATCTAATACCCATGGATTTGCCCTTTCTCCTAAGAGTAGGGAAGTGTGTTTTATCATCTGTCCTTTGGAATTAAAATTGGTCATTACATTTAATAAGAATTAAGATGACTTTCATTATAGTTTTTATATAGTTTCATTAACATTTAATTTACTTTAGTCATTGCGTATCACTGATTCTTTTCTCTGTGTCTCAATTTGTCTGCATTATTCTCCTGATGTTAGATCATATGTGTCTCCCCTGCTTCTCTGAATTCCCCATATTCATCCTTGCATACACACTACCTTATTTATGATTTTCTACCATAAAATGTGCTGCTACTAATATATATGTATATTATATATATAACATATATATATACATACATAATATTATATATATGTTATATATAATATATTAAGATATATATAAGATATGTATATAAGATACATACACACACATATATACAAACATATATATATATATATATTCATTTATCTATCTATATCTATCTTTATTAACATATGAGGTATTTCTCTGTATTTCTGACCTCTTTGCAATAGTTGCTCAGTAGTACAGTTGTAAGTTCACTGGATCAAAAGTCATTTTATAACTTTTCTCAAGTATTTCCTAACTTCCTTTTAAAATACCAAGTCATAGCCCCACTAATATTATTATTCTTGTCTTTCCACATCTTCCAACATTAACTATTTATACTTTTTAACATCTTTGTTAAATGCTGAAACATTTTTATTCATCAAGACTAGTTGTCCATGACCCTCTTTGTGTCCTACAATATTTTTTTCGCCTCAGTAAGCCTATGATATTTAATATTATTGACAGTATGAAAATCATTATGACTATATTTAACAAAATATAATTATGTAGATCACCAGTATGCATAAGAACCTTCATTCTATCAAATCTCTCTTTATACATGAACAACCCAGCAAGCACTCACTCTGCCTCTGTTTCTGTATGTTTTTCTCTATCCTTCTCTTCCTCCCTTTCCTTTCAATACAACTATACCTGGTATTATAGATATAGATAAGCTATATAAGACTAAGATATGTTGAATTACATTATTACAATGTGGGAATACTGCTCCAGGAATATTCCATAAATACTAGAACTTGATCTACTAATTACATGTTAAAAATTCAATTGCTACTCACTGACATTTACATCTGTATTAATTTCTGGACATGATAGGTGTGGTCAAGTTTTGTTCAGTAAAACAAAAACCCAAAGCTCCTGTGATCCATTGCCACAGTGAATAATTACCCTATTCACATGAGAAAATGCATATTCATCCAATACCATTCCTCAGAGCTTTTGAATCTCAATGATGGAAATCTTCCTTTTAAAATTTCTTTTGATGGCTTGATGTATAATATTTCCCTTGGCATTCATTTTTCTCAGAGTTCAAATAATCCTATAACATACATGAAAAAAATAAATGAATTTGTTTCTTAAAGGGCTTTACCTTGCGTTTACTTTAGTATTATACTCCACATTTTTAAAATAAGATTACCTTTATTTAGTATAGACTAATTATATTTCATCTATAGACCCTTCAAAAGGCAAGTCTCACATATGGACCTACAAGTTGGAGTGATTGCTAAATTATTCTGACACTTTGTTTATTCTTCTCAACATTTGAAGAACTGTGAAGGTTTTTTTTTATTTGCCCTTTCCAACTATATCTATGCTATTTCTCTCCACGCACTCTGTGCTCCAGCAAAACAACTATTTTCTGTCCCTTAAATATACTTTGTGCTTTCCTACATCCTGTTTTTGTTTTTTCTCCACCCTGGGCCTGCAGTGTCCTTTGTCCTCTTAGTCATCCTCCAATTCAAATGTCAACACCAGCATGAAATCTTTCATATTTCTCCAGGTTATTAACCATCTATTTATTCCTTTTCACCTGACATAGCATTTTGCTTTGTATTTCTTTAATGTAGTTATCATGTGATATTGTGTATTACAGCTATTTATATTTATGTATTAATCCTCTACCAGTTTATAAGATCTTCATAAACATGGACTATCTTTAAATAAACTATTCTCCTGTCTTCACCTCACATTTGCTAACTCAGGTTAGTCTCTCTGAGATGTCATTTGTTCATCTGTAAATCCTCTTTGTCCTAGAGTGGCAACCAGGTTTACTGCTCTCCTGCAGCAGGAAAGGCTCGTGCTTCTCTTAGCCCTAGAACTGCAACCAGGGCTCCTGCTCCATTGCGACCAACTACAAGCACTCCTTATGCCCTGGAACTGTGACCCAAAACTTTGTATGGTAATAGAGTTGCCAATCAGCTCCAGTTGCACCCAGTACCAGCAAAATGGGCCTCTGTAATACATTTCTGAACAGTCTTCTGATTCCCTTACCATTTCTGGGGTGAGGCTCCTGAAGCTGCTGCTACTGCTGCCGCTGTCATAGCTACCTCCAAGGCCTATGGCCAGTGCTGCTGCTGTGCTCTGAGATGACTCCTATCCCAGTGTTACAGATCTCTCCTGCTGACCTTCTAAACTATCTAAAGCTGGAAAAAATGTCTTACTCTAATCTTTTGTCAGTTCTGCCACTGCAAATTTTATTTGAGGAGTTAATTTTAAAGCTGTTTTGAGATGAATGCTGGGACAATTCAGCTGGTTGGTTGTCCCTAATCTGTCATCTTGGCTTCGACTCCCAACTGTGACTTTCTGAATGAAAGGTCTCTTTTTTGGTCACAAAACCCTCTATGTGTTTTTTCTTCCACTATTAGAATGTAAGCTTATTGAAGAAAGGATTATCTCACTGCTTGGCATGTAATAATTACTTAATATATGTGTATTAATATGTTCATTTCCATGTCAGTATTCTACTTATCATAGTTCCTGGAACAAAACAAATATGTGATGAACAGATTTTCATTTATTCATTTGTTTACTATAAAGGACAAAATGAAATATCATTGTTGTTACTATGGAAAAGGATGTTGACATGATTCTTGCTTAACCCAGATTTCAATTTCCTTCTTATTGTTACTTATTTGTCCTATTTATATTACATAATAAGCTTATCATAATTATATGACAGCCATAATAAGGTATTATTCATTCATTAATACAACATTTATTTTAGTTTATTTTTTCAATTAAGCCACCAATTATTAAGTTCTTCCCCACTAACAGAAGCAGATATAAAAAATATAATTCTAGGAGTCTGCAGCTTTGGACTTTCAGTACCTGTGTAAATAAATTTAGTTGGGATTTGGGTAAGGAAGCAGTTACATCAGGCAGCTAATCATTGGGCTGGACAGAGCCAAATGTCACTGTCCTCAGTCCTCATTAGACCCCATCCACATGTTTGCATTCACTTCCAAGTGAAACATTTTAGGAAGGACACTGAGAAATTGAAGCCCATTCAGAAGAGGGAAACCAAGAAGGTGAAAGCTTAGAAACCATATCCTACAAAATAATTAAAGGAATTGGGGATGATGAGCCTAAAAAAGAGAAGACTTGATGAGGAAAAAGAAGTTGTAATAAAGTATTTGAAAGCTGTAATAGGGAAAGATTAGAGTTTCTGCTTGGGCCAAGGAAATGGTATTTAAAACAATATTTGGAAATGTTAGTGCGGTATTTTTCAGCCTGATCTTCTTGACAAAGTCGTCTAAAAGGAAGATGAATAATCTGAAGAGGTAGTTAGTTCTTCTTCATTGGAAGCCTTCAAGTAGATTCTGAATGGTTACTTTTTGGGATTATGGTATGACTAGAGCAGAGGCTTAACACTGTGGCCCCACAACAATCCCAAGTTTCTCTTAAATCAGACTAAAATCTAATTTAGCAATATTTAATAAAATAAATAAAAATACAATAAAACACAAGTAATGTTAATTTGTGGTTTTCAAAGTCAATATGTGGCCAACAAGCATCCTTAGCTAGGTTCTAGTGGCCTTCATTTTTAATTTGAGTTTGCTACATCTTGACTAGATATCTTCTAAGATCTTCTTCAAGTTAAAATATTGATGATCCTAAAGAAAAGTTGTTGGAGGAACAGAAAAGCACAGTAGTAGCCATAAAAAAAAAATGTTAAAAAGGTGCCAGAGAAGGATTCTGGAGATATATTTCCTGCTTTTTAGTACAAAATATATTTTAGCTAACAGTATAAAAATTATGATACCCAGATACAGATAACATCAGCATTAGCACTACAGACAATGGACTATTAAAAAGAGAAACCCTTCCTTTTCTATCTCTTCCATTATTAGCTTGGCTCAGTCTGTCTGTTTTTTAGCCTCACATTAAAAAGAAAAAAAAAAGAAGCATTTCCCTTAACACTCATTATATTCCTAATTAAGTGATATATTTTCTTTCTTCAAACAATTTGAAGCATAAAGTTTAAATTGCCCTGAAAAATCACTTGTTTACTGTCCCTACCCTAGCCTTAAATTTAACATGGAAACCTAGGTGACCCAGTGGATACAGAATAGGGCCTGGTGTCAACAAGACCTTTATTTAAAAACAGCTTCAGACACATACTTCCTATCTGACCTTGTGCAAGTCATTAACGCTTGGTTTGTCTCAATTTTCTCAATTGTAAAAATGGGATGATAATAATAGCTCCTACCTCCTATGTTGTTGTGGAGATCAAATGAGATATTTGTGAAGTGCTTGGCTCAGCATCTGGCACATAGAAGGTAGATACTATATGAATGGTAGCTATTATTATTACTATTGAACAAAGAAGAATGATTTTAAAAGCAATTTTAAACTGTTTATTATGTACCAGGCACCATGCTAAATGCTGGGTATGTAAATAAGTTGAAGCATGATCAACCATGACCTCAAAAAGTTTACATGATAACACATTAAAAACAGAGAGCAGAGAGAGCCAAGGTGGCAAATTAGGGGCAGCAACCCAGCCAAACTCTCCCAACATTCCTCTCCAAACAATTTAAAAATAACACCTCAAATTGAATTTTAGAGTAGCAGAGCCAATAAAAGGTCAGGCCGTACATCCAGACTAAGATAACTTGGAAAGTTGACAGGAGAAGTGTTTGATACCAGAGTGGGAGCCAGCCCAGAGCAGATGGGGCAGCAGCATTAGTGGTTGGTCATGACAACTGCAGGACCAGCTTCATGAGTTCTCAGCCCAGGGATCAGACAATTGGTCAGAAAGAGATTACAGGATACCCTTTCCTGGCATGGCATGCATTTGATGCTGATTTGCAACTACACTGCACATACAAAGCTCTTGGTTACAGTTCCAGGGCAGAGAAGAGTACTTGTGGTCAGTCACAAGAGATCAGGGGCCCTAGTCACAGTTCCAAGTCAGAGAGAAAAGCTGGCATTTGCTGCTTCAGGAAAGTAGGTAACCCAGTCATAGTTGCAGGGCAAAGAGGAGGGCTGCTGGTCACAACTGCAAGACAGAAAGGACCCTTCCTGGGTATAGACCATAGCAGAGATCAGGAAAGCAATGACCAACCTCTTTTTGGATCACAAAACCTTGGAAAAATCAAAAACTTGCAGACCACGCAGAATTAGCACTGAAAACAGCAACAACAAAAAGTCTGAAGCTTGGGACAATGCCTTCCCACCCTGAGGTGAGAAGAATCCAGCTTCAGTATAATGTTCAAAGTCATGAAATAGGTTGGGAAAATGAACAAACAACAACAAAGAATTTGACCATAAAAAAATACTATGATGTCAGAGAAGAGCAGTGCACAAACTGCGATGAAGACAGCAATATGCAAACAGCTACAAGCAAAGCCTTAAAAACATGCTAAGCAGACCCAAACCCAACAAGAATTCTTGAAAGAGTTAAAGAAAGGCATAAGAGTGGTAGAAAAAAAATTGGGGAAGAAATGAGAGTGAAGCAAGAAAATTATCAAAAGAGAATAAAAGTTTGGTCAAAGAACAAAAAAAATGCTGGAAAAAAAATCTTGAAAAATAGAATTGGTAGAGCCAAGATG
Source organism: Phascolarctos cinereus (assembly GCF_003287225.1). Lineage (NCBI taxonomy): Eukaryota > Metazoa > Chordata > Mammalia > Diprotodontia > Phascolarctidae > Phascolarctos > Phascolarctos cinereus. Next base: position 200,868,827 of record NW_027555958.1, on the reverse strand, counting down.
CTAGAGTAAAAGCAGTGATTTCCTTGAACTCTCTCCAGACCCCTCCAAATATCTGTAAAATGGCTTTAAACAAATTCTAGAGTAGCAGAATGCATAAAAAGACAGAGTGAAACAAATTTCCAGCCAAGTCAACCTGTATGGTTGATGGCAAAGGTCTGTTGCACTGGGCTGGGAAAGGAGCAGAGTTCAACTTCAGTGGTGCAGGCAAACACTGGGCCTCAGTAAATCTGGAGCAGGCCTTAGGGGACTGAATCACTAGCAGCTGTGGGGATTTCCAGACTTCTCAACCCACAAATGCCAAACACAACTTTGAAAGGTCTATAGGAAAGGTCTGTCAAAACTGGCTGAGAGAGGAGCATGGTCCAGCCCTAATACTAGCACAGTACCAGGGTGGCAGCTGCCTCTGGAACCCTCAGTCCACAGAGGTGGGTGGATGGAGTGGCTGATCAGAGGGGGATTGCAGGGACCTCTTTGCTGGTGCTGAGGCAGGATTCTTTTGCTTTGCCTGTGATTGGATCTAGGTCAAAGTCCTCGGTGGCAGTCTTGGGGAAAGGAGGAATGCTGGTGTGGTGGAGCTTGTGGTGGTAGTGAAGAGAAAATACTCTTCACAGTTCCAAGGCAGGAAAGAGTGCTTGTAGTCACTCATAGACCAGAGCACAGGCCAGGAGAGTAGTAAAAATCTGTTCTTTGATCATGCCACCTTAGAAGAACTGAAGGGGTATTCAGAATGCACACTGGCTTGGGATGAGAATGGGGGAGAGATGGGGAGAAAACTTGGAACTCAGGATCTTGTGAAAGTAAATGTTGAAAATTAAAAACTAGTTAATTAATTTAATGGTAAAAGAGGCACAAAAACTCATTGAAAAGTTGAATTGGCCAATTGCAAAGAGAAGCACAAAAGGTCACTGAAGAAAATAATTTCTTAAAAATTAGAATTGGGCAATTGAAAGCTAATGACTCCATGTGAAATCAAGAAACAATAAAACAAAGTCTAAAGAATGAGAACTTGGGAGCAGAGCCAAGATGGCGGAATAAAAGTGGTGACTTGTTTGAGCTCTCCCCAAACCCATCTGAATACCTGTAAAAAACGGCTCTAAAAAATTCTAAAGCAGCAGAACCCACAAAAAGACAGAGTGAAACAAATTTACAGCCCAAGACAACCTAGATGGTTGATCAAAAAGATATATCACCGGGCTGGCAGAAGAGCACAGTTTGGTGTGGGCATACAGGCCTCAGTGAACCTGGAGCGAACCTCAGAGAACTGAATCATGGGCAGCTGTGGTGGTTTCCAGACTTCTCAACCATGAATGCCAAAGACAACTTAGAAGGTCAGTAGGAAAAGTCTGTGTCTGCAGTGAGAGAGAAGTACAGGGTCTCAGCCCCAGTCCCTGAGTGTGGTCCTGGGGTGGTGGCTGCCTCCTGAGCTTCTGGCCCACAGACTGAGGGGAAATAGAGTGGCTGATCAGAGGGGGATTGAAGGGATCTGTTTGCTGGTGCAGGATTTTCTTGCTTTGCCCATGCTTGGATCTGGGTCACATTTCTGGGTGGTGGTTCTGGGGCGAAGAAAAGTGCTGGCATGGTGGAGCTTGTAATGGCTGGGAAAATAGAATCCTCCTCACAGTTCCAAGGCAGCAAAGTGTGCTCATAGACCAGAGCACAGGCCAGGAAGGAAGTAAACACCTAGCCCTTGATCATAGCACCTTGCAAGAATTGAAAATTTACAGGTCCCTAGAAGTATCTCTGAAAACAGCTGCAGAAAACCCCTGAAGCTTGGGACAGTACATTCTCCACACTGGAAGCAGACCCCTATGTTAACAAAGAGTTTATAACCTAAGTAATTGTCTGGGATCATGAGCAAGCAGTTCAACAAGTGTCAGACCATAGAATCTTATTTTGGTGACAAATAAGATCAAAACATACAACCAGAAGAAGACAACAAAGTCAAAGTTCCTAAATCCAAAGCCTCAAAGAAAAATATGAATTTGACCCAGGCCATGGAAGAGCTCAAAAATGAGCTAAGAAAAGTAGTGGAAAAACTGAGAGTGATGCAAAATAATCATGAAAAACAAGTCAACAGCTTCCAAAAAATCCTGAAGAGAATAACACCTTAAAAAATAGATTAACCCAAATGCAAAAGAGATCCAAAAATCCAATGAGGAGAAAAATGCCTTAAAAAGCAAAATTGGCCAAATGGAAAAGGAAGTCCAAAAGTTTACTGAAGACAATACTTCCGTAAAAATTAGAATGGAGCAATTGGAAGATAGTGATTTTATGAGAAATCAAGACATTGTAAAACAAAACCAAAACAATGAAAAAAATAGAAAATAATGTGAAATATCTCATTGGAAAAACAACTGAGCTGGAAAATAGATCCAGGAGAGAGAATTTAAAAATTATTGGACTATCCAACAGCCATGATCAAAAAAAGAACCTAGATATCGTCTTTCAAGAAATTATCAAGGAAAAACTGCCCTGATATTTTAGAATCAGAGGGCAAAATAGAAACTGAAAGAATCCACCAATCACCTCCTGAAGGAGATCTCCAAAGGAAAACTCCAAGGAATATTGTAGCCACAATCCAGGGTTCCCAGGTCAAGGAGAAAATATTGCAAGCAGACAGAAAGAAACAATTCAAGTATTACGAAACACAATCAGGATAACACAAGATTTAGCAGCTTCTACCTTAAGGGACCTGAGGGCTTGAATAGAATATTCAGGAGGGCAAAGGAGATAGCATTGCAACCAAGAATCATCTACCCAGCAAAACTGAGTATAATCCTTCAGGGGAAACAATGGATATTCAGTGAAATAGAGAACTTTCAAGCATTCTTGATGAAAAGACCAGAGCTGAATAGAAAATTTGACTTTCACATGCAAGACTCAAGAGAAACATGAAGAGGTAAACGGGAAAGGGAAATCATAAGAGACTTATTAAGGTTGAACGATTTACATTCTGCATGAAAAGATAATATTTGTAACTCATGAGTCCGTTGTCAGTAATGGAGTAGTTGGAGGTAAAAAAGTATATATATGTATGTATGTATGTATGTATACATATATAGATAGATAGATATGTATTATATATCTATCTATATACATATATAGATAGATATATATAGATATATAGATATATAATTAGCATTCCAATATATCATCAACAAAGCCCAGCAGCAAGAGGTAAAAAGAAAAATGCCTTTTAAAGTAACTGTAGGTAATATAATTTAGTAATCTACCTGCCAAGATAATCCCAGGAACTATATCAACACAATTACAAAACACTTCACACAAATAAAGTCATATCTCAACAATTGGAAAAATATTAATTTCTCACAAGTATTCTGAACCAGTTAAATAAAAATAACAAATCTAAGTTAATTAATTTGTTCAGTGACATGTCAAACAAGCTACCAAGAATATATTGTATAATGCTAGAAAAATTGATAACGAAATTCATTTAGAAGAATAAAAGGTCAAGAACATCAAGGGAATTCATGAAGGAAAGTAACTAGCAGTACTAGATCTCAAACTGTATAACAAAACAATAATCATAAAATAATATGATGCTGGCTAAGAGATAGAGTGGTGGATCAGTGGAATAGATTGGGTTCACAATACATAGTAGGCAATGACCATAGTAACCTAATGTTAAATAAACACAAAAATACAAGTTTTGGGGGAAAAAACACTATTTGACAAAAACTGCTGGGAAAACTGGAAAGCAGCTTGACAGAAACTAGGTATAGACTAACATCCCACAACACATACCAAAATGAGTTCAAAATGGGTCCATTATTTACATATAAAGAGTGATACCATAAGCAAATTAAGGAAGCATGGAATAGTTTACTTGTCAGATCTATGGGAAGGGAAGAATTTATGACCAAACAAAAGATAGAGATCATTATGGGATTAAAATGTATTATTTTGATTACATTAAATTAAAAAGATTTTGTACAAACAAAACCAACATAGCCAAGATTAAAAGGAAACCAGAAAACTGGGGGAGGGGGAGAGACTTTACAAGTTTCTCTGTTAAAAGCCTTATTTCCCAAATATATAGAGAACTGAGTCAAATTTATAAAAATACAAATCATTTCCTAGCTGATAAATGATCAAAGAAAATGACCATTAGTTTTAAGATGAAGAAATTAAGGTTCTCTGTGAAAAATGCTCTAAATCACTATTGATTAAAGAAATGCAAATTAAAACAACTATGAGGTACCACTTCATGCCATCATATTAGCTAATATGAAAGGAAAGGAAGATGATAAATGTTGGAGGGGATGTGGGAAACAGGTACACTAATGTATCGGTGGATTTGTGAACTGATTCACCCATTCTGGAGAATAATTTGGAACTAAACCCAAAGGGCTGCAAAATCATGCATACCTTTTGATCCAGGAATACCAACACTAGATCTGTACCCCAAAGAGATTTTTTTTAGAAAAGGAAAAGGACCTATTTGCACAAAAATATTTATATCATCTATTTATGTGGTGGCAAAGAATTAGAAACTGAGAGGATTTGGATCAATTGGGAAATGGCTAAACAAGTTGTACTAAAGATTGTGATAGAATACTATTGTGGTTCATATACTTGACCTGTCAGGATTGAGATAGATAGAAAAGTAGTAAAGGTTATTCTAGGTAAGTAAAGGAATAATGGGGCAAAACTGTAGTATTAGGTACAGAAATTAGAACAAAATGGCTGGAGCTGAAGGTTCCTCTAAGTGAGCACTAGGACATTAGTTAAGAAAGATAATAGTAGCTGATATATAGATACACACACACACACACACACACACACGCACACATATATATATGTATTTCTATATATGTATATATGATGTGTATATATGTAGTGTCTCAAAAGTTTTAAGCTTTAAAAATTATATATGCATATAGGTATATATACTTACCTATTTTCTCATATATAGCTTAGCCTTGGTTATATTTCTTTGAATGTTGTCTCCCTCATTAGACTGTAAGGTACTTGAAGACAGGGGTTGTCATTTGCCTCACTTTGTATTCCTAGCACTTAATACATCACCTGACACATGGTAGGTACAATAAAAGTTTATTGATTGATTAAAAAAAACCTGAGTATAATCCTTCAGGGTGAAAAAAAAGGATATTAAATTAAATAGAAGTCTTTCAAGAATTCCTGATGAAAATACCAGAGCTGAACAGAAAATTTGAAATTGAAATACAAGACTTAAGAGAAGCATAGAAAAGGTACAAGTAAAGAAAAATGAGACTCAATAAAGTTAAACTGTTCACATTCCTATATGGGGAAGTAGCCTATGAAATTCCTAAGGACTTTATCATTATTAGGACAGTTAGAAGGAGTCCAAATAAAAAGAGGGCACAGGTATAAGTCAATTTGTTTGGATGATCTCAAAATAAACAAAAGAGTGAGAAAAAGGATTGACCTCATTTCCTTTGCTGACAGAGTGACTAGACTGACAAATCAAGAATGTTCTATAAACATGATTTAGCAAAGCATTTGACAAAGCTTTCCATACTATCCTTCTAGGCAAGTTGGGAAATGTGGAAGAATTAAAAATACAGGTTGATAATTTAATTAATGATTTAGTGAGAAGACCCAATGTCAGCCAGAAAGTAAACATTTTACAGAGTGTCTCAGGTACTCATCTTGAGCCCCACTGTGTTTTAATGCATTTTATGTAAACATATATTATACATAAAATATAAATATATGTGTATATAGACATAGTTAATGAATTTATTAAGCACCTCTATGTGCCAGGTACTATGCTAAGTATTGGCGATACAAAAAGAAGCAAAAGACAATCCTTGACCTCAAGGAGCTCACAGTCTAATGAGGGAGCCAAGAAGCAAATACGTAAAAACCGGCTAGATAGAACACATAGATGGATAGATGGATAGATAGATAGATAGATAGATAGATAGATAGATAGATAGATAGATAGATAGGAAATCACCTTACAAGTCTGTCACAATGCTTCCAGACTTATCTTCTGGATGCATAAATTTGGTCATTTCCCCCCTTTCTGATTAAACACCTACAATGGTTTACTATCATTCATCTATACTACCTTCACGCAGACACTGCTGTGTCTTAAATAAGGGATAAGAACTAGACTCATGATTTTGTTGATATATAGGGAATTTGTGGATAGGAAATTCTCTCTATCATTACAAGTTAACTCTGCAACTTATGACTTTAACAAATTTCCTAGATCAGATTTTGCTCAGAGTCACACAAGCAGGCACATGTGATCCGCAAAATTTGGACAGGTCTCCTAGTTCCAAGACTGTTCTTTTTCTATTAAGTAACAATGTTCCTTGTAACTTGAAACTGAGTAAAATACAAACTCCTTCTATTGACATTTAATGTATAGAAGGTTTTCCAATCTTGTCCAATAATACTGTCTTTTCTCGTTCTCTATGAGTCAATAAAACTAGCCTATTCCCTATCCTCATGCAAGCACCACTCATGCTCTATGCTTTTGCTCTCTCCCCTCCATTTCTACCTTTTAAATTCCACCTTTAAAGCTCAAGTCATATTTAACTTACTCTTCAAAAGATTCCTTGGTCTCCTAGCTAATCATCATGGGATTATAGATTTAGATAAACCTGAGAATTTTATCTGATGAAGCCTTATAACATTTTACAGAATAAATTAAGGATGTTCCCCTTTTAGACTGATCATTGCTCTTGAATTACACTTCTGTTATGAATTTATCTTCCATATTTCATATTGCTTTTATACTATATGTGTTTGTGACACTTACTAGCTGTGTGACCCTAGTCAAGTCATCTAATCCTGTTTGCCTCAGTTCCCTCATCTGTAAGATGATTGAAGAAGGAAATGGTAAACCACTCCCATATCTTTGTCAAGAAAACCCCAAATGGGGTCACAAAGAGACAGACACAACTGAAAACAACTGAGCAGGGAACATGTCTTGCTATATTGTCAGTGGGGCTTTTCTTATGAAGGAATTCCTTTTTTATGTCAAGTTGACATCAAACATAAGGCACAGTGCTAATCTTTTTCATCAGGCCCTTTCCTGAATCTGTGATGGAAGTCTAATTAGCTAGCTAATTATTGGTGTTACCTTGTTAGATGCATATATTTAAAGATTTCTGGGTCATGCATTTTAAAAATGAATAAGCCGTAAGATATTTCCTGGTTCAGAAATCTTGAGTTACTATTTTAAAAGACTTTTTTCATATCACTTAGAAGATGTGAGCAAATGAAAAAAAAGAAAGATCTTGAAAAACACAGTTGTTTTTTTTAAAGCCTATAGCAAAAGTACATATATAAAATGATCTTGATACATCTCTCTCTCCCTCTCTCTTCTCTCTCTCTCTCTCTCTCTCTCTCTCTCTCTCTCTCTCTCACACACACACACACACACACACACACACACACACACACACGTGTTATGAGGGCTATGTCCTGCATGTAGCTTGGGAACGTCTTTGTGAAGCTTGAAGGGAGGCAGAATAGGCATCTCCAACCTTTTTTCCCTTTACCTATCTCCAAGGGAGACTTTAATTTCTGCCAGGAGCCAAACAGGAAGTTGGGGCTGCAGGCCACTCTGCTCTTCTCAGAAAGGGCATCTGTACAAAATTACATCTATTTGTTCCCTTACATATTGCTAGCTGAGAGTATTTGAGTTTCAGGATCAAGCAACTTCTGATCCTCATTTCAATGATGTGGGAAGGAGGAAACCAAGCTTTATGTTAACACTCGACCTTCTTCTCACCAAATACTAGTTCTACAATGAACACACATAGCACTTTGCCAAGAGGATCCATTTATCCAAGTCAGTAGCAAAACAGAAATTACGGAAGGTACAGGAGAATATATACCCAAAAATACAGAGTGAAGGAGCTCTCCCGATGGGTGCAAGGTAACCTGGTTTAACAGAGAGAGAGAGAGGGAAGGATAGAAGGAGGGAGGTGTGTGTGTGTGTGTGTGTGTGTGTGTGTGTGAGAGAGAGAGAGAGAGAGAGAGAGAGAGAGAGAGAGAGTCATATATCTCACCCAAGGAGAAGTTCCCTGGAGTCTCTAGAGAAGCAATTTGGAGATAGAGACATGATAGAGACTGCCAGCTCCTCTCATATCTTTTCTTTCAAAGCTGAAGAGTTTGGCATATTCCATCTTCTCTCTTGAAGCCAAAAGAACCTGACATCTAAAGAGACTCAGTGGCTCAAAGACAATTGAAGGCTGAAGAACTAAAGAGCTCTTTCCATCTCCTCTTCTCACTAACTTGGCTCTGCCCATTACACAGGTACAGGGCATTGATCTCCACCATAAAAGGATAGACTCCAGAACAATGGGCTTTGGGACTGGGGTTACCTTTTCATCGACAGAAATATAAGGCAATTTAGACTGCTTATCTTCAAGTTCTTTCGCAAAGTTAGTTTTCATATAGGCAATTGAAAATATTTATAGTTCAAAATGTATAGTTAAACATGAAACTATCATAAGAACAATAAGTTAGTAAATGGTGTGTTCTGACTTTGAAACAACTATCCAAAGAAAATTTCTCTTCAGTATCTTTAACTTTGGGAATGCATATGCCCTCTGAATCAATAGGGGAACAATAAATAAAACTATAACTGTCTTGATTTTTTCAAGTTTTCCTATAAAGTTTTCTATTACACAAATTTTTCCATATGATAGAGCAAATAAGGACAATTGCCCTGGATTTCAAGGGCAGGGAATGTATGGCAAACTGAGGGAAGAACAAAGGGAAAGCATGACTCAATCAGTGGGCACCAAAATGTATCTGAAACTCCTATTCATTCTATCAGGTCATAAACCATTGTTCTGACATCTTTGAAACAAAGAGTTAGACAAGCCTTTCCCTGCTTGTGCTCACAATCCTCCCAGGAATTTATTTTTCTCCTTTGAGGCTTAAGTTCAGAATTATAAAATTACTAAACTAAAGAGGGAGGGGGAGGATCAAAGTGTGATTTGGCTTAGGCCTTAAATCAACTAGAACCCTAGATTCATATTGGGATGGCTTTGCCAATGGAACTTAACAAAATAATGTCCTATATCTGTAGTAACAAAATCTTATTAGTATAAATTTGTTATTTTGAAAGGAGAGTGTATATGTATGTATGTGTGTGTATGTGTGTGTGCATGTGCACACATGCAGGTGCAATAATCATTGCAGTTCCTACTGTGCAAGGTTGTTCCAAGATTTATGTGTGATAAAGAGTATATGGAAACATTCTATCATCATAAAGTGCTATGTAAATGCAAGCTACTAATTTAGAGCATATTCTAAAGGATTAAATAAAAGAAAGAAAGTCAATGGGAACTTTATTTCACCAATTCTGTGGATGAGTGGGCAGCTTAGAAGAAGTAAAAGTTGGAAACAGTCATAAAGCATACTTTTTAGAGCTGAAATGGATCTTTGGAGTTAAAAAAACTCTAATCCATATGTTTTACAAAGGAGGAAACTGAGACCTAGATACAACTCACACTAACTACCCTGGCCACCATTGCCTGAAGGCCCAATGTTTCACATTTTCTCTTCTCCCACAGGGTTTTTCAGTACTTAAGAAGATATCCAGGCCCTCTGACACTGGCTCCAGCCCCAAATAATGGTGTTGCCCCAAGTTTAAGGGAACTTGCCTGAGCCCCGGTTCCATTTAGCTGCTAATAGATAAGCTTGTACAATGAATACTATAATGGGTGTAATTATAATTATACATATATGTTCATATACATATACATACACACATACATACATACAACTACATACAAACTTACATAATACAGAGGAGGCATAATCTCTACCCTAACCCACTCCCCATACTATCTCAGTCTCCAGAGCTGGGAAAGAAATTTGGTTTTATAGCTTAGCTCAGTTCCTACAGAACACAGTCCTAGTTCCAAGTCCAAGTGCCCCATCGGGCTCCGGTCCTAGGTACCCTGGATTCTCCATGCTTCAGGCTGGCTGGCTGCATCATCCTGTATGCCATCTTGTCTTGAATTCTTGGTCAAGTGGGCATCATTACTGCAAGCGCCTACAACTGAGAAGAATAAATGGAACAGAATAGGAACAAACATGATGATTCCCATTTCTCATTTCAGCCTAGTTAAAAGAAAAGGAGAGCAGGGGAAAAGTCCTTACCTTCTCACTGGTTCAGTTGAGGCACTTTGAGTGAATTGTGAGCTTTTACTTTTTGGATATAACAGTAAGGAGCTTAGAACACCTGAAAACATCCTTGTTGAGCAATGTGAGAATGCTACAAAGGCCATTCAAGGTACTTCCACTTTAGGAGATCTGGGTGTGCAGGGATTACCTGATTTATACAAGTAACTTGCCCAAAGTCATATAGATAGCAAATAGCAGAACCAGAACTAAACCCATGTCCTCTGTCTTCAAACAGCTTCCTTTTCAATATTCCTGGGGAAGCTTTCTTCCTCCACAAAACCTGATTGGCCCCAGCCTCTCTAATGCAGCTTCCTGGCCTAGGGCTAATAAAAAGCCCAAGCCATGTGGGCTCCTGGCCCCTAAGACTTGGTTTTGATGTATACCCTAGATAACAAGAGTCACTACAGCCTGATGACTGATCATGCACATTTCTTGATGGATACTAGAGGGGCTTTCTCCAGAAAAGCTAAGTGCCATTGTATCCTTGTTGCAATATGTATTATTCAGTTGTTTCAGTCATATCCAACTCTTTTCTTGGCAAAGATACTGGAGTGGTTTGCCATTTCCTTCTTCAGCTCATTTTACAGATGAAGAAACTGAGGCAAAAAGAGTTAAGTGACTTGCCTAGTGGCACACGGCTAGTAAGTGTCTGAGGCCAGATTTGAACTCAAGAAAATAAGGCTTCCTGACTCCAGCCCCCGTGCTCTATCCATTATGCCTCCTCCTTACTGTTTTAGGACAAAATAAACTTCTTTTGTTAAATGTTCAGTTATTCACAAATGACTCATTTTGTCCCAACATCAAGCCTAACCTTAATGTGGGCTCCTGAAGAGCCCTGCAAAAACAGAGGAGGAAGGTGGTATAATTGGAGTGGAGAACATTGCCTAGCTCCCTCTTTCCAAGCCCCTTCTGATAGTCCGGGTGTGGGAGGAGGTGGGGGTAACCTGTGTCCTCGAGGTCACATGTGGCCCTCTAGGTCCTCAAGTGCAACCCTTTGACTGAATCTGAACTTCACAGAACAAATCCCCTTAATAAAAGGATTTGTTCTATAAAACTTGGAATTAGTCAAAAGGCTGCACCCAAGCACCTAGAAGGCCACATGTGGCCTCAAGGACACAGGTTCCCCACCCCTGGCTAGGGCAAGCCCTCTCTGTGGGACCCACAAAAGACTCCCACTAAGGCAGAAAAAACACCTTGGTGGGCACTAGAGAAAGTTGCCTGTCAGGGAAAGAAAGTACCAATAGTTCAAAGATACCTGAAATTGTTCTCTGATTCAGTCATCTTCTCTATTCAACTCCATACCCAGGCCCACAGCACAGCATCTCCCAGAGAGGTTAGAATGCTGACTCAGTGCCTAGAGTCTGGAATCCTGCATCATTTAGAACGATCTTAGACATAATCCACCACCCAGGAAAACAGCATATAATCTCCAAGATGCATTTCAGACTCAGCTACTTGAGCCCTTAGCTAGGTCAGCAACACCAGGTCAGCAACACCAGGTTGCCTAGAGGAGACAAAAATAATTAATAAAACAAAAAATACAAAGATAGTGTGATGTCATGGGGGAAAAAAACAGGATCATTGATGCACTGTTGTGGTACAGCTGTGAATTATTCCAGCCATCCTGGAAAGTAATTTGGAACCATACCCCTAAAGTTACTAAATTTTGCATATCCTGTGACTTAGAAATACTACTACAAGTTAGGCCTATGCCCCAAGCATATCAAAGGAAAAGGAAAAGTTTCTATGAATAAAAAAAAATGTTTCAACTCTTTTATGATGGCAAAGAACTGGCAATTAAGGAGCTATGCTTCTATTGGGGAATAGCTAAACAAAACATGGTATGTGAATGTAAAAGAATATTACTATAAGAAATTAATTAATAATTGTATTATTATATTCTGTTACAAATAATTTAGAAATTAATTAATGATTAATTAAATAATTTGCAAGATAATTAAGAAATGTGCTATAAGAAATTAAGAAATAGGTTGCTTCAGAGAAATTTGGGAAGACTGATGCATAATGAAATCATCAGAACCAGGAGAAGAATTTAAAATATAAAATCAACATTATAATCATGCTTTGGTTATATCCACATATAATCAAGATTCTAGAGTAATGATAAGGTAGAATACTACTCACATCCTTACAGAGCGGTGAAGGACTAACATGCAACATGAGCAAATATTTTTGGACTTTGTCGATATGGAGATTTATTATGTTTGATTATGTTAATTCGTTATAAAGGTTTCATTTATCTTGGGGGAAAGAATAAATAAATGCTTGGTAATTAAAAAGAAGAAAAGTTATTTAGAAAAAAAGTTTGCTACTGGTTTGGTTTACCTTGAACAGTTAAAAATTCTGCTCCAATTCAACTCAATTCAGTACTTACATTAACTGCTGTAATATGCAAGGCATAGTGCTGGGCAATTTAAGTTCCCCTATGAAGGACATTTTATAAATTTGAAATTGGGCCATTGTCTTTCCCTGTCATGGGTGGAGAATTTGTATTTTTCTGTGATTACAATGAAGATGCATTCACTGTATTTCAAATCCATTCAAGAAACCAGTATCAAGCCTCTTTTAGAATGAAGGACAAACCACACAACCACCATCAAGGTTTAATGATTACAAGTAATGCTGAGTACAAAGATTTGGAAGATGGTGTTCCTAGCTGCAATTTCCTCAGTGTGGGGAACTCCCTCTGTAGATAGAGATCAGCCACTTGTATCTAACTGCTTTAGTCATAGAAGAGTTGCCCAGGGTATTGAGAAATAAATTGTTGACCATAGTCACACAAGTTAGCTACTTGAGCCCATATCCTCTTGACTCCATGACCACTGTACCATGTTGCCTCTTATTGCTAGCATACAAGGGTAATAATAATAGTAATAATAATAATGATAATAATAATAACAACAACAACAACAACAACAACAACACTGCATCTCTAACCTGAAGAAGCTGTCTACTACAGAGAATACGTGTAAGCTCATTGCATATATCCTCAATTCAATCAATATAAAAATGTAGTAAGATGATGTGAGCAAGGTAATCTGTATATGGTGCCTCCATTACATGATAAAGACATGAGATTCATTGTACTTAAAGTTCAAGCTCTAAGAACTCATCAGGTGAAACTGTTTCTTGAAGAAGCTCTTTGTTAATGCAGTGACTAATTCCTCTTGTTTGGAATTCAAGGCAGAAAGACAGGTTATCAAATTCTGTTAATAACAAAATGCTTAGGCAGCACTTACTTAAGCAGTGGTCTCTAAAGCTGGGGAGGGATACGGTGTGGGGTTCCTGGGGGCCATGGCCTGAGTATAAGTGAGTTATGGCCTGATCTCTAGGTGTATGAAGATGGAAAATAGGTTGCATCACCTTCTCTAGCATTTCATGGCTCTTTGAAGGTCTTTATAAGCTATTTTCAACCCAGGCACAGGAAGAAGTTGAAAGAAAATTATTCCCTGACCCTCCCCTCAAACTCAATCATACTTTCTCCTCCTGATTACTCCATGGCTGCCTCAGGCATATGTCAACAAGTCTGTGCTCTGAGACAGTGGTCAGTGAATTAGATTCCCCCACATATGCTTTTCTTGAAGAAGAAGAAAAAGAAGAAGAAGAAGAAGAAGAAGAAGAAGAAGAAGAAGAAGAAGAAGAGGAAGAGGAAGAGGAAGAAGAAGAAGGACTTATATAGCACTCTAAGGTTGACACAGTAGTTCACAAATAGTATCTCATTTGATTTTAACAACATTGGGAGATTAGATATTACTATAATCTTTATTTTATACATGAGGAAACAGGGAAAACAGAGGTTAAGTGACTTTCCCAGGGTCACATAATCATTGCCTAAGTATAGATTTAATCTTAGGCCTTCCTGACTCCAGGTCCAAACCCGTTTCCACTGCTTCAACCAGCTGTCTCTTCATAATGAGAAAGTATGAGCATCACAGTATAAGTGATTTTTGTGTTGTAGTATTTATTGCAATACAACTTCCCTATGTCCACCACAATCCATCCTTGACTCCTCACTTTAATGAAATTTTCTCTCTTCAAATTTACCATGATCTTTTAATTTTCAAACATAATGACTGCTTCTTAATGTTCATCCTTTTGGATTCTCTGCAACATTTGATTCTGGATATTTAACTTTCTCTTCTCAAGGTTCTAAAAATGATGTCCAATTCTTGTCAAAAAAATCTCATATTTACACATTATAAAACTTGGAAACAGAATTGTCTAATATCATTTTTAAAAAATAAATTGGCATTGATATATTCTGGTTTTTGCATTACTTGCTTTTCTCAATATATTCCTCATCGCACTTCTTCCCAGAGAAATCTCTCCCTTATAATGAAGAATAAGAAAAGAGAGGAAAAAAAGTTCAACAAAACTAAACAACACATTGAAAAAGTGTGACATTATAAGCAATGTTCCCTACCACAGTCCCCACACTTCTGCAAAGACGGATTGAGAAAGTGCCTTCCATCTCTCTCTTCTTTGGGGAAGAGTTTCTATGAGTTTATATCAATTTGTTAAAAATAAACATAACCAGCTATACTCTCCAATCAATTCATAAGCTCGACTAATTGCCATCAGATAAAATGCAAATTTACTATTGAATTTCAACAAAAACCTTTGCATATTTGGTAGATGATATTTAAATTTGAGTAAAACAACTTGGTAAATACAGCTAATGATGCACATCTTCCATTTATCTTTGGGAAGTATCTTTTTTGCTAATGTAGTCATTAAAATTAAGTTTCAAAATAACCTGGACTTGGAACTAGACCTTAAATTGCTTTATCACAAAGGTATTAAACAAAGATTTTAAAAAAATAGTGAAGCATAGTGTTTTGTGACAGTCCTCTGGCATAAAGTAGTTTCTCAGAGGACATAGGGTTCCCTGTTGATCCTTACTTTCTATGGTTGGACTCATGGTGCCATATTCCCAAGAATAGATGCAACTAACAACAGGTTATGTCCTCGTCCAAGTACCTGATTTATCTTTAAAGGGAAGATCCATGGGTTAGCCAGAGACATCAAGAAAATATCCTCTTAATTAGTTCAGGTGCTGAAAATAATGTGTAAAATAATGCAAAGCTTTATTGGCAAGCAATGGAGAAGAGGGTGAAAGGGATAAGGAGAAGGGGACCAATTTACAAATCAGACACACATTTACACAGAATATAACTCAGCTAAAGGTGGCACATTGGAAACACAGAGACATGGATACATCCATTTAGAGCCATGCTCCAAAATGCCCTTCTGAAAGGGGCATACTTTTACCTTGATTTTAGTGGCCATTTAGAACTGGCTCTTTTTCAAGTCAGGTTTCAGGGCACACAAAGTATTTTGGGGGTACTCAGATGCAAGAAGAAAAACAATCTGGTGGTTGGCAAGATATTATTTTGGGGCATACAAGACACACTGATCTCAAAAATATTATTGCCAATATTTTGCCATGACCAAATTTTATAAGTTACAGCCTCTCATAAGGAGAGCTTGGCAGTCTCAAGGCCCTCAGGCCTAATGTTATAACATATATTTATATAACTAAAATATTAATAATAATTTTAGTGAATATGACATTTTGGAAATGAAATATGCTAAAATATTATTTTGTCTTTATTCCCTTTAATTTTAGTGAATTTTTATAATGTGTATATTATGCACATGTATGCATGTTATACATATATGGTTGTGATGTATGTTATATATTATATGTTTTGTCTGTGTAATATGATATATAGCTATATCATATTTGACACATGATATAGCTATATATCATATTACATATCAGATATGATATAGATGTGTAATAGATAGATAGATAGATAGATAGATAGAAAGATAGATAGATGATACCATATAGATGTATATCATATTACACAGACATACATACTACCCCTCTGCCTTCTATCTCCTGCTGCAACTATCCTTTGAGAAAAGAAGAAAGGGGAAAAGAAAAATTGGTAGAGAGAAAGACTTCTATCTTCTTCTACTCTATCTCTTGCCTAATCTCCACTCAATACATAATTTGCTATTTCCACCCCTAGCTGGATTGTCAATGTGTCCTTGAGAGTCAAACTGCTATAAGACAGGCACTAGTCAATCTCCACCAGACTGATAAATTGTACACCTGAGATCCTTTCAGATATCTTACCTCCATGTTCCAACATTCCCAAGCTCTCCTCCTCCCTGTTGCTCCTCCTCTCCTACTGCTCCCTTCCTCCTCCCATGCCACTCCCATTTTGGAGGGGTTGGCCTTCTACTCCTCCCATGAGACTGCCCCTTTTTGTTGTTACCTCATCAATATCCATAAATATCCAAGGCATTGTCTGTATTGTGGGTTCCTTCCTTGGTATAAAGTATTCCCACATGCACATGCTTTTCTCTTAAAATAAATCAAGTTACTACCCATATCTTGTAGAGTTGTAATTTTGGGTGTGTATACATATATACATATATGCATATATATATATATATATATACACACACACACACACACACACACACTACCTCTTTGCCTTCCATCTCCTGCTTCTGTTCCTTGAGGAAGAGGAAAAGAAAGCTGGTAGAGAGCAGGACTTCTATCTTCTGCTGCTTCTTGTCTAATCTCCAGGTTTCATAGGGAAGAAGCATAGTGAAACAGGTTCCACCATCTGACCTTGTGCCTTCTGTCTTATGATGCATTTGTCTCCTGGCAGATCAACAGCTTCCTCTGGGAAGAGGAGTTGCACCTTCCACTCATGATTAACATTCTCATACTTGGCTATACCCTGTATGTTCCAATGATTCTGAACCCTTGTGAGTCATCATCCAAACCTGATTCACCACCTCTCATCTTCTGATTCCTTATTTCCATGCCATTCAACCCTCCCACCCCAAAGTCCCAACTAAAGGCTGCACAGCTGTATTCCCTCTGGAATGCCCATTTGTTTTATCTTAAATCTTTTCCTCTTCCACTCCTTCCATCTTCTTTCAGTTACAGAAACCTACCTCTCCCATGATGACATTGCCTGCAAGGACACCTAACCCAGTACTGGCTGAACCTTCACTCATTCCCCTCTGCTCCCAGGTTGAGGCAAGAAAGTCAGAGCGTTCCTTGCTCCACATTGCCATTTTTAGTTTCTTCCCCTAACTCTATCGCTCAAGTCACCTCTCCTCCTTTGAGGTTCATACCACCACCCAATCTAAATATTGATAGCTATGTCTACAGACCTGCAAGTCATTCCTCCCTCAATGAGTCTGATACTTGACTCACAATTTCTCTCTCCTCCCCAACTCCTGCCTTCATACTAGGTGACATCAACATATGTGTTGAATCTCCTTTAAACATTAATAATCACTCAGTTCTTAAACCTATTCACTTGCCATGCCCTCCCTCTCCACCCTATCTCACTCACCCCACGAATATACCACTTTTATACTCAAGAATTACAAAATCTCATTATCTAACCATAATCTATTGGCTTGCCAGCTCCCCCTCTGATTTCTATTACCAAATGTTCATCTTCACTCATACCACAATTTCTAATCCCTTGAACTCTCATATCTGTCCTAGATTACCTTGCCTGCACTAGCCACTCTCTCCTTCCTGCCCATCTTGATCTTTTGGTGAGCCAAGTCAACCCTACATTGTACTCTTCTTTTGAGTACCTAGCTGTTTTATCATTTCACCCTGCAATGCCTCAGCCATAGATCTCTACCACCATTTGCCACCTCCTGTGTTCCACAAATTTATTTATACAACATCAACTGGGCCCTCACTTCTGCAATCCTGCACCTCCCTCGTTAACTCACTATCTACACAGTGGTTCTTCCAAACTTTTTAATTCTTCCTTAAACCTCCCATCACTTCCCCTACCCCTCCCTATTCAGCTGAGGAAATTGCCTCGTATTTTACACAAAAAAATGACACAATTTATCATGAACTCCCTCTTCTCTCTTGTTCCTCATCTCATACCACATGTAAGCATTTTGCTACTATCTCCTTCATTCATAATTCAAATGAAGAGGTGACCTTACTCCTTACCAAGGCCCACTCCTCCATCTGCACGAGAGATATTATTCCATCCAGTCACCTCCAACAGATTACTTGCTCTGTCATCCCCACTTTCCCTGTTTGGATATTTCCTAAGTGGCTACAAACAGCCTATTTCTCTTCTATCCGCATTTTTAAAAATTTGATCCTTCTATCCCTGCTAACTATTGTACTATTTCTCTTTTGCCCTTTGTGGCCAAATTTCTTTTCCATTTATTTACTTATTCATTCATTCATTCATTTATCTATCTATTTATTTATTTGATCATTCATTCATTCATTCATTTGTTTGTTTGTTTGTTTGTTTATTTATCTTGCTAGGCAATGGAATTAAGTGACTTGCCCAGGTTCACACAGCTAGTAAGTGTTATGCGTCTGAGGCAGGATTTGAGTTCAGGTTCTCCTGAATCCATGGCCAGTGCTCCATCCACTGTGCTACCTAGCTGCCCCTGGGGCTAAATTTCTTGAAAAGGCTGTTTGCAGTTGGTGCATCTACTATCTCTCCTCTTGCTCTCTTCTTAACTCCTTACAATCTGGCTTCTGACCTCATCATTCTGTCAAAACTACTCTCTCCAGTGTTACTTGTTATTTTTCCCTCTAAATCTTCTCCCTCAGTCCTAACTTCTCTATTACTATAGAGGGCAACACCATCTTCCTAGTCCCTCAGACTTGAAACCTAAATGTCATCCTTGACTCCTCATTATCTCTCACCTCTCGTATCCAATCTGTTGCAAAAGCCTATCAATTTAACCTTTGAAACATTGCTGGAATATGCCCATTTCTCCCCATGCTCAAAAATTCCTCACTTCACCCTTCCACCTCTGCAATGTATTGTCTTATACTTCTTTTGGCAGGATTCTCTGGTACTGACACCATGCCAGTACAGTCATTTATTACAACCTGCTTAGACTATTGCAATGGCCTGCAAGTGGGTCTACCTGCCTCAAATTCTCCCCCTCTGCTGATTCATCCTCCATTCAGCAACCAAACTGATTACCTAAAGTGCAGGTCTGACCATGTAACCCCTCCCCCCTCAGACCCACCCAATAAAATCCATTGGCTCTCTATCACCTCCAGGATCAAATACAAAATCCTCTGTTTGGCATTCAAAGATCTTTATAACTTAGTCCCTCCTTTACACCTTACTTTCAGCACATAGTTTTTGATCCACTGACACTGGCCTTTTTGCTGTTCCTCAAAGAAGACAGTTCCATCTCTGTGCTCTGGGCATTTTCTCTGGCTGCCCTCCATGCTTCCAATGCTCTCCCTCCTCATCTCTGCCTCTTGGCATCACTGGCTTCGTTCAAGTCTCAATTAAAATTCCATCTTCTTTTCTTTTTTCAAAATCTTCTCTCCTCACTTAAATCTCACATAGCTGCCTTCCAGCACCTTTCAACAAAAAACCTTGCCTCATATTTGATTGAAAAAAATTGAGGCCATTGACACGTGGCCTACACCAATATTATATGGCTCTCTGTTGCCTCCCAGGTTGTATTGAATCTGTAAGTTCCCATGTAAAAAAGTAGTGGAGAGTCTTAGCAATTTCTTTGCTTTATGACTCTTCTATACTCATCTTTTCTCCCCTGCTTCTCAACTCACATCTCATAGAAGCCTCCTGTGGTACTGAGACAGCCCTTCTCGTTACCAAAGGAAACTTTGTTTATTCAAGCAAAGAAGTACTACTTGCACAAATGGTCCCATTCCATCTCATCTCCTATAGCAGACTGTCCCTTTCATTCCCAATATCACTTATTTTTAATCTCTCCTTTTCTATTGGTTGCTTCTCTACCACCCACAAACATGCCTGAATCTTACCCATTCTAAAAACAAAACAAAACAACAACAAAAAACCTTCTCACCTGATCTTTCCATTCTCACTCATTATCAACTTGTATCTCTCCTGCCTTTTGTGCCAAATGCCTTGAGAAGCCCATTTACAGTAGGTGCCACTATCTTTCCTCTCATTTTCTTCTTAACTCTACCATCTCGTTTATGACATCACTCAATGGAAATTCATCTCTCCAAAGTTACTGGTGAACTCTTAATTGCCAGATCTAATGGCCTTTTCTCAGTCATCATCCTTCTTAACCTCTGTAGCTTTTGACATGGTTGATCACTCTCTTCTCCTTGATACCCCTTTCTCTACAGGTTTCCATGACACTTCTGTATCCTGATTCTCTTTCTGCTAATTTTTTCAGCAATTTTTTTTAGTTTTTATTTTTAGTTTTTAACATTTACTTCCACAAAATTTTCAGTTCCAATTTTTCACCCCATCTTGCCCCTTCCCCCACCCCAAGATTGCATGCATTCTGAATATCCCTTCCCCTAGTCTGCCCTCCCTTCTATCTCTCCCCGCCTTCTCTTATCTCCTTCCCTTTCTACTTTCCTGTAGGACAGAATAAATTTCTGTACCCCATTTCTTGTATTTCTTATTTCCCAGTTACATGTGAAAACATTTTTTTCAACATGTTTTAAAACTTTGGGTTCCAAATTTTCTCCCTTCCTCCCTCCCCACCCACCCTCATTGAAAAGGCAAGCAACTCAATATAAGTTATACATATGCAGTTATGCAAAACACTTCCATAATAGTCACGTTGTGAAAAACTAACTTTATTTCCCTTAATCCTATCCCATTCCCCCCGTTTATTCTATGCTTTCTTTTGACCCTGGCCCTCCTCAGAAGTGTTTGCTTCTGATTACACCCTTTCCCAATCGGCCTTCCTCTCTATCATTCCCCTGCTCTCTTGTCCCTTTCTTGCCCTATTTTCCTGTAGGATAAGACTTATATCCATACCCAATTGAGTGGTTACGTTATTCCCTTCTTAAGGCAAATCCTATGAGAATAAGATTCAGTCATTCCCTCTTGCCTTCCCTTGCTTCACCTCCACTGTAAGAGCCTTTTCTTTTCTGTTTGTTTTTTTGTGAGATAAATTAGCCCGTTCTACCTCTCCCTTTCTCCTTCTCCCAGTATAATCCTCTTTCACCCCTTAATTTTATTTTCCAGATATGATCCCTTCATCTTCAATTCACCCTGTGCCATCTATCTATCTATCTATCTATCTATCTATCTATCTATCTATCTATCTATCTATGTATAAATATACACACACACACACACACACACATATATATATATATACATACATGAAATATATGTATATGTGTGTGTGTGTGTGTGTATTTATATATAAAATTTTTCCCTCCAACTACCCTAATATTGACAAAGGTCTCCTGAGTTATAAATGTCATTTTTCCATGCAGGAATGTAAACAGTTCAACTTTAATAAGTCTCTTATGATTTCTCTTTCCTGTTTACCTCTTCATGTTCCACTTGAGTCTTGTATTTGAAAGTCAAATTTTCTATTCAGCTCTGGTCTTTTCATCAAGAAGGCTTGAAAGTCCTCTATTTCACTGAATGACCATTTTTTCCCCTGAAGGATTATACTTAGTTTTGCTGGGTAGGTGATTCTTTGTTGTAATCCTATCTCCTTTGCCCTCTGGAATATTATGTTTCATGCCCTGCAGTCCTTTAATGCAGAAGCTGCTAAATCTTGTGTTATCCTGATTGTATTTCCACAATACTTGAATTGTTTCATTCTGGATGCTTGCAATATATTCTCCTTGACCTGGGAACCCTGGATTGTGGCTACAATATTCCTAGGAGTTTTCCTTTGGGGATCTCTTTCAGGAGGTGATCGGTGGATTCTTTAAATTTCTATTTTGCCTTCTGGTTTTAAGATGTCAGGGCAGTTTTCCTTGATAATTTCTTGAAAGATGATGTCGTCTTTTTTTTTTTTGATCATGGCTTTCAGATAGTCCAATAATTTTTAAATTCTCTCCTGGATCTATTTTCCAGGTGAGTTGTTTTTCCAATGAATTATTCCACATTGTTTTCTAATTTTCCATTCTTTCAGATTTGTTTTACAGTGTCTTGATTTCTCATAAAGTCACTAGCTTCCAAATGTTCTATTCTAATTTTTAAGGAAGTATTTTCTTCAGTAAGGTTGTGAACTTCCTTTTCCATTTGTGCAATTTTGCTTTTTAGGGTATTCTTCTCCTCATTGGCTTTCTGGACCTTTTTTGCCATTTGGGTTAAGCTATTTTTTAAGGTGTTATTTTCTTCAGTATTTTTTTGGGTCTCCTTTAGCAAGCTGTTGACTTGTTTTTCATGATTTTCTTGTATCACTCTCATTTCTTTTCCCAGTTTTTCCTCTACTTCTCTTTCTTGCTTCCCAAAATCCTTCTTGAGATCTTCCAAGGCCTAGGACTAATTCATATTTTTCTTGGATGCTTTGGATGTAGGAGCTTTTACTTTGTTGTCTTCTTCTGGTTGTATGTTTTGATCTTCTTTGTTACCAAAAAAAGATTCTATTTTTTGACACTTCTTGAGAAGTTTGCTCATGATCCCAGCCAATTACTTGAGTTATAAACTCTTTATTAAGGTAGAGGTCTGCTTCCAATGTGGAGAATGTACTGTCCCAAGCTTCGGGAGTTTGTACAGCTGTTCTCAGAGATACTTCTAGGGACCTATAAATTTTCAGTTCTTCCAAGGTGGCATGATAAGGGAGGAGGTGTTTACTCCTTTCCTGGTCTGTGCTCTGGTCTATGAGTGAGCACAAGCCCTTTTTTCTGTCTTAGAACTATGAGGAGAATTTTCTCTTCCAGCCACTACAAACTCCACTCCTTGCCCTAGGAACACTCCCCAGAAGTGTGATTCAGATCCAAGGGCAGGCAAAGGAAGAGATTTCTGCCTCAGCACTGGCAAAGAAATCCCTGCAATTCCACTCTGATCAGCCAGTCAATTCCCCTCACTCTGTGGGCCAGAAGCTCAGGAAGCAGCCACCACTCAGGGCCATGCTCAGGATCTGGAGGGCTGAAACCTACCTTCTCTCTCACCTCAGAAACAGACTTTTCCCACTGACCTTCTAAGTTGTCTTTGGTGTTCATGGGTTAAGAGGTCTGGAAACCACCACAGCTGCCCACGATTCAGTCCTCTGAGGCCTGCTCCAGGTTTGCTGCTGCCTGCGCACCCACACCGAACTGCACTCCACCCCCAGCCCAGCTAGATATACCTTTCCAATCAACCATCCAGATTATCTTGGGCTGGAAGCTTGTTTCATTCTATCTTTTTGTGGGTTCTGCTGCTTTAGAATTTCTTTGGAGCCACTTTTTACAGGTATTTGGAGGGGTTTGGGGGAGAGCTTAAGCAAGTCACTGCTTTCACTCTGCCATCTTGGCTCTGCCCCTAAAATTCCATCTTCTAAAGGAAGCTTTTCCTAAGACCTCTTGATTCTAGTGAGTTAGTCTTAATTATTTCCTTTTATCCTGTTACCTACCTTATTTGAACACATTTGTTTTGTTGTGTCTCCTTCATTAGACTGTGAACTCCCTGAGGACAAGGGCTATTTTTTGCCTTCCCCTTTTTTTTCTCCAGGATTTAGTGTCTGGCACATATTAGATACCTAATAAATGTTTATTGACTTATTGACACACAGAGGGATAGAGATAGCGATTTGAAAATCAGTTTAGGAAACTTGTAGGTACTGAGAGTTCATGTGACTTTTGCAGGATCCCATAACCACTATTTGTCAAAGTCTAGACTTGAACCCAGGTCTTCCTGGCTTGGAAGCTGTGTCTATATCCATTAGCACATACTGTCATATATTGAGGAGACAGGGGACATGGCTTGAAAATTATTTACTTATTGGGACACCTAGGTGGCACAGTGGATAGAGCTCCAGTCTTGGAGTCAGGAGGACCTGAGTTCAAATCTGGCCTCAGACACATAACATTTACTAGCTGTGTGACCCTGGGCAGGTCACTTAACCCCATTGCCTAGCCAAAAAGGAAAAAAACAAACTAGAAAATCATTTACTTGTTGATAGGTGCTATCTAAAATGTTTGAATACAACACATCTAGGGGGCCAGTCAGAAGGACCTGGGTTCAAGTCTTGCCTCTAATACATTCTATATAGTAGGCAAGAAGAATTCATTTAACCTTTTCGTACCACAAGCAACTTTATGAGTATAAATTATAGGAGTTGCCAAAGTGCATCTATCAAGAGGCTTTCAAGGCTATGCATTCCTTAAACCAATGAAATCACAGGTCTGTAGAAGGAAATGACGAAACACTCCTATGTCTTTGCCCAAATTAAAAAAAAGTGGAGTCATGAAGAGTTAGATACAATTGAAAATGACCAAACAATAACAAAGAGTGAAATCAACATAGCCACTAGGCACACATAGCATACATTACAATGCTACAGAAGTATCTAGCAAGATAGTTTAAGTACAAATGTCCAGGGTTAAATTATAAGGTGTATTTTTAAGATTAAGTTTAAAATGGTATGGAATCTTTTTTTTTTTTGTCATGATACCTTAAGCATATTGGAGGTACTTACATGGATTTCCATCAAGAGTAATAAGAGATGATAGTATCCATTTAAATAGATTTTAATACATTCCAAATTATAATTGAAATGCAAAGCACATGAAAAGAGCACATTAAAGAGTCATTGTTGGATGGGAAGGAGAATGAGGGAATTTTTGCTGTGTGTTTGGGAATGCTGAGCAGGGACAATGACTTTTCCCAAGAAATCTAGGATAGAAAATTGTGTAGACACATTTAAGGAGTGATTAAACTAAAATGGAATTCAATTAAAAATTGGCATGGCCATGAGAGAATATGAATGATTGGTTGTACAGAAGAATATTTCTGGACAACCTGGAAAACCTGACGAGAAGAGGAGCTACACAAATCCTTCCAAACACTAACTAATAAAGGATTTGCTCTAAATCTGTTCAGTAAGGCAGATAGGGAATGGTTGTAAAACCACTGCAGCCAGGGCAAGTAAGGGCTTGAATATTCACAGAAATCTGCAAATCTACTTAGTGCTAATTATTATCAATAATTGTTTAATTTACTACCCTGTTTTTGTACAAAGTTGCTGCTCTTTATTCCAGCTACTATGTAGGCCAAGTTGGTCATTTTAGGTCCTCTCTTGTATTCATATGTGTTGTGATTAAATAGTCAATAATTTTTCAAATTACTCTTTTTTAAATTTAAATTTATTTTGTAAGTTATTAAGGTTAATCATTATTGATACATTAGAAAAAGTCTAAAAACATCTACCTTCAAACTGCTGATTATTTAAGTATAAATAAAATTATCCTCTGAATTGTACCCTTAAGCCCTAAACCTTTTGTTTGAATTAGAGAAAAAAACAACCTCAACATCTTTTGCCTATACATACAGATTAGGCTTGAGGCTACAAGATTATTATCCTTTCAAGGGCATAAAATTTGATATGCAAAACAACCCCTGATGATTTCTCCTAGGCACCCTGTTTCCTATTCTTTGGGTTACCACCCTGAGAAAGGCAAAATCTGGCTTTTGTTATGCAAATCCAATGGCACAATTTTACTATTAGGATTAAGCTATCTGTGGCTAACACTGGAAAAAACGATTCTATTTTGGAAAAGTGATTTTAAAATATGAGCATTCATGTGTTTTTTTTAAATAATAAATTTAACAATGAAATAACTCAGTGATTACTAAATGTTAATTATATACTAAGTAGTCATAACTGAAAATTCAGTGCAATTAAGCTTCCAGCTTCCAAAAAGACTTTAGCTTTAGTCTATCTAAGACCTCCTTGCAAACTGTTTACTGGCTTTCTTTTTCTCACTTAAAGGAAGCTCTGTTAATTGTACAGCCTTCTCAAGTTCACAAGTGATCCTCAGTGTTCTCTAACTAAACTCTAACCAGAAAAAGGCAAACAAAAAGTCATTATCTTGATCATCTCAGGAAAGGCTTAATATTAATTTCCCTTACACCTATTACTTTATCATCTTACCTGAATCTCAGTTCATGATACTTTAATTCTTGGGATGAGGAAAATATATGAATATCTAGTTTTATTGGGATAAGGACTTGCTATTTGACAAAACAAAACAAAATGTGACCATTAGGTAAAGAATTTTGATTAAAAATTAAGTATACAGGGCAGCTAGGTGGTGCAGTGAGTAGAACACCAGCCCTGGAGTCAAGAGAACCTGAGTTCAAATCCCACACTTACTAGCTGTGACCCTGGACAAGTCAGTTAACCCCATTGCCTAGCCCCCCCCAAAAAAAAATTAGTTATAGACCAACTATATATATATGTATATATATATATAATATCAATATATACATACATATCTTTATATATCAATATAAATATCAATATATACATACATATCTTTATATATATATCAATATGAATATCAATATATGCATACATATCTTTATATATGTATATATATATATACATATATATATATATTTCACATAAACACGAGTTAGATTTTTTTTAAGTGATTCACCAAATTAGAGAAGCAAGGAAACAATAACCTGGAGAAATTGCTTTTCTTTAGCTATGGATAGGGTAATAGTTCATAGTCAAAGGGCAGAAAGGAGCCTGGAAGATAAAATGAAAATGTTGATTAATATCATTTTAAAGTTTTTGCACAAACTGATGTAGTTAAAGTTTGAATGGAAGTGGGTAACTGGTAAAAAAAAAAGTTGCAACAACTTCTCTAATGAAGAGAAATACCATTTTTAAGACATACAAGGCAAATTTGTAAGACTAAGAGCCATTCTCCAATAAATAAATGGTCAAAGTATTATTAACAAGCCATTTTATTTTTTTAATAATATTTTATTTTTTGTAATTACATGTAAAGATAATTTTTAACATTCATTTTAAAAAACTGAGTTCCAAATTTTATCCCTTTCCCTTTCTCTTTCCCTCTCCCTTAGGGAGAATTCCTCTTTAGGGGGAATATATATATAGTCATGTAAAATGTATTTCCATATTAGTCATGTTATGAAAGAAACAGACCAAAAGAAAAAAAAACACAAAAAAGGTAAAGAAAGTGAAAATAGTATGCTTCAATCTGTATTCAGACCCCATCAGTTCTTTCTTTGGATGTGGATAGCATTTTCCATCATAAGGCCTCGGAATTGTCTTGGATCATCATCTTGCTGAGAACTAAATTATTCATAGTTGATCATCATCCAACATTGCTGTTACTGTATACAATGTTCTCTGGTTCTGCTCACTTCAACTTGGATCAGTTCATATAAGTCTTTCCAGGTTTTTCTGAAATCTACCTGCTCATCATATTGCACTGAACAAGTTTATGCAACTGTATTTATATACCACAACTTGTTTGGTCATTCCTCAATTAATAAGCATCCCCTCAATTTCCAATTTTTTGCTAACATGAAAAGAGCTGCTATAAATATGGGTATACATGTAGGTTCTTTCCCCTTTTTTATGATCTCTTTGGGATACAAACCTAGTACTGGTATTGCTGGATCAAAGAGTAAGAATAGTTTTATAGCCCTTTGGGCATAGTTCCAAATTGCTCTTCAGAATGGTTGGTCATTTCATGACTCTGTCAACAATGTATCAGTGTTCCAATTTTCTCACACCCTATCCAACATTTATAATTTTTCCTTTCCTGTCATATTATCCAATCTGATAGGTGTGAGGTGGTACCTGAGAATTGTTTTTATTTGCATTTCTTCAATCAATAGTGATTTAGAACATCTTTATATGACTATAGCTTTGATTTCATTATTTGAAAACTGCCTATTCATAGCCTTTGTCTATTTCTTGATTGAGGAATGACTTGTATCCTTATAAATTTGACTCAGTTCTCTATATATTTGAGAATTGAAGCCTTTATCATTGCTGTAAAAATTGTTTCTCAGCTTTCTGTTTTCTTCTAATCTTGGCTGCATTGGTTTTGTTTGTGTAAAAACTTTTTAATTTAATAAAATCAAAATTATCCATTTTACATCTTATAATACTCTCTCTTGCTTGGTAAAAATTCTTCCTTTCTCAATAGATCTGACAGGTGGGCTATTCCTTAGTCTCCTAATTTGTTTATGATGTCACCCTTTATATGTATATCATATATCCATTTTGACCTCATCTTAGTATATAGTGTAATTTGTTGGTCTATACCTAGTTTGTGCCATAGTTTTCCAATTTTCCCTTCACTTTTTGTCAAATAGCGAGTTCTTATCCTAGAAACTGTTGGTCTCTCGGTTTATCAAACAGTAGATTACTATGGTCATTTACTACTGTGCCTTGTCTACTTAGTCAATTCCACTGATCTACCACTGTATTTCTTAACTAGTACCAGATCATTTTGAAGACTGCCACTTTAAAACATAGTTTGAGATCTGGTATGACTAGCCACCTTCCTTTGTATTTTTTTTTTTTATTAATTCCCTTGATAGTCTTGCCCTTTTGTTTTACCCAGTGAATTTTGTTATATTTTCTAGCTCTATAAAATAGTTTGTTTGTTTCTTTGTTTTATAGTTTGATTGGTATGGCACTGAATAAGTAAATTAATTTAGTTTGAATTGTCATTTTTGTTATATTGGCTGGGCCTATCCATGAGCAATTGAAAATTTTCCAATTGTTTAGAGCTGACTTGTGTGAAAAGTGTTTTATAATTTTGTTCATATAGTTCCTAGGTTTGTCTTGGCAGGTAGACTACCAAATATTTTATGTTGTCTATGATTATTTTAAATATCATTTCGTTTTCTATCTCTTGCTGCTGGACTTAGTAATATATAGAAATGTCGATAATTTGTTTGGGTTTATCTTATCTCCTGCAACATTGCTAAGCTTGTTAATTATTTCTACTATTTTTTTCTCTAGATTCCTTAGGATTCTCTAAGTATACCATCATGTCATCTGCAAAGACTGATAGTTTTGTTTTCTCATTGCCTATTCTAATTCCTTTAATTTATTTTTTCTTCCTTTATTCCTATAGCTAACATTTCTAGTACAATATTGAACAATAATGGTGATAATATGCATCATTACTCCACCCTTGACCTTACTGGGAAGGCTTCTAGCTTATCCCCATAACAGATAAGGCTTATGGTGGTTTAAGATAGATACTACTTATCATCTTAAGGAAAGTTCCATTTATTTCCAAGCTCTCTGGTGTTTTTAATAGGAATGAATGGTGTATTTTGTCAAAGGCTTTTTTTATGTATCTATTGAGATAATTGTATGATTTATGTTGGTTTTGTTATTGATATGGTCAATTATACTGATAGTTTTCCTAATATTGAACTAGCCCTATATTCCTGCTATAAATTCTGCGTGATCATAGTGATATCTTTGTTATATATTGTTAAAATGTCCTTGCTAGTATTTATTTGAAAATTTTTACATTGACATTCATTAGGAAAATTGGTCTATAGTTTTCTTTCTCTATTTTGACTCTTCCTGTATCAACACCATATTTGGGTCATAAAAGGAATTTGGTAGGATAACTTCTTGACCTATTTTCCCAAATAGTTTATATAGTACTGGAATTAATTTTCTTTAAGTGTTTGGTAGAATTTACTTGTGAATGTGTCTGGCCCTGGGAAAAATGGGGTTAAGTATTCTATTTCCTCTTCTGTTAACCTGTGCAGTTTATATTTTTGTAAATATTCATCTATTTTGCTTAGATTGCCATATTTATTGGCATGTAATTGGGCAAAATAGCTTTTAATCATTCCTTTAATCACATCTTCAATGGTGGTGAATTCACCCTTTTCATTTTTGATACTGGTAATCTGGTTTTCTTCTTTCTTTTTTAAATTGAATTAACCAAAGTTTTATCTATTTTGTTGCCTTTTTCATAAAACCAGTTCTTAGTTTTATTTATTAGTTCAATGGATTTCTTACTTTCAATTTTATTAATCTCTCCTTTGATTTTCAGTATTTTCAATTTAGTATTTAATGGGGGATTTTTAATTTGTTCTTTTTCTAGCTTTTTAGTTGCACGACCAATTCATTGGTCTGCTCTTTCTCTATTTTATCCATGTAGGCATTTAAAGGTATAAATTTCCCCCTATGTACTGCTTTGGCTGCATCCCATAAATGTTGGTATGTTATGACATTATTGTCATTCTCTTTGATGAAATTGTTGTTTGTATGATTTGTTGTTTGACCCACTTACTCTTTAGGACTAGATTATTTAGTTTCCAATTAATTTTAATCTATCCTTCTATGGCCCTTTATTAAATGTAATTTTTATTGCATCATGATATGAAAGGATGCATTTACTATTTCTGCCTTTCTGCATTTTTTGTGGGGTTTTTATGCCCTAATACATGGTCATTTTTTGTGTAGGTGTCATATACCACTGAGAAAAAGGTATATTCCTTTCTTTCTCCATTCAATTTTCTCCAGAGGTCTGCCACATCTAATTTTTTCTAAAATTATTTTTACCTCCTTAACTTCTTTCTTATTTATTTTGTGGTTTGGTTTATCTAGTTCTGAGACGGGATAGTTGAGGTATCCCATTAGTATAGTTTCACTGAGTTTCTTAACAGGCAGTTTTCAAAGGAAAAAATGCAAGCTATTAAGAATTACATGAAAAAAATCAAATCACTAATACAGAAGTGAAAATTAAAGCAACTTTGAAGTTCCAACCATCAGACTGGGAAAAAATTTTTTAAAAAGATAATGCCAAATATTGGAGCATTTGCAAGAAAATAAGGATATCAATGCAGTGTTGGCAGAGTTGTGAGTTCTTCCAGCCATTCTAGAAATAAATTTGGAAATATGCTCTAAAGTAAACTAAATTGTGACACAGTGTTGTCAATACTAACTCTACACCCCAAAGACATCAATGAAAGAGGAAAAGCACTCATATGAACATAAATAATTACAAAATTATTTTTTTAGTGGCTCCAAACTAGAAATTAAGGGGGAACCCACTGACTAGGGAACAGCAAAACAAATTATATGAATGGAATAATATTGGGCCATAAGAAACAATGAAATGGAAAATTTCAGGGGAAACAGAGGAATCAGTATGATCTGTTTCAGAATGAAGTAAGCAGAACTATGAGTAAGCCTTATGAGCACCTTTTTGCTTTTTTTATTTTTTTTTTCGAGGCAGGTTGGTGTAACAGAAAGAGATCTTGACTTGAAACTAGGAAACCTGGCTTTAAAAACCTCATTCTAACACTTACTAGCTCTGTGACCTTAATGAAGATACTTAACCTCTCTAAGTCTGTTTCCTCATCTTTAAAATTTACACAAAGATAGCAAAATCATAAAGAAAAACATTAAAACACTTAAGAACTCTGATCATAGCAATGATGAGTTTAGAGAACTGGGGATGATATATGACACACTCCTCCTAGTAGAGACTAGATCGATTTAAAATGCAAAATGCTATATACATTTTTTGACATAGTCAATATGAGAACTTTGTTTTGCTGAATTTTGAGTGTTTTTTTCCCCTTTCTTTTGTTGTCCGATTTACCAAGGTAGAAGGGAAATTAAAAAAAATGCTTATAAAATATTTTTTAAGTATAGTTCAAAAAGAAAGTACAGTAATATATTTGCTTCTTAAAAAAAAAGGAAGTCATCCTTTGATAATAAAATCACCTGTTCCATCTTCCCAACAGATATTCTTGGCTTTAGTGTTAAGATTTATATATACAGGATAAAAAAAAAATTCTCTTTAAGCCACCATAGCAAAACAGCAGCAGGTGTGTTCTTCCATTTCTTCAGGTTTGAGAGCTCTTAAAAGGACATTTTTTCCTTCTCTCTGAACATTTGAAGATGTAGTCCTTAGGCAAAGTTATAGAGTGTATTTTTTTTTATGCTATAGTGTCCTCTCACCATACTAGTTCATACCTTTTTAATGTGATGGTCCTGAATTGAAGCCTAATAGAAGTATGAGCACCTTTTTAATTTTTTTCATGTTTTTTTTGGAGGCAGCTTGGTGTAACAGAAAGAGATCTTGACTTAAAGCTAGGAAACCTGGCTTTGAAACCTCATTCTAACACATACTAACTCTGTGACCTTAACAAAGATACTTAACCTCTCTAAGTCTGTTTCCTCATCTTTGAAAGGGAATAATCATGCACTTACTATCTGCTTCACTGAGCTCTTCTATTGAAAACATTTCATAATTCTCACATCACTACATCTGAGATATAGAATCACTGTATATGAGATCACTGTATAAATCTGAGTTATTATTATACAAAGCAAGGAGGATAATACTGAATGTTAGAAATGTTTCTCATTACTTTCTATTTATTTCTCAAAATAGACAAAATAAGTGAAAATAAATTCCCCCAAATTCCTCCAAATTTTTGTTTTCCCTGATCTTAGACACTCAGGATTAGAGATGCTTTGAGGCTTCTTCCTTATATCAGTGATCAACTCTATTCTTCTGGAAATCATATTACATAAGGCAAAAACTGTATAATATATTTGTGTGTGCATGTGTGTATAAGTATGTATCTATGTTCATACATGTCTGGGTGCTGTGGTGTTATGGAAAGAGTACTAAAATTGGAGTTTCAGTATTTTGGTTTGGATTTCAACCCTAATTCCTCCTAGTTATATGACCTTGAGGCAAGTTACATATCTCATTGGGCCTCAGTTTCCTCTTCTGTAAAATGGAGTTAATATTTGTGCTACCTACCTTAAAAAGGTCATGTGGAAAGCAGTTTATAAACCTTGAAGCAATATAGAAATGTTTGTGTATTTTGGTCAGGACTCTTAATCAAGACATCCCTGACCAGATGATTTCCCCTCAAAGCCCAAGTGATGAAATCACAGTTGAGGCAGAAGAGCTTTGTGGGGGGTGGCTGCTGAAAGTCTAAAAGAAAGCAAACAATGGAGGGAAAAAACCGAACTCTTGTAAGGGGATTGCTTTATTGCCTTTTCCCTTGTGTCTGTCCTATAGGGCTGTGGGTAGAAATTTCTCCTTTTCAATCTGATAGGCCATGACATCTTCTGTAGAGCTGCTCTCCCACTAGGAAAGACTGAACTCAATAGGAATTAGACCCAGGGAGTCAAGGAGATAGACGATGGTGGCAGCTTCAAGGAGTGTGAACCTTGGTAACAGAGAAAAGAATTAGCTATGGGCTCCAGAAATAATTATCCTTAGCTGTCAGGCATTGAATTGCAAAGGTCAGAGGGCATAGCTGAGTATCTAACTTAGCAGAGACTTTGCCCAGAGGAGAGAAGTATGAAAACAACCTGAGAAGAGAAAATATATCAGGGTCCTTTAGTGCTAGCAGCATGAATTTCCTTGACCACATATATTCCCTATGTATCTTCTTTATTACCCTTGTATTATATGGATATGCCCACTCTTCCCATTGATGCTGTGTGTATTAGTTGGAAGAGGTATGCAAGATTTATGGAGCTGGTGCATTTTAGTTACTTTTCTGACCGTCCTGCCTTGGTACATGTCTTTACTTTGAGCTAATTATGACTGCTGACTATTAGCAGTAAGTACACAACAGAGACTTATGAGCTGTAGTTTTAGGATTGTGGATTCACAGAGTACCTTTACATCTATGATAGTAGTCATCATCATGGGGATCCACCCCATGAATGAAAGCTAATTTTATAGGTACTTAAAATAAGGAGAAAATTAAAATAATTATGTTAAAAAAAAAAACCTCAGAAGAGATCAGTCAAGATTGAGAAAAGCACCAAAGTCCTGATCATGAAACCCAAGAAAAAATCATGGTGAGTCATTTTTCCTGTCCAAGTTGACAAAGGGAGACAATACTCTGCACACACTGGGTATAGTCTAGCCAGGAGGGTGCAACATGGGACCATCCAATGTAGAGATTGAACTGAGGCCTGTGGTTGTTCACTAGATCAATAAGAAGGTATAGATTTGGGGTGGGGGAAAGGGTTGATATCCAGGGAGCAAAAATAGATGCCAGCTGGAAAGTTTCTTGCTCATTCTCCAGAACTGAGTCATGAATACATTACAGAGTAAGGAGCCTTGGTCTAGGGGTGGAAGACCAGGGGAGGCAAGAGTTATAAGACTGAGAATGCATTCTACATAAGGAGCAGAAAGCAGCTGTGTGTCTGACCCTAGATCAAGGTCTTTGATCTAGTAGCCAACCCTAACCAAAGCTTAAATCTTAATACTAGGGCAAGGAGCTCAGATTGAGGGAGTATCTGAAATCCTGTCACTCAAAACTGCATAGCCTTTCACCAAGGCAAATGTAGCTGAAGACAGTAGCAATCTATTAGAGCTCCAGGCAGGGGCAAGCCTACAGTGATGTTGAGCACACAAATCTGAACAGGGCGATTGAAAAGTTCAGGACAGGGAAGTGGGAGGGAGAGGAGAAGAGGGGTTGTGATCAGTGTTTGCCCTGGATCAGACTGCTTTGAGTGCATGGAAATCTTGCAAGTACTCAAGCTGGGACTCCTCTAAGATCTCTAAAGAACACAGCTCTCAATGCCTGGAGAATCAGCAGCATAAAATAAGAAAATATAAAACAGGACTAAGCAAATTATAGACATTGTCTCCAGAAGTTTGCAGAACATGGCCTTAACAAAAAGTATGTTTTGGGAAAGCATGCTGGAAGAATGAGTAAATAAAAAAATAACAAAAAAATTAATGTAACCATAAAAAGTTATTGTGGTGACAGGTATGCCCAAGACGCAAACCCCAAAAAAAGAATGATTCCCAAATAAGTACAAGGGAAGCCACAAAGAAAAACTCAGCTTGGACACAATTTCAAAAGGAGTTCCTGAAAGAAATAAGAGTTTTTCCTTTGAAGAGCTAAATCATTTTACAGATGAAATCAGTTTTACAAGAAAGTATTGGAAAAGAACCAAAAACTCTCAAAGAAAGTCTTGGAAGGAGAATTAACAGCTTAGCACAAAAAGCATATAATGCCAAGCAATATACTCCTTGAAAACTGGAATGGACCAGACAGAAGTTAATGATGCCAAGAGACAATAAAAATTTTAAAATAAAGTCAAAATACTAATAAATGAGAGGAAATGTAAGATATCCAATTTTTTAAAATGATCTAAACAAGGTCAAGGAAAGATAATTTTAAAAATCACTGGACTACTGAAAAGCCCTACTCCAGAAAAAATACTTTGGGCATCGTATTTTTAGTAATCATGAAAGAAAGTTGCCCATTTCATTTAGAAACAGAAGGTAAAGTGAAAACAGAAACTACCTGTCACATCTTAAAAGAAACTCTAAAACAAAAAATTCCCAGAATATCATAGCCAAAATCCAGGTTAAAAAAAAAATCAGGCTACCATAAAGAAGTAATTTGAATATTGAATACCTACATTCAGGATATCACAAAATTTAGTAGCCACCACTACAAAGGTACAGGGAGCTCAGAAAGTGTCATTGCAAAAAACAAATGATATGTGCTTACAACCAAGAATACCTTATCCAGCAAAATTGAATATAATTCTATAAGGGGAAATATTGGCCCTTAATGAAAAGGAGCACTTCTAAGTCTTCCAAATGAAAAGATCAAAGTAAAGGAGAAACTTTGAAATACAAACACAAGATGGTAAGTACAAATAAGAAATCAAAAGAGACTTAACAAAAATGAAGTGTTTATATGTTAAGGAATTGCCTCCAAAGTAAAAAAAAAAAAGATGCAATTCTGTTTGATCTGGAAATTGTCTATTCTTTTCTCTTGTTTCAGCAGAATTTGGATACTCCAAATTTTATATTCAGAAAGGTCTCAACCTCAATAAATTTCTTGCATCAATGCAACCTGACACACACTATTTTCTCTTCTTCTTTTGACTAATGTATAAAACTATTCAGAATACTGGAGAGTTTTGTGAGACTACCACCCAATCAGTTAATTATCTAATCAAAACTTCTGAGCAATCTGGTCAAAGATAGTTTTTTTTTCATTCCACCATATGCCTCAGAAGTCATCTAGGATAGCCTCTTCACTATACAAATGAGAAAATTGAGACCCATAAAAATTAAAACACTTGTCCAAGGTCTAATCATTGAAGTAATAAAATAACTATTTGAACCCAGGTCCTTTGACTCCAATTGCACTATTCTTTCCCCTCTACCAGAATGTGTCAAACTAAAGAATAAAGGAGTCAATGAACAAAGTCAGTGTTGTGTCTGATCTCCCATTTGTTGCTTGACATCACTGCTTCTGTGACAGGTTCTTTTGCTACCAGGAAATTGATAGACTGCTGCCATATCTAAAGATTGTTCCAGCTCCCTTCACTTACCCATTGGTTTGCTTGAAAATTTAATACTTAATTAAAAAATACATAAATTCTACAACTTCATGGAGCTTTTATTAAAGTTGCTACAATTCATATATTAAAATACATAACATAGGTATGGTAGAACCAGAGATTTCTTCCCCCTAATGGCCTCATTTATGCAGCTTCTTATCCCCATACAAATTCCTTAGGCTCTACTTTCCTACCAGCTTCCCTGGTATGACTTCTTCCCTGCATGCAACTTGATGGGCCCCAGCTTCCCTGACATAGCTTCCTGGTGGAGAGGCATTAAAAAGTCCTTGCCCTGCTTATAGACTGGGCCTCTTACACATGATGGGTAACTAAGACAACAGCAGTTGCCATACCCTGGTGACTTACTGACCAGAAATGTTTCAAGATGTAGCTGAAGGACTCTGCATACAGAGAAGCTCAGTAAAATGGCATCCTTGTTGCATATTCCTGCTGTGTTCGGGCAAAGAAAACCTCATCCATTATTAAATATTCAATGACTTCAAGTGCCTCATTTCATCTCAACATTGAACTTGAACTAAGACAGTGTTGATGTTAGAACTACACATACAACAATATGTTTTGCTTCCCACTAGGTAGAAGACACAAATCATGAAGTTCTGTAAGGTCAATTTCCAGCTCTGAGTCTGGGTATGATCCTGTGATCCTTCATGTTTATATGTGAAAACAGTCCACAGATGCTGTCAAAGTAAATAATTATTTTAATCAAAATATGTCATTTCCTATAATTACTGTCTTTCTTCACCTAAAAGGATAACATATATTTTAAGGAGACTAGGAAAGAATTCTATTATTTTCTCACAAGTTGTCCTTGGTATTATACACTAAGATAGTGAATGGGAATTACTTCCATTAAATTATTTGTGAATAATACAGATAAACACTTGCCCTTAAAGAACAAAAACAACAATCTCATTCTTTTCATGCAACCTCTAAATAGTACAAATGGAGATTAAAATTTATGAATTTTCTAATCATTTTTGTAAATGAAGAAAACCATACTGAATCATTCACATTTAGTTCAATGCCTAAATTATTCACCTTGACTCTTTACACTTATCAAGTTACTTAGGTCATTGACATATCTTCAGAAACTACATAGATTCTCTGGAGTTAGTGTCAGACTATAAATTAAATACCAGGAAATTAGAAGTAAGAGGAAATTCTGCCCTAAATTCTTATACTTGTACATAAAACAATCTAGCCTTGAATTCGCACTGAGATACAGTAGACATTGGTACAAGTGTTAGTTTTCAATAATTTATAAATTATTCAATAGGTAGCTATGACTCCATTTATCATGTAAATCTATAACTGAATACATTGGGGAAAGGTAGAAATGAAAATACCTAGCTTGAAAGAAAAGACAGATGACAAGATCACAAGTATCATATGTGTGATGTGGAAGTCTGATCAAAATAGCATTTTTTTTCCATTTGGTGAGCCTAAATGCTAGTCCCACTCCATGTTTCAACAGGAAACAGAAGGAGTTGAATCAAAGAGAAATGAAAATTTACCTGAGGAAATAAGGCTATTATGCATTGTCAGGGTCAGAGTACCAACTTTCTTTGCATATCTGTGGAGCTGGTCTGATCCTGAACAGCTGATCTGATCGTGACTTTAAATGCACATCCATCAACAGCATGGGGAACAGTTGTGATGAACTTGCTTTAAAAGGGTTAGAGAAGCAGATTTTATGCATTTCAGTAAAGGTCATGAGAATGCAGTAAGAGGACTCCATGTGTCCTCTTCAGTGGCATATATGAGTTCTCCCTTTTTTCTCTGTCTTCTTTCAAGCAATTGATAGACAGAATCTCTTATCATAGAGAATGAATGTTGTGGTTGTTGTACTGAAATATTCTCTTACATCGAATAATTGCTTAGAAAGAAAATTACAATAGTCACACTTTATAATGACCTTAAAACACGTTCTAACACCTTCCAAAAAAGTGTCAGTTCCTAACAAAAGCTATAGCTTAACATTAATTTTTGAATTGATATGAATGAAATTTTCAATGATTCATTATCGTCTGCTTTTACTGTAAGCAGGCCTCGGAAATTTAATTTTCCAATTACTTGAGTTTTATTATAAGAAACACTCAATTATACTGCTAAAGTCATCTTCTATGAATGCTTTTCAGGAGAACTCAGGTAGTTCAACATTAGCATCAAGTATTCACATATGATCAAAACTTCAAATAATAGGAATAAGTTGGCAGATTTTTTGTAAACATTTTACAGAGCCCTAAACTAAACTGTCATATTTAACATATTTCTTAATTTCATGTGATGATAGACAGAGATTTGTAAGTAACCTTAAAAATTATTTAGTCCAATCCTCTCATTTTACAGATGAGGAATCTGAGTCTCAGAGAAGTTACCTAACTTGTCCAAGGCTACATGCAACCATGTCAGTGGAAGAGTTGAATTTTAAACTCAGAGCCTTGGAGACAGAAGTACATTTTTTGTTAAAAGATGAGTTTTTATTTTAGGAGAAAGTATGGGTCATTAGAAAGAAGAGCACAATTTCCCTCTGATTTATTTCTGGATCCACTTCACCTGGCAGCTAGGTGATCCAGTGAATAGACCACCAGACCTGGAGTCAGAAAGTATTGAGTTCAAATCCTGCCTCAAAGACTTACTAGCTGTGTGGCCCTGGGCAAGATGTTTAAACTCTGCCTTAGTTTCCTTATATGTAAAATGGGGATAATAATAACCCCTGTCACCTAGGGATATTGTGAGGATAAAATAAGACATCTGAAACATATAAATGCAAGATAGTATTATTATTGTCTATGAGAAATGTCTACCCAAGATATATGTATTGATGCACCAGCTTTATATCACAATTGGACAATTGGCATTCTTCATCTACTTATTTTTCCCCATGTAGCTACGCTAAAATCTTCTTAGACTAGAGCCAATGGGAAGTGAACATGCATTTATTAAGCATCTACTGCATACCAGAAACTCTGCTAAGTGGTTAACAAATATTATTTCATTTAACCCTCACAACAACCCTGGGAGATAGGGGTTATTTTTATCCCCATTTTGCAGTTGAGGAAATTTCCACAGGCAGAGTTTAAGTGATTTCTCCAGGGTCATGGAGGTAGTAAGTATCTGAAGTTGGATTTGAACTAAGGTCTTGACACAAGGCCCAGTACTATATCAACTGTGCCACCTAGCTTCCTCATAGGAGCTTTCTCACTGGGAGAAACTACACATTTCCCCACTTAAAGGTATTGGAAAACCCGAAATATGAGTGAAATGTACCATACCTGGCCCTCAGTCAGTGTGGTTAGGTTAGGTGATGTCGCATACATGTGTATATACACAAATATGTAATCTGTAGATAGATAGATAGATAGATAGATAGATAGATAGATAGATAGATAGATAAGATAGACAGATGTGTATATGTATGTATATATGTATATCATATATGATATGATATATCATGGATATCATACATGTGATATCATACATGTGATATACATATATATATGTGTGTATATACATACACTATCAGGATTTCTCTTAACATATTTTTTTTAGCTAGGAAAATAAATAAAACGCAATATGACTGGAACACTGACTAGCCTCTTTAGGTTTCCTCATTATGGTACCTGATTTATACTAGTTGAGGTGATTTTTTTAAAGAACAAATTTTTATTGATATTTTCTGTTTATTACATCACCATATTATCCCAATTATCCCTTGCTCTTTCTCTCCCTGAGAAACATCCATATGATAAATAGTATTTTTTTAGAGAAAAAAATCAGCACAATTGGTTGCAAAAGTACCAAAATGTGCAATCTATAACATCTCCACAAAGAGGAATGTTAATGTTATCTTCTCATATCTGTTCATTTGAGTCCCACTTCTTCTTTGTGGTTTTGTTACATTCACTTTCAATTTTCTGGCTTGTTGTTTTTCTTTCTGTCTGTATTACCGTAGTTACTGTGTATATTGTTTTCCTGTCTCTGTTTTTTTCAGGCTGTATCAGTTCTTACAGCTTTTTCCATTCTTTTCTGTATTTCTCATGCACATCATTAATTACAATGCAGTAGCATTTCATTACAGTTGTAACACAATTTGTTTAGTCATTCCTCAACTGATGAGTATCCACTCTGTTTTTGATTGTTAGCTATTACAAAAACTGCTACTATAAATATTGCGTAGTATATAGGGACTATTTTTCTTATCAATGGCTTCTTCCTTAGGGCATAAGCTCAGTATGGAGTCTCTGGTTCAAAGGCTATTACATTTTATTCACTTCACTTGCATAATTGCAAATTGATATCCAAAATGATTGTTTCATTTCACAACTCCACCAAAAACATATGAGTACCTGTTTTTTCACAACCCTTCCATCATTGACTGTTGCCATTTTTTATTATTTTTGGTAGTTTTCAGGGTGTGTAAAACCTCAGGTTCTTTTGACTGTCATTTTTCTTATTATTAGTGATCTGGAGTTTTTTAATATCTGTTTTTTGATACCTGTTTATGCACGTCTTTTGACCATTGATCTATTGGGGAGTGGCTATTAATCTTATATATATATATATATATATATATATATATATATATATACTGACTCTTTGTATATCTTGGACACCAAACCCATAGAGAATTTTGATGCAAAGATGTTTGGGGTTTTTTTTCCCCATGTGAACACTTACTTTCTTAGATACATACATTAATGCTTTCTGTGTGGAAGCTTTTCAGTTTTAAGTTCTCTCTCTAGATATTATGTTTCTTCAATTACTTTACTTTAAAGGTAGCCCTGTTCCCACTGGTTCTCTTCCCTTCACTCTTTCTCCTTTCTTCTCATTTGACATTCTTCCTTCCTCTCCTCTCCGTTGACTTGTTCCTTAATTTTAAAATTTAAACATTTTTCTGTCCCTTTCCAAAAATGATTTTTCTCAGTCTCTTCATTATGTATCTTCTTTTTTTGTTCACTCTAGACCCTTATTCTCTCCTTTATGACCTTTATGAATTATCTGCTATCTCTCTCTCAGTCACTCTCTCCCTCTCTCTCTCCCTCTTCTGTATTCTTCATGTAATCAAAGCTTCCAAGTTATCTATTCTAGGCTTTCCCTCTTGGTGATTTCTACCAATGCCGTGTAAGGATTACGCAATGAATTTCCCTTTTCCATTGTACTTTAATCCCCTAAAATGCCAATTATTGTAGGAATCAGAGAGGACATTGCTCCATGGTAGGTCTCCTGCCCTCTCCCCATTCCTGATTATGCAATCCAGCACTCTTCTCTATTCTTATTGATTTTTTAATGTTTGCCTGGAAATCTCTTCCCTATTCCCTGGATAAGTAGACTTCTCTTGGAGGCTTTGGTTGTAGGAGTTTTGACTTTGTTGTCTTCTGGTTGTATGTTTTGATCTTTGTCACCAAAGAAAAATTCTATGGTCTGATTTTTTTTCTGTGCTATTTGCTCATGTTACTAGCCAGTCACTTGAGTTTTAAATTCTTTGTTAAGATAGGGGTCTGCTTCCAGTGTGGAGAATGCAAAGTCCCAAACTTTAGGGGTTTTGTGCAGCTATTTTCAGAGATATTCCTAAGGATCTGTAAATTTTCAGTTCTTCCAAGGTGGTATAATTACAGGCAAGGGTTTTACTACTTTCCTGGCCTGGGCTCTGGTCTATGAGTGACCACAAGCACTCTTTTCTTCTTTGGAACTGTGAGGAGGATTCTCTCTGTACCGCCCCCACAAGCTCTACCATGCCAGTGCTCCTCCTTGTTCTAGGACCACCACCAGGAACTGTGACCCAGATCCAAGCACAGGCAAAGCAAGAGAATCCTGCACTAGCAGAGAGACCCCTGCAATCCCCCTCCAATCAGCCACTAGATTCCCCCTCAGTCTGTGGGCCCAAAGCTCTGGAAGCAGCCACTGCTCCAGGGCCAAGCTTAGGGACTGGGGCTGGGACCTTGCTTTTTTCTCTCATGGCAGTCACAGACATTTCCCACTGACCTTCTAATTTGTCTTTGGCATTTGTGGATTGAGAAGCCTGGAAACCATCACAGCTGCCTGCAATTCAGTCCTCTGAGGCCTGCTCCAGGTTTGCTGAGGCCTGCCTTGCCTGCACACCCACACCAAACTACTCTCCTCTCCCCAATAGGTGTGATATACCTTTTTAATCAACCATCCAGGCTGTCTTAGGCTGTAAATTTGTTTCACTCTGTCTTTTTGTGGGTTCTACTGCTTTAGAATTTTTTAGAGCCATTTTTTATCGGTATTTGGAGGGGTTTGGGGGAGAGCTCAAGCAAGTCACTGCTTTTACTCCACCATCTTGGCTCTGCCCCACTCTGGTAAGTAGACTTTTCTAATGTAAGATCCTCATAACCTTTCATTGACCATCTCTCTTCACCCATAGGAGCATTCATCAGTAGAACACCATTTCACCTCCAGAGTAAGACCTCTTCCACCTTTCCTTTTCAGTCTTTCCCTCCTCCTCCTCACCCAATCCCCTATAGATTCTCCTCTTTCTGAGATCACAAAAATCACTTTCCTCTCATTGCTAGTTTTGATTTGACTCCCATGCACCACTCACTTTTCTATTCCCCTGCTCCCTGTGTATCCCCTCCTCATGTTGTAATAAAATTCCACAAGAGAAGCATTCATCTTACCAGGTTCTGTCCATAATGCCCCCATCTGCTTCTTCACTGTTATCCCTACTAGATATCTGCCCTTAATCCCTGTCTTTTTGTGTACATTTAGAAAAAAAACCATTTATTATTGGTCTTTCTGTTGTCTTACTATTGCTTTTACTATCCTTCCCTATTGCATTTATTTACTCCTCCTGCATTTATTTGGTCATTGGGTGTTCAGATGGTAAATAATCTCTTTAGTCCTGCTTTTTTTTCCCCTAAAAATGTTT
This sequence comes from Phascolarctos cinereus, assembly GCF_003287225.1. Classification (NCBI taxonomy): domain Eukaryota; kingdom Metazoa; phylum Chordata; class Mammalia; order Diprotodontia; family Phascolarctidae; genus Phascolarctos; species Phascolarctos cinereus. The sequence goes on along the minus strand of NW_027555958.1, from coordinate 200,825,608 downwards.
AAAACCCTTCTTTACCATTGAATATCCATCTTTTCTGGTTTGAATAAGCTCAGATTTGCAGGATTAGTCACCCTGGACTGTATCCTGAGTTCCATTGCTCTTTAGAATACATTATTCCATTCCCTCCTTTTTTTTCTAGGGGGTACAAAACAGTCTTGCATTATTTGAATGTCCTTTCCTTTGTGTTTAAGGATCTTTCTCTTGATGACTTTCAGAGCTTATTTCTGAATTAAATTGTTAAATTTAACCACTATGTTTCTTGGAGTTTTCAGCCCTGGTTTTGTTTTGTTTTTCTGTAGATGATCTGTGAATTCTTTTCATTGGAATTTTATTTTCTATGTTTAGAAGTTCTGGGCAATTCTCTTCTATTATATTTTCATTGTGGTGTTAAGCTTTTTGTCCTCTGGGAGACCTTGGATACTTACATTATCTCTGCATATCCTGTTTTTGTGTTCAGTATATTTTGCTTGCATAGTGAGCATATTGTCTCTTAATTTTACTGGGTTTTTTTTTTACTTCTATTCTTCTAGGTTGTCCTTTATTTCTTTGTATTTGCATTCTTTATTGCTCTCTATTTTGTTTCTTGATGAGGTTTACTACTACAGATTCAAGGTTTTATTCTGTTGATCAGTTTTGTTATGCAGGCCAAAAATTTTGCTCTCATAATTCTCATTTATCTTTTAAACCACTTAGGAATAATGTGTTGTGGTTCCATGTTCTCTTCAAATTCCACTGGGCTCTCTGTCTTATCAAGTGTTGTATCAGCTTGCTTCTCTCTCTCTCTCTCTCTCTCTCTCTCTCTCTCTCTCTCTCTCTCTCTCTCTCTCTCTCTCTCTCTCTCCCTCTCTCCCTCCCTCCCTCCCGCTTTCTTTCTGTCAGTATTTACTCATAATACCTGAACTTATTTACTGGATCTGAAGTCTGAATTTCCTTTTTTTGTTTCTATTTTTCTTGTTGATTTATGTTCAAGATCTTTGAGTTTTGTTCTTCTGGAAATCTTTGGTGCTTTCAGTATTTCCCCCTCTTATTTTCCCTATCACTTCATGACTCCCTCCCACCTGATTGTGGTTTCCTTGAGGGTCTCAGTCTCCTTTCATGGTAGGTAGTTCATAGTTCACCAGCTTGGACCTCTGCCACAAATGCCTTTTGGTTGGTCAGAATCATCCCCAGTTGGATGCTATGTTCTTTTTGCCATCACTTTCGAAGCTGAAAGAGTCTGCATATAACTGGAAGAAAAAGTGATGCTTAACATAGTCAATCAGTCATTCAGTCAATATACGTTTATTAAGTGCCACTATGTGCCAGGTACTCTAATAAGTGTTGGAGATATGCATATGAAATAAATATTCCCTGCCCTCAAGGAGCTTACTATATAATTGTGAAGACAAAACACAGAAACTGAAAAACTGGGGCAGAGGTGAGGAGGAAGGATGAAAGGAAGATGTTTGGCTTGGGGGAATGATGGAGAAATCCAACAGAGTACAGCAGAGTCAGAAATAAAGATGTGTTGGTCAGATTGGGCACCCTACTGTAATGGAGATTTTGAGAGAAGCTTTCACTATGCTTCCCAATTAATGGGGTCCCAGGAACAGAGGGTTATTGATGAGGTGTGAGTACCAAGGCTGATGAGGTCTTGAAGGATAATAAGGTTTCTTATGGTGAGCTTCTAGGGTCATGATGGAGAATTCCAAAGGAGTACAGCGAGGTGAGAAATGAAGAGATGGTGGCAGTCATTAAATCAAAAAGTTGGAAAGAGTCTAACAGGCTGCTTAATCTAAACTTTAATTTTATAGATGAAAAACTGAGGCCCAGGAAGAGGAATGACTTTCACAATCTAGTTAGCTAGTTATTGTTTGAGCCAGAACTACAAATAAGGTCTAACGATTCCCCATGCTCTTTCCACTGTCTTTCAAATCTTTATAAATTTGAATGTTAGACATATATATATATACATATATATATATATATACATATATATATATATACATATATATATGTACAATTATTTCAATGATAAGCTCCAATAATTTAAAATAAGACATTATATTCTGTTATATAAATAATGGGTATTTTAAAAACTGTTTTACTATATTTAATATTTGCATAGTAACTATTCAAATTCTGAAGGAACTATCTCAGTTTTTCTTCAAAGACTAAATTCTTTCTTATATTTTATCATATTATTTATTGGATGAAAATCTTAAGTAGCTAAAATTATTAAAATAAGGAATATTAACTTTGAAATCATAGAATTACATATTAAAATAGGTTAGCATTTCTGTGTGTGTGCACATGGCCATGTTTAAAATTTTCTCTAAGTATGTTGGATTAACAAAATAATTCTAGCCTTCAGTCTAAATAAAATAAAAAGGTTGATAGAATGACAGGTTCAGATTTTATCTACATTGTCCTCCTATCAAAAATATGGCCTTTGCTTTATATGAAGATCTCGGATATGCTTTTTGTGAAATGTGTCAGTAATTATAATCAGCTTCTTTCTGAGAAATTTGTGATCCCTGTCTTTCCTTTCATCTGTTGTGCTTAGCCTAGATTATGGTTATTTTAGAGAAAGTTAAATATTAACTTTGAGGGAAGGAGAAAAGGACTATAACCATCTAAGGCAGGCCTAATGGTAGAAAATACCTCTTTAGACTCTTCTACCTCCTCATCGATGGCTTCTTGTGCTGTAGAGGTGTCTGCCCCAACTCCCAGGCTCGCGGGACTGCCTTTTCAGGAGGGGCCCTACCATGGTCAATTCACTCACTCTTCTCATTCTTCACCTCTGTCAGCACCCTTGACCTCCTAAGAGCACCTTTTCCCCACCTTTCCACTTCTTCTTTTCCAGTCTCCTTTGTGTGTTCTCACATTAGAATGTAAGCTTCTTGATAGTACCAACTATCCTTTTTTTTGGTCAGTATTTGTATCCATAACAATGCAATGCCTGCCACATAGTATTTAATAAATGCCCTATCTATATCTCAATGACTAAAATAGAGAATGCTTACTGTTAAAGCTCAATTCAAATTTGACTTCCTCTAGCAGGCCTATCCACTTCTCTTGCCCCTTTCCCATTGTTAATGTTCTCCTTACCAGCAATTACTTTGAATATATTATAGGTTTATTTATACATGTCATTTCCTCTGATAGAATATGTCCTTTGAGATAGGAACTGTTTCCTTTTTTGTCTTTATATTACTAGTACCTAGAGCAGTTCATGTGGAATAACATGTGCTTAATAAGTATTTGTTGATTAAATGATTAATGAAAAAAATACAGAAAATGATCTGTTGTAATTTGACTCTATAAAGTATTACTGTCAGTCATCAAATTTGAGGAGTAAAATGTGCCCATTTAAAATGAACAAAATACATGCAATGCAATTTTTAGACTCTGGCTATTTTGTTGGGAGGGGGGTGAGGAAGAACCTTAGGCTCTTTATTATTATTGCTTGGGGAACTTCCTCCATGGCAACTCCCACCACCAATGCAGTCCTGAAGTTCCTCTGTAAGTTAGAATCTTAACAGTATTGCCTGGGGGTTCCCAGATATCATATAACTTGCCTATGATCACACAACTAGTATGTATCAATAGCTCTTAGAGTCAGAAATAATTGCAAATTACAATAATGGAAACACTGTGGTCTAATGAATAGAGGCCTTCCAAGGAATCAGAAATTATGAATTCTAATCCTAGCTCCCATACTTAGCTGTGTGGTCATGAATAAGTCTTTTGGTCATGGTAACTCTCTCTGCACATCAATTTTCTCATCTGGAAAATGGGGTCAGTAATATCTATAGTTTATACCTTAGAAAGCTGTGACATTCAAATGAGTAATATCTATTATATACGATATGTATTAGATATTACATGTAACAAATTATGTAATGTCACATATAATAGCTATATTACATATTCTACATAATTAATTTTACTCATTTGTCAATTTTAAAGCATTATTCATGTCAATCATCATTAGTTCAGAGATCCCTGGATTTGGAGTCAGGGAGCTTGAGCTAAATTCTCAACAATAATTATTGCTACCTTTTATGAGCTTGGTTAAATCATTTAACCTAGCTAAGCATCAAGTTCCTCCTTTTTTCCTTCTTAAAAATAAAAAGGTTAGATTAAATGAAAATTAAATGAGATAACATATATAAAGAATTTGAAAACTTTAAAATGTTATAGAAATATTAGTGATGATGAATCGACCAATAAACATTTATTAAGCACTGATTATGTGCCAGACATTGTGCTGAGTACTAGGGATACAAAAGAGCTAAAATACAGTCCTTGCCCTCAAGGAGCTTACAATCTAATGGGTAAGGCAATATGTAAACAAATATATACAAAGCAATATATACAGGATATATAAGATTTTTTTTTTTTGCTTTTTGGTGAGGCAATCAGGGTTAAGTGACTTGCCCAGGGTCTCACAACTAGTACGTATCATGTGTCTAAGGCCATATTTGAACTTAGGTCTTCCTGATTGCAAGACTGGAGCTCTATCTACTGTGTCACCTAGCTGCGCCAAGAAACATTTTTTTTTAAAGGAAAGCATTGGAATTAAGAGGAATTACTGTAGGAGGTGGGATTTTAGTTGGGACTTGAGCCAGGGAAGTGGGTAGTTGGAGTGGAGGAGAAACAACGTTCCAGGGAGGAGGGAGCCAAAAGATGGAATAATCTCATCCCTGAAACAGTCAGGAGGCCAGTGTCACTGGGTCAAAGAGAACATATTGGGAGTAAGGTACAAGAAAACTGGAAAGATAGGAGAGGGCTACATTGTGAAGAGCTTTGAATAACAAGCCACTGAAGTTTATTGAGTAGAAGAGTGACCAAATTAAACCTTCATTTTAGGAAAATCACCTTACTGGATGAATGGAGAAGAGAGGAGTGAGGAGAGACTTGAGGCAGGCAGACTCAGCAGTAGGCTATTTCAGTAATCAAGGTATGAGGTGATGAGGACCCACATTAAAGTGAAAACAATAAGAGTAGAGAGAAGGGGGCATGCAGAAGAGGTTACAAAGATGCAATCAAAAGGCCTTGGCAATAGGTTGGATGTGAGGGTGAGGGTTAGTGAGAAATTTAGAATGACTCCTACATCATGAGCCTGAGTGACTGGGAGGATGATGTTGCCCAGCAATAGAGAGATAGGAGGGGAAAATAGTAATAGGATGGAAGGAGGGGGAAGGAATGGGAAAGATAATAAGTTTTGGTTTACATATTGAGTTTAAGATGTCTACTGGATATCTGGTTTGACATATCTGAAAGGCGCTTGTAGATGCAAGATTGGAGGTCAACAGAGAGACTGAGACAGGAAAAAGGTTTGAGAATCATCAGCGTAGAGATGGGAACTGATGAGATCACTAAATGAAGTAGTGTAGAAGGAAAATAAAAGAGGACCCAGGACATAACCCTGAGGGACACTTGCAGTTAGAGAATGTGATCTGGAGGAAGATCCAGGAAAGGAGACAGAGAAGGAGTAGTCAGATGAGTAGGAGGAAAACCAAGGGAAGGTGGTGTCCTGAAGACCTAGAAAGAAGAGAGTATCATGCCCAATGGGCTATAAAAATGTTCATACCCTTTGACCCAGCAATAGCACTTCTAGGGCTATATCCCAAAGAGATCATACAAATGGGAAAAGGATTCACATGTACAAAAACATTCATAGTAGCTCTTTTTGTGGTGGCAAAGAATTGGAAATTGAGAGGATGCCCATCAATTGGGGAATGGCTGAACAAGTTATGGTACATGAATGTAATGGAATACTATTGTGCTATAAGAAATGATGAACAGGCTGATTTTAGAAAAACCTGGAAAGACTCGTATGGTCTGATGCTGAGTGAAGTGAGCAGAACCAAGAGAACAATGTACACAAAAACAGAAACGTTGTGCAATGACTAATATTGATAAACTTAACCCTTCCCAGCAATACAAAGATCTAAGACATCTCCAAAGGCCTCATGGTGGAAAATGCTATCCACATCCAAAGAAAGAACTATGGAATTTGAATGCAGATTGAAGCATACTATTTGCTATTTTTTTCTCTTCTGTTGAGTTTTGTTTCCTCTTTCTGGTGGTTACTCCTATTGTTTATAATTCTTACTTACAACATCACTAATGTGAAAATATGTTTAATAGGAATGTATATGTATAGCCTATATCAGATTGTGTGCCATCTTGGGGAGGATGGTAGTAAGGAAAGGGGAGAAGAATTTTAAACTCAAAAGCATATGGAAGTGATTGTTGATGAATCAAAATAAATTAATAAAAAAAGAAGAAAGTATCAAGGAGGAGAGAATGATCAACAGTGTGAGAGGTCAAGGAAAATGAAGATTGAGAAAGGCCACTGTATTTAGCAAGTAATAGATCATTAGCAACTTTGGCGAGAGCAGCTGTGGTGGAATGATAAGGTTGGAAGCCAGATTATAAGGAGTTAAAAAGAGAGTAAGAGGAAATAAAATGGAGGTATCTAATGTAGACAACTTTTTTGAGTTTAACTATAAAGGGCAGAAGAAATAAAAGATGTTAATTAGCAGGCATAGAAGGATCAAGTGAGAGTATTTTCAGGATGGAGAGACATGGGCATGTTTATTGGCATTAGGGAAAGAACCATTAGGTCAGAGGAGATTGAAGAGAAGTGAAAGAGTAAAGATGACATAGGGGGCAATCTGCTGGAAGAGAGAGGATGAAATGGGATCACTTGAACAAATTAAAGTAAAGGAGTAAGACCATTTTTATCATGTGAGATAAGGTTTAAGAAGAAGAAAGTGGCAGAAGATATCTGACTGATAGGAAATAATAAAGAGGGAAGAAGTGGGTGTTTATGGCAAATGTCCTCAATTTTTTATCTATAAAGTATGAGGCAAGGTTCTTAGCTGAGAGAGTGGGGGTAGGGGGAGTCATAGGAGGTTTGAGGAGGGATAAAAAGGTTTGGAAGAACTACTATGGATGGTCAGATAGCGAGGGATGTATAGTAGGATTGCCTAGCAGCAGTAAGGGCCCAGTCAAGGTTACATAACATAAATTTGTAGTGGAATTCAATCAGATTAATTGCATGAATTTGTCCACTTTTGTTCAGTAGTACATATGTAGGCATGAAGGTGACAAATCTTGGGAGTGATCCAAGGTTGAGGCTTAGATAATGGGTAATATGATAACAGGGTTAGGGTTTCAAAAAAGGAGGACAGTATAGAGTTGAATTGGGTCAAGAAGGAGTCAGCATAGGTGAGAGGAGGAGTCGATAGCTAGCACAGGAGACATAACCTGGGAGAGAATTGAGGGGTCAAGGGAATGGAGGTCATGGTGCTTATGGAGAGTATAGCTATGTGAGAGAAAGTAAAGGGAGATGTGAAAAGACAATAGATTCTGATCAAATAAGGGAATTTCAGAATTCTTGAACATGGAGGTTGTACATATGTGGGCAATGGAAAAGATGTGACTGAGGTAGAGTGGAGGAGTAGCTCACGGAAGGTGAACAGATTGAAGAACTGAGTGGTTAGAGCATTTGAAGGAGGATCAATATGTATATTAAAGTATTCTAGTATGAAGGCAGGAGTGGGGGAGGAAAGAAAAATTGAAAACCAGGTATCAAACTCATTGAGGAAGGAAGGGGAGTGACCTGGGGATCTCTAGACAACAGCTATCGTGATTTTGATTGGGTGATAGATATGAATAGCATGAACCTCAAAGAAGGTTATTAAGTTTTGGATGAAGGGGGAGAAACTGGAAGTTCCAATGGGGAGCAAGGATTATTCCATTTCCCTTGTCTCAACCAGAAAGCCAAAGTCAATAAGTAAGAACTGACTGAAGATGAAGGAAATATTGTTGTCTATGGAGCAGTCTTTCCAGAAGGCATAGTGGAAGGGCTGGTTGGAGTTAGGATGAAATTATGGGGTGGAAGGGTTAGGGGGATAGAAATGAGAGGTAGGGGAAGTGGAATGAGGTTTAGATGATGATTTACAAGAGTTCAGAGTCACTGGGATGTGAAGGGTATGATCAAGTATGAGATAAAATCATCATTGAGTGGATGACACCACTCCTCAACTTTAAAGTATGGACACATCAGGAGATAAGAGGCCTGAAGTCAAAGAAAGGCTGCTCTTATTTACAGTGGTGGTTCTCTACATCCTAGTTGGAAGGAGGTGAAAGCTGCATTGTGCTTGTATGTATGGAAATGGTTGCTTTGGGGGTAGACAGAAAATGCCCCACCTGGCCCCTAGAAGCCTTTCCTCAGGGGACATGGAGCGGCCAATAGAGGACAGAAGTCTCAGGGTGTTACTAAACTCTTGTTCTGAGGTCTTCTAACCTGATGAGACTAAGACACAGTGGCAGGAAGTGGTAGACTCCCTGCACAGATGGAAGACAACTACCCTGTTCCCCTTACCTTGGGAGACACACTCAGCAGGAAATGGAAGGCTAAGGCTGATGATGATGATGATGATGATGATGATGATGATGATGATGATGATGGCTGCAGAGATGTTCTGATAAGGTTATATTTTAAAAGGCTTGTAACAAGGGTGGAAAGTGGGACATATGTCTAAGCAGAAATGAAAATAAAAAGTTGCAAAAAACTGTGAGAACCTTGTAAGGAAGGACAAAGCATGCAAAACATGCTCAGGACAACAAAACGGCCATTTTCAGCTACACTAGTCGTTTAAAAAAAGGGGGGGCAGAGAATAAGCCCAAAAAGTGATGTAGATTGCAGTATAGGGAGGGCAGCAACTTTATTACTGGAAAGGAAGGAGAATAAAATTCTTCATCTACCCTCTTGGTCACTATTTGTAGGAAACACAAGGACATCATGGAAGTGAAAAATGAAATAGCATGCTCAGAGAACAACTCAGTAAAATCAAAGCTATTCATGGGACAGATTCAATATGAGTCTAAAGCAGACCTGCACAACTTGGCAGTAGGTAAGGCCCAAAATTACAATAGGTTAAACTTCTTCAAGCTGCAGGTATGTTTTTACTGGATCGCTTTCTAAATAAAGGTATAATTAACGATTAAACTATTTTGCAAATAAACTATATTTTTAAAATGGAGATTTTAATTAATACCAATTAATTAAACTTATTACTTAAGATTTTTTATTTATAATGAAATCACATTAATCTTTAAAAATTACTTTGCTAAGTGGTACCAGTTTTAATACATTTTTCAGTTTTTCTTACTGTTTACATTCAGTTAATGGGATATATTGCACTTTTTGTCAGCAGTCAGTTTATCGTACTCTGGAATCATGTTGGAAATTGATTTCTTTAGAAATCTGAAAACAAACCTTAATAGCCACCTCATTTTCTGAGTTTACTTTCTTGAAAAAACATTGTTCCCAACTAAGATTTTTCAATAATTTGGATGCTTAATTTGTTTTTCATCGGTGTCTGATTTGTTTAATCAGGATGTTCTGATTCAAAATGGTGATGAAGATTTCATTCCTTCAGAACAGCTATTACTTCTCAGCAAAGAAGACACAATATTTTGTCTCTTGTATAAATAAACAAGTATCTATGTCCACTTCAGATTAAACACTCTATGTTCTGATTTAATCTTCCATTTTTTATCACCCATTTTATGAAGTCACCCCCAAAACTTTAATGTTAGAATCACAAAAATCACCACAGCAACTGCTCACATACAAAGAAATACTGAACTAAGTGTCTGACCTTGGAAAGAGCACCCGAGACTCATGTAATTTGGAGGGCAGCAACACAGCAAGCCCTCGTGTTGTTGTCACTCACTGCATAGACAGAGTCGGTTGCATTGGCGTGTGGCTGCTCTCACTTTGTTTCTGTTCAATGCCAGTAATACCCCAAAACACAATGGAAAAATATGATTCTTGCTGCTTTCAGACTAGAAACAGACTGACAATGGTTGGTTGTCACAGGTCACATGACAAATAGGAGAGAGTACCCAGTGGCAACCCACCCACTAAGTTATATGATGGGCACAATAGTGCCCACAGTGGAAGGCAGGTTAAGTGGGGCATGAACAAAGTACTTTTATATCCTCTACAGTTTTCACAGGCTGCCTGAAATCCTTTGGTGGGCTGCAAGCAGTTTGTGGGGCATATGTTGTACAGGCCTGGTCTTAATGGAGGTTAACTGGCAATTTGGGAGATGGTTTTGTTGTGTAGGCTGCTATGGTATATTTCAGACCTATTCTTTTTGTTGTTCTGCCATCTGCTGGTCTTCTGAAGTTAGGTTGTTCTCTACATGTCCTCTGCTGTTCTCTTGTGCCACATTCTGGTCTTCTGCTGAATTACCACTACTATGTGGCATGTTCTATTACTCTAATGGAGGTGTTTCAGTTCTTTTAGCACATAACCTCAGGGGCTATGCACATTTTTGGAGATCTTAAGCTTAGAGTGAGTTGACTCCTTTTAATTTTTATAAACTGCCATGATGCCAATTATTATCCATTCAGATCATCAGAAAAACAAGAATTAAAGGGGCTTAGATGGAGCTAATATCCTCTGCCCTTTTTCTCTAGCAAAATCTCTATACTCTCTCTCTGTCTACGCTATACCATTTATAGATGACAGAGGGAAAGCAAAAACTGCTAAACTATTAATTTCTTTCCATTTTCTCCATCAAGTCTCCATATAAAAAAGATAGAACCAATATGATTAAGAAAATAGAAGATAAGTAAGAAAATAGTAGTAAACTACTTTAATGCTATTTTAAGTTAAATCAGTTCCCCAGGTCCAAATTGTACAATTGAAAACTTGCCCAAGTAATTATGATATCATTATTCACAGATGAGAGTTTGAGGGATAAAAGGGATCTTAGAGGATAACTATTCATTGATAGATGTGGAAAATGTGGCCTTGATATGTTAGGTAACTTGACCAAGATCAAACAGGAAGCAAGGGGCCAACTGGGATTTAAACTAAGGTCTTCTGACTTCAAATATGGTGTTCTTTGTATCACAATAATTTTGATAAATTATTTAAATTGGATCAATGTTTTTCATTTACTGTGACACCCAAAAAGGAGGGCAATATTGCAAATATGTTTTAACCAAGGAAGGGTATGATTGGACTATCACCTGCTCAAGCCTACAAACTATTCCTTTCTTATATCATCCCAGGATTGGATTTGCATTTTTGGACATTATACAAGACTGTTGATTCAGTTTGAATTTACAGTCTGCTAAAAGTCCTAGATCTTTCTTCCATGCTGCAGGGCTTTGTCTTTTGCCCCATGATGCTTAAGATTTTTTTTTAAATCAATGTTATGTATAAAACCACAGCAGGTATTCTTATCAAATTTGTAGATTACAAAACCCAGCAGATAGATATGGAAAGAAAAATTCCATTTGAAGTAACTATAAAATGTATAAAATACATTCTACTACCAAGACACACACGGATACTATATGACTACAACTACAAAACATTGTCTACAGAAAGACAATAATTAGAGAAATATTAATTGCTTATAGCTGGGCGGAGGCAATATAATAAAATAACACTAACTAAATTAACTTATTTATGCAGCGTCATGCCAGCCAACCTACCAAAAGATTATTTTATAAAACTAGAAAAAATAATAATGAAATTCTGAAAGACAAGAACCTCAAGGGAAATAATGGGGGGGGGGGAATGGGAGGAAGGAAGGCTAACATATCATCAATATTTGGTACTGGATAAAAGATAGAAATACCTATCAGTGTAATAATTAGGTGCACAACACACAGGAACAAATGAACCTAGTAGTCTAGTGTTCAATAAGGTGGTAAAAGGAGGAAGGGAATAAGTATTTATACAGTGCCTACTATGTGCCAGGCATTATGCTAAGCACTCTCTCATATTAATTTATTTCATCCTTTCAACAGCTCTGCAAAGTAGGTGCTGTTATCATCATTTTAGACTTGAGGTAAGAGAGACAAACAGAGGTTAAATTATTTGCTCAAAGTAACAAAACTATGGAGTATCTAAGGTCTGATTTGAACTCAGGCCTTTACAACTCCAACCCCAGAACTCTATCCACCCACCTATTATACTAAGCACACACACACACACACACACACACACACACACACATACACACACAAAACTGTTGAGAAAATTGGACAGTAGTTTGGAAGAAACTAGGCTTTAAAGAACACTTTATATTATACTAAGATAAGCTCCAAATGCATAAATTACCTAGAAATAAAAGGTCACATAATAAACAAGTTAAAGGAACAAGGAAGAAATGACATTTTAGGCATATGGAAAAGAAAAGAATTCATAGAAAAAAATTACAGAAGATAAAATGGACATATATATTATATATAAAATATATATAATATATATGTATATAAAACAACATATGTTATATAATGAAAACTGTCCATTTTATCTTTTGTGTTCCTTCTTCCCAGTTATTTATTTCCTTTCCAATCTTAGATGCATTGAATTAGTATGTGCAATATATATGTATCCATACATATATATTCCACAAACTAATTCAATGCTGATATATGTGTGTATATATGTGTATGTAGAGTTATCCATTCCACATTGTGACTTTCCCCATTGCAGTTTCAATATGTCACTGATTGGCCTAAGAAATTAAGGGGGTATTACCAGGGGGCATAGGCAAGATGGCTGAGTAAAAGCAGTGACTTGCTTGAGCTCTCCCCCAAACCCCTCCAAATACCTGTAAAAAATGGCCCTAAACAAATTCTAAAGCAGTAGAACCCACAAAAAGACAGAGTGAAACAAATTTACAGCCCAAGACAGCATGGATGGTTGATTGGAAAGGTATATCGTACAGGGCTGTGAGAGGAGCACAGTTTGGCGTGGGCGTGCAGGCAAGGCAGGCCTTAGCTAACCTGGAGCAGGGAGGGATTGTAGGGATCATTTTGTGGTACAGGATTCTCTTGCTTTGACCATGCTTGGATGTGGGTCACAGTTCTGGGTGGTGGTCCTGGGGAAGGGAGGAGCACTGGCTGGAGCTTTAGGGGCAGAGGAAATCCTCCTCACAGTTCCAAGGCAGAAAAGAGGGCTTGTGGTCACTCATAGACCAGAGCACAGTCCAGGAAAGGAGTAAATACCTCGCCCCTTATCATGCCACCGTGGAAGAACTGAAAATTTACAGGTCACTAGAAGTATCTCTGAAAACAGCTGCACAAAACCCCTGAAGCTTGGGACAGTACATTCTCCACACTGGAAGCAGACCCCTATCTTAACAAAGAGATTATAACCCAAGCAGTTGTCTGGGATCATGAGCAAGTAGTTCAACAAGAGTCAGACCACAGAATCTTACTTTGGTGACAAAGAAGATCAAAACATACAACCAGAAGAAGACAACAAAGTCAGAGCTCCTACATCCAAATTCTCCAAGAAAAATGTGAATTGGTCCCAGGCCACGGAAGAGCTCAAAAAGGATTTTGAGAAGCAAGTAAGAGAAGCAGAAAAAAACTGAGGGTAATGAAAGAAAATCATGAAAAACAAGCCAATAGCTTGCTAAATGAGACCCCCCAAAATACTGAAGAAAATAACACCTTAAAAAATAGCCTAACCCAAATGGCAAAAGAGGTCCAAAAAGCCAATGAGGAAAAGAGTGCTTTAAAAAGCAAAATTGGCCAAGTGGAAAAGGAAGTCCAAAAGCTTACTGAAGAAAACTTCCTTAAAAATTAGAATGGAATAATTGGAAGCTAGTGACTTTATGAGAAATCAAGATACTGTAAAACCAAACCAAAAGAATGAAAAAAAAGAAAACAATGTGATCTATCTCTTCGGGAAAACAACTGACCTAGAAAATAGATCCAGGAGAGAGAATTTAAAAATTATTAGACTATCTGAAAGCCATGATGAAAAAAAGACCTAGACATCATCTCTCAAGAAATTATCAAGGAAAAGTGCCTTGATATTTTAGAACCAGAGTGCAAAATAGAAATGGAAAGAATCCACCAATCACCTCCTAAAAGAGATCCCCAAAGGAAAACTTCTAGGAATATTGTAGCCAAATTCCAGAGTTCCCAGGTCAAGGAGAAAATATTGCAAGCAGCCAGAAAGAAACAATTTAAGTACTGTGGAAACACAATCAGGATAACACAAGATTTAGCAGCTTCTACATTAAGGAACTGCAGGTCATGGAATAGAATATTCTGGACAGCAAAGGAGATAGGATTACAACCAAAATCACCTACCCAGAAAAACTGAGCATAATCCTTCAGGGGAAAAAGTGAATATTCAGTGAAATAGAGGACTTTTAAGCATTCTTGATGAAAAGACCAGAGCTGAGTATAAAATTTGACTTTCAGATACAAGATTCAAGAGAAACATGAAGAAGTAAAGAGGAAAGAGAAATCATAAGAGACTTATTAAGGTTGAACTGTTTACATTCTGCATGGAAAGATAATATTTATAACTCATGAGACCTTTGTCAGTATTAGGGAGGGGGAAAATTATATGTATGTATGTATGTATGTATGTATGTATGTATGGATAGATAGAGGGCACAGGGTGAGTTGAAGAGGAAGGGGTGATATCTAGAGAATAAAATTAAGGGTAGAAGAGGATTATGCGGAGAGAAAAAGAAAGAGAGAGGTAGAATGGGGTAAATTATCTCACATAAAACAGACAAGAAAAGGTTTTTACAGTGGAGGGGAAATGGGAGAAGGTAAGAAGGAATGATTGAATCTTATTCCCATTGGATTTGGCTTAAGGAGAGAATAACATAGACACTCAATTAGGTATGGAAATCTATCTTACCCTACAGGAAAATAGGTGGTAAGGGGACAATAGAGCAAGAGGATGATAGAGGGTAGGGCAGATTGGAGGAGGGGGTAATCAGAAGCAAAAACTTCTAAGGAAGGACAGGGTCAAAATAGAGAATAGAATAGATGTGGCATGGGATAGGATAAAAGGAAATGTACTTAGTTTTTCACAACATGACTACTATGGACATGTTTTGCATGACTACACATGCATAACCTGTATTGAGTTGCTTGCCTTCTCAATGAGGATGGGTGGGGAGGGAGGAAGGGAGAAAATTTGAAACCTAAAGTTTTAAAAACAAAAATTTTTTAAAAAAGGTTTTCACATGCAACTAGAAAATAAGTTATAAAGGGATACAGAAATCTATCCTGCCCTAAAGGAAATTGAAAGGGAAGGGGAAAAGAGAAGGCAGGGAGAGATAGAAGAGAGGGCAGATTAGGAGAAGGGGTATTCAGAATGCATGCCATCTTGAGGTGGGGGGAGGGACAAGATCAGGAGAAAATCTGGAACTCAAAACCTTGTGGAAGTGAATGTTGAAAACTAAAAATGAATAAATTAATTTAAAAAAAAGAAATTAAAGAGGGATATTGGGGATGTTTTACAGAAGCCATAAACAACATGTGAAGGCCAGCAGATGACACAGAAAAAAAGTTTAGAAAGTTAGAAATATATTAAATATATGTATAGTATTTTTACTTAACATTGACCTACATATAACCTATAACCAAATACTTAACCCAAATTTTATAATAAGGTATTGTAAATAATCCATAAAACAAAACAAAACAAAACATCATACTTCTTCCATAGTATAAAGGCAGCACCAAAAAAATTTTACACAAATTTTCCAAAAAACTGGGGGGAGTGGGAAAGATACCAAGACCCTAATCCCTCCAATGTGGAGGGGATAACTGTAAGTATGTGTATGTATATTGCACAAATTCAGTGCACCTAAGATTAAATGGGAAATAGATATGTGTGTATGTATATGTGTGTGTATATACATACAAACATACATGTACATAAGTATATATGTATGCATGCATGCATATATATTAGTTCGTAATATATCACAAAGATTCTATGTTATACTCATTTAGATTAGTTTGTGATATATTTATATACATATATACATATGTGTATTTACATATCTCACAAACTAATTCAATGTATCTAAGAGTGGAAGAGAAAAAGATAACTGGGAGGGAAAAAAAAAACCTTGCAGTAAATTTCTTTGATAAAGTTCTCATTTCCAAGATACATAAGAAACTGATTGACATTTTTTAGAACAGATGCATTCCCCAATCCATCAAAGGATATGAATGAGTCTTCTCAAGGGAAGAAATCCAAGTTATCTATAGTCATATGAAAGCCATAAGAAAAGTACTCCAAATCATTAACAATTAGAGAAATGCAAATGAAGGCAACTTGGAGTATCTATCTCATACCTGTTAGATTGTTAAATTTTACAAAAATAGAAAAAAAGAGAAAAAAATTCCCCTCCCTCATACTGACAAAGGTCTCATCATTATAAATATCATCTTTCCATGAAGAATGTAAACAGTTCAACCTTAATAAGTCTCTTATGATTTCTCTTTCCTGTTTACCTCTTCATGTTTCTCTTGAATCTTGTATCTGAAAGTCAAATTTTGTATTCAGCTCTGGTCTTTTCATCAAGAATGCTTTAAAGTCCTCTATTTCACTGAGTGTCCATTTTTTCCCCTGAAGGATTATGCTCAATTTTTCTGGACAGGTGATTTTGGTTGCAATCCTATCTCCTTTGCTGTCCAGAATATTCTATTCCTAGCCCTGCTATGTCCATTAATGTAGTAGCTGCTAAATCTTGTGTTGTCCTGATTGTGTTTCCACAATACTTGAATTGTTCCTTTCTGGCTGCTTGCAATATTTTCTCCTTGACCTGGGAACTATGAGAGGGACTGCGAGAAAGTAGACACATTTATTCACTGTTGTTAGGGCTGTGAATTGTTCCAACCATTCTGGAAAGAAATTTGGAACTATACCAAGAAAGTTACTAAACTGTGCCCTGAAGACTTCAAAAAAGAAAAGAAAAGAAATTCCTATATATACACAAATAACTATAGCAACCTTTTTTACAGTGGCAAATAATAGAAAACTAAGAGAGTATCCATCAATTAGAAAATAACTGAAATGGTATGTATAAGTAATGGAATACTCTTGGGTTATATAAAAAACAGGTGAATTCAGAAAAGCCTGAAGACTTACATGAATATTCTAATATACAAAATGAGCCATACATTTTTGGATGTGGCCAGTAATGGATTTTTAAAAATTATTATGCTTGATTGTTAACACAGGTTTTGTGTTTTTAATGGTTGAGGAAAGGTTTGGGAGGTAAAAAATAAATACATGATTTCTTTTAAAAGGTTAAAAAGTAAAACAATTTTCAGTCTGCAAAAGACAAGGGAAGCTAGATTAAAAAAAAAACAGTTATTAGAGTTGGAAGTGACCTCAGAAGTTATCTAATCTACCTCCTATCAGAAGGATAAATCTTTCCTACATCAAAGAACATTCTCATTTTATGCTGGATGCTCAAATCCAAAAGCATTTTTAAAACTGAAAAGGCTAGAAGTATTGGTTGAATTGAAGTTAATAAATAGAATTTAATAAGTATTAATATTATATTACATTTAGGCTTAAAATCAATTTCTTTAATTTTAGTAATGGGGATCTCTGCATTAACAAGAAAAGCAATATGGTTCAACACTATGAGATAATTTCTTATTTCTTTTGTGAGGCCTCTATAATCCTAATACCTAAACCAGCGAAAGTTAAGAGAAAGATATAGGACTGGAGAGCAATGTCATTAATATATATTTATTTAAAAATAAAAAAAATACTAGGAAACATACAATAGCAATTTATATAAAAATCATTCACTCTGATCAGGCTGAATTTAAAATAGAGATGTAAAGAATAATATTAAATACAAATGTATCTAGAACTATGTGTTTATATCAATATATTTAGAAATAGTCCTTGTGGAGGATAATATTCATCTATAAAAAGCCCACAAAACTGAAGCATATAAGGGTACATTTAATGATTTTTTAAAAACCTATCTAGAACCATCTCCAACCCCTCAAAAAAAAAAAGCCTAGCATTGCATACAATGAGGTACAACTAGAAGTTTTCCCAAAAAATGGAAGGGTAAAAAAAGGGTACCCCCTTTACTTACTAATATTTGATACAGTTAATAGAAAAGCTAGTAATAACAATAAGACCAAAAGAGGAAAGAAATGAAAAGACATAAAAGTAGGCAAAGCATAAATAGCATTGGTGAGTAATATATTATAAAATTACTTCATAAAAATGAACATTTTTATTTTGCAATGACAAAATCCAGGATAGAATAATAGAAAGAGAAGTTCTAATCAAATGAATTACAAAATGCATAACAGTTCTTGGAGTCAATTTATCAAATCATACTCAATACCTGTCTAGATAGAAAATTACTACTTTTAAAAATGAAAGAACTTAAATTATAGGAACAATTTTCAATGCTCATGGTTGGGGATACTAATATAATACAAATTATGAAACTATTGAAATTATTTTGACTAAGGAAATACTTTTATAGTTATACAGTATATCAACAAACTTCATTTGGAAAAATTAAACAATTAGAATATCAAAAAAAATTGGAAAAAAGTAGAATTGAGGAGGGAGCTAGCAATTAGGATCTTAAACTCTAGTATAAGATATCAGTCCTCAAAACTATTTGATACTGATTAAAATAGAAAATTAAATTAAATTTTATAACCCATTGTTCTATAAACCCCCAAAAATATATTAGGTAGGAAAGCTCTCAATTTTGCCAGAATTGCTAAAAAAGAAAGTAGTTTAGCAGAATTTAGATTCAGACTAACAACTTTTACTATATATTATAATAAAACTGAAAATTGATATATGACCTAAATATTAAAGATCACACAGTAACAAAATAGAGAAATATTTCATAAACCTTTCCCAGCTATGATTAGGGTATGAATTCTTCATGCAATAGAGGGGTAAGTATGATTATAAAAGTGAAAAACGTTTCAATTTCAAGAACTTGAAAAGATTTTTCTTGAACAAAATCAATGAAATGAGATACAAAGAGAGCCTGTTCACTGAGAAAAATATTTTAAATCAAATATATTTAATTAGGGTTTAATATGTATTACATATAGGCAATTATCAAAAACATATGTCCAGACACTATTTTCCAATACATAGTCAAAAGATAGGAAAAGATATTTCCTCAAAGGAAAAGGCATGAACCAGTAAAGACCCTAAAGATCACTAATAATAACAAAAATGCAAATCAAAACAACTCTGAGGTTTTACCTTATACCCCAAAATTGTCAACAGTGACAAAAGATAGGAATAATCAATGTTGCAGTGGTTGCAAAAAGACAAGTAAACTAACACAGTGATGATAGCCCTGTAAATTGGTCCAACCCATTATCATGGGAGTAATTTGGGGATTGTACAAGGAAAGTGACTAAAATATCCATACACTTCGAACCAGAGATTTCACTGAAGGGTATACACCTTAAGAAGATAATAAAAACAAATGCCTCATATATACAAAAATAATTCTAGCAACACTTTTTTTTTCAAATTATAAACTGGAGAAAAAGATTAAGTTTACTTTACATCAGTACAAACATCTTTCCAAGTTTTCCTATGCTCATCATGTCTTACAGTACTATAACATTCCATTACATCCTACCTTTTATCACAATTAATTTAGCCATTCACCAATGAATGGCCATTATCTTTTGCTTCTAGGTTGTGACTACAAAAATACCCAAACTGACAGATGACTAAATAGAGATCTGAAATGGTCCAATCTCAGAGAAGGAAATTGAACTAATTATAAAAACTACCAAAGGAAGAAAGCCCAGGCCTTAATGGTTTTACAGGAAATTTCTGTCAAACTTTAAAAGAACGATTAATGTGCATATAACAGAATGTATTTTCAAAAACTGAAAAAGAACTCTATCAAATACATTGTATTGGACCAGCATAGTCCTAATACCTAAACCAGAGAAAGAAAATGCAAAGAAGAACTATAAGTCAATATCATTAATGAATATCAATTGAATTTTAAATAAAATTCTGTCAAGCAGACCACAGTAATTCGTCCAAAAAACCAGTCATTATAACTAAATTGGATTTTTACCAGGATTACAAAAGAAAACAACATTCAAAACTAAAGTATCTAAAATTACATGATTTTTAATCAAATAGGTCGATCTTTCTTTTCCTATATTCATTCTTTTCTAGATGGTTCTATTTCTTTGCCTTCTTTAGTTTATGTTGTTTAGAGTGTTGTTGACAAGTCAAATTATCTGTTTGTACATTTTTTGAAGGAATAATCAGAAAGCCAGTCTTTTAACTATATAGCCATTTTTTTCCTTTGAGGATTAAACTCAGGTGTCCCAAGTATATCATTTTGAGTTGCATTATAAAGTCTTCTACTTTTTCTATTATTTTCTATTATTTATTTTTTAAAAATTGCAAACATTTACAGATTACTCCCACCTTATGAAAGGCCTCATATAAAAAGTAAAATAGTTAAATAAGTCTAACAATACAGTGACATCTAAAAGTGCATGAAATAGTTAATATTTACAGGCATTTATTTCATTAGTCATTAGTTCAATTTCCTTTTTCTTAAAATATTTATTTAAATGTTTGCAATCTTTTTCAAGTTATACTTATCCTTTCTAATTTTTGTATCCTCTCTTTTAACTCATTTGCTTGTACTACAGATTTTCATTGAATTTTCTTCAGCTTGAAATCTTGGGTGGTTTTAGCCTTTTCCCCCCCCCCTTCACTGACTTTCTGATTCCTCCCTTTTTCAGTGAATATACACCCTCAGCTACATGCCTCAGTCTCATAGGAGCATTAACTTTTTAGTAGCCTTGGTACCTAACCAAGGAGTTTCTTTGGTAACAGGGTTGGGCTACACAGATTTCAGTTTCCTTTTCTTAGGGTTTATTGCAACTATGCATGCTGGCCTCATGCTCAACTCCACCTTTTTTCTTTCTATAATTGGGTATCTGCCTTTTTTCATAGCATTTAGGAGAGAGTGCATTCTCAGCAGAAATTTTTCAGCCTTCAGGTTCACTATCCTAGGCGTTGCACCAGACAGTGGAAAACATTTTCTCCACATCTGAGTCTTCTCCCAGAGCCCTCCCATTCCCAAACACGTTTGGGCAAAATCAACGTTTGCTGATTCTTACAGCAAAATGGTAGCCCTGACAGTCTGTACAGCAGGAGTGGAATCTCTTCCAGGTCTTTCAACACTTGCAATTGGTATAGGAATCTGATGGAGTCTGCAGGAGAAGGGGAATCTGTGTGTGGATCCCAGATCAGAAGCTCAAGGGTCAGTGTGTGTGAGCATAAATTTTGATGGAAGGGTCTTGAGTGAATGTCTTTTTTTTTTTAAATGAGGCAATAGGGTTAAGTGACTTGCCCAGGGTCACACAGCAGTGAGTGTTATGTGTCTGAGGCCAAATTTAAACTCAGGTCCCCCTGGCTCTAAGGCCAGAGCTCTGTCCATTGCACCACCCAGCTGCCCCACTGAGGGAAAGTCTTAAGGACTAAACTCCAATGCAAAGTCATAAAGTTCTTAGCCTTGTTTGGCTTCTTTTTTTTTTCCTGAAGATTCAGCAAGAACTGCTCTACACATAAATCACCCCCTCCCTTTTTTGAGTTAATGGAGTATGGAGAACATGTGTGTTTAGCTTTGTTTGTTTGTTTTTGGTTCCTGTTATGTGACCTTGTACCTCTTTATCCCCTTTCTGAATTCACCTATTTCTGTCAAGGAACTACCATCCTTCCAGTCACTAGGTTCAAAAAGTCATTGTTATTCTCAACTTCTCATTCTCCCTCACTCCACTATGCAGTTACCAAATCTTGTCATTTTTAACTTCTCACATTCCTGCAATTTTCACTATTCACAGGACATCCATCTAGACTATTGCAGTAATGTCATTACTGTGCTTTCTGCATTGTGTCCCTCCTTTCTCCAATCAATCCATCATACAGCTACTAAAGTGATTTTCCTAAAGCAGAGATCTAACAATGTTGTCCCAGTTTGATAAACTCCATTTGCTTCCTATTTCCTTTTAAGTTAAATATAAACTATTCTATTTGGCTAGTAATGTCCTTCCCAACTTGGTCCAGCTTATCTTCCCAACTCTGCTATACATTATTCTTCTTCCCATGATCTGTGCTTAAGCCAAACTGATCTTTCTTGTTGTCCACCACACTCCATGCTCCATGTCTGTGTATCTGCACACTTCATGTCTGTAATGTATTCCCTCTCCATTTCCACCACCCTAGAATCTCTTACATGATTTAAAATACCCCTAAAACCACTGTCCATATGATGCTTTTACTGATACTCTCTGAGGCTAGTGATAATCCCCAAATTATCTTGAATTTATTTTGCATGCACTCACATATTTACTTATTATTTTCAATTCTTCACCACTAAAATGTAAGCTTCCTGAACACAGGGACTATTTCGTTTTATGTTTCTATCTCCAGCACTGCACACTGTGTGGCCCATAGCAGTCACTTAAAAATGGTTGTTGATCAATTGGCTCAGTGTGGCAAAAAAGTTTAGAGAGATTGCCTCAGAATAGGAAGACCTGGAAGTCCTGAGTTAAAGTCCTGACTCTGATGCATACAGGCTTCCATGGGTAAGACATTTAACCACATAATGCCCCTGGCCAACTTTCAAAAGTTATAAGCTGAAGAGCTGTATTGGTAGAGGAAATTCCTCCTCTCAGGGATTTCCCATCCAAATAAAATCAAAGGTCCTACTAAATTAACAATAATGATGATGATGATGCTATCACATTTGAAAAGCAGTTTTCAAAGCTCCTCCCTGTGAGTTTGGTACCATAAGCATTAACTCAATTTCATAGGTAAGAAAATTAAGATCAGCTTGGTTTTTAGTAACATGTCAAAGGTCATCAAGTTATTGAATGTAATAGAAGTGATACATGAAGTCTCATACTTCTAACTGCAGAACCAATACTCTTTCCACTAAGCCTATATGTATATCTTCTCAGGAAGCTACCCTGCATAAAGCTACAAGTATGGCATTAATGATATGGCACATACTGACATCCCTCTGCTGAAGAATTTTCAGTCGCTGCCTATTTCCTCTGAGAGAAAAAAAATTAAAAATCATTTGTTTGGTATTTAAGGCCCTTCAGAGTCAGGATCAAGACTACTTTCCAGATTTATTTCACCTTATTCTTCTTCACAAACTGTCCATCTCTGCAAGCTTGGCTTAGTGGCTGTTTTTTGTATACAACATTTAATGTCCTGGTTTCTCTGTTTTTGCACTGTGTATGTCCCTTTCCTGGAGTGTCATCCTTAGGTTCCATATCCTACAGAAGGAATTTCTTGAAATCACATACTCCAATTATTAATGTTGTGCTACTGGTCCTCCCCCCTCCAAAATTATTTTGTAAAACTTTGTAAATTCTTATTTATGTACATTCTTATTTGTGAATACTCTTATTTGTGAGGCAGTTAGGTGGCACATTAGATGGAGGACTAATCTGGAGTCAGGAAGACCTGAGTTCAAACATCACCTCAGACAGCTGAGTCTAGCTGTGTGACTAGGCAAGTCACTTCACATCTATTTGCCTCAGTTTCCTCAACTGTAAAATGAGGATAATAACCTTATAGTGTTGTTATGAGGATAAAATGAGATCATGTTTATAAAACATCTGGCACATAGTACACACTATATAAATGCTTATTCCCTTCCTTCCATATACTGATTTGCATATAATAGATGTTTAATAAATATTTGCAGAAGCTAATTGAACAGCACAAAATCATAGATTTAAAGGTAGGAGAAACTGTAAAAGTAATCTAACCTAACTCATTAATTCCACATATGAGAAAAATGAATCCCAGAGAAACAAAGCAATTCATCTAAAGTCACCCTTGAAGAGAATGTTATTTTTGGATCCATGTTCTCTTGTTTAAAGTCCTTGGCACTTGTTACTACATGATTTCATGTATATTGCCTGTAATAGGGAGGGAACAATGCAAACCTACTATGTACCATTTGGAACGAAGGTTTTGGGAGGGAGAGAGAGGTAATTATTCAGACATTACAATTTGTTATAAAAATTAAATGATACAAAAGCTCAGGATTTTGTCAGTTCCTACTCTTGTCTCTTTAAGTGGCATTATTTCAATTCCACTCTCATTTAAAATCATAGAAGTTGAAGAAATAAAAAAAAAATCCACTGGTACCTATCCCTTTCAAACTCCTTTGGATTGTGCTGTCATCATCAAAGCCAGTAGATCAGACACAGATACTCTACATAAATTCCTTTTAGTAGTTCTTGTTGCTGACCTCCTTGAGTAAGTTAATTACAGGGTCAGAATGTCTATGGGGTTACTAAAGACAATGGCTTACCAGGCATATTTATTATCCACATATCATCTGCTATAAATACACCTTACCACAATCATCATCAGGCTACCTCAGTAGCCTGCAATTTATGAAGGTTATGGGAAATAGTGTGAAGGGTGAAACGCTTTATTAGGGGTGGCTTTCTTCTCTGACCTAGTCCCATGTTCCAACTTGAATATAAATTCATGTATGTGTACTCTTAAGCAATTAGTATTACATCTTACAGACAGTCCCTCAGTTTGTCATGCAAACATTATTGTTAGTATAAAAATATTTTTTTAAATTTTGGAAATTTATTCTTCATTGAGACCATCCACATTTATATATATATATATATATATATATATATATATATATATATATACATATATACATATACATATATGTGTATATATATACACATATATGTATATGTATATATATGTATATATATATATATATATACACACACACACACATATGTGTGTATTCCATATATATACATGGAATAGCTAGGAATAAAGGAGAAATATAACCAAATCCAGCATCCCTTTGTCTCTATTTTAGGAAAAGCTTATGCAAAGCTTTCATCGTTTTCCTTCCAAAAACAAAACAAAACAGAAGAATTATATAAACTATTCACCTTTTTAAAAGGAGACTTTTTCAACCCAATTCATCCAAAAGCAACAATACTCCTCTCCTTGCATCTCTTTTTAATTGTAATCACTGACCAATAACTACTGATCAGAATTTTAGTATGGAAGGTTAACAACACAATACAAACCTCTGTAGAAGTAGAAATGAATGGAAGAAGAAAAATGTCTTTGCTTTAAGAAAATGTTGTCTTGGAATAACCACAAAACAAAAAATATTTTTTCCTCTGTTTATAGATCATAAAGAAGTGTTATTTATAATGAACTGAAAATCAAATGAAAAATACCAATCAAAAAGGGTACCACCTTTCCAAAGGATCTATTTTCTAAATTCATGAATTGATAATTCTAACATCTTGAAGCTGGTTGGATAAAGAATAACATTTTTTTTGTTTGTTTTGTAGAGTGTTACCCGGAATAGCCATAGAAGGTGGCTATGTGGGATGTTAATATTCATTAGGGGGCAAAACCCAAATTATAGTATCCCAAACAATTTGCTTGGAGAGAGATCCAGGACACTTTTTTTTTTCTTGACCCGCCTTCTAAAGGCTGTTCCAATTGCCTAGTCTGCACAAGGAAGAGGGATAATCAAAGGAGAAAAGAAAAGGGGGGGAAATCAGGAAAGAGGAAATGAATGAAAATTGTTTTATTTAACTCCACCTGAAGCTAAGACGCAGCTTTCTTCTGCTGATGATTCCATTACTTTTTTTTTTAATTCCCTCCCAAATTCATCGTTAAGATACTCTAGCGTTTGTTTTGGAAACTACAAACTGAGTTTGGAGGCAGAAAAAAAAAACCAGGAGGCTACTAGCCTTTTGCAGCATCTATTTAGAGTTATTCCATCAAATATTTCGGCAAGCAAGCTGAACTGGTGGCAAAAAACAACGGAAATAACTCCCCCACCCACCAAGCATAATCTAGACATTTGATGCATTTACCATACTCTCTCCTCCTCTTCCTCCCACTTCCTTCCCCACCCCAGACCCGTTACTAGGGTAACTTGAAAAAGAATAAGAAATATAAATTAAAAAAAAAAGTTCCGAGCCCATAGCTATGATCCCATTGCCATGCAGTGAGCAATGCAAGATGTCCAAGGCTGGGGAGCCCAAGCTGTGATCAGAACAAACCTGTTATCTAGCCAGGACAAATAAGATGTTAATTGCAGTCTCACTGAAAAAACTGCTATTGTTCCAGTCAGGGACAGGCAGCAGTTTGGAAGCTACTCTCCTCAGAGTACTGTATCAATTAATCCGTATCGTAGGGCTCAATTGACAGCTCTCGGGGCTGCGACAGGTTTTTTTTCTAAGAGAGGGAGAAGATCAAGTGCTCGATTTACTTCTTCCCCCTACCTTCCTCTTTTTTCTCCTCCCATTACCCGCACCCCTATCCCCCTTTCCCGCCCCCTTCTTTCAATCCCAATCTCAGAGTTTCTCTTACAGTCGGTCGCAACCAGTCCCTCTCGGTGGGAACTGAGGCTGGAAAAACCTCCCAGACGCAGAAACTAACGTTTGCAGGACGGACGTGCTCAGTTTTGAGTAGCCGTGACGTGCAGGCCTGTTGGAGCACACTGGAGTCCCTCTGGCTGTCTCCCTCTCTCTCCTTTCCCGCCTCCCAGTTCTCTACCGCCTCCACTTAGCGCCCCACTCCCGCCTCCCTATTCCATCTCTCCATCTCTCTCTCTCTCTCTCTCTCTCTCTCTCTCTCTCTCTCTCTCTCTCTCTCTCTCACACACACACACACACACACACACACACACACACCACACAAGCACACTGGCACACACTCACAAACACCACAGACAGCACTAAAGAAGGAGAGAGCAGCGCCTGCGGAAGCGCACAGCGAGCTTGGGGAGAGCAACCAAGCGCACCCATGCTAGAGAGGAGAGCGCAGCGCACTCTAACGCGCGCGCGCACCCTGAGACACTGGAGGAAAGCGGGATTCCACGTGCGCGTGCGCGGGCACACACATACACGCGCGCACACACGCACGCACACACACACACTCATACACACACAAGAGAGGGAGAGGAGAGCTCGAGCGCGCGCGCACACACAGACAGAGCTTTACTATCTCTCTCCCTCTCCCTCTCTCGACTCCCTCCTCACTCGGCATTCAAACAGCTTTCCAACATCATCAGCCAAGGATTTTTTTTTCCTAATCGCTGTCCCTCCATCAGTACCTGAGGGGGGAGGAGGAAAAGGAGGAGGGAGAAAAGAGGAACAAGAATAAGCCTGTTAATCTTATACCAATAAAACCACACCAACCCAACAAACCCGCCTAAGCAGCAGCTCCAGCGCTTAGAGTTCTCGCCTCTGCGTTTCCTTGGCATTTTGGCTACTCGGGCTGTTGGGTTAGATTTGGTCAAACAAATCGTTGCTCTTAAGCCAGTTCCAATTTTTTTTTTCCCCTTGCAGTTCTCGACTTGGGCTTTCCCACCCCCTCCGTTCTCCGTTTGGGAGGTTGGATTGAGTTGGACACGGCGCCAACCTCTGGGCTCGCTGGGGGTGTCCTCTGTTTCCCTCTCCTTTTTTTTTTTGCCCCTTTCCTTCTTGTGAATGTGCTTTTCTTTCTTTCTTTTCTTTTTTCTTTTCTTTTCCTTTTTTTTTTTAATCTTGGTTTTGGAGCCTAAGTCGGGGAAAATGGGCAACGGTGATTCGGCCAGAAGGGGAGTCTCTCCATCTCTGTTGTTGGGACGTGTGCCTGTGCTAGGCTCTTAGAGAAATAGCCTCCCTCAGCTTTCGGAGTGGAAGGTAAGGGGTCTGGGGTATTCATTCTCCATGCCCATTACCAGGGATTATTGCTACAGACTTTAGAGCCTGGGATATTGGGAGGGAGCGACAGGAGATGCTTTTACTGGCGGGTTGAGAGGCTGGGGGTGAGGGGAAAACAAACAAAAACAGCCCCCCTCACCTAATATCCTCCCCCTCCCCCCAAAAATATTTCTCTGCATTTACTCATACGCCGCAGTTGAAAAGTTAGAGAAGTGTGTTTTGCGAAAGATCTGCTTCATTGGGAGTCATTTCCAGAGAGACAGAAAATCTGACGTTTGTGTGTGATTGGGGTAATTTTATGAAGGGGGGGAATTTTAGGTTAATAGGAAGTTAAGATGAGGGAAGTCAGTGGGTCTTATAGTGGGGAAAAAATGAGTGGAGTGATGGCGCCGTCTATGTTCAACAAAACTACAGTGTCACCTAGAAAATCAGTTTTACATAGCTCAACTAAATGCCCATTTGCTTTTCAGCAGGAGATCACTAACTAAATAAATAAATGACCTAATCTTAAGATTCTCTGACCAGCCCCCCCCCCACACACTTTCCTTCGTTATTTCTCAAAGAGGAGAAGCAGGTGTTTTAATTGACCCTGCAGTCCTTCCTAGAGGCCATCTCAGTTATTCTTTTACTGGCATTAAGGACAAAATGAGATTTTGTGTACTGAGGCTTTTAAAAATCAAGAACAGTCTTTTCAGGGAGCTCGCCTGAGCAAACGCTGAAGTGAAATCAGGGCTGTTTTGCCAGGTTTTCTAATTCAAGATGAGCAAAGCACTGCAGACATGGACTCCGGCGTATTATGTGGAAGAAAAAGTCGGGAGGTTTCATTTGGAAGAGAAAGAAGACCTCTTTTTGAGTTGCAGATTATAAAATGAATCGTTTTTCATGGTTGGAATTCCTAATTTAGACACTTATTGTCACATTGGCTTTCAACGCCTACACTCTATCCTGTAGAACACTGCGCAGACCTGCATTGCCTGCAAAGTGCTACATGGAGAGAAGGAGATTATTCTCAGAATTTCCATTAACTTTCTTCCTTTTTTAATCGTCTAGATGTTCTATAACTTCACTTCATCAAGAAAAAAAATTGTATTATTCACTGGGCTATATGTTTGGGAGGAAACAGAGGAGCCAGTGTTTTTGACAGCTCTGGCAGTTCTGGTGTTATCTTAAACTGCAACTATAAAGAGGTTTAGAGTTGGTTCTGCATTACCCATGTCAAGACTAAGAGTTTAAATTATAATCTGAAAAGCTCAGAGATCTCTTCAGGGACTTCAATCTGTCGTGTGTGTGTGTGTGTGTGTGTGTGTGTGTGTGTGTGTGTGTGTGTGTGTGTGTGTACGCGCGCGCGCGCGCGCGCGCCTTGGTGTGTTATGCAATGGGAAGGAAGAAGCTTTTTTTTTCTTTCGGTTGGGAGAGAAGAACCTAGGTAAAGCCAAGATTCAAAACTCTAACTGCCTCTGTGTCTGTCTGTTTCTGTTTACAGAACAGCGGAAAAGGCTGCAGTCTAAAGACTTTTAAAATTAACTTGGCATCACTTTTCTCAGCCCAGACACTAACTGGAAAACGAAGTGTCAGTCATTTTTTAAAGAAAAAAAGCAAAAACTTCTTAAAGGTTAAAGCTGAAAACATTCAAGTTATTTTTGGATAACAACATACAGAGGTAAATATAACCAAGGTTGCTATATCATGAAAAGTCAAGGTAAAACAACAACAAAACAGGAGGGGTTTGGGGCCATTACTGGGAAGGAATCCATTCAATACCTGCAATGTGCTAAGATAGAAAAATCTAAAATGTCTTTCATCTGTCATGCACAAATGTTCAAATTGTAGTAAAGTCTAGATAAAAGTACTAATTTTAAAAAGCAATTAAAATCCTGAATCCAGTTCATTGCTGTGGTTCTGGGATTTTTCATTGACATTGCCTTTAGATATAGAAACTAATACAGTGATCTACTTTATGTATCTCAAGAGGGAATGTCACATTGAAATGAATGTCTTTAAATTCTGGTTTTCAGGGGCATGTCAAATAATTTCCCTCTATGTATCTACCTATTTATGCCTTTCCCAGATAATATTTACAAAATTTTAAGAATATAGATTGCTACTTATTTTGTCTCACAGGAATTTATCATTACAGAGACCTTTGTATACCAGGTGGTCCTGCAAAGGCATGTAGACATATGGGAGATAATGTTCCATCTGCAACAAATAATAATTTGTGCATTTTAAAATTGTGGCTGTAACTCATCACAATAACTTTGAACATTTAATATTAAGGAGATAATTTAATAACATCTGTTCCTAAATTTTTAGATTAGATTATGTGAGATGATATATTTCCATGCACAGTTTGGGGTGGGGGGTGAAGCATGTTAACTGATTTTTTAAATGTCTTAAAATTGCCCTGTAGTGACACTTTGTGAAATCTATAGGATTTATTTTAATTTTGTAGTTTTATAATTTACTGACAGGGATAGCTGCTCGATGAGTAAGGACATTCCTATTAACGATCTATTATATCTTATTTTTAATTCGAATTTAGGGAATTGGACCATTGTGAATGGCCACGTGGTGGCGCTGTTCACACAGCATCGAACAATTTCCTTGCGTTATAAAATAAAAATTACCTGCCCTTCTTTTTGTAAAGGGTTTTAACTGAAATCTTGAAAACAGCTGGCCGCAATATTGGAAGAAGTGTCTTTTTCAATGCGTGCAGAATTACCTTTGCATTATAATTTCATCCCCATTTTTACAGGCCAAATGACATAGGATGAAGGCTGTTCGTAATCTGCTGATTTATATATTTTCCACCTATTTCCTGGTTATGTTTGGATTTAATGCTGCCCAAGACTTCTGGTGTTCCACGTTGGTGAAGGGAGTCATTTATGGATCGTATTCTGTAAGTGAAATGTTTCCAAAAAACTTTACAAACTGCACTTGGACGCTGGAAAACCCAGATCCAACCAAATATAGTATTTACCTGAAATTTTCCAAAAAGGACTTCAGCTGCTCTAACTTTTCTCTCTTGGCTTATCAGTTTGACCATTTTTCCCATGAAAAAATAAAGGATCTTTTAAAAAATAACCATTCTATAATGCAACTCTGCGATTCCAAGAATGCTTTTGTATTTCTACAGTATGATAAAAATTTTATTC
Source organism: Phascolarctos cinereus (assembly GCF_003287225.1). Lineage (NCBI taxonomy): Eukaryota > Metazoa > Chordata > Mammalia > Diprotodontia > Phascolarctidae > Phascolarctos > Phascolarctos cinereus. Next base: position 200,794,847 of record NW_027555958.1, on the reverse strand, counting down.
AAATACGTCGGGTATATCCAATCGAATTTCCAGGATTACAGAAAAAAGTGGATGAAGACGAAAAATCTTTTTTTGAGTTTTTGGTATTGAACAAGGTGAGCCCAAGCCAGTTTGGTTGCCATGTATTATGCACTTGGCTGGAGAGCTGCTTAAAATCCGAAAACGGGAGAACGGAGTCCTGTGGGATCATGTACACAAAATGCACCTGTCCTCAGCATTTAGGGGAATGGGGAATAGATGACCAGTCCCTGATGTTGTTAAATAATGTGGTGCTTCCCCTCAATGAGCAGACGGAGGGCTGCCTAACCCAGGAGCTGCAAACTACCCAGGTCTGCAATCTTACCAGGGAAGCGAAGCGCCCACCAAAAGAAGGTAAGTACAGAGGAAACAGGGTTTGAGGGTTCAGGGTCATGGAGTGAGAAGGAAGATGCTTAGAAAACTTATAAAAGATTTTCATACCTAGTCTAGGTCATCTTACTCCATCTTGTATTTCTGCTGTATTTGGTTGGATTCAATGATTTGAGTCTAGCACCAAGAAAAAGATCTTTATTGATTTGAGATCTGGGAATCATGGAGGTGGGAGTGTGAGCAAATTTGATTAGAATGAAACATACCCACAGAGACTTTTGAAGGCACTTGGGACTGAAATGAGTGAGAGATGCCTTAAGCTTGACAAGCTCTTTCAGATGTATTTGTTCTTGCCTGTGCACATACAGGAGAGCAGATACCAGTACTAAGCCCTTCCTTGAGTTTGCAGTTTGGCCACGAGAGAGTCACAGGTTGGAAGCCAAATGGTAATCTTGGCTTGGGAACTGTCTAGGAGGTAGGTGGAGAGAGGAAGCAAGGAATGAAGGAAGATGCAGAATCCCTTGAAATATATCTGCAGTGAAAAAATCTGATCCTGTTCTTTTTGGTGTTCAGGTTCTCTTTCTCCCCAACCCCCCCCAAAAAAAAAACAGAAAAAGAAAAAAGTTACAAAGATAAGACAAAATAACTAAAAAGATACAAATTCAATAGTGAATTCTCTGTCAATCTTGAAAATCAAAGCAGGAGAAGCAATGGCACAGATCTATGATTTTATTTGAGATGCTTTGCATCATAAACCCCACATACTGTCTGGTCCTTAAGGAGAGATCCACTTGGGAACTCAACTGGAAGCACAAGCTCACTGTGTCGCAATGGCTGTGAAGTCACATGCTATTGGGAGCAGAGGGATGGGTGGGAGGGGAGAGACTCAACTAAACCATACTTGCAAATTAATTGTCCTACTTCCCCCAGTGGACTTTTAGTTAGAAGGGTTATTGTTATGGTGTGTGAACTAGCAGACTCTTATTAGGTCTACTGCAAAGGATTTCTGCCCTCGCTTCTGATCCCCTGTTGATCAGCACAAAGAAAGAGATGGGCTATTTGGAAAGGCAGAGTATAAGGGAAATGCAGGGGGAGGAGATAAAGTGCTGAAGTGAGTTACAGCATTCTTCCAATTCCTACCAGGGGCACTACATAGAGATTTTGAAGCTGTGGATTATGTTTAACAAATGATTTGGAGGGTGGGGGACAGGGGGTCTCAAGGACAGGAGAGAAGAAAATAGATTTCCCAATTGGGAAGTTACTGGATGCATTTCATCTCTGTGAGGGGAGTGATATTATATGTTTGTGCCTGCTCCCCCACCATGCAAGGGGAGAGAGTGTGTTGATTTTTTATTCAGGAAATGTTTTCTGATTGCCACAAAGATCCTTGTCTGTGGAAAGGGACAGCCAAGCTCCAGTCCCTCTTTCCTCCCCTCCCCCCAAACAGAAGTTGTCTTTGTGGCCAATATAAAATTGACACGTTGTTAAGAGAATTTCCTTTAAGGCCAGCCAAGGCTTTGTGAGAGGAAAAGCTGAACTTGCTTCAAGCTATTTGGGGGATGGGAATTGCTGAAGGGAGATGGAGCTGGTGAAGGAGATGTGCTTGGTAGCCATCCAGACTAATGGACAGTGTGGGGTGTGTGTGTGCAGGGAAGACTTTAAGAGTTCTACAGGTCGTTGTTTCACTAATAACTGTGAATGAAGAAAACAAAGTGATTTTAAATTACAGGAGTTCTTTTCTCTGGTAAAATTCCCAGAGAAGCAATAGCAACTGCAGGGATGGCATTTAACACCATTTAAAACTAATTAGTGTCCCTTAGAAAAGAAGCTACCACACACACTCACACACACACACACACACACACACACACACACACATACACACATACACACACACACACACACACACACGAAATGCATTGGTAGAATCTCTCTTCATAAGACAATTAGTCAATTAAAAGAAAAAAAGTGTCAGAGTTCCTAAATAAAAACCAGAAGTCCATATTTATCAATAGGTCCAAATTGCCATACTTTAATCCACTCCTAAAGATAATGAAAAGTCACAAGTCTATTTTCTTCATGCTAATCCTCTTGAAAGGCAGTTGACAAGAAAAGTTGCTCCATATACAGAAAGCATGATTTACAAAGAATATATTGGTCATGATCAAGAGGCATGAATCAAGGTAGTTCAGCATTAGAGGAAGTATACTAATTTGACTTAACTTTTTAAATAAATGAATAATTCAATTAGTCCATGGCTACGAGACTGATAATTTCTGTTCTTTCTGTATAATGAGCTGGAAAAAATGGGCAGGGAATGCTTCCATGAAAACAGCAGTGGTGGTGTTCCACAAGTAATATGATAAGAGAATTGAATAATTTAACTTAACTGTTTTGGGGCAGAAACTTATTTTGGATCAATGAACAACTACAGTATCCTCTAAATTTAGGCCTTAAGCCTTCTTTAACCTTTTTAGGTTATCTGAATCAGAGTAAACACTGAACAATAATGCACTTATAATAAACTTATGAGCTATTGTGTTTTGTAAGTGATTTGTTAAAAGGTTATGTGCTATGCTTTTCACACCAGTCTGAGAGGAGACTTCATTAGTTGCTACAGAAGAAACCTAAGGAGAGGGGAAAGTCAGATTGACTTAAAAAGTTAAATCATGTTCGAAATATATTTCTAATAGTTAACAACCAATAAAGAAATTTATAGAGGAATGAGTTAATTCTATTCCAACCAGAGGTGAATCCATATCTTCTTATTTTTGTTTTCTATTATCATTTATGGCTTAATTTTTACCAAATTATCTTCACAGAATAATAATGTAATTCATAATTTTTAGAAAATTGAAACCTCAAGCCATCAATCTTTTTATTTTACCTTGATATATTTTATCTTCTTCAGAATTACAAGTCAAGATAATGAATGATACATGGATTAAATAATCAGTTTTGTATAGCTTTCTACTTTTAGTAAACACTGATGGTCTTTATATCCAACTGAATAACTATTTCACATACAGTGCACAAAGCATACAATGACTAAGGGACATCTATGTTATCATGTCAAGGGTCAGTAACAACACATTGCAGAGGTAGATCTGTTTTAATGAAACATTCACATTTAGAAGGTGTAATTTTCTTTCTTTTCCTCTTTTTTGCAAATCTTATGCAAATTCAAAACCAAACCAACAATAGAATATGAATTTTGTTTTTTGGGTACCAAAGTCTTTTTTAAACCAAAGATATCAAGTATTCTCTTGAGGGAATATGATATCTGTTCTGAGACCAGATTTTTACTAGAATTATTTTTAAATGTCTTGACCTAATAACTGTTTGCATATCTGATTAGTAATGAAATGAAAACTCATTATTTGTTAAAATGAACCTGAGAATTAAAAAAAAACTTGTGTTATGAATTATTAAGAATCATTCTACAAAGGCATTGTTAAGGAACTGATGTGTTTATATAGTTTTCAAATTGTCTTTAACTCATAATTTAGAATTTCTGTCTGGCATGTATATTTTGGAACCCAGATTTTTTTTCTTTACATGAAATAATTTAAGCTGTGTGACTCAATGACATAAGGTCTTTTCTTCTTTGTAATGTTCTCCTCATGTTATTCAGGTATGTCTTATACTAAAATCATTTATAGAATTAGGGAATTTGGCTAAAAAGATGCACAAATGAAATTAGTTAATTTAGTATTCAAAACTGACATATGAAATGAAATACTGATACAGAAGTGCTTTCTCCATTTTTAATACTCATGCCTACATTATAGAGAACATTATCTTTTTAAAGATGAATAAGATCAATACAACAAAGCTTTCCCATGACACTTCATTATTACTACTTCAGAATTTTAATTTTGAAAGAGCAAATAAACTAGGTTGTACAGAAGAAAAATGTACTGGGAGAATGGAGGTCAAAATTAATAAGAGTATAAATTTAGAGAACTGGATTTTGAGTCAGAGGATCTTATTTGGAATCCAGCTTCTGCTACCTGCATGTGACCTTGGCAAATGACTTAACCTCTTTGGGCCTCAATTTCCTCATTTGTTCCTTTACAACTCTAAATTTCAGACTCCTAGGACCTAATACACCCCTGTCTGCTTTATAAAAAGCTCCCAGCATAAAGGGAAATTGAAATAGGTGTCTATTTGCATCCCATTCAATTCCAGAATAATTGGACATATTTCTCTTGCCATCCCTGAGATATATATGTGTGCATGTATATGTATATACATGTGTATGTGTTCATCTATATAAACACATGCAATGTATGTATATATGTGTATGTACACACACATATCTATGTATGTGTGTGTGTATATATATATATATATATATATATATATATATATATATATTTATACTCACACACATGCATGGCAGACTACATAAAGAGTGTAAGTAAGAGGCCTACACAGGTGTGTATATTGTTTGTTCTATGTGTTACCCTCCAGATATATCTATATCTATATATCTATATCTATGTATATAGGTATCGCTATATGGATAAACATATGCGTACACATAATGTGTGCATTCAACGTCTGTCAGGTTTCCTGTCCATTCCTACCTTTCTTTCTCCTTTTTCACCCAGCACAGCTTCCTTCTCTATACTGAAAAAAAGTATAGGATATAAGAGAGATAGATATGAATAAGTTCCATTCAAAGAAATCAAAAAAACATAGTCTGAAAAAGCCTCCTTTTGAGTTTTATTTTGGTCAGGGGTCTTTCGTTGACAACCTTTATACTTTTTTTGTTCAGATCATTTATTTTTACCTAATGTTCAATTGAATTTTTTTTTAGAGGGAATAGTGTGTTCCAGACCTGTAATTTCTTCCTTGTGGGAACTTCCATACTCCCACTTGCACACTCCCAGTGTGAAAAATACAGCCAGTGATGCAAATAGTTGCTCTTTCTCTAACTCATTGTTCTAAGGAATAGCCTGTGGCATTGAGAAATTAAATGACTTGCTCATTGACACAAAGTAAGTTAAGTCATCAAGCATTTATTAAGTGCCTACTGTGTGCTCGGCACTATCCTAAGTTCTGGGGATACAAAGAAAAGCAAAAAGAGTCCCTGTTTTCAATGAGGCCCCAACCAAATGGGAGAGACATCATACAACAATTATATGCAATCAAGATAAATAGAGGATAAATTGATGATAATCATAGAGGAAAGGCACTAGCATTAAGGGGAAATGGGAAAAGTTTCTTGCAGAAGGTGGAATTTTAGCCAAGATTTGGGAAAAAACAAACAAACAAACAAGCAAACAAGGGAAAGCCAGGAGGCAGAATTGAATCTGGAGAGAATTCTAAGAATGAAGGACAGCTAGTATGTGCCAGAGGGAGGTCGTAGATCCAGTTTCATTTCATTCAGAGGCTGGCTCACTAGCCTCTATGAAATACTTCATATCATCTAATTGCTATTTAGGGTTATAGATTATACAAAATACTTAGTATGATCCAAAATGCAGAAAGGAAACTACTGAGAAACATTTTGTAACTTTATATAAAACATTCATTTCAGTTTTTTAATGATATCATAGTCTTTGAAACAGGCCATTTAGACACCTGTGGACACAACCATTTACAAATCAAAAGGAATACTGACCTAAGATGCTTCTGAGTGAAATGCTTAATTTAAACTTCCATTTATTTACATGACAACCCTGGGTAGGGATGGGGAGGTGATTATAGGTGATTGTTATAGGCTGGAAGAACTTTGAATACTACCCTGTAACAGTCTGAATTTCCTGAGGTCCACTCAGCCTGGGTATTCCTCATTAGATTTGAATGTCAGCCTATGAAGTAAACACACACACACACACACACACACACACACGTATAATGTATAAACACAAACACTATATATAGTGTATTATGTATCATATAGAGTATATATTATTGACTTGTTAGTTCCTTGAAGGTATCTTTGTATCCTTAACATAAAGCGCTAAACTATACACTTAACTGTGTTTATTGAATTGAGTATGACAAATTTGAGTCTTGAGAAAAAAAAAAGACATGACATAAAAAAAATTAAAATCTTGCTCCACAGCTTTCAGACAGCATGGAACAGGTACATAGAATCTCTTATAGGGAGAACAGGAAAAGGATGTATGGTTCAGTCTTTCTATTATCTACTCTTAAGATGAAAGGATCATAGGATTTAGAAGTGTAGGGACCTTGAACATGAACTATGAATTTACAATGATGGAAGGGGAGGAAGAAAGGAGAGGATAAAAGGTAATTTTTTTCTCCTTTTTGCTAGTTAAAATGTTATATATTTCAGACCTTAGACTGTCTTCATAGAGGGCATGAAAAAAACCCAAACATTGATTATATGGTGATAGGTTATTTTAAAGATAGTTAAACTGGCATCACCATTTTACTCTTTTATTCTTAATTTTACTATGTGTCCATATCTGAAAAGCTTTTGATAATAATTAAAGTTAATGTGGTTCTGACCAGTTTTCTTATCGAAGTAATCCTAGGATTTTTAACTTAGCATACCATTTGAAATTCAACCTGAAACATATATCTATTTGTTATAATTAGATATAAAAATAATTTCATTATTAATCAATATTTTTGGAGATAGCAACTTCTATACAAATAATTTGAGCTTCTGTGAACTACATTTAATCTTTTTTAAAGATGAAGTTTGCAAACATTTACCAATATAAGTGTTCCAAAGTGGACAAAACTTGTGCACACATAGAGTATAATTCCTTTATGAAGATAAGTATAACAATAAGTAGTTCAGGGAGAAAGATAAATTGGAATTCTGGAACATGGTAATTTTCCCTTGTCTTGATAGGCTAGACTGATACTAAGTCCACTTGCAACTGTTTTTTAATTATATACCAGCTACAGGAAAATCATGATCATTTCAAAATAATTCCATTTTATTTTTTTAAATTAAGGTCAATTTTGTGATAATTCATTCTATAAACTCTGTTCATTATAGAAGAATCTAAATTAAAAATTCATGCTTTTAAAATATGAAATTTAAATGGCATTGTTTATTTTTAAATGTTATTTATTTAATTAAGCAATAATTGAAGAAATCCACTAATAAATATTTGCATTGTTAACTATATATGTATATTCATATATACATACATATATTTGTATATATAATATGTGAGTGTAGCCCATTAAGGTTATGATACTCTTTGTGCTTAGATTAGTGATTCTTAAGCTTTTTTGGTCTGTCACGTATCCCTTTTGCTGTCTGGTGAAGCCAGTAGCCCCTTCTTCAGAATAATGTTTGTGAATATATAAAATAAAACACATTGGACTACAAAGGGAACAAATTATATTGAAATAAAGTTAAACATTTTTAAAATTCATGTATATATGTATATTCTAATATGTATATATGTATGTGTGTATGTGTGTGTATGAAGAATTGTAAACCAAGTTCAAAATAGGTTTGAGATATGTTTGAAAAAGTGGTAATAACGGTTAAGTGTTCATAGTTTACAAACTAATAATTTTCTTAAAAGAGTAGGAAAATTATCTTGCATCATGTTGAGTTGTTCTTTTTAGATGTCACGTATTAATATACAATTCACCTAAACAAGAAAATAGCAAATAAATCAGCAATGCCAGTAGTTTTCCTTTGGGCAACACTGAAAATGCCTTAGCAGTAGCCACGAAAATTAACACTTGACATTGTATATGAGCAATGAACATAATGAATATTTTTTAAAAACTTTGACAAATTCAATATTATATGCAATAAACATTTATTCAGTGTTTGCTATGTGTAAGGCACAGTATTATAGGGGATAAAAAAAGGGGAAAAAAGACTTCAAGAATGCATTCCAATGAGGGGGATGTGACATTTACATAGATGAGTATAATAAAAGGTTAAGAGTAAAAGTGGACAAAAAGGGATCCAAGGAAAATATTCCAGAAATATTTGAGGAAAGAGAAAACACTATGACCTTAGAGTATCAGGAAGGGGCCCCTAAAGGAAGCAATACTTGCTGAGCCTTGAAGGTATGATAAGGATTCTGAGAGGTGTAGATGAGGAAGAAGTTTATTAGAGGGTTGAAAGATGCCCTGTGGTACAGCATAGCCAAGAAAGAGCATCTCAGATTCCTAGAAGAGCAGGTGGTTCCATCTGGCTGGAAGATAAAGTATGGGAAGTGATGTAATAAATAGTTAAGGCTCGATAGATAGGTTAAACAAGATTATGGATAACCTTTCATGCCAGACAGTGGAGCTGGTACTTCAACTTGTACAAATATACTGTCTCTATCCTGTAGAAGATATTCTTAAATACATTAGTGCTTGGCATATGAGCATGAACTTTTGTATTGGAATAGAAAGAGGACACTGATTTGGAAAGGACAAAGTGCCTTTAGCAAATAAGTGTGCAGCTAATGTTAATTTATAAATCAAATTGGATTTTTGCAGGCTTAGTGATTTTAAAATGTTTGCAAAGCTTCTTTAATGTTTTTGTATATTTTTTCCTGACACTGAATACTTCCAAATTTAATTTTCTGTGTTTTAAAAAATTTGTGAGACCCTACTAGATATAGTGCAGCATGTTAGGGAGGATAGGTGGTACAGTATTTAGAGTGCATGGTCTCTAGTCATGATAGGAGTTCAAATTCAGCTTCAAACACTTACCAGCTGTGTGACCCTGGGCAAGTCACTTATCCTCTGTTTGCTTCAGTTTTCTGACCTGGAAAATGAGGATAATAATAGCACCTAGCTCCCATGCTTATTATAAGAATTAAATGAGATAATAATTGTAAAGCACTTAGTACAGTGCCTGGCACATAATAAGTACTATGTAAATGTTAGCTCTTATTATAAAGTATGCAAAGACACAATCCCTGATCTAAAGGAGCTTGCCAACAAATGAGAGAAATAAGAGAAATGTTCAGATAAATATATGATAAATTATAATATAACTATGAAGGATAGGTCCAAAGTGGCATAAATAATTCAAGGAGAGAGAGCTGTTTTATAAATAGAAAGTCAGGAAAATCTTTGTGGAAAAGGTGTAACTTGATCAGGGCCTTGAAAATATTGGAAGATTTCATTAACCAAGGCTATGAAACCATTTCACATTCAGGAGTGTTATTCATTTCATGATCAAAGATGAAGAAACAGGAAAGGACAAGTTGAGATTAGGGAGCAGAAAGAATCAAGAACTATATATTACACAATCCTGGAATGGCAGGTTTAAGACATATGATAGAAGACTTTAATGTCCTACTAAGAAGTTATTATTTTATGTAGAAAAACAGGGGGAGCCACTGAAGCTTTCTGAGCAGAAGAGTAATGCCAGACCTTTACTCTAGGAAGATTATTTGGGCAACAGTCTAAAAGTTGGATAATAGATAAGAAATGCTAATGCCTTCCTTGGAGATCACCTCCAATTTGTCTTATATCTTTCATGTTTGTACACAATTGTTTGCATGTTGTCTTCCCCGTTAGAATGTGATTTCTTGAGAGCACAAACTACTTGTGCATTTTTTTGGTATACTAGTGGTTAGCACAATGCCTGGTACACAGTAGGTACTTAATAAATGCTTGTTAACTGACTAGAAAGAATAGAAGTAAGGAGATAGGTTAGAAATCATTGCAATAGTATATACAGAGGCAAATGAGAACCTCATCTAGGATGGGGACAGTGAATATAGAACAAGCATAAGAGATGAGAGATTTTGTGGATATAGAATCTTTTCCTTTTGCTGAGAATAGGGGTGGGGAGAGAGGCAGAAAGAGACACATAAAAAGACAGTGGAAATGATGTAAGAGAGACAGTGTATGAGAAAGACAAAAAGTGTGAGAATGAGACTGACAGAGAACCCATGGGAATATGAAATTTGTAAGATATTTCCTTAATTGAATGAATAAAAATCTTAAAGATACAGAACAAAAGGAAGTATGCAGTTGGCACAAATGGTATTTGGTGAAAATCAACAGCTTAAAAAATAGTCCTGGTGAATGCTCTTGGGTTCATTTTTAAAACATGTTGGAAGCAACTGAGTATTATGGAAAGAGAGCTGGAATCTGAAAGCCTGATTAAATCCTGGCTCTAGTACTTAATAATTGTGTAATCTTGGGTGAGTTCTTTAAATTTTCTGAACCCTATCTTCTTCATTTGTAAAATGGAAATAATTTGAACAACCTACATAGGAAAGACAGTACTTTATAAATCTTAAAGTGTTATAGGAAATCATAGATTTAGAGCTTGATGACCTTAGAGGTCATTTAGTTCGGTTCTCTCATTTTAAAAATCAGGGAACTGAGGATGTTCAAGGAGTCTCTGATCCAGTGTCAGACAGGATAAGGAGCAGATCCAAGATCCAAGCCCATGCCTTCTGACTCCAAATTCAGTTTTCATTCTGCTGAACTACTCTCTGCATATAAGTTAATATAGTTAATACTTGACAAAACTCACAATGAACTAACTTTCCTATGTATTTTAGGCAGAATAGTATTTTATTGGAGCATTTTAAATTGTGGATATTTTATAATTTTTGCTAGTAATCCTTTATGAAGGATAATTTTTTAAAATGAATAATTGATATCATAACTTTCATAATTATAGTAGAGTATGAATATATCTTAGATATAAAATATTTTACTTATGGAAATGTCCACTTTTCTTTCCAATTGTTTCAAAGACACTTTCAGTATTCTGCGTTAACCTAAATCTTTATTGTCTTTTTGAATTAATTCATGATTTTCTAAATCTTTTTCATTATAACCTTCCAAGACTGAGGATTGTAGAAATTAATTATTAAGAATGCCTTCTATTGTCTTCATTGTCTTTTTGTTTGGTCAGACATGTTAAGGAATTTGTGGTATTTGACCTAAAGTCTCAAGATTCTGAACACGTATATTAATTTTTATTAGATAAAAATGGTAGCACTGAAAAAATACGTATTTATATAAGCATGACTAATCCATCAAAATAAATCAATTGGGAATGAAATGTTAAAATCCAATTTGGACATGATTACTTACAGGGTATAGGCAAATAAGTTTCCTGCCCCTTCTTTAACCTTTATTTCAGACTCCATAATAAAGTTTAAATTTTGAAATTTAATTTGAAAAATAACATTAATGGAATGCTTTCAAGTATAGATTATGTAAGATAATACAATTTTTCATACCATATAATGGAAAGATAACTAGATGGACAATGAGCAAAATGATCCAAGTTCTAGCCTTGCTTTTGATGATTAAAAAAAAAAATATGTGACTGGGCAAGTCACAACATTTTCATTCCTAGGTTCCTCATCTAAAAAATGGGCATGTCAATAACTATCTGGCTCTTCTCACAGGATGAAGAGCAAAGAGATTATTTAGGTCTCAGATTTTAGCTTAAGAAGGTATCAGAAAGATGACCTAGTACAATCTATAATGATTGAGAACACAAAGAGTACTAATTTTCATGTTGATACATCCATATAATATGTTATGGTTGATATGCATACTGTTCTTTTACAGATTGATAGACAAGATGCTTTGAAATGATCAGGAAATAGAACACCAAATTCTTTTAACAAAAACAAAAACATTGCCTCAAAACACATTTTTATTTATTTCAAAAGCACCAATTTAGTAACAAGTTGATAGTTTCATTTTTAAACTCAGGGAAATTTTGTTTGACGAATGGTATCAGTTTAATTCTTCTGCCAATTCAATAAAAAGAGAAAATATTATTCATTTGTTTTAATTCCTTTTAAGATATTCTGTCAAATTAAAAATGGAGTTTTTATAGTAATTATAAGGATAATGAGAATTTGACTTTCTATACTCTACATAAAATGAATGAGGAACTAGTAGCATATGAGTTGGAGGAACACATAGAGTTGGAAAATTTCTAAATAATGGAAAAAATCAGATAATCTTTTTTTTTAAACAACTAACAACAAAAGTGAATGATAAGCTATCAAAAATAACTGGCCCAAATATCAGTTTTGTCATCATTATCAAACACAAAATATTTATAGTATTTGCTGTAAATCAGTAGTATTCTTGATATAACATGAGAAGAAAGTAGGAAGCCCTCTTTGGATACTGTTCTATATCAGACAACATTTTTTCAGATCACACAGTTGACTGAGAGATGAATGAAATATTAAGCCCCATCGTGTTTATTATTTATTGATTGTAAGCAAGTATTTGACCCCCTATATGTTAAAAAAAAATCTATGAAACTCTGACAGATTTGACTGAAGAGATAACTTCCAAAATCAATCCAAATATTGATATAAAAGATGTTGTTAAATTGGGAGATACGTGCTCATAAAATATATCAGTTTTATGGAAAATGCCCTGTATAAAATCCAAAGAAAAAGGAGGATTCTATAATACTAAGAATGTATTCAATGAAATCCATTGCAGACTGAAGATTAGTGTAACCATCCATCCTTGGGGTCTGTAGCCTATAGCTAGTTGGCAGCCTACTGATTTAATTCATTAATATGAATATCTTGGATGGTGCTGAAAATGAACAACAAACCACATCTAGAATTGAGATGAAGGTTGGGAAAATCAAATTTGGGAATTATTTTCAATCCTGCCTACTTAATACTCTTAAAATCTTTTTTTTTTAAAAAGCACTCTACTTATTATGGTATATATCTAAATCATCAAACGTCATAAAGTACAGAAAATTTTGATCATAAATAACTTAAAGGGCACTAGAGAACCATATGTTGGCTATAAGGGGGTATAATATATTAAAATCAATGATTTTCATATGAGAAGTGGATAAAAATTCATGTATCAAGACTGAGAAATTTAACAGATGGACACACCAAGGGGTACACTGGCATTGTAGAGGTATTAAAAAAGAACAGGAAAATAGCTTCTATCAAGTTGGGTTATTTTCTCTGGAGGATATTTGGGAAATTGTTAACAATAATCCTACAAGATGAAAATATGAATGAGTTTTGATCTTTGTAGGACAAAAGAGTGCCAAAATGAATGATATAAGAAATCCACCAAAATACAAAGTATTCTATCCAGGATGAAATTAAAATTAATATTTCAGTTACAGATTAAAAATATCTCCCTTTTCTTTTTTGTCTCTTGTCACACATTAGAATATTCTTATGAGTTCAAGAAAAAATATTTTTATTTATTGGTTTTTGGCTATCTGTTTAGGAAGTGAGCATGGTAGATGCAAGAAGGAAAAGGGAAAAATTACTTCAATAAAATGTTACTTTTCTTCATTTTTTTAAATTGTTAATTTACATGGAATAAAATTGTTTTTATAAATATTTTGAATAAAAAATAAATAACAAATATGTATGTGTATTTTGTTTGCTTTGGGAAAAATGCTATATTCCCAGTATTCCAAACAAACAATTCTTATGATAGAAAAGTAAGTACTTTTGGATATAAAGGTTCTATGTACCATGACCAGCTTTTAACTCTACCTCTTTAATGGAGGCTGAAAAACTGCAGTTTATTTTGGCAACTGTGGGAGGTCGAATGCTTCTGTAGATAGGTTAGCTTGTGGTCAGTACTATTTGGCAGGCCTTGGTTTCTGTAACTCAGAGGACCAATAACATATATTTTGGAGTGGTATCGGATAAATTAATCAATTATTATATCTATTTTTACAGGGATCTTATCTTGAGAAAATACATAGGTGAGGAATTTCTCATCCCAATTAACAGATATAGGCTTTGTTGTTATACATTTTAATATTGTAGCAAAATACCTTTTTAAACATCTAGACTTTTTCTTAAATCAATAGTTTCCATCTGGATTCCCTGAAGGTTATAATTTGGGATGCGAATTGGTTAGATATCTCCAAATGAATTCCTAATCATGCTCACCAGTAGTTAGGAATTGCAGAATCTAATAGCAGCAAAGGACCCCATTCCTCATTTAGTCCAATCCCAATCTTAAGCAAGAGTTCTTTCTACAATAGCACTTATAAGAAGTCATATAACTTTTATTTAAAGACTTCTAGCAATGGGAAACACTATCTCATGAAGTAGTTCATTGTACACTTCATTATATTGAAAGTTTTTTTTCCTTTTATTGGTCTAAAATATGCCTTTCTGTACCTTTTATCCATATGTACTAGTTTTTGCCTTTGGGTAAATAAACAAAAATATAAAAATATATAAAAATAAACAAAATCTAATTTCTTTTGTGTATTGTATAGTAGGAAGGCTGCTAAATTTGGACAGGATCTTAGAAGATGACTTGGTCCAACCCCCTCATTTCACAAAGGAGGAAATTAGGACCTGAAAAGGTTAGTTTGCCTGAGGCCATGTAAGTAGCAGATATAGAGCAGACAATCAAACTCAGGTGCTTTGACACCAAATCCAATGCACTTCCTACCATACCCCTCTCTGGTGTTGATTCCTAACTCTTCCCTTTATTGGGCAACCTTGGGAAAATTATTTACCTCTTTGGGTTTCGCTTTCTTTATCCGTACAATTGGGGCCTTGGATTATGACCATTTGCAGCTTTAAATCTATGTCAGTCTTGCAAATACTAAGAGACACCATTATGTGCTCCTTGAAATCTTGTTTCCAAGTGTCCTCTAATCTTCTCAGTTCTTTTCACTGAAACATCAAGTCCCTTGATCAGACTGGTCACCTTCCTCAAGAAGTGCTTAAATGTATCAATGTATGTTAGGGGTTGTATGAGCGAATGAGAGTACTATGGGTCCTCAGACACTTACTAGCTGTGTGACAAGTAACTTAACCCTATTTGCCTCAGTTTCCACATCTGTGAAATGAGCTGGAGAAGGAAATGGAAAAGCACTCCTGCATCTTTGCCAAGAAAACCCTAAATGGGGTCATGAAGAGTCAGACATGACTGAAAAAAAGTTGAAAAAAACCAAGACACATTTTGCCTTTTTTTCATGATATGCTCTGGACTCATTTATATTGAGCCTGTATTCTAGTGGATTTAATATTTTTTTTTCAAATCAAGTACAGGGCTTTACACGTACCTTTATTAAAATGTCATCTTTCTTGATTCAGCTATCATCTGACTCATTGGTTACATTTTTCATAAAAACAGAATGAAGGACATTATTGACCTTGGAGGAAAAATGAATAATAATAACAACAATAGCCCAAATTCATACAGTGCTTACTGTGTGTCAAGCCCTGTGATAAGCACTTTACATGCATTTTTGGTTCTCACAGCAACCCGGTCAGGTAGGTTCTGTTATTATCCCTATTTTATAGATGAGGAAATTGAGCCAAGCAGAGGTTAAATAACTTGCCTGGAATTATACAGCTAGTAAGTGTCTGAGGCCAGATTTGAACTTAACTTAGGTCTTCCTGACTTTGGACTGGAGCTATATCTACTATGCCACCAAAGGAGCAAGTATTGGAATATTATTGGATTTTTGATATTTTTATTCATGATGAATCTATATTACTGGTTTTCTGGGGAAAGTTGTTAACACTTGACTTGAGGATTTTTATTTGACACAAGCAAGTCATTGGAAGTTTATTTTAATTACTCAGATTTGCTCTTCAGTATTTATCAATGTATTATTTATTAATGAGAAATTGTTTCTATTAGTTTAATAGTGTTACACTGATATTTTTTTTCAAATTTATTCATTGATTTACCAGTTTTAAAAATAAGCATTATTATAAGAGTTTTAATTTAAACTTTTTTTCTTTTCTTAATAAAAACTGATGACTCAAGTTTAAGTCTTTTATAGGTAGCATAGTCTTTTGACTTAAATCTTTCCCTCCACTCTTCTTTTCTTCTTCTTCCTCCTCCTTCTCCCCTTTCTTCTCTCTCCTGAATTCAAATCTGGCCTCAACACTAGACACATGACCCTGGGCAAGTCACTTAACCTCTGACAACCTGAGTTTTCTCATCTGCAAAATAAGAAATAACAGCATCTGCTTCTCAGAGATTTGTGAGAATCAAATGAGATAAAATTTGTAAAGTGCTTAGCGACTGTGCTAAGTCCCTGGCACATTATAGGCACAATATAAATGTTAATTCCCTTCTCCTTTCCCCTTACTCTATCTCTCCTAGTTGTTTTCCTCTCCCTATTTTCATTTCCCTCATCCTCCCTGGAATAATGCAACTGAAAATTAATGTATTTCCTATAGAACCTCCCGCATAATTAGGGCTGCACTAATATATTTTCAGATTCTTTCTTCACATACCTATATATTAAGAGACTGAGTATTGTTGTTGTTGTTTGACATCAGCAAGGTGATGCTATGACTTGAAAGTGAATTGAATTAAGTGAGGGAGGGCCATGCAAAGTCACCCCTCACCTTCTCCTCTGGAATCCTCTGGGTCCAGTAGCAAGCAATAGATCTGGAAGACTGGAGATGGTCCTGACCGGAGTATTATAAACTTTAAAAGCAACATTCCTCTTTTATTGTTTGCTGTGTGTTTGACAACATGTCTATATAGTGAGGAGGGATATTGGTGAAGGCTGCTAAAAGATTCACTGAGGCACTGGGAGATATGTTTTGCTTTCTGTTTGTCAAGACTATTGATAACATCAATGTGTAACATGAATTGGGTGATTTTTTTTTCCTCCTCTCCACGCCTCCCATTCCTGGACAGGTGGGAGCCATCTGCGCTATTGGAGGAAAGAACAAGCTATGGAGGCAGAACTTAACTCTTGAGAAGGAATTATTCTTCACCTTTCCTTTCTCTCTCTCTCTCTCTCTCTCTCTCTCTCTCTCTCTCTCTCTCTCTCTCTCTGTCTCTCTCTCTGTCACACACACACACACACACACACACACACACACACATCTCTCTCTCTCTCTCATCTCTCTCTCTCTCTCTCTGAGAAAGAGGGGCATTAAGGTGTTCCTCTTTTCTCCCTCCACCCCAATCATCAACAGCAGCTTGTACCATCAAAACAACCTTCCCCTTAGGAGATACTGCACTCAGCAGAAAGCCAAAGACCTAATTAACAGATACTCAGTGCCTAGGAAGAGTAGCATGAGGATACCTTGAGAAAAGAAAAATTATTGAAGTCCTATTCTAGTGCACTAAATATGTATGCTGGTTTTTCCCACTGACGCAGGCTGTATTTCCTGATTCCCCTAAATGCTAATGCAATTTTTTTTTGATTATTTCCTAATTTTTCCTGTTTATTTATATGTTACCTTTCCATCACATTGTGAGCTGTTTGAGAGAAGAAACTATCTTTTACTTAGTTTTATTTTATTTTTTGCTTAGCACAATACCTAGTACATAATAGATGATGTGAATTGACTATATTTGTGGAAAAATATGCCCCAGTTTTATGAAAGACTGTTTTGTTAGTGCTGTTCATACTCTGCTAGTTCAGTAATAGCCTTGTACTCTGGATAACTATTCAAAGAATACAGATTATTGGGGTCTCATGAACTTGACTTTTTGGAGTAGAGATACACAGAATATCTTGAATCTGAGTGGTTAAACAATACGACTTCCATCTTAAGACCTAACCAAATCACTACACAAAAATATACATGATATTTCTTTTAGAATACTACATATTTTTCCAAGCAGGTCATTCATTTTGCCAATCTCCTTATGCAGTTATGTATATAATCATAATTTATTTGCATCTTCATTTGGGAAGGTGGGGTGATATATTAAGATTTACTCTTATTGGGAGTAGCTACATGGCTCAGTGGATAGAGCACAGGCCCTGGATTCAGGAGGACCTGAGTTCAAATCCTGCCTCAGACACATAACACTTACTAGCTGTGTGACCCTGGGCAAGTCACTTAACCCTCACTGCCCAACCCCCCCAAAAAAAAGAATTACTCTTTTTCCATGAGGGCTTTGAAAGCAAAGAAGACTATTGTGAACTTTCATCTTCATACATGAATTTAGTGAGTATGGGTGAAGATTTGTTGCTGCTGTTTGACTTTCCAATACCCCATTTTGGGGTTTTCTAGGCAAAATACTGAAGCAGTTTGTCATTACCTTTTCCAGATGAGGAACTCAGGCAAACAGATTAAGTGATTTGCCCAAAATCACACAGCTAGTATCTGAGGCTGGATTTGAACTTGTAAAGATTATTTATCCTGATTCCAAGCCCAATGCTTTATCCGCTGTGCCACCTAGCTGCCCCTTCTGGGGTATAATTGCTCTTTACTTTCTCTACAATATGTAGTTAGAGTGGTTTTGTGTAGGGCTATTTCTCCTACCAATTTCCCTTTTCTCTTCCCATTAGACTTCTAATTTGAAAAGGAGACATAATTAAGACCTAGACATTCCACACAGCAAACCCTCTTTAGAATTCAAAGGGGGAAAGAATAAACCCAAAGGAGTCACTGAGGTTTAGAAGAAAGTAAGTAGCCATTTATGACTTGGAGAGGATATACAGTTTGTAATGGATGGCCAGATGGACAGAATGTCAAGAAGTAAATAGAAATGGATAGAAACAGGATGCTAAAAATCAGGAAATTAATGGCATAGTTGAAGAAGATAAAACTATCTGAACAAAATTGTAGAGAATTTAGGTCATATCTAAACCAGAGTTTCTTGATAATGAGTTATTAAATGTTAAATGATGAAGTCATGATATTTTCACCTTTACTTCAAATAGGAATAGGTTGGTTTCTTATCCTGAGGTGGAAATTGTATTTCTTTGTCTGAGGTCTTGTTAATGAGTACAGGTTTTTAATAGTGTTGAGTTAACTCTGAGGAACTGTACAATTCATTTGGTGGAGGAACACACACTAATTAATGAGCAGTATAACCCCCAGTATATACATATATATGAAATTTTAAAAACTAAACATTTTTCAATAGTTTACTCTAGCTCACTATTAAGGTGTAGATTCTGGTTCTTTTTAAAAGTTTCAGTTCAATTTAATGCTTTCTTGCTAAAGTTTAGGAATGAGACAAAAGTAGCAAAAAAAACATAGTTTATGTGAAAATTCTTTAAAATCTTAATAAATTAATCCCTACCTTGGCTATAGAATATTGCTTTTTTTGGTATCAAGAATGAGAAAGCGTTGTGAAGTATAATATAGGTATGTAGTATAGGTATACTATAGTATTGTATAGATGCAGTAAAAAGCAACTTGTCTTTGGATCTGAGAGCCAGAGTAAAAGGTCAGCTTTGATACTTATTAGCTGTGTGAACTTGAACAACTTGCTACATATTTTTCGGGATTCAGTGACTTCTTCTGTAAAATGAGATTATTAGATGATTTCCAAGGCTTTATCCAACTTTAAAAAACTATGAATACACTAGTCATTTCTGAAATTGAAATTTACGATTTTAAATTCTTTGTAAAAATTGAAAAAGGCAATCAGTTCTAAAAGGTAGAGAAATACTCTTTATATTTCCTGAAAGGCTTTATGAATGTCCTATTTGGATTACAATTTGTTTTTAACATCTCTGATGATTATAGGGAGAATTTTTTGTTCATTTGAAATGCCTTGTTTATGTTAGATCCCAAAGGGATCTAATATCACTTTCTGACTCTAGCGAGTTCTAAATGGAACACAGTTTCTATTTAAATGGGAATTATTGAAAATGAAATTTCCATTTTATTGCCCTAAATATAATATCACAAATATTGCTTGAGTTTATAATATGAACACATCACCTCAGTACTGGCTAAATTAAAATTCTATAAGTAATCATCAAGTTATGTAGTTTAGAAATCTATTTTAGCTCTTATATGTCAATCAGCAGGGGAAAAAATTCTTAACTTTTTTTTTTTTACCTGTATGTTCTCCTTCCCTACCTTCTCATTCCCCACAAAGAATTAAAAGGGTATTTTGTTTGCAGTTTCACTAGGTCCTCCTCTCCCACAGAGAAATAATCAGGGTAATTAAGAGATTCTTTGATGGATTAAATAGGATCAAAAGGTGGTTGTTTTCAAATGATCCTGTAAAATACCGAAGGTAAAATGAAAACTATTCATTTAAACTTCATTTTTCTAATATACTGGTTTTCCAATTACTGAACTCTGTGTGTAATGATATTATTTTCCATGTGCATTGCAATGTTCATCTCCTTGTTCCATTAAGTCTCTGTGAAACAATTTCTCTTTGCAGAAGCTCTCTACCATTGGAATTCACTTCTTTAATCCGGCTAATCTCCCCCCTACTTTCCCCTCTGGTTTAATCCTTTTAAATTTTCCAGAATTAGAGTTCTATATCTTAGATATGGATTTTCTAAAACTTATTGTACTTTCTTATTTTCTGTAACACCATACCCCAATATCTTTGTTAATTATGTTTGTTTTTTGACCAATCATGTCTCTGCCTGCTCTACTACCTGCTTTTTAGTGCCCAGAGCTGTCTAGGAAATTAGTCTAGCCTAGGCCCTTCTATCCATTATCATTTTAAATGATTTTTCCTCAATCTTGACCATAGATTCACAGTGCTTGAGTGCTAGAAGGTGCCTTAAGGAATACCTAGTTCCCATTTGTTCATTTTATAGGGGAGGAAACTGTGATCCAAAAATTTGCCTGAGATCACAAGAGTGAGATCAAAATGGTGATTAAAACCAAAGTATTCAGATTTCAGTCTGTGGCACTTTATGGTACCCCATGACACCAAGTCCATGGATAGGGACTGGATCTGTGATTTCATTGCTATAGGGAACTCCCTGGTAAGGAAACTCCCTCCTCCAATGCAGTTTGGAACATTTTTTTGCAATTTATAGTCCTTGAGAGTAGCCTAGAGCCCTGAGGAGTTAAGTAACTTAACCAGGGTCACATAGCCAATATATTTCAGAGACAGGTCTTGGACCCAAGTGTTTTTGGTTTCATTATCAGCTCTCTATCCACTAAAACATGCTACCTTTTAATAGTAACCTCAAACTAATTTTAAAGTTACCCTTTTATTTCTTTGAAAAGTGGGTCTCATCACTATTATGCCCTCTCATTATATTAACCTCTCATTATCAAGAAAGTTAAATAAATTCAATTCAGTAAACATTTATTAAGCACCTATTATATGTTAGGCATTATGCTAAACACTGGGAATGCAAATAAGGAAAAGAAAGACAGTTTCTGCCTTCAAGAAGTTTGCAATCTATTGGGGGACAGGGAGACTGTACACAAAAGGAAGCTAGAAAGGCTGGGGGACCAAGGAGACTGGCCTTGGGCCATCTTGTTCAGTGGAGTTGAAACCAAAGTGAGTTGCAGATGGAAAGTGGAGTGCAATTCCTGCTCTTCACAAAGGAAAGCATTGGGAGGAGCTAAGTGCACCTTCCTCTAGCCCTCCAGTCAGAGGAGAGAGAATACTGAGAGAAACAGGAAGTTGCTGAGTACCCAAAGGGCAGCTGGGTGGCTCAGTGGCTAGGATGCATAGCCTGTAGGCAGGAAGAAGTGAATTCAAATTCAGCCTCAGATACTTACCGGCTGTGTGACCAGTGGCAAGTCACTTAACCTTGTTTGCCTCAGTTTTGTCATTTGTAAAATGAGCTGGAGAAGGAAATGGCAAACCACTCCAGGATCTTTGCCAAGAAAACCCCAAGTGGAGTCAAGGAGAATTGGACACAATTGAAATGACTGAACAACAAAAACAAAATGAGTAGCCAAGGCTGAGTTAGAAGCCTGGTGGTGAGATTCAAAGTGATCAGTTTATCCTGGATGCAGCATCTTGTTCCTTGGAATTGAAACAAGGCAGAGCTGCAGGTAGAAAGCTAAGTATTTTGCTTTTTATAGGATATCAAAGATGATCTGGCGGGGGAAGGGGTGTATGGAGCTACTTCTCCTTATGCACATATTTTCCTGGATCTTACATTAGAAATTGATGGTAGAAAAATCAAGCATCTGCAACTTTATTCTTATAGAAAACATGGAAGGGTTGAAGAGAATTTTATTTGTGCTTCCTGTTACCATCCTATTTCTTCAGTGCCTGGTATAGTTCTAAGGATCAGTTCTGTTTATAGCATTGTCAAGAGCTAAGAGAATGGTTACCTCAGTGTACTGTGGATTTGACTCTCCTCCTGGTACTCTTTGAATTTGCCCAGCGGTCTGCTCTTAAAGACAGAGCTGCTTACCATCTAGAGATGAAAATAGTCTTTTTATTCCCTAAGCTTTTGCTCAGAAGGGGGTAATTTACTCAATGTTTTGACCTAAGTAACCTTTGAAAATGAATTTATATGCCATTTCAATGATGTTTATACTACTATCCATCAAGAATCTTTTTTCAATAGAGAGGAACAAATGAAAGATACATCAACAATTAGCATCTGTTTTTAGTTTCTTTTTCAGTCTGTTTACCTTTATAATTTCATCGCTATTCAACTCCAATTCACTAAAAACGATAAATTGTGGGGGTAATGAATTATAACATTTGGTTTTATCAATTAGTTCTGTGATATTGGACAAATTCCACCTCTCTGATTTCTTCAGTTTCTTATATTGTAAAACAGTGTTGAGGGAGGGGGGAAGGAGAGGAAATTAGTTGTCTTCTGTCATTCCTTACATGCTCTTGTTCTTTTCATAGGGATTTGCTTTCATATTATTTTTCCATTTTCTGGATTGAGCTGTTCTTTTTAGAGCACACGCAAATCATTTTTAGTCAACACCGACACTGTACGCCAGTATCAGGGCTAAGTGTGAAGTGAAACAGATAATGCAGTTTTTCCTGTGGCGTCTTTGGGCACATCTACACTGCTGACTCTTTACAAATGAATTGCTTCCTCTTTCAGGGCTATCTACATTTGCTTTCTGGTCCTGGACCTCCTTTTATTGTTCTCCATCACTCACCAGAGAAATCTCCCTGTTCTTCCAGGGCTTTTCTCTTCTGGCTCAGATCAGAGCTTCAATAGAAAATTGCAAAGACCCCAAGCCCATTTTAAGTGCTTTGGTTTGTTTTTTTGAAAAGTTGGTTTCCTGGCTAGCTAGGAAATGTGGAAAGAGGATTGACCCAAAAGTCATAAGACCTTGGATTTAGTCCTGGCTCTGTTTTATGTACATAGGGTTATCATTGTTCAGGCCTGCATGAATCTCTGTGTCCCCATTGGGAGTTTTCTTGGCAAAAATACTAGAGTGATTTCCTTTATCAGCTCATTTTACAGGTAAGGAAACTGAGGCAAATAGAGTTAAGTGATTCTCTAAGTACCTCATGCCAGATTTGAATTCAGGTCTGTCCTAACTGAAGGCTCACTCTCTGTCCACTGCACCACCTAGCTGCCCTATATACATAAGGACAGACGACTAAACCTAATGTTTCTGCTATACTTGTGCTTCTCTAGACTTACTGATTCTAGACTTATTTTTACCTCCTGTTTTCTAATTATTAAAATTTATTGTAATGTATCTATCTCCTTTGGTGATATGGAATATATAAATGTTGCATTTAAATAATTTGAGCCTTTCTAGTGAAAAAATACAAAATCACACAAGAATTACTAGATGTTTTCCCCTCTCCTACTATATTCTCTATTTGATTATTAAGTTAAAGTTGAATTGTTTGGCATTTCCTGTTTGCATATTTATGCACCATACAAAAAGTCATTATTAATACTGATCCTCATGTTACTAGATTGATCTAGATTATATGAATTTACTGATATGATTGCATTTCTAAAACATGCCATGTTAGGCCACTCATGCTTAATTAAAGTACATTAAAATACAATTGTCTGCTCTTTCATTGCATTCAGTGAATCTGTAGTGTTCAGGGGTTATCTGACTACAGGCTTTTAGAGATTTTCCTGGTCTAGGCCTCTGATTCCCTTAATGTAGTGAATTCTTGCTATGGGAACTGCCCCTAGTAAGTCATCTGTAATTTATACTCTTAGAGAATAGCCTTCCAAACTGAGGTCACATGATATGTCTCAGAGGCACAATTGGAACTCACGTCTTCTTGACTCCATAACTATACATCTTTCCACTATATCATGCTGCCTACCTGGAGGCAATGGAACCAAAGTTATGATAAAATTAATACTATTCAGAAAACATCTATTGAGCACATACTACATGTAAGGCAGAGAAGTAAGCCCTGATTCTTCTTCTTCTTCTTCTTCTTCTTCTTCTTCTTCTTATTATTATTATTATTATTATTATTATTATTATTATTATTATTATTATTATTATTATTATTATTTTTATTATTTTTATTTTTTTTTTATTTTTATTTTTTGCTGAGGCAATTGGAGTTAAGTGACTTGCCCAGGGTCACCCATCCAGTGAGTGGTATGTCCCTGAGGCAGAATTTGAACTCAGGTACTCCTGACTTCAGGGCTGTTGCTCTATCCACTGTGCCACCTAGCTGCCCTGTCCCCATTCTCTTTATAAATGACTTTTATCGTAATTTACAATATTCAGCTAGAAAATAAATTCTACTTCTTGGGAAAATCAGGAGCCAGCTTTAGGATAGGTGTTCAGTTGGGTGACAAAGCATATGAAAGAAATTTCTCCAATAATTCTGTAGGGAATTAGAAATGTACAGAAACAATTTTTCTCTGGGTCTTAAATGTTCCAGATAAGTTTGCACATGGGTATCTGTAGGGCTGAATAAAATAATTAACATTTTAAAACACTAATAACCATTTAGAAGGGAACATAAAAAGATAAAGTAGCTATGTACTCAAGCAACGATGTACCTTTATGCAGCTCATTGTAAATACTCAAAATTCTGTGAGATAGTTTATTACTACAAGGCCTTATTCTTTTATGTTTGTCATGAAAAGATTAGATAATGTATTGGATTTTGTTGTTTTTTTACATTCCCTATTTAGAATTATCTCAGAGGACAAAATGTCACATGTAGGCAACACTGCAATTGTCTTAATGAAGTTATTCAGTAAATGTATTTGTTAAATTGAAAGGCTGGCTTTCTGTTTCTTTCTACTTAAGGTAGCTTATCAATTTATGAAAAGTTAGCAATGTTGTGGATTTTTAGCAGTTGGCAAAGATTTATTATATATGTAATTTTCCTTTTGACTAAGTGCAAAGGAAATAATTAGTGAGACAAAATCTAGATCTTCAAAAGTAAGCTGTGAAAATAGTTTAGGTAGAATGTAGTTTAGTATATATCATTTGAACTTGTCAGAACTGAACACTTTAAATTTACATTAACTTGAGGATATATTAGTATAACTGGAAGTTTATAAAGTAACCAAAATATCATTAGTTTTCTAGTAGGGGAAAGTACAGTGGCCCAGATTCAATTACAGTCTCTAATAAAATCTTTTTAGCCAAACATGATCATCTAATGTTCTGCTTGGTCTAATACTTTGATAAATAAACATATGCCATATTTACTAGATATTTTTAGATAATTGGAGTTCAACAAAAATAACACGACATTAGTACTATACAAAAAAATCTCTATTTGCTTATTCAGAAATCATTTTGGGTTTTTGCAGTGCCTAAGATCTGTGATCATGTGTATCAATTATTTCCTATAGAGGTATGTAAGGACTAGTAAATAAATTGCTGAATAAAAGAGACTTTGTAGTGTTATAGACTATTTCTCTTTGAAATACAATGCCATTTAATAATAACAGAACCCAGTAAATAGAAGAATCATGCCATGTCTGATAGATGTGCTTGCTTTTTCTTAAAATAATCTCAAATTCTATTTACCTTCAATTTAAAGTATATGATGATTTATAGCATATATGAGTTGTCATCTTTGTGATTTGGAAATTCTTCTTTTGCTAAGTCTTGCTTCTTAGTCCTTTCAAATTATTTGTTTATCAGTTTATAAAGGTATCTGCCAAATACTGTCTTTTCATTCCAGTGGAATATTCCATCGTGCAAAGTTTCTCTTGTGCATATTTTTAGATATTAGAACAAATTCTATAAATTGAAATATTAAAAAATAATCATTTAAAATAGCAACTGGTATTTGTATGTCACTTTGCATTTACAAAGTACTTTATATACTTTATCATATTTCTTATAAGAAACTTTGTGATGTAAAAAATGCCAATATTGGTATCTCCATTTTACATTTCAGAGTACTGAGAATTAGACATGTTAAATAACTTGACCAAAGTTTTACACCTAGTAAACAATAAACCTTGGGCTTGAAATCAAGGATTACTATAGGCCTAGTATTATTTTTACTACACTTTGATAATTCAATTATGCATCGTGAAAAATATTCCTTATTAGTTACCATATGTTAATACTTTGGTTTATCTCTGATTCATTGATATGGGTAGTCTTTCCAGTGGTATAAATGGCAACCAATCCATGCCTTCTCATCCATTATGTGCAATTTTTTTTCTATGTACCTTACATAAATTATCAAATCATGAAATCTCAGAATTAGAAGGAAACTCACAGGCTAGGTATAGAAGAATGCCCTCTAAATATACCTGCCAAGTGATCATTAAGTCTTTGCTTGATGATGTCTACTAGGGTGGAACTTATTAAGTCCTGCAGCAGTACATTACACTTTTGTATTGCCCTAGTTGTTATAAAGTTGTTTTTTTTTTCTTTCTCATACTTAAAGCCTGGATTTGTTTCTTTTAAAACATTTACCCATTGTTCCTTTGTCCTGTTTTTTCCCTCTGGTGGAAAGCAAGACAAATCTAATCCTTCCATAACAGTCCATTAAATACTTGAGGACAGCCATCATTTCTCTAGTTCTGTTTTTCTCTTGTCTAAATACCACAATTCTCCCAACTGATATTCATAGAGCACGGTATTCAATCTTTTCACTACCTTCATTGTACTCTATTGGCTATTATACGGCTAGTCAGTGGCTCCAAAATGTTATGTCTAGACCTGAAGATAATACTTCATTTTTGGTTTGACTATGCATACTATAATAGTATTAATCCCCTCCTGAGTCTTAGATACTGCGTATTGCTTAATGTAGCCTAAGATCATATTGGCTTTTGAGGTTGCCTTATTACACTTTTTACTCACATACATTGGGACATAGTCTATTAAAACCTTAATATTTTTTTAAAGAAAAATTGCTGTCTAGCCAATCAATCAATAAGCATTTAAGTGCTTACTGTGTGTAAGATTCTGGGCTATGTGCTAAGAATACAAAAACAAAAATAAAACAAAATAATCCTAGCCTTCAAGAAGCTACAAAATTTACAGGTAGATTGATAAAAGATAAATGAAAAAATGTAAATGTCATGTTACTGAGCTTCTAAAATATCTATTTTGAATTTCAGGTTATTACAGATTTTCTTACAATAACACACATATATGCACACGCGCACGTACACATGCATATTCTTATATACATATGCACACATGTATGCACATGTATGTATGCATATATGCATATACATACATACACAGAGACATGTGCGCACGTGCCTCTGTGTGTGTGTGTGTGTGTGTGTGTGTGTGTGTGTGTGTATTCTGGGCAGCTAGGTGGCACAGTGAACAGAGTACTGGGTTTGAAGTCAAGATGACTTATTTTCCTGAGTTCAAATCTGGCCTCAGAAACTTAATATTTATATGATCCTGGGAAAGTCACTTAACCTTGTTTTTCTCAGTTTCTTCATCTGTAAAATGGACTGAAGAAAGAAATAGCAAACCATTCCAGTATCTTTACCAAGAAAACCCCAAATGGGGTCACAAGGAGTTGGACATGATTAAGGAAACAAATTAAAAATATATACTTGACACCCATTTCTTATCTTCTTCCCAAATAGTACCCCTGCATCTGTTCCTCCTGGTGAAAGAACATGCCTTCTTCATTAGCCATACCTATCAATTCATTGTGCTCCCAAATCTCATCTCTAGGAAATCACCAATTGAATAAAATATTAGTTTTGATCCCTTCTTACTCAGTGACATGATTTCTGAGAAATTATTTTCACTTACCACCCCATTAACTACTTGAAATTTTTATGTTTGCAATTGCTGCAAAACATTTGTTCAATTTATATTCTTGTCCATATAAGCATGATTTTTCTTAAATATAAGCACCTGGATGGCAATCATTATGCCAATTTAATTGGCTTTCTATTCCCCCTAATTACATATTAACACAGTTAGGTGTTTGAATAAATATTTTCCATGATTATGATCATCTATGATTAAAAAAAAACTTCTAGCATAATTATTTGTCTTATCCAAATTAATGATTTTTAGTTAGTGAGTCATTGTCTAAATTAAAGTAGGTTAGAATTAGTAGAAAGTAACTAGTTCTGTGACCTTGGGAAAGTCACTTAAGCACATTTGCTTCAGTTCCTCATCTATTGGAAAAGGAAATGGCAAGCCGTTTTGTATCTTTACTAAGAAAAGCCTAAATGGGATCATGCAGAGTAGAACAACAACAACAAAAGAATTAGCTTAAGTATCTCCTTTTTCTTGTAATAGGAGAAAATCTACAGCATAAATGGAAAAAAATTAAAAAATATGTTTGCTATCCCTGGGGATGTGTTTTTTTTTCTTTTTTGTATCTTTCAAAAATAAACTAGATTCCTGATTTTGTGTGGAAACTACCTGATAGTCCTTCACAACTTTGGCCAGTGATTGAAAAATGATGCAAAACTATGTAGAAAGCAAAGATTGTGGGAATATTTCTCAATCATACTTAACAATCAGTAGCTACTTTTACCCTGATAAATGTTTAAAAGCTTAAAACACTGTCATAGTATTAAGTATTTTTTTTCTTTTTATTCTCTCTCTCTCTGTGTGTGTCTCTCTCTCACATAGAGAAAAAGTATAAGATTTTCCCTAGAAACACAAAAACCTGCTTTTCTTCACAGGAAGAATCCCTTCTTGGGAGAGATGGCTTTGAAAGACATTATTAGGTCACTCCCAAATATCTACTCAATACTTGTGTAACAAAATAGGAAGATTATTTTAAAGGTTTTTTTAAGTCCTAACAGATATATTATAAAAATTTTATCTCTTTCCCTTTGTACTTATTTGTAGACAATATTTCCTTTAATTTCTCTGATATAGGGAAGATATATTGAACATCTACTGTATAAGACATAATATATTTCCTACATATATTTTCAGGCTTTCCTTATTTCTTTTACTTTTTTTGCTACCTTTTGTTCTAGCTGTCTCTATTCTTATAGTACCTAAAATATGCCATGTAAAAATAGTTGTCCTTTTTAACCCAAGTCCTTAGGTTGTAAAGCTTAGTTGTGGAAATCTGTACTAAAATTAGCATGCAATGCTAATTATATAGCTACAGGACTTTAGTCACAAGATTAAAAAAGGTTATAAAATTTACATGATTTAACAAAGTTATGGAAAAGCATTAAGGAAACTATTTAAGTGTAGTTGAGTTCCTTTGAACATCTGGTTAACTGCTGGAATAATGAAAGCTAACAAAGCATTAACCATCTTTTAAACTGATTCTAGAAACAAAAATGAATCTCCTCCTCCCCAACCCCAAACAAAGCAAACAAAAGGAAAAAATAAAACCTAAACAGTACATTTCTATAGATACATAGCAAGTTCAGAACAGAAAGGACCTTGGAAGTCGGATCCCTTCATTTTGTAAAGAAGGTGACTTGATCCAAAGAACTTAAATGATTTGGTTAAAGCCACATGGTTAAAAAGTGGAATAATCCAGAGTCTAGCACCTGTTTTCTGATTTCTAATTTTCTGATGCTTTTATAAGAAGAATTTAAGTTCAACTTTTCCCTAAGTTTTTTTCTCTACATTGATGTATTTAAAATTAAAGTATTAAAGAAGCGAAAAAGTTTGAGAAACTAAGAACTAAAACATATATCATGTATTTGGTGGCTATAGGGGACAGGAGAACACTTGTCACATATGTGTCTCTGTTTTATCATTTAATTTTAAAAAGAAACCTGCCATTTCTCAATGGGATTAGAAAGTTATTTTGGGTTATTTGTGCTTTTATAAGCATATTTTAGGTATTACATTATTTTATAATTCAACATTAAAATAATTATGCCTACATAAATAAAAGTCTAAATTGAATCAGTTGGAAGTATTTTTTCAACATCTCCTTTTTACTCAACATTTTTCTGGGAGTAACCCTTTTGTAAGTCTGATGAAAAATTTCCTTTGTATATAGTGTACCTATAATAAGTGCATTATGTAGTCAATAAGCAAATGTGCAATATTTTAGCACTTTCCAGACAGCAAACACACCAGGCTCAAAGAAAAAGTTTTGCTAGTGGGAACTCCAATTTATTTATTCTAAGAAAGAGACAAATGAAATTGGGTGCATGTGTGCATGGTTTGATTTCTTTCAAGCTGGCTCGACATGCATTACATGAGAGTTCAGTCCAAAATTGGATCCCCCCTAAGGGGGCTAGTTCAGAACTGGCTCAAAATGGATTTAGGGGTACAGTGTTATATGCCCTTCGAAGAGCAGGTGTTCCCGAGCGGTGTCAATTCACCGTGATTTATCGATATACTAGGCAGTTTGGGTTATATTAAAATTAGGTCTTGAGTCCCTGCCTTAGACCACTTAGTCCATAGGAGCCAATATCACCCTCCATCAAAGCAAATACCACCCCAAGTCTTGGGGGTCTGTCTCCACCCAGACCTGAGTAGGATAAAATCAATTCAGGCCTGGGTTTGGAGTTTGACCAAGATAAGAGGATTCAATACAATCTCATTATCAGAGATGTCCTTCTGAAGAACTTTGGTCAGAATGCTGGCAGGGGGGAGCTCTGGGTCTCTAAGACAAAGATTGCCAAGAGAAATAATTTTTCGCACTAGTTATAGAATCTTGGAGAGCTTCTGTTTTAGGGAATCACTACTGTGACCCTAATGTTATCTTCATGCCGTGGTGATGCATTGGCATATGACTTTAGTATGAAGTCTTAATAATATTAGGTCAAGAAAAAAGTTGAACTTGGATGTTCATGTCATTTAATGAAACCCACAATTTCTTGTTTGGAAAATGGAAAATTGAGTAATCTCTATATATTTCAATTTAATTCAGCAAGTACATTAAATGCCTACTCTGCACAAGACATTGAGTATAAAAGGACAAAAGAAAAAAAAGAAGCCTCCAAAAACTTACTTTCCATTTAGAATAATCACTGTGAAGGAGTAGTTTTGGATTGCCCTTTAAATTTTGTGACTATGTCTACAGAACTTTAAATAATGCAATTTTTGTCACTTCACTTCCTAGCACTTTCCTCTCCAGTACTTTTCTTTAACTTCCTAGTTACTTCTCTTCCTAAATGAATGTAGGTAGATTCATCACAAAATATATTTCAGATAGTTAAAATAAAGTTTGGTAAAAAGCACTCCAAGATAACTGTTTGTAGTTTGCAATTACAATAATTCTGTTTTCAATATCTTACCAAATAATGTGAAAACTTTCACTTTCCTTTTTCTGCTCATCAACATTTACTGAGCTCTTGTCAGTGTTTATGAGATTGTAGGTGGATATTTAAATAATCCTAGTAGAAAACTTGGAATAGGGACTGAAAGAAAATTATGCTCCTTAATACTGCTAAATCAGGGCAGCTAGGTGGTGCAGTGGATAGAGCTACAGCCTTGGAATCAGGAGGACCTGAGTTCAAATGCAAACTTTGATACTTACTAGCTGTGTGATCCTGGGCAAGTCACTTAACCCAGATTGCCTCACTAAAAAGAAAAAAAATACTTCTAAATCATTTTTTTCTCAACAAAAGGTTAATTGGCCAAAAATTTACTGTTTTATATAATGTACAGCATTTCACCCTTCACTAAAGTTTTGTCTTAATGGGTGTACAAATGCTCGAATGAATGATAATGGAAAAATAATCCCTATTCTATGATTAATGCAGGATAATAAATGGCGTATTTTTACTGTGGCCTTACTTATAGTAACAACAACAATAACAAACATATTTACATGACATTTTATCATTTCAAAATACTATATAGATGTTATTTCATTGGATTCTTACAACAATCTTTTAACATAGTAGTATGACTATCACTATAGTGGAAAAAGCATCAAGAGTCAAGGAGTCCTAGGTTCCAGTTATGACTCTGCCATTAGCTTCCTTTATAACCAGAATCAGAGACCTCACAGAATCTGAGTTGAAAGGGACTCTGAAAACCATCTAGCTTCACATATATCAGATTAAAAAGTTTATACAACATGATTACCAAGTGGTTTTCCAGTTTCTTCTTTGAACCTTCAGAGAGTGGTAAATCATGGTCTCCTAAGATAATCTTTTCCACTTTTGCATAGTTCTGCTTAGATTTCTTTCTTACTTTAAGATGAAATCTATCCAAATGTAATTTATATTCATAGCTCTTCACAACTAGGGACAGTGGATAGAGTGCTGAGCCCAAAGTCAGAAAGATTCATCTCCTTGAGTTCAAATTTGGCCCCAGACACTTACTACCTATGTGACCCTGGGCAAGTCACTCAACCCTGTCTGCCCCAGTTCCTCATTTGTAAAATGAGCTGGAGAAGGAAATGACAAACCACTCTACTATATTTGATGAGAAACCCCCAAATGGGGTCACAAAGAGTCAGACACAACTGAAACAACTGAACAACAACAATAACAATAACAAATAGCCCTTCCAATAAAAAATAAATTGTCTACGAGGCAATTCATTCAACTGCACATCATATCTCATCATCTTTAGTCTCGTCACTTCAGTGTTCAGTACTGTTCAGAACATACATTGAATGGTTACCAGTTTCCTTTGAGAAATGATGTTATTTCCACTCCAAAAAAGAAATCAGAAGCCAAATAAGATTTGAGTAGTTCTGACTTCTTATTGTTGTTTGTTATCATAATATCTGTTCTGCATAATGGCCCTATATTTTACCTTCCACTTGCTGCTAACATTGCTCAAAACAAAAAACCGACCAGAAAGCTCTTTGTGTTATTCTTCTCTGTGTTGGCATTCAGTATCAGCCTCAACACATTCTGGTTTTCAGTGCTCTTGATATGATTGTTACAGGTCTGCATTTTTTTTAATATTGATGCACATTTGTCTGCCCTTGTTTTCACCTTCTGTACTTGTCTCTTAAAAATCTGCATTTATCAATGAGTTCCCTTTTCAGATGCATTGGTTTCTCTATAAAGTTTCCACTATCATCTTCCTTGAATTATTTTGTTCGTGTCTTTAGAATTTCATTACTGAAAACTTCACATCCTGTTTAGGTGAACTTTTCTTGTGTAATTAGGCTTAGTTTTTTCCTCCAAAGTCATCATATTTAATTCTTTCCATACATATTATACTGTTTACGTATTTTCTATCTCGTTTTATCCTGAATTTAAAATCGAAGGAGCCACTTGTACCCTATATTCCCATCATGTCTGCTTTGGTAATTAGATCTTCCTTGTTGTTTATAATTAGATACAGAATAGCAATTCTATTTATTGCTTCCTACACTTGTTGAAAAATGGCTTTATCATAAAGTTAAGTCAAAAATCATGTAATTTGTTTTTGTCAGAAAGTCAGCCATAGCAAATATTTATTTAATTCAAATTCCTCATCACTACAGTATCTTTCCTCTGTGCCAGGTTTGTACCTGTTTCCTAAACTCTTCATCTAATTCCTTCTCTTGTCTAAGTGATCACTAATATAATCTTAATACTTATTAAAATACTATTTCTGTTTCTCTCTTCATTGATACACATCCTAAAAACTTTCTATTATACTTTATCAATTAAGTTTCCTGCAATTCTTTATATGAGTATATTTTTATCAGTAGTCAGTGTTGTTTCATCACCTTTTTTTAATCCATTCAATTCTTTTTGGAACAAGTATATATTTCCAGTGCCAGTTATAATTGATATCTCATCATATATATATATATATACACACACATATATATATATATATATATACACACACACATATATATATATATATGTATATGTATATATATACATATATATACACACACATATATATATGTATATGTATATATATATGTATGTATATATATGTATGTATATATATGTATGTATATGTATGAATTATTGATTTAAAAGAAGATGAACTAGAAGGATGGTAATGCATGGAGGCAAATTTGACTTCTTGGGCATTACCAACAATAGTGGGGTTTTATTCATAGCTGAAATATGATATTACAAAGTTATACCTTTAAACCCTCTAAATATAAATTTATAACTCTCCCTTTCCCTTTATTTGCATCCTCAGGGCTTATTTAGCCTGTATCTTCCGCATAGTAAGTACACAATAAAGTTTGTTAATAGTTGACTAATTCTTTAAGTCTTGTAATTCATGGAGAAAGTAGGACTTGAGCTGCACCTTGACAGATGTTTAGGATTCGGAACAGAAGAAAAGATGGGAAAGACATTCTTAATTGGGTATCATTACAATGAGGACATGTAGTTTGAAATTAATATATTTTTTCCTAGGACAGTGAGGATAAGGGACTTCATGGAGGCAAGGGTGATATATAATGGTAGAGAAGGACCTGATAATCTTCACCCTGAGGAGTTTGAAATTTAAACTCTGGTCAGTGAGGAGGACTTTGGACAGAAGTTGTGTCTTAATTTGCTTTAAATTATGTTTGAGAAACATTAGTCTGTGAAAAAAAAATGTGTCAGATGGCTCAGAGGGAGTGGGAATTATTTGGACGCTGGGAGCAAAGTATTTCAAATGTATTTACAGCTATCTAGAAATGACCTGAACAGGCATGTGAGCAATATAAATGGAAAGGATGATGATTAAAGGATGAGAATTCCTGATTAGGTACAGATTGGGCTACATGAGGTCTGGGTACCTCTTTACCTCAAAGATTCTATAATTCTAATACTGGGTACTGATACCTAGAGTAGGTGCCCTAGAGACCTTAGACATCTTTATTGGTCATAAGGGAAATAATTCTTCAGAAACTAGCAAGATTATTCCAAATGATATCCTTCACTCTCTTCTGCAAATTATGATCATTAATCAATCAATAAAGATTTATTAAATTCCTACTTTGTTCCAGGCACTGTACCAAACTCCATAAATAGATAGTTGATGTTTCCATTATGTGTTGTCTTCCCCCATTATAATGTGAGCTCTTTGGGGACTATCTGTTTTTTTCTTTGTATTTGTATCTTAAATGTTTAATAGCTTCATGCCTGATATATAGCAAGTGTTTAATAGATACTTACTCTTTAACATGACTTGAGTTGATTCCTTGTACAACTGGTTAACTTGTCAAAGTTAAAAGCCTGTACTATACCATATTGTGTAGTCAAATGAGTGAACTCCTGTGATTGACCAATGTGTTTTTCAAAAGAAATTAGAAATAAATATGTATGCATATCTATGTATGTATATACATGCACACATACACACATGCATACATATATGTACTGGGGGAAAGGGGAAAAGGCAGAAAATCTAAAGAAGAAACATTTAATCCATTTCTGTCATAGAAATATAGATATGACTATTTGTGCTGTAATGTCTCAAAACACTTTACTTTTAGAAAGCTTGGGAGGGTGAAGATTTGAGGTAAAATAAAATCTTTTGGATGAGAGGTCCTACAATAGGGGCTTATGGGCTGGTTCTCATTGATGTTATGACACACTTGAATTTCCTTATATCTCTCCCCTCAACCAATATACCTCTAACATGCTGAAAAGTAGCTGGAGAACTGTTAGGCTTTGGAAGACATTCATCCCTCTCTAGGGCAGCCCAATCCCTTAAGGGGCTTGGGAATGAATGTTTTCTGTATGAGTTGACCCTCGGGCCACTGCTTTTGGAACTGAGATCATAGACTCCCTGGGCTAGGGCTAGACTACCTTTTCCCTCTCATGGCCAGGCCAAAACTTGGATCCTGGCAGCTTTTGCTATGTCCAAAGAATCCAGCAGATTGATAAAATTGTTTCCCCCTGTTGTCTGTTCCCACCATTACTCTGACAGTTCTCTCACCATCTCCATCAACTAGTTACTCTTTCCACTCATAATACCAGGTTCTGTCCAATCTCTTCCCTCCTTCTCCTTCTACTTTAGATGACTACAATTATTTGTAAGCAATCCTTTAAAATCTCCCATCCTGGGGACACTTTCCCAAGATTGTCCATTTGATTGTCTGCTCTATTTATTTGTTATGTTGGAAAGCAATAATTCAGTAGAATTCAATAGGATAATTCAGTAGGAATTAAAATCAGATTGCTTGGGCCTAAGGGAGTATTGGGTGGTAAGGAAACAAATTTGGTTGGTGTACTTATAGAATGCTTGTTCTAGAAGATATTAGTCATTTTGGAGATCTGGAGACTAAGGTTTAGAGAGCTGAACCAGTGGTCACTAGTAGGTCTTAGACATGGAACTTTAAGTTATTTCTTTCTTAAAGTACTAGTTTATTAGTACCTTTTTTTTTTTTTACTAATCTACAATGAGGTAAGTAATGAAAAACAAATTATAATGTTTTATGAGATAATTATGTCGTATAATAGTCTTCAAGAATTGAACTGTACAAGATATATATATATATGTATATATATATATATATATACACACACACATACACACACACACACAAATATATGTGTATATATATATACACACACACATACATATATATGTATATATATATATACACACACACATATATATGTATATATATATATACACACACACACATATACACACACACATACATATATATATATATATATATATATATATATATATATATATATATATATATATATATATATATATATATGCAAGCTGAGTTTTAATGCATGGCAAGCTTAAGAAGCAAATGTATAACATGGTAACCAAAAATCCTAATTAGAGGATATATTTGTAGCAATAGTTTCCATAATGCAGAAGGGAGTTTTTCACTATACTGTGCCCATCAAACAGCATATGCAGTATTATTCTCCATTATTAGTACCATACTTTAGGAGGAGAATTGAAAAACTGGCGTACATACTAGGGAGGGCATCCAGAATGATGAAACTAAAACCCATGATATATAAAATGTAGTTAGCAAAGTGGTAATGGTCAAATTGGAATTTTTGATGTAGGGGGTGTTGTAAAGTTGATACCTGCTGGAGTATAAATGGAATCACCTCAGTTCTGAGATCACTTCTTACTCAGAATTCTGGAGGGTCTGTAATTGAAAAATCATACTTGTACAACTTTTACGGTATAGTGAATAAGTGAGAGAAAATGTTTATGTGGTATAATAAATTGATGTTATTTACCTTGTTATTTTAAAGGAAATATAAGCTTTTTAGTTTTTTGAAATGATTTTGTTTGTTAAGAAAGCCATTTCAGCAAGGATCCTATTAACTACCAAGAATCGAAATATTTAGCATTGTTAAAAACACTTTTGATTTAATTTAATTGGATTATTTCCCATTTTCTAAAGTTTTATGCCTGGTAGCAGATCATTATATCAATTATGAAACAATTTTGACTTCATTTTGCAAATGATAAAATTCTGCATCATTTCAAAATTGTTTAATTTCTATACAGAATAACTACTTTTCACCCATAAAACCTACTTTGAGAAATATCACCATGTTATCTTTGTTATCTTTGACTGTGGTTTTACTTTGTTGTTTCCTTGGATTTTTTAAAAAGCATAATTTGGTAGAAAGATGTGTTTCTGTATTGTGAGAAAATCATACTCAAAAGGAAAATCTGTATGAGCTATTTCAAAGAGGGATAAACCATTTTGTATCTTATGAGCAACTTAGGTAACTGACACACTTTTGAAAGGAATTATTCCACAAAGCCAACTTCTGATCTGTTCTGTGTCTATTCAGAGCTGCCA
Organism: Phascolarctos cinereus; assembly: GCF_003287225.1. Taxonomy (NCBI): domain Eukaryota; kingdom Metazoa; phylum Chordata; class Mammalia; order Diprotodontia; family Phascolarctidae; genus Phascolarctos; species Phascolarctos cinereus. Next base: position 200,756,903 of record NW_027555958.1, on the reverse strand, counting down.
TTAACATCCATGGGTGTTCTGCCTATACAAGGCAGCAAACTACAGGAATCAAGAGACATTAGAAATGGAACGTTTTACTCTTAATGAAGATAGGACTGAGAATTGCCCCCTTGAAAATTTTGCTTTTCTTTTTTAGAATTTATTAATAGCCCTGAATAGAAATCATTAAATAAAAGCGCCAAGAGAAATTCTGCAGCTCCAGAGGAGCAAGTGCTGATTTCAATGGAATTAAATATGAATAATTGAGGAGAAATCCAGGCTTTATGCTTTTAAAATTCTAGAACCTTTATTATTAAGTATGTGAAAGGCAAAGATGAGTCAAAGATTTTTACAGACTATATACTACAAACCTACAAGTTATACTTTTGCTAATTTAGAAATCAACTAAATGAAACATTAGTCATATGATGGTTTCAGTGAAATTTAATTTTCTCTAAAGGCATAGGTAGTGCAATGGATAGTGTAGTAGACTTGGAGTCAGGAAGACTCATATTCATGAGTTCAAATCTGTCCTAAATACTTATGAGCTATGTGACCCGAGGTCAGTCACTTAACCCTATTTGCCTTAATTTCTCATCTATAAAATGAGCTAAAGAAGGAAATGGCAAACCACTCCAATATCTTTGCCAGGAAAACCCTAAAAGGGGTCAAGAAGAGTTGGACATGAATAAAAAAAATTATTCAGAATGACAAAAAGCATAGCAGTTAGAAGCAAGATTAAATTTTGAACATGAAAATTTCTTCCATGAGAGAAAGGAATATTTTAAGCCGCAGCAAAAAATATTAGATTAAAAGTTGTTAAGTGATCAGAAATTCTCATGTTTTAATTTATGTTTCTGTATATTTTTTATTTTTCCTCTGAGATGCAATCTGTGGCAATCTGTTATAATGCACAAAGAATAGGCATTGGGGTCCATAAGATGTAGGACTCAAGTCTTAGCTCTGACACATTCTGCATTTATGATCATGGGCAAATCACTTAATGTCTTAGGATCCCCAGGCAGTTCTCTTAGACAATAAACTATAGATGAGCTGCCAGTTTCCAGTTTCCAGTTTCCATATGAGGGAGTTCCCCAATGATGAGATGATTGTGATGATGATGATGATGATGATGAAAGACATCAAACTTTAATGTTTGCAAAAAGTGTGGATATATATATGCATATTTGTATATGTGTATACACACATATTCTCATTTGATCCTCACAACAACCCTGTGAGATAGGTGCTAATATGTTCTTAGTGCTCTAAAAAATTAAGGAAGACTTTTGAAATATATTTTTATAATATTTTATATATTAGTACTGGTGCACAAACATCAAATTGATTTATTTGCAATCTCAAAAATATATTTTGGAGCAAAAGGAAATTTGCCAAATGTGTTAAAATTGAAAACATTTGTAGATATACTAATAACAGTAATTACTATATTGTGAAAAGACCACTTGTGAAATTCAATTGAATTAAATGTTTTTTAGTTTATGGCATGAGCTTTAAGGGGCAAAAAATGAAAATGTTCTTTTTATTATTCAAAGATTAACTTAAACAGTTTGTCATCATGGGAAGTAAAATATAGCCAGGATTGTTAAAATTACTGGGAGGTACAAACATTTTTCAATATTTTATTGTTTTTGGTTAACGTGTATTTTTAGACAAGCTCAGCATGTGGCCATTGAATTTTTGTAGTGAAAAAATTTTAAGTGACCATTGTAGTAGCACTTGTCTATCATGCATAATCAAGAGTAAGTAGAATACAAAAGAAACCTGAGAGTACATCATAGAATCTGATGCTCTAGTGATACTCTTCCATGATCCATATGATGAAAAGGAGGATATAGCTATTAAAATGATTATTGAAACTATACTGATGGGGAGCTAGTTAACCAAACTAGAATTCCAAATGACAAATACACCTCTGATGTGAAAGTGTTCTAATACTAGTGAGACCAAAGTTGTATCATACAGAACAACCATAACCAATGACCATATACTAGATTTCTAGCATCTTGGAATTAACTGATTTTATCTCAAGTAGAATAATAGAAACTTAATTTTTTAAATGATTTAACTTACTTTTCATATTTTGCTTAAAATGCTTTTAAAAATATATCAAAGTACAACCAATGTGCAGATAGTTATAATTACAGCTGTATTAAGATCCAAGGATATCATCATGGGGTATGTCATAGACATTGTATCATTTAATTACAGAATAATTGAGGATATCAGCTAACCTTTTAAGACAAATGGGTCACAAGTAGTCATGGATTATACAAGTAAGTTAATCTTATGGGGTTTGCGAAGTTTCTTATAGAAAGATTTTTTTTTAAATCCTTTTTCATATGAGAAGTCAAATCTGGCCAATCTAGGACATCTTATTAAATATTAAATAAATTGTTATTTTCAGTTTTCATAATGAGCATTTGAATCCCTAGAAACAATATGTTGATTGACAGAAGTATATATACAGAAAGACTTAATGAAGACTCTTGTCTTTCTATGAGTTTTTGTAACCAAAGTTAAATGCTTCATTTTTAAACCTTGCTCTTTTTGAAAGAAGCATTTAACTCTGGTTGCAAAGAAGGGTTTGTTTTGTAAAATTTGGTCTAGAGTGGTCTAGGGAGAATTTTATTCTCAATGCTTAGGTACTGATTTCTATCTGGAACTTTAGTGAATCCCAAGATTATTCCTGTATCCTTATAGTAGTATGGTTCATTTTTTTTATTGAAGAAATAAGAGTTTTGCATTTTTATCTGTTTAATGGGATGCCAGATAAAATATATATTCTATTACTTGAGTTTTTAATAACACCAAGATATGAGGGATATAAAAGTGTTGTTCTTTAATCATTTTTCAGTTGTGTTTGACTCCTCATGCCTGACCCCATTTGGGGTTTTCTTGGCAAAGATGTAGGAGTGGTTTTCCATTTCCTCCTCTAGCTCATTTTACACATAAGGAACCAGAGGCAAACAGGGTCACATAAGTGTCTAAGGCCAGATTTGGGCTCAAGATGAGCCTTCCTGACTCCAGACCTGGCATTCTACCCACTCCACTACCTAGCTGCCCCCAATATAAAATTATGGTGACCTACATTTTTTTAAAAAGATGTTTAATGAATGTGTCAGGCTATAGTATACTATTATCAATGGTGATTTGCATGTAAGAAACAGTATAGATGACATCATCAAAAACATGTATAAAAGGAAAAGGGAGTGGGTTGTCATATTAAGATTAAGAAGTAACAAATGGATAGCTTGATTGTTATACTGATATTTAAAAGATAATAAAAGAAACAAAAAATGCCTCAAGTATATTTGGTAGACCCTCTGTAGAGGACTTATGGAATGATATGAACAAAATTGCACAGAAGGCGCAGTATGTATGTATGTGTGGGGTGTGTGAAAACAGCACTTGTGAAAAAAGTAATCTCAATGATGTTGTCACAGATTTCTCAAAGTCAGAAGAGTGGCACTCTCTAGTACTCAACTATTTGCCAATCTCATCTAGCCTAAACACACAGCTAAGAACAATGAAGCAAGCACAAATCTATGTACGTACAGTGTATAGATACGCACAGTGTATGTATGTATGTATGTATGTATGTATGTATGTATATTTTAAGCAGCCGGAAGAATGAGGTGGTAAGCCTGGAGGAGCCCCCTTTCCCTGACTTGGAGCTATTTTGCTCTTGCTTTATACACACTACTGAATTTGGTTAACTAGTTTCTATGACAGTAAATTAGAAGGAGGTCCTTGAGGCAAGCACACTGACATCAATAAGAAATGACAGGTGACAGCCTAACAGCAAGGAACTATTTAGAAACCTAGAAAAAATTCAGGCAGAAGAGGTCAAAGTGCATGTCATTTTGGGGTTCCGTTAGAATAAGAATAAGTAAAACTACAAACCTTAACAGCCATTGATAACAGCCTTATATTGCAGCATTGTATAACATAGGGATAAAGATTGGACCTGTGATTTCATTGGCAGAGGAAACTCCCTTTATCAGTTCTCTGACTTATATTCTTAAAGAGTTGCACAAAGAAGGGTGAACTGAGCAATTGACTTGCCTAGGGTCACTCAACAAGTATGTGTCATTGGTGAGACTTGAATCTATCCTATATCCACTGTGCTACCTCTCCCTATTAGAAGTGAATTTACTTGATTTAACACATAGTAATATATGTTGATTAATTTAATTCAATTATGATGTTTATTCCTCCAAAATTAGAATATGTCCACTATATTGTGTTTAAAAATGTGAAGTATAATTTATAAGGAATCCATTTAGAAAAATTAGAATTGGGAAGGAAATTCTTAGCTTTCCAGAAAATTCACCATTTAGAATAGTTAGTTCTCCAGATGGAATATAAACTTCTTGAGTATAGGGACTACTTTTTATTCTGCCTTTGTATTCTCATTGTGTCTAGCACAGTATCTTGCACAGTAGGCACTTAATAAATGCTTGTATTTATAAGGTGCCAAGGTTTCACCAAGATAAATGAAAAAGAGTGTAACATTTAAAGAAGAAAATTGAGGGAAAACTCCATCCATAAGCTCCTTCAGCCTTGGTAGGAGGTAGTTATATGATTGAATCTCATGTTTACATATCACTTTAAGCATATCCAAAATAATCCCACAGTCTAAATATACTCTCTCTATTTTATAAATGAAAGATTTTTGGTTCAGGGAAGTTAAATGACTTGCATGTGATCAAAAGACAGTAATTGTCAGAACTAAGATACTTACTCTGGTCTCGCCTGACTCCAGTTCCAATAATGTATATTTCATTATGTAATGTTGCCTCTTGTACAAAATGTTTTTAAATTTTATTATCATTATTATATTATATTATTATTCTAAAATTTTATTTTAAATTTATGGAATAAAACAAGTATTTTGATAGTATAGTATAATAAAAAAGATGATGCATATGAAACTGCAAATCTATTATGTACAACTTGCTATTCCTTTTAAATATATAATTATGTATTTTTTTCTTTTTTAATAGTGTAGTAAGTAAATGGAATTCTCTTTCTTTAGTGATTTTATTTTTAAAGATAATCTAGCTCATCAAAGTTAGCTTGTGTGTAGTTCTTACAGTTTACAGTAAATAAAAGAGCTAGCATTTATTAATTGCCTACAAATAGACCTAAACAATATGTATTTAATAAATGCTTAGTGATTGGCTGACTGCTAAGCTATGGGGATACAAAGAAAGGCAAGCAAACAGTCCCTTGTCTTAAGGAATCCACAATTGAGTGGTGGAGACAACATACAAACAACTACATACAAACAAAGCAAAACATATTTATCCGGGATGAATTGGAATTGGTCTCAGAGGGAAGGCATTAAGATTAAGTAGGACTGGTAAAGAATTATTATAGAATGAGAGTCTCTGGCTGAGACATGAAGGAAGCCAGGGAAAATAGGAAGCAGAGATGAAAATGCTTTCTTGCCAAACACACACACACACACACACACACACACACACACACACACACACACCCCCATAAAACTAGGACATAGGTGGCAAGGTTTTAAAACTTTGGACCATAAGTCAAGAAAGCAAGTTCAAATGGGGCCTGAGATACTTCTTAGCTATATGACCTTGGACAAATCATCCTTTGTCTGCCTCAGTTTTCTCATCTACAAACTAGGGATAATAACATCTACCTCCCTGAGTTGTGACAAGGATAAAATGAAATATTTATAAAGCACAATATAAGTACAGGCTATTATTTTTATTTTTAAACCTCTCTTCCCAAATGTTTATATAGCATATTTCATTTAGAAAACATTTGAGAATAAAATTCCATATCTGCTTTTTAGCTTCAATAAAGATATCTGGGCCTCCCTCAACTCCTTTGTTTCCTGTACAAGGTTATACATTTCAAAGTGAGATGAGACTTTCTCTCTTACACACACACATGCACACACACACACACACACACACACACACACACACACACACACACACACACGCTCTATTCCCTTCCCATGTTAGAAATGGGGAAATTGAGGCCCAGAGAGCTTAGTATCTTGCTTAAGGTGATGAAACAACAGAACTGGGATGTACAATGGAGTGTAAATTAATTGGGACAAGGTAAAATAAATTCATTGATATATGCAATAAAGCTCACAACTTTTAAAGTATAGTTCCTTTTGTTATAATCAGTTGTATACAATTTGAGATAAATATGCAATATTTTGACACATACTTTGAGATAAATATGCAATATTTTGACACATGCTTTCATTTATCATGAATTGTATCACATTAGATTTTAATTATAATAACATAGAATTTAAAAGATGTTTTAAGGTTTGCAAAACACTTTACATTTATTATGTCATTTGATGATATTAAATTATTAAGATTCCATTGATGAACAGTCCTTTCTTTTCCCAAGTCTAACATTGATTATAGCACATAAGTTTTCAATGAGAGTTCTGATCAGGATTTTCCAGGCCATTGGACCACATTTATCTCAGTCTCTTGAATCACCATTCATAACATATGACATAGTGTAAGGTTTTACTAGAGTTTTTATCTCCTTTTGGGAAATTATCTAATTTTAGAATAATTCTCCTTTTCATTATATCAATATATTTATCAGAGTTCATCAGTTCCTTTAATGGGGACAAGGTTCCTTTGTCTACTTGAAGTTTAAATATCTCCACTTTTTTGGGGATGGATGGATGATTTTCTTATCAGGGTGATTCTGATATTCAGATCCTACAGGCTCACTTGGATGTCTTCTGACAATGGTATTAGTATAGCTTTGAATGAAAAAATGAATTTCATCAGTAAATATTGCCAATTTTTCAGTCTCTATTGCTCCACTCTTTGTATTGTCTTGCCTATGATAAAAAATATTTTTTCTTCATAGCAGTGGTAAGAAACTGCATTTTTTTTTACTGGTCTTCATGCTCTTTTTCCAAGTTCAAGAACCATCCAGATATCATTAACTCTGAGGATCTTTTCTTTGTTTTATGAGGATCAATTGTGATTGATTATGCTGTTTTGTAATAAGAGGTTTTCAGTTTAAGGGCTTTTTAGACTGTCAGTTAACAAGTATTTATTAAGTGCTTATTATGTGCCGGACACTGTGCTAAACACTTGATTTACCAAGAACGGCAAAAATACCAACGTCTTGCCCTCAACATTCTAGTAAGACACATTTAAAGTATACTTTCTTTTGAGATTTTGTGTGATTGAGCTTGTTTTCATTGTAGGCTTGATTGATGTTCAAAACACAACTGCCCTACAGCAATATCAGCTGTAGTATATCTGACAGTCATTGGAATGTGCTCTTTAAGACCTACAATTTTTGGAGTTTCCTTGGAGTAAGATCAATTCTTAAAAACCATAGAATTAAAAACACAACATAAAAACAATGAAACATGCTTATGAGGCAAGAATCCAATCATTCATTTGAGAGGGAAAATAACCAAATGTGGAGAAAACAGTTCAGTCTGTAATCTGGTTTCATCTTGTCAAGGTCAAATGTTCTGAGTCAGCCTAATGGCAATAAAAGAACAAAAAGCAAGATCAGTGTTGTGGAAAAAAAGAAATTGTAAAGATTGTACCTGTCCCAAGCAATTAGCACACCACTATAGGTCAGTTAACTTTGAGCAATAAGTTCTTTTGTTACACTTCATTGCCTCTGCTAATATTGTGTCTAAATACATGGGAAATAGCTGCTTGGGTTGCACTCATAACTAGCTGTGCTAAACCAATGTGCACTGTTTTTACTGGGGAATTGTAATTGTAATTATATGCTTATCTCTATCTATCTATGTATCTATCATCTATGTATTTTATTTTCCCTTGTCCTTGCTTATTACTTTCCCTTTAATCAAGCCTCTAATTTTATATCCATGTGTTTTTTCCCATCCTTCCCAAGTATTGAAATTCACTTAGAGCACAGTTCCAAATAATCATCCAGTTTCTCTATGAGTGGCCTGGTTCTTAAAGTCAAACTTATAGTTCAGTAATTTCTCTGAGTCATTCACAAGTAGTGTTTCACTTTCGTCTGGCATTGTAGCCCTATTTTCCTTCTCAACGAAGTCACTTTCCTTTTTAGATGCCTCCTCATTAGCATTTTCTTGTCACAGGATTTACTGTAGCTCAATTCGTAATATGCAGACATTGAAGTTGTACTACATAATGATCTCATTTAAATGTTCTGTTATCTTCAAAAGCATTTATGAATTAACAGGTTTTTTTTGCTTAATGGATGTATTGTTGTCTTATCCTTAGTGATTTATTTTCAAAAAATTGTGTGTGTGTGTGTGTGTGTGTGTGTGTGTGTGTGTGTGTGTGTGTGTGAAAGCTAATTGGGTTAATTATTTACCAGGAAATCTAAAAGAATCTATTTAATTAATAGCTAAAGCAACCATTTTGCTATTCATTTCCTAAGATTTCTTTCTCAAGGGAGACTACTATATGGCAGAAGTCTTTGTGTCTGCTTTTTTCATTTCTACTAAAATAGTAGTTTTCTTTTAATTTTGAGTAGTCACCTTAGTATATTTAGTATGCTTTGGAGACTTTTTTTTTCTCATCTTAAATGTGTATTACTTTAAACCATTGGTAAGTTTATACATTACCTAATTATTTGTTACAATATAACCAAAATGTAAATTTATCACTTTGTGGTATAGTTCACCAGAAAATATAATTTGATTTTTTGTGTTTTTGATTTAAAGCCTAATGGCTTTTCACATACTGTATTTCTTAGATAGTACTGATGTAAAATACGACATATACACAAAAGTATGCCTAGAGTGTTTAGATAGGCATCTGTGATCGCATAAACATTAGGTACTTTTCTATTCCTGCAGATCCCATATCTCCTATGTATCTTACTAGACTTTATGAGATGATGTTGCAAATATTTATGACCTGATGGTCAACTCTTTGGTAACAAGCCTATATGAATTTAACTAGTCTAGTGTTCCAAACACAGACACACAGGCCATCATCAGCTTATTCTCAACAATTTTTCTGCTCAGTAGATGATAGAACTTATGTTTCAGTAGCATAGCCACTGTTACTTCCATGTCATGATGAGGCAACAGAAGAAGATTTTGCTGGAGGCTGTTGAATAGGGGTGAAATAATTCTTTATGGAAAAAGTTGGAAGTTTAGCTTTTATTGTCAAATGCTCAATATTTTCAGCAAATAAGTAAAATGTTTTACTAAACTTTTCTCCCAAGATTTTTAATATCAAATATAGAAGTATATATTATATGATAGTTGCTGATTCAAATATGCTACAAAATCAAAATACATTTATTCTGGCCCCCCCAGTTTTGAGTAATATTTTGACATTTGTAATAGGTGGATTGTTAGGAGTCATTCAATTCAATTCAATGAACATGTGTTATGTACCTACTATGTGCAAGATGGAATAGGTACTAAAGGCATATAATTGGGAATAAAACAGTCCCTACCTCAAAGGAGCTTACATCCTTCTGAGTTATGCAATTGGGCATATACTAAATGTCATGGCTCCTTTGTGGAGTCAAAATGACCAAGTTAATGAGACTGATTCCCTGGGCTTTGTATTCTTTGAAAAAATATTCAAATGAACATTGTTATTATTATTATTTTAGCTAGGCAATGGGCCACTTGCCCAGGGTCACACAGCTAGTAAATGTTATGCGTCAGAGGCTGGATTTGAACTCAGGGCCTCCTGACTCCAGGGCTATGCCCTCTAGCTGCCCCTGAAGATTGTTATTATTCACAACAGCATATTGACAAGAGCTGATCTAGCAGTCAGGAAGACCTGAATTCAAGTCCTGTCTTTGACACATACTGGCTATTTCACCTGCTCTCATTATCTATTCCTCTAAACTCACTCTTGCTCCAAACTTCTCTTTTACTATCAAAGCTCCACCTCCCAGTCCTAGAGGCATACAACCTATTTTAAGTGTATTCTTCAACTCCTCACTACCCCTAAACCTGCATAACTTTCTCTCTACCCTACTTTCAATCTACTGCCATGGCCTGTTGTTTTAACCTTTGCAAAATCTCTTGAATATACCTCCTCCTCTCCTTGCATACTGCCATCACCATGGTGCAAGTCTTTATTACCTCATACTTGGATTTTTGTAACAGCTTGATTGTGGACCTGCCTACTTCAAGTCTCCCTCTAGTCCATCACTCCAATCCATCCTCCATTCAGCTGCCAAAGTGATTTTCCTAAAGGGCAGGTCTGATTATGTCACCCACACTACTTAATAAACTCTATTGGACATGATCTCCAGGTCAAAGACAAACCTTGTGTTTGGCATACAAATTCCTTCATAACCTAGCTCCTTCCCTACCTTTTCCAAACTCCTTATGCTTGCAATCTTCTTATACCATGTTCCTTACTGCATACTCTTCAATCTAGTAACACTCACCTCCCAACTGTTCCAAGAACACAACATTCTATCTCTTGGCCATACACAATGCTCTTCCTCTTTTCATCTCTACCTCCTGACTTCTCTGACTTTTTTCAAGTCCCAATTACAATCCCATCATCTACCAGAAGTCTTTCTTAACTCAGACCTCCCAACTCAAGTTATTTCCCTCTGGTAATTGTTTTCCATTTATCCTATAGGTAGCTTGTTCGTACATATCTGTTTTCTTATTTTCCCCACCATTGTATTGTGAGCTCCTTGAGGATAGGTATTTTGCCTCTTTTTGTACCCCTTATGCTTAGCACAGTGCCTGGAACATAGTAGGCACTTAATATATGCTTATTGACTGCCCGATTCAATCCTTTGTTAATGAAGATAATCTGCCCTCAATAATCCAATTTATGCACATCATGGTGTTTTAAATTTTCATTAGTACTAATGAAAAAGTTAGTCCTTCTTGGCAAGTGAGTCACATACTTTTGAATAATGTATCCCACAATTAGAAGTATGGTCTATGGCCATTGGGAGGAAAAAAAAAAAGTCAAACTAATTGAATCATAAGAGAATCATATTTTGACCTTAATTTAATTACTTATTGTCTCTAATTAATTGATCTAAATATCAGGTAATAATAAACAAAGCATCATATTAATTATTAAATGGGTAGTTTTAATAACTTGAGTTTTATAGCTAAAAATTATATAGCAAAGTAGCTGTGTAATCTATAACCTTAAATGTACAGAGATTTAACCACTCCTTACTGAACTAAAACTGGAAATGATAATTGTATCCCAAGTGAATGCACTTTTCTTTTTTAAAGGATAAAAATCTTAAATGTCATAAATCATTACAATTTTATTTTTTTGCTTGATTTTTTAAAATAGTGGTACTTTCATTTGTATTGTTCTCCAGGTACTTTCTTAAAATCCTACTGTTATTATTCTAAAATATTTATATGATTGCATCTCAAAATTGTCAACAAAAAGTATATATGTATATGTGTGTATATATATATGTATGTATGTGTGTGTGTATATATATATATACACATATATCTCATATATATTTCCATGGACTGATTTTCAATTTATTCTTTAAAGTTGTGACTGCATAATTATAAGGACTGAAATACTTTGAGATAAAGGCACCTTACAGCAAAGTTACTATGACACATGAGCTGCAGAATCATTATTATTATATAATAATTCATAATATTTTCACCCAAATGGCTGTAATTAGTCTTATTTCATCCAACTCTGAGGCTTATTTGAAAATCTCAAGGCAATCCAAATAATTACGCCTCTCATCTTTCTGACAAAGAGTGTCTTCCTATGTTCTAGGAAGATGTAGGAGATGTAGCTGACAGGTAAATGTGACTCCAAATACTGGAAGACAGGACTCTATAAGCACAGATACCCTTAATCGTATTTGATTTAGGTTATGGAAGACTCTTCCCATTTGCAGTGAAAATGACCTCTTTTATATAAGAGATAAACTCATTCATAGGATCATAGATACAGAGCTAGAAAGGACCTCAGAGGCCATCTGTTCCAACCCCTTCATTGTTACAGACAAGGAAAGTGAGGCTTAGGGACATTAAGTTATTTGCCAAAGGTCACACTGGTAATAAATAGCTGACCCAGGATTTGAATTCAGGTCCAAAATCCTATCCAGAAATCCAGGTCTTAGTGTTTCCAAACAGAGCTCTAGTAGAAAGAGGAAAAGCAGAGAAGTGATTTATTCTGACCTCCAGAAGTGAATCAGGCTGTGTAGAAGGGCATGATTATTGGAACAGAAGAGAGAAGGAGAGTCTGTGAGCCCCTGCCACTTTTCCCCCTCTCCTGAAATTTTACCAATAAAAAAAAATTTGTGTGAACGAGTAAATACCACTAGAAAGCCAATTGTGCATTAGTTTAAATAGCTTGCTTTCCTAACAGTGTTTCAGTTAAGGAATGGAAATTTTGATTGAGAGATTGTATGGTATAGTATAGTAATACTTAAAGTATAATCCATGTAGTGAAAACAATTTTCATAATAATACTAAGATGTTACTAGCCTATTAAAAAAGTCTCCCTTTTCTAATTGCAATCTCTGTGGTGCCGTGTTTTCTTAAAGTACTTTACAGAAGACAACATATCCCAAAAGATGTCTGCAAGAGCTCTAAGGAGCAAGTGTCTTTTGATTTCATGTCTGCAGTTGCTATCTGCAGTGATCTTTGAGACCAAGAACATGAAATATTACATTGCTGCATTTCTTCTTCTATTTGCCAGGAAGGATTGTTGTTGTTTGTTCTTCATTCTCAAAGACAGCCATGACATCAAGGAGGTGATGTCATGATATGCAAGTGAAATGGATTTAAGGGAGGGAGGGTTGCACAAAGTCACCAGACTCACTTTCTTCTCTGGAGATGTCTGGGTCCAGTGGTGAGATATAGATTAGGAAGACTAGAGCTAGCCCTGGATGTAATGGGAGACCTTGGCCTTTTTAAGCTAAAGTCTTTAACAGGTCTCAGTTTGACTGAGGCAACACCCATTCTGTGCTTAAGCGCAGGAAGGGATAGGACTAGTTGCCATGATGTTAATTTTGTTTTTAATGTTAAGCTTTAAGCCAGCTTTTACACTCTCCTTTTTCACCCTCATCAAGAGGCTTCTAAACTATTCTTCACTATGTGCCACCACAGTGGTATCTTCTTCATTTCTGAGACTGTTGATATTTCTTCTGGCAACCAGAATTCTAGCTTTTGATTCATCCATCTTGGCATTTCACATGATACACTCTGCATATAAGTTAAATGAATAATGTGACAATATACACCTTGCTGTACTCTTTTTCTAGTTTTAAACTATTAAGTTGTTCCATGTTTGATTCTAACTGCTACTTCTTGACCTGCTTACAGGTTCCTCAACAGAAAAATAAGATGAACTTCCATCTCTTTCAGGACTTGCCACATTTTGTTGTGATCCATACAATCAAAGTATTTAGTATAATCAGTGAAGAAGCAGATGTTTGTTTGTTTGTTTGCTTTTTCCTGGAACTCCCTTGCTTTTTCTACAATCCAGAAAATGCTGGGAATTTGGTCTCTAGTTCCTCTGCCTCTTCAAAAACTGGCCTGGTCTTCTGGTAATTCTTGGTTCACATATTGCTGAGGCCTAGCTTGCAGAATCTTAAGCATAAGCTAGTTGGTATGTGAAATGAGAGCATTTTAAAAATTTGAACATTCTTTAGCATTGCCCCTCTTTGGGACTGAGATGTAAACTGATCTTTTCTAATTCAATGATTACTGTCGTTTTCCAAATTTACTAGCATATTGAGCACAGCACTTTGAGAACATAATATTTTAAGACTTTAAATCATTCAACTGGAATTCCATCACCTCCACTAGCCTTATTTTTAGCAATGCTTCCTAAGGCTTGCTTGACTTCATTCTCCAGAATATCTTTTTCTAGATTGGTAACTGCATCATCGTAGTTATTTGTGATGTTAAGATCTTTCTTGGATAGTTCTTTTATATATTCTTGCCACCTCTTCATAATTTCTTCTACTTCTGTTAAGTCTCTACCATTTTTGTCTATCATGCCCATTTTTGCATAAAACATTCCATTGATATCTCTAATTCTCTTAAATAGACCCATCTTCCCTATTCTGTTTTCTTCTATTTCTTTGCAGTACTCATTTAAGAAATCTTGTTCTTCTCTGAAATTTTGCATTCACTTGGATATATCTTTCTTTTTCTCCTTTACTTTTTGCATTTCTTCTTTCCTTAGCTATTTGTGAAGCCTCATTGGACAGTCTCTTTGCTTTCTTGTTTTTTTTTTTTTTAATTTTCGCTAACTCCTGTACAATATTGCAAACTTCTGTCCATGGTTCTTCAGGCATTCTGTCTATCAGATCTAATTTCTTAACTCTATTCATTACTCCGAATTCTTCATAAGCATTGTTATTTAGGTCATGTCTATATGATCTGATGGTTTTCCCTACTTTCTTCAATTTAAGTTTGAATCTTGCAATAAAAAGCTCATGATCAGAGCCAGAGTTGGCTCCAGGTTTTGTTTTAACTGACTGTATAGAGCTTCTTCACCTGATTTTGATATTGACTATCTGGTGATGTTTACGTGTAGAACACCTTTTTGGATTGTTGAAAAAGAGTGTTTGCTATGACCACCAAATTATCTAGACAAAATTATTAGACTCTTCCCTGCTTCATTTGTACTCCAAGGCCAAACTTGCCTGTTATTCCAATTATTTTTGATTCCTACATTTGCATCTCTGCGATCTCCTAAGATGAAGATGACATCTTTTTTAATATTATTTCTAGAAGCTGATGTAGGTTTTCATAGAACTGAAGAATTTTGACCTCTTTGGCATCAGTGGTTGGAGCAGACTTATATTAATCTGTGATGTTGAATGGTTTGACTTAGATTCAAATAGATATCATTCTGGCACTTTTGAGATTATACCTCAGTATTGCTTTTCTCATTGTTTTATTGACTCTGAGGGCTACTTAGTTTCTTCTAAGAGATTCTTGCCCTTAAAAACATACATAATATTCACCTGAATTAAATTCACCCATTACTGTCCATTTGAGTTTGCTAGCAATTAAGAATGTTGATGTTTAATCTTTCCATCTCCTATTTGAACACATCCAGACAAAAATTGGATTCTTCATAACAAAAAGCTAAAGAATATGAATTCATATAATCCTTTAGAACCTTCCTAGATAACGTCTATCCCCAATATACTCAAATTGCTGGAATTGCTGAGAGTCACTTGATTTACAGTATGCTATAGGGCATGCATCTTTGGACATTTCATAAATTATCCAGGCATTTGATATTCACATAGTAGGAGAGAATATTTCACATTAATAAAGTGATTTTTATTGACTTCTGCTTATGTTACTGATTAACATGGTTATAATCATGAATCAGGTATAGTTTATCATAATAATGGAAGTTAGAGTATTATGGGAGAATGAAAAAGTAGGAACTACAAGATTTGGAAATTATGAATATATTTTATTATGAATACATTTTAGTATATCGCTACAATAGAAAATGTTTAATGTGGCTAAGTGATGTGTATTTTGCAGTCTCCCTTTAATGTAATTTTGTAAAAAAGTGAAATTTGTCAAATATGTCTACCTACAATAGAATTACTGTTTTGCTGAAAGCTACCTACTATTCAATTTAAAGGCAGGAGATTTAAGATGCCTTGAGCGACATCTTAGATTGTGGCACACTTGGCCTTCACCCTTCTGGGCCCCTTGTCCAGTCCATTTTATGGTGTTGAGAGTGGCTAAATAACCCACCCCATAGATGTTACTTATGGCTTGGACCTTGGCTGAGAATTTGAGCAAATATTCAATAAAGCTCCTATTTCATTCAAAAAAAATACGCATCCCACTTTTAATAATAGATACATTCTTGAAACGTTTTGTATAGAATGAATTTTGTTAAACTAAACTAAATCATGCCTTAAACATATTAGGAGGAATTTGTTGTAAATCCTTTGCACAGTGAAGAATCCTTTTGTACAATAAATAATACCTCTCCTTACCCCCACCTTAATTATTGTGTCAAATTGCAGTTTTGTATATGAGGTTTTCTTTATCTGTGTGACAGGTTTGTAATGATGAAGAAGCTGTCATTTCATGTCAAGTAGAGTTTCAAGATGTGTTTCTCAAAGAACAAATATTGCTATATCAGCCAAGCCCTTTTCTCATGTGTGTGTGCGTGTGTGTGTGTGTGTGTGTGTGTGTGTGTTTGTATGCACGTGCATACATGCAAAGGTAGGGGCATGGATTTGTCTCTCTTTTAATAAATAGGTCACTTCATAGAAAAAGAAAATATTAAATTTGAAATTATCAAATTGATATTGGGTACAATTCTTGTGGGTTAAGTTGGGAGTAGAACAACAACAACAAAATCATGGTGTTACAGCAACAGCATTGGACCTGGGAATCAGGAGATACGTTGGCAAGAATCCCACCTCTGGCCCTTCATAGCTGTATAACAATGGATAGTTCATTTAATGTTCTTTAGCCTCCAGTTCCTCATTTAGAAAACTGATCTCAAATCAATACCTAGAAGAAACTCTAGAAGTCATTTGGTCCAACTCTTTTCATTTTGTAGATGAGGAAATTGAGGCCCAGAGTAATTAAATGACTTGTCTAGCGTCACACAAATAGTAACTAGCAGAGACAGGGTTTGAACACAGATTCTGTGACTCCAAGTTCATTGTTCCTTCCACTGTATCATAATACCTAGGACTGATAATTGGAATATCATGTAGTATTTTGGGGAGGAATGAGGGAAATATATGCTAAGTTCTTCGCAAACCTTAAAATGTTACATAAATAAACTTAATTAGCATTATTATAACACTGATATCTTGTTATTCCAACTGCATATGACTGGAGTTGGCCAAATGCTATTGATTTTCCAGTGAAGCCAAGCAAATGACGGGTTTAAAGCAACTTTTATATTTTGTCTATGGAAAGCAGTAAAGTACAGAATCAGCATGTAGAGAAATGTCATGACATTTTTTTTACTTCACAGATATTTTGTTTATTCACAAAAGTAAGGGAATGGCTTACACTAAAGTCTTATCCTTTAGCTGGTTGAGGCATAGAGGTGACCTTATATTCTTGAAGGCTACTTTAAATACAAGTCCTACCAATCTTTTAATGTTTCAAAGGTGGTGCTAGTATTAACCTCTGTATTTGACATTACCAAAACTCAAGTAAGGCAGATTGAATTCAGTGACGATCTCCCACAACCTTAAAAAATAGCTTAATTTAAAAATAACCAAAAAAAAATCAACTTTCTCTTCATCCTGTCTCTCTTCTACCTTTTTTTATGCATTGGGAAACCAAAATAATTTGTGTGACTCACTTTATTGTGATATTTACTCTATTGCAATGTTCACTATGTTGCAGTGGTCTGGAACTGAACCTACAGTCTCTCTGAACTTTGTTCAGCCAATTCCCAAATGATGGACACTCCAAACCTTCCAGTTTCTTCATTCCAGAAAAAGATCTGCTGTAAATATTTTTGTACATATGAGTCCTTTTCTTCTTCCTTCGCTCATTTTGCTATATATACCCACAAGTGGGTATTACATGTAACATTCAGTAATTGTTAAGACATAGTTGTAAATTGCTTTCAAATACTTGGACCAATCAATAGCTTTACCACTAATGCATTAATGTCCCTGTTTCCTACAGTTCTTCCAATACTTGTACTTTTTTTGTCAAGTTTACCAATCTGATCAGTATGAGGTGGTGCCTCAGAATTGCTTTAATGATCATTTATCTAATTAGTAATGCTTTGTTGCATTTTAAAAAAAATAGTCATTGATAAATTGAATTTATTTCTCTAAAACTTTTTCTGTATATATCCTTTGATCATTTATAAATTGAGGAATGACTTAAGGGTCTCTGAAAAATGCTATAGCTAAATTAGTCATCCTCTATATTACAGAGAGGTTGCAATCTGACTATGGAGGAGGTACCCAAGGATCTGAAGTGATAGATCCTTGTAATATTTAAATAAGGAAGTTGGATAAACTAGAATAGGAAATTTTGTTTTCTTTTTCTTAATATAAATTTATTTATTTTTAGTTTTCAATATTTGCTTCCACAAGGTTTTGAGTTCCAAATTTTCACCCCATCTCACCCCTCTCTCACCCCAAGATGGCATGCATTCTGAATATCCCTTCCCCTGGTCTGTCCTCTCTTCTATTTCTCCCCCCCCTTCTCTTATCCTCTTCCCCTTCTATTTTCCCATAGGGCAGGATAGAGTTCTGTACCCCATTTCCTGTATTTCTTATTTCCCAGTAGCATGTGAAAACATTTTAGAATAGAAAAGTTAAGGAAAATGACCAATTAAGTGATTTAGTGGTTGAATTATGGCCAAACTTCATTTCTTTTCCAATTCGATGTTCCCTGCCCCATGTAAATTTTTTCTCATATCAAATTAGTTATTGTTACTAAAATTTCTGATGTTGTTTAAACAATATTAAACAAATGAATCCATTTATTTTGAGATGTTAATTTTCAGTATATTCATTACAATTTTTAGTTTTGCAAATATTATTAAGTGAATATCAACCTTTTTTCATATTCTTACTTTTGTTTCCCCATTTACCAAAAAGACTATTTTTTTTGTTTTAATGATATTTTTCTAGTTAATTTTCACAATATCTTATATGTACTTATACGTAACAAACTTGCTATGTAACTGATTGATTTCCTCTTGAAAAATGTTTTTGTTGGCATTTTTCTTTTTCTAAAATACCAATTCAAAAATCTGATAATGGCAAGTTATTCTGACTGATTTCTAAAGCATTATTCTATCACCTGTATTTTCAAACTCTTTTTTTAACTAGCTTATAATGCATTTGTGTGTGTTTTCTAGCTGTTTCATATATCTCATTCTTTTATGTGCTATCTCCCCAAATAAATTTTAAGATATTCAAGGGCTTGAACTAAACGCTTTTTGCTTCTTTTTTTTTTTAATTTTATATTGAAGCAATTGGTGGTAAAATAAATATAGTTCTGGATCGGTAGTTACAAAGACTTGTATTCAAATGTGGCCTGAGATATTTAGCTATGTGGCCTTGGACAAGTCATTTCACCTCTGTCTGCCTCAGTATCCTCCACTATGAAATGGGGATTAAAAATAGTACTTAACTCTGAGGGTTGTTGTAAGGCTCAAATGAGATCATATCTGTAAAGTGTTTAGTCCATTGCCTGACACATAGCAAGTAGATGCTTAATAAATGCTTGTTCCCTTCGTTTCCTTTCTTTCTGTATCCTGTGTAGCTTCCAATAGAGTGCTCAGAAAATATTATGTGCTCAATAAATGTTTTTAGTCAATTATAACTTATATTCATGTCTCTCCAAGTATGTCATTTTATTAATTAAAATCCATAGGAAACTCTTAAAATTCAAACTCTTTTTAGCCTGGCAAACTTATTCATGAAAAAAAAAAATTGCTTGATTGCTTACTAGGCCTACTCTTTTGAAACCTTAATAAATGTTAATTTAATTTGTAAGAATTTACAATGAGACATTAGAACCAACACTCCTAGGATATATTTTATTCTATTTGTTTCTTGATAGTTATTTTTCTAAATCTAAAATAAATCTTACTTACCAAACATCTTTTCTTTTTGGCAAACATACTTAATGGGTAAGTATTCCATATATTATTTCTTGTCATGAATGCATACTTTATATTGGCAAGTTTCTGCTGCATCTTTAATTCAGTAATTTGCATTTTTAAAAGCACAACAAATCAAAATACAGTCTGCATTATGTAAGTATGAAAGTTTATTTGAATTTGGGAGGAAGACCATTCATTTCTACATGCTGTGCATAACTTACTTTTATGGAAAAGGAAGAGACCTGCTATCTTTTGAACATTACTACTGGCTACTGATCAACATTATATCTCTATCAAATACCAGAATTGCATTGCTTCCTTATGTTATTTTTTATTATCCTTCTAATGATTCTCCTTCAGTAAATGTTTTCCAATTCTAGATTTTTTTTTTCTGAATACCTCTACTTTGCCCACCCATATGTTGCTTTCAGCCTCTTTCAAAAATAAGTTCATAGTCGATTGATATGAAGTAGAATTTTTGGAAATGTTTCAAAATAATTTGAAATAAAAACAACAGGAAAAGCTACATTATAGATTTTGATGTGGATATGGTGTTGCTTACTCAAATAAAGGAGAAAATCAGTAATTGTTTAAACCTGAATTCTAGGGTGTGTTTGTGTGTGTGTGTGTGTGAGTGTGTGTATGTGTGTGTAGATACATATATAGATACAGAGTGTTCCGAAAGTCTTAATGCAATTTTAAGCTGATTAAAGCTATTTTGGGACACTCTGTTCAAAAGTTTATCTCAACATATTTTTTGGAGAATTTCATCCATTCTCAATAGGCTATGCTGAATAAGTAGCAGAATTTAGATATCTCGGTCATGTGGTTAGATTTTGTGGAGTTTTTTTTTTCCTTTACTGACATAGATATCAGTTTTTAAAATAAATAAATCATCTTAATGGTTATTTCTAAGTTGTGCCAATGAAATTCACCTTCATACTCACCTTCCTTTGATACTCTCCTGACTTAAAAAGCTATAGATTAGTATTAAAGATTTCACCATAAAATAAACCCAACAACTGAATTTACCATCTTTTCTCAGTAAATCCAGCCTACACCTGATCATATTGGATCATAAAGAGCTGGAAAGGACATAAGAGGTCATCTTGTTTAGCCCATGTCATTCAATAAGTGAGGAAACCAAGACCCAGAGAAGGTGGGTGCCTTGCTTAGTGGTCATAAAGGGAGTAACTGGCAAGGCTGACATTGAAAAACCAGGACCTGTTTCTCTATATCCAGTATTATTTCTGCATCATGATTTAGTGAATATTAAAAAAAAAAAGTTAAAACAACAATAAAAAGAAATGATGCCTCAGCTCATCTCAAAGTCTTCTTCTCAAATTGGAGATAAATAATAATGATGCAAGTAAAAAATTTTTTGGAAAATTTATTTGGCAATTGACAGTAATGTAGTACATAGTTCACTGGTACTAAGGTGATTTAGAGTGAAGGAATGAATGAAAAACAATCATGTTTAGAAAACTGTCTTTTAATGATTCTTGTTAATGAATTTAAATGAACAAAATCATTTTCTATGCTTACTGTCAATGCCTGTTTTTGTTAAGGTCTTTTGAAATAGTGATGCATAAGTTTATTGATGCCAATACAAAATCGGCAGCCTCCCTCTTAAGGACTCTCTTAAATTCTAAATACCTGTAGTTATTCTTGGGGGTAGTGAGAAGTTAAGTGACTTGCTTAGGGTCACACAGATTATATCTGAGATGAAACTTGAACTGAGGCTTTTGAACTTCCTGTACATTTCTCTCCATTATACCGTGTTGCCTCTAGGCACATCTAGTTCAGGATTAGCTTAACATTTTTATGATATTGTGATATGCAATTTGCAGCATTTAGTCAATCAGTTAGTTTACTAGCATTTATTAAACACCACTTTAGTCCTAGAAATTGTAATAAGTACTAGGGATACAAAACACAAAAGGCAAACATGCCCTGCTTTCAAAAAGTTCTGAGTCATCCCCAGTCCATAAATGGTCAGAGGATATGAACAGGCAGTTTTCAGATAAGGAAATTAAAGCTATCTATAGTCATATGAAAAAATGCTCTAAATCATTATTGATTAGGGAAATGCAAGTTAAAACAACTCTGAGGTACCACCTTATACCTATCAGATTAGCTAATATTGCCAAAAGAAAAAGGAATGATAAACATTGGAGAAGATGTGGGAAAATTGGAACATGAATGCATTGTTGGAGTTGTGAACTGATCCAACCATTCTGGAGAGCAGTTTGGAACTATGGCAAAAGGGTTATAACATTGCATACCCTTTGATCCAGCAATGCCACTTCTAGGTCTGTGTCCTAAAGAGATCATAAAAAGGGAAAAGGACCTACATGTATAAAAGTATGTATAGCAGCTCTTTTTATGAAGGCAACAAATTGGAAATGGAGGGGATATCTTATCAACTGAGGTATAGTTGAAGAAATTGTGATATATGAATGTAATAGAATACTATTCTTCAATAAGAAATAATGAGCGGGAGGATTTCAGAAAATCCTGGAAAGGCTTACATGAACTGATGCTGAGTGAAGTGAGCAGAATCAACATAACACTGTACACAGTAACAGCAACACTATGCAATGGCCAGCTTTGATAGACTAGCTTTTCTTAGCAGTACAGTAATCTAATTCCAAAAGACTCATGATGAAAAATGCTATCCACATCCAGAGAAAGAACTATGGAGTCTGGATACAGGTCGAAGGATGGTATTTTCTCTTTTTTTTTCTTTCTCATAGTTTTTTTTTCCTTTTGTTCTGATTCTTCCTTCACAACATGACTAATGTGGAAATATGTCTAATAGGATTGTAGATGTATGGTCTATATCAGATTGCATGCCATCTTGAGGAGGATGGAGGGAAGGGAGTGAGAAAAAAATTGGAACTTAAAATTTTATAAAACTGAATGTTGAAAACTATCTTTACATGTATTTTGAAAAAAAAAATACTATTAAGTGGGGAAAAAAGAAACTCCGAGTCTAAGGAAGAGACAACATGCAAACAGTTGTACAAATAACATATATAGGAGGAAAATCAGGGGTATTCTCAGAGAAAGCAATAAAAGTAAGGAGTACTGGCAAGAGTTTGGTTTTTTTTAAAGAAGGTGAGATTTTAGCTGAGATTTGAAGAAAGTCTTTTAATCAATGTCCTTGCATCAGCTCTCTCACCACTCTAGTCCATCTTTCCCTGAGATGCCAAAGTGACTTTTCCAAAGTATGGAGCTGATTATATTCCCTCCTTAATCAACTCCAGGGGTGCCATAAGACCTCCAGGTCAAATATAAAGTTCTCTGTTTAGCTTTTAGAAGCCCTTCATAAATATGTTTAACATTACTGTACTAAGCATAGCCTATATCAGAATGCATGCTGTCTTGGGGAGGGGGAAAATTTAGAACCCAAAATATTATAAAAGTGAATGCTGAAAATTAAAAATAAATAATGAAAAAGAAAGAAAAAAATTAAAATAAAAAGAAACCCTTCATGACAAGGCCCCTTCTTACCTTTCCAGTGATACAGCAACAGTGGCCTGTTACCTTTTCCTCATGCAGGATACTCTGTCTCCCATCTCTATGCCTTTGTACAGTCTAGCCCCTATCCATAAGACATCAATTATGAGTAGGACTTTTTGTCTTCCTCTTCTCTACCCCTGAATTTCCTGGGCTTCCTTCAAAACTCAGCTTAACTCCTACCTTCCAGAGGAGACATTTTCCCATCTCTGGAACTTCTTCTATGTTCCATCTGATATTACTTTCTATCTAATCTATAGATATTTCTTTTATGTACCTACTTATTTACATGTTGTCTCCTTAATATAATGTGAGGTCCTAGAAAGCAGAGACTGTTTTTGCCTTTCTTTCTAATCCGAAGAATTTAACTCTTTGCCTGATACATATTAAGCATTTAATTAAAGCTTATTAACTGACTTCATCATGATATCAAAGGAGACTCAGGAAAGTACAGAGAAACTCTGGGGTATGTATAGCTGATATTTCTCAGAATTTCTTCTATATCTTATCCCCCCGTTTTGCCATTATTCAAGGACATGGGGTGAGGTGGCTACCTATGTAACATAGACCAAAGCAGAACCAAGCACTGATGTTATCTGAGATCAGATCCTAACTTGTGGATCTCAGTAATGCTAGGTAAGCATACTGCCAATTATGATTCTGAAGGAAAGTGACTGAGAAGGCTCCCTGACATCTAACCATCAGGAAGAGAGGACTATGGGGAGAAAATCTCAGGACACAGAGAATGGGGGAAATAAAAGCTTTAGGTTGTTTCTTTTTTGTTTGTTTTTGGCTGCCTCTAAAGGCTTCCACTTTAATCAGGGATAAGCAGTTATTTTCTTCTTGAAATTTCAAAATTGTTCCCATCAACAGTGTCATTCTGTGGCCTATATATTTTCTTCCTATTTTTGTTATTTTCACATTTTTATTTGTTTTAAATTATATTTGGTCTTTTTTTTTTCTGGGAACTTTACTACTTGGCCTATGGTTTGAAAATAGTGTTCAAGGTGATAAAAGTGCAAATGGATTAAAAGAACAAAAAGATACAAGATTTATCTGAGAGAAAATTCCCTCCAGTATACATTTTTCTGACAGTTATCATCAATTTTCATTCTCAAATTTCTTTTTTAAAATTTATTTATTTTTAGTTTTCAACATTTGCTTCCACAAGATTTTGGGTTTCAAATTTTCATCTCACCCCTCCCTCCACCCCAAGATGGCATACATTCTGAATATCCCTTCCCCTAGTCTGCCCTCCCTTCTGTCTCTCCCCACCTTCCCTTATCCCCTTCCCCTTCTACTTTCCTGTAGGGCAGGATAGATTTTTGTACCCCATTTCCTGAATTTCTTATTTCCAAGTTGCATGTGAAAACTTTTTTTTAAACGTGTCTTTTTAAAACTTTGGATTCTAAATTTTCTCCCTTCCTCTATCCCCACCCACACTCATTGAAAAGGCAAGCAACTCAATATAGGTAAAACATGTGAAGTAATGCAAAACACTTCCATAGTTGTCATGTTGTGAAAAACTGACTCTATTTCCCTTAATCCTATCCCATTCCCCCTATTCTATGTTTTCTTTTGACCCTGGCCCTCCTCAGAAGTGTTTGCTTCTGATTCCCAATCTGCCCTCCTCTCTATCATTCCCTTGTTCTCTTGTCCCCTCCTTCCTCAATTTTCCTGTAGGGTAAGACAGATTTCCATACCCAATTGAATGTGTATGTTATTCCCTGCTTAAGCCAAATCCTAGGAGAATAAAATTCACTCATTCCCTCTCACCTTCCCCTGTTTCCCCTCAACTGTAAGAGCCTTTTCTTTTTTGTTTTTTGTGAGATAATTTACTCCATTCTACCTCTCCCTTTCTACTTCTCCCAGTATAATCCTCTCACCCCTCAATTTTATTCTCCAAATATGACCCCTTCATCTTCAACTCACCCTGTGCCCTCTATCTATCTATCTATCTGTCTATCTCTCTCTCTCTCTATATATATATACATATATATTTTTTTTCCCCTCCAACTACCCTAATACTGACAAAGGTCTCATGAGTTATAAATATCATCTTTCCATGCAGGAATGTAAACAGTTCAGTCTTAATAAGTCTCTTATGATTTCTCTTTCCTGTTTACCTCTTCATGTTCCACTTGAGTCTTGTATTTGAAAGTCAAATTTTCTATTCAGCTCTGGTCTTTTCATCAAGAATGCTTGAAAGTCCTCTATTTCACTGAATGACCATTTTTCCCCTGAAGGATTATACTGAGTTTTGCTGGGTAGGTGATTCTTGGTTGTAATCCTATCTCCTTTGCCCTCTGGACTATTATATTCCATGCTCTCTGGTCCTTTAATGTAGAAGCTGCTAAATCTTGTGTTATCCTGATTGTGTTTCCACAATACTTGAATTGTTTCTTTCTGGCTGCTTGTAATATTTTCTCCTTGACCTGGGAACTCTGGAATTTGGCTACAATATTCCTAGGAGTTTTCCTTTGGGGATCTCTTTCAGGAGGAGATCAGTGGATTCTTTCAATTTCTATTTTGCCCTCTGGTTCTAAAATATCAGGGCAGTTTTCCTTGATAATTTCTTGAAAGATGATGTCTAGGCTCTTTTTTTGATCATGGCTTTCAGATAGTCCAATAATTTTTAAATTCTCTCTCCTGGATCTATTTTCCAGGTCAGTTGTTTTTCCAATGAGATATTTCACATTGTTTTCTAATTTTTCATTCTTTTGGATTTGTTTTACAGTGTCTTGATTTCTCATAAAGTCACTAGCTTCCAATTGCTCTATTCAATTTTTAAGGAAGTATTTTCTTCAGTAATCTTTTGGACTTCCTTTTCCATTTGGCCAATTTTGCTTTTTAGGGCATTCTTCTCCTCATTGGCTTTTTGGACCTCTTTTGCCATTTTGGTTAGGCTATTTTTTAAGGTGTTATTTTCTTCAGCATTTTTTTGGGTCTCCTTAGCAAGCTGTTGACTTGTTTTTCATGATTTTCTTGCATCACTCTCATTTCTCTTCCCAGTTTTTCCTCTACTTCTCTTCTTTGCTTCTCAAATCCTTTTTAGCTCTTCCAAGACCTGGGACTGATTCATATTTTTCTTGGAGGCTGTGGATGTAGGAGCTTTGACTTTGTTGTCTTCTTCTGGTTGTATGTTTTGATCTTTTTTGTTCACCAAAAAAGATTCTATAGTCTGACTTTTGAGGTTTGCTCATGATCCCAGCCAATTACTTGAGTTATAAACTCTTTATTAAGGTAGAGGTCTGCTTCCAATGTGGAGAATGTACTGTCCCAAGCTTTGGGGGTTTGTACAACTGTTTTCAGAGATACTGTTAGGGACCTGTATATTTTCAGTTCTTCCAAGGTGGTTATGATAAGGGCTGAGGTGTTTACTCCTTTCCTGGCCTGTGCTGTGGTCTATGAGTGACCTCAAGCACTCTTTTCTGTCTTGGAACTGTGAGGAAGATTTTGTCTTCACAGCCACTACAAGCTCCGCCATGCCAGTGCTCCTCCTCACCCCAGGACTACCCCTCAGAATTGTGACCCAAATATAAGCATGGGCAAAGGAAGAGATTCCTACCTCAGCACTGGCAAAGAGATCCCTGCAATCCCCCTCTGAGCAGCCACCACATTCTCCCTCAATCTATGGGCTGGAAGCTCAGGAGGCAGCCACAGCCCCAGGGCCACACTGGCTCAAGGGGCTGAGACCTTGCTTCTCCCTCACCACAGAAACAGTCTTTTCCCCTTGACCTTCTGAGTTGTCTTTGCCGTTCTTGGGTTGAGAAGTCTGGAAACCACCACAGCCGCCTGTGATTCAGTCCCCTGAGGCCTGCTCCAGGTTTTTTGAGGCCTGCACACTCACGCCAAACTGTGCCCCTTTCCCAGCCCAGCTTGATATACCTTTTTTGATCAACCATCCGTGTTGTCTTGGCCTGGAAATTTGTTTCACTGTCTTTTTGTGGATTCTGCTGCTTTGGAATTTGTTTACAGCCATTTTTTATAGGTAGTTGGAAGGGTTTGGGGAACAGCTTAAGCATGTCACTGCTTTCACTCTGCCATCTTGGCTCCACCCCCATTCTCAAATTTCAAACCTTCTTGATCTTTTGCAATGGAATATCCTTAAATGATATTGATACATTAATACCTCCTGTCATTAGTAGTTAAGGTTTCAGAAATTTCAATTCTCTATAACATAATTATCCATTGAGAAGTAAATTAAGCCTCTCCTGATTTTGTGAAAAGAATACTTTACTTGTAGTCAAAAATTTTTGGTTTGAATCCTGAATTGATATTTGCTGAAAGTTGTTTAAACTTTCTTACCCACAGTTTCTTCATCTGTAAAATGGAAATAATAATAATTTGTGCTGTCAATCTCAAAGGGTTATTGTGAGACAAATTCATTAAGAGCCTAAGTGAGATATAAATGTGACTGTTATGTTCCCCACAGAGTTATTTTGAAGAGCTTTTTCGTTTCAATTCAACTTGGAAAACAAACCCTTTATATGCCAGCTTCTAGGAGAGATACAGCTTTTAAAGAAGACATGGTCCCTGTCTTCATGGAATTTATAATTTAGTAGAGGGAATAGGACACATGCATACATTTCTATAATATAGAATAATGTAGGCTAAGTACAAAGGAGAATTTGGATTGGGGAGGAATATTCTTCCTTACTAGGGAGATCAGGATTTCACTTTAATGGGTGAGTTAGAATCCATGAGATGGACAAATTGAGAGCATTTAAAACAGCAAATAATATGAGCAAAGGAAAGGAGGTAGGAAAGTGAAGAACATTTACATCATAGCAAGGAGTCCAAATTGCCAGGAATACAGAGTGGAGTAGTATGGGAATAAGTGACAACCCAATTTCATATTAGTTTCATGCAGGGATAGGACTTAAATGCATTTCTATTGTTCTTTCCACATTCTCCTTAGAGCTTATAGCTGATTGCCAGCTAAATATGAGTCAGAGATATTTTATTCTCCTGAAGAAATTGAATGGGCTACAAATATGTATAAAATGAATGGGAAAAGTCAGGAAAAAGATGAACCAGTCAGTCTTGTTTTCCTTCAGAAGTATCCACACAACTCTTCTCCAATTCCCTGACTTCCATACCACTAAAGAACATCTAGAATGCATGCTTCAGTCATTGACCCATCACATTTATGGTATGTTGTTCTATTTTGACAGAAAACTTCAGAAGTAGAATAAAAAGTATTAAAGGTGGTGGAAAATTAATAATATTTGAGGTAATTTTAAGGCTTTTTTTCATGGACAGGAACAAAGTAAAGTTCCATTTAGATGTATAGATTCAGAAACTATCAGAGTTGGAACAGATGTTAAATACATCTTGTCCAACTTCTGCCTCATTTTACAATTAAGGAAACTGATGCCCAGATATGGGGAGTGATTTACTCAAAGTTACATACAGTTGGTGATTTGTATGCTATCTTCAAGTCTATGAAGGATTAATGTATTTTTTTGTTTTTAATTTCCCAGAGGATATTCCCAAATTGATCTCAATAGGTTGCGAAAACCAACAAGAGATAAAGGCTTATATTAAAATGTAAATTTGCACATAATGATAAAATTCTGGATCATCAAGACAATTGAGGTCCCTAAAGGAAGCTGTGCAATATTTATGTTTGGACATTTTAAAAAAGTAAATAAACTATTGTATCATTCCTGGATGGTGTAGTCTTTCAGTTACCTAAAGGGGAATTTTTCTGTCTTTTTTAGTTCTCTTTGTAACACTTTATTTAACATTGTAATTTCACTACAGCAAAGGGAAAGAGGAAAGTAAATAAGAAAGTTGAGGAATGAAAGTATAATTCACTTAAAAATGTTCCTTAATTTTTTTCTATACACATTCCTTAGTTCATCCTGGGAGAGTGATAGTTCAGATGTGTATTTATATTAGAAGTTATACATTTTTAAATGTTGCTTTAATATGATGTTAAGAACAAGAATTGGATTTGGCAAAGATATTTTTGAAGAATTAATGACTATGGGATTCAATAACCTACACAGAACTGGAAAAATCTGTATATTCACATAGGAAATTCAAAAAGAAATTACAATGAAAATGGCAGTATTTTTAAATCAATGAAAGTTGTATTCTTCCCTTTTCCCTAAGCAAAGTTATTGATATGAATGTTTCCTCACCCCACTGGACTGTAATCTCTTTGGGAGCAGGATCAATATTTTCTTGCAGTTTTGTATTGCGATCACTTTACACCTTGCTTTGCACATAAGTATTTAAGAAACAGCTGTTGAGATTATGGGCTATTCACCTACAGTTGGTAGCAAACAGCAGGTACCAGCCAATGTCCCCACATCCCCCTGGATGCAGCCTGTGCTTGGTTCCAGTCAACCTCCTTTGTGGGACACCTTCGAGGCAGGGACAGCTCTACTGCCCTTGCCAGCAGGAAGCAGGTTCAGAAGCTGAGGCGTTTGCCTTTTACTCCAAAAGAATTTGGGTTCCATTTTTTTGAGGGGGGATGATGAGGATGGGATCTAGACCCCAAAAAGGAAAAACCCTGGATTTTCCCACTTGGCCAAATCTCTGGCTTTTGCCTGAGTCTATAATCCCATTAACTGGCTTTTCATTGTGGCCACGCCCAATCTCCCCTCCATTGTCTTACCTCCCTATGGCCCTGGCCATTTCCTAGACTTAATGCTAGCTAGGCTCCATTGTCCAGGTCCCAGGAATCCAGTTCACCTCAGTTTACTGGCTACTCACATTCAGATCCACTCCTAGATCCCTCCCACAGTGTTTCTCTATATAAGGTCCATCTTTTCTCCATCAAGATGCTGGGATTTTTATAATCTAGCCACTGCTTAGATTCTTAAAATCTAGTCATAGTTTAGATTCTTATAATCTAGCCAATAGCTCACTAATGTTCAGACTCTTTAAGAGTCTTTCTAATATGGCAGATGTTCTAATACATCTTGTCATTGGCTGGAAAAAAAAAAGAAACACCTGTTGAATGTGAAGTGAATTGGAATTATCACAGAGGCCAAAAGCTAATATTTTAATTAGTGGCCATTATTTTCTTCTTCAACTAATGATATTATAAAAACTTAGCTGTTGTTTTAGCAGAATGTTTTATAATAGGGCTAGAAGAACTAGATTTAGATGACTGATTTTAAATTATTCATCCTATTTAATTCAAGCCCTATTGGTCTAATTTTACTTGAGATGGGGGAAGGAATAGAAGGATGATATGTGAAGAGAATTATTCCTGTTGGGAAGAAGAACAAACGAAAAAATTTGAACAGAAGGGATTTTAGTACCAATAGAATAATTTTCTAACTCAGAGTGGTTAGATTTTATAAGTACATTATCAAAGAAGCTTAAGAAATAGACTTAAATAGGAAAATTTTAAAACATGTTAGTTAAATATAAGTTAAGGATGGAAGCAATTACAAGCATACCTCGGAGACTTTGGAGTTTTAGTTCAAACCACCCCAGTAAAGTAAATGTTACAATAAAAAAGTCACACAATTTTTTTTTTGTTTCCTAATACACATAAAAATTACATTTACACTATACTGTAGTTTATTAAGTGCGGACTAGTATACCTTAAAAATATTGCTAAAAAAAATTCAAACCATCATCTAAGCCTTCAGCAAGTCATAATCTTTTTTGCTAGTGGAGGGTCTTGCCTAGATGTTGATGGCCACTGACTGATCAATGTGGTTGTTGCTGAAGGTTGGCTGTATCAATTTCTTGAAATAAGATAACAATGTGGTTTGCTACCTCAATTGACTTTCCTTTCACTTGAACACTTGGAGGCCATTGTAGGGTTATTAATTAGCCTAATTTCAATATTGTTTTGTCTCAAGGAATAGGGAGGCCAGGCAGAGAGAGGGAATTGTGGGTAGGTAGAACAGTCAGAACACACAATATTTATTGATTAAGCTGACTGTCATACATGGGAACAATTTGTGGCACCACAAACAATTGCAGTAATAACATCAAAACTTAGTGATCACAGATCTCTCTAACAAATGTAATAATAATGAATAAGTTTGAAAGACACGAGAATTACTGACATGTGACATAGAGACACAGTGTGAGCACATGATGTTAGAAAAATGGCTGATGGACTTACTTGATGCAAGGTTGCCATCAATCTTTAATTTGTAAAAAAAATCACCATCCATGAAGTAAAATAAAGTGCAGTAAAACAGTATATGTCTGTACTACTAGAATTTATATACACACATAAACATGCAGACTCACAAAGACAAGCTTAGAGTTGAAACATCCTTGCAAGTCATTTTGCCCAACCCAATTCTGGAGCAAGAATCCCTTCTCCATGATCCCTAATAGTGGTTCTTTTTCATATATTTAAGAACCCCAGTAATGGGGAACTCAGTGCTTTCTGAAGAAGGACATTGCAATCCAAAATAGCTGTAATAACTAGAATGTTTTTCTTTCATATTAAACTGAAATTTACCCTTCTTTATTTGTTTCTAATTATGTCATCCTGAATCATGCAGATGTTATCCCTATCCATATTCCTACCCCATGTTAAACATATTCTGTTTTTTTTTTCAACTCTTTTTCCTATGAAATGATCTCTAATTTTTTTCTCTGTCCCTTTCCATAGGTGCCCTCTCGTTTCATTTTCCCTTCTAATATGTGATGGCCAGAACTGAACAGATTACTCCAAATTGAATAAGTATGGGAGAACCATTGCCTCACTTATTTTTACTCTGTTGATGGAAGTCAAAAGTTACATTAGGGGGCAGATAGATGGCACAGTGGATAGAGCACTGGCCCTGGATTCAGGAAGACCTGAGTTCAAATTTGGCCTCAGACACTTGACACTTACTAGCTGTATGACTCTGGGCAAGTCACTTTGCCCTGATTACCGCAACGAAATAAAAAAGTCACATTAAGTTTTGAGGTGCCATGTCACCCTTTGATTTGAGCTTGCATTCGTGAGCTATTTTGTCAAATATCTTGCTGAAATTCAGACATTCTATATCTTTATCATTGCCCTCAACTATGTCTCTAATAACTACATTTGAAAAGAAAGTGAGTTAATTTTGTTATGACCTATTCTCCATGGACTCATACGTATTCTTTTTTTTTCCCTTGGTGAGACAATCAAGGTTAAGTGACTTGCCTAGGGTCACACAGCTAGTAAGTGTCAAGTGTCTGAGGCCTGATTTAAAATTAGATCCTCCTGAGTCCAAGGCCTGAGCTCTATCCACTGTGCCACCAAGCTGCCTCCTCATACTTATTTTTAATGATCACTTTCCTTTCTAAATTCTCACCATCTAATTCTTTAGCAATATACTCTATAATTTTTTTAGGAATAGAAGTCAAGATTAATACTCTATATTTGGAGGAATATTTTATCTTCTAATTTTTGAAAATTGGGAAAATTCCCCATTGCCAAACTTGATTTCGCCCTTCTCCATGATTTTTCTAAGGTCACACACAATGGCTCAACAGTCTTATCTACCAAATTTTTCAGCACCTTGCAATGACTATTCATAGATGGGGAGGTCACTTACTCCCAAAATTCCTGTAAGTCCTATTTTAATGACCATTTTCTTCTTATTGATTTGTTGAGTCATATCTACAATAGTAGTCAACATAGCTATGTCTTCCATCTTTTGAAAAGCAAAATTATTAATTCTTTATTCTGTGAATTTATTTTCCTAATTACTACTGATAATTGCTAAACTTATAGTACCTCTGCTTATTAATATTAATGATATTTGATACATTTTTGACATTGTTCAAATTTCTGGATTGAATTGTATGAAAAATCTACATACATAATTAGATACATATATCTATAGATATTATACAGAATCCTTCTAAGCTGAATGCATTTAATATAAATCAAAAATAGCTTGAGAAGATTATTATTATAGGTATAAGTACATGCACAATAGATGAAGAGACATTCAGTAGGTGAAAATCTATATTTTCTTTACCTTTGGTTGACTAGAAGTACCAAGACTTTTAGTTTATTAATTTTCAATTACTCCAAGATGCACTTCAGTTGATCTCTCATCTTTGGCTCAAAGTAATAAGGATATTTTTCACTTCATTTTTCCTCTCATGGTCTTTTAGCTCTTTCTCACTCCTTTCATTTGGCCTTAAACTGGTTATTGTGTACTTGACTGTGCATTGATGTGATAGGAGTATCATCGTGGTAATAATAGCAAGACTAGTAGTAATACCGGTAATCCTCAAGTTATTGGTGTGTGGGGGGGAATTTTAGCTGTGAATTAACTTGAAGCATTTTCCACATTATTAAAACTGTATTCCCACAAAACTATTCCAAAAAAAGACTTGTTAAAAAAAACTTTGTTGAAGAAGTAATTAAGAAAATTGCCAGACCCTTGAAATGTTTGAGTACTAGAAGTAACTTTAAGATGCCCCTCTGCCAAGACTTCTGTCTATAACTTCTAAAGCTCTCAACACTTCAATCAGAGGGATTGCTCCTATGCCTGCCTAGATATTTGTAGCTTCTGAAACTTTTTCTTTTCTATCATCTCTCAAACTTTTATGGAATAATGGATATGAATGAAAAGATTTATCTAGTAATAGAATTAGTTATTGAAAATGATTCCACAGTCACTTTTTAAACACCTAATATATGTGAGACACTGTGTCTGGCATTGAAGATATAAAGCCTGGAAACAAAAAGCCCCTGACCTCTAAGAAATATTCTACTGGGGACTGCACCACCTAGTACACCAAACAATCCAAATACAATCCATTAATCATTAATTATGCACCTTTAGTCTGTTTCTCAAATATGCAAATTCACCTCTCATCTCTGCACTTTTGCTCTGGCTATCTCTTGGTCCTGGAGCATTTTTTCCCTCACCACCTCCCCTTTTTTTCCTTCAAAACATTTCTCAAGCACCACTTTCTACATACTAAGCCTTTAATAGGTACTCATGACTTACCTACTTACTAGAAGCCTTTCCTAATCCATCCTGCTGCTAGTGCCTTCCCACTCAAAAATTTATCTTATATTCATTTTGTATATAGATTGTCTATACTTATTTATATATGTACTATCTCCCCAATAAAATGTAATCTTCATGATGGTATTTTGTTTTTTCTGTTTCTGTCCTCTGTGCTAACTTAGTGAAGGGAACATAGTGCTTTATGTATGCTTATTGATTGATTCATTCATCAATCTAGTCCATAACCTTTGATTTTATAAATGAGGAGATTGAGGACTAGACAGATGGAATAACTTGTACAAAGACACAGAGTAGGAAATTAGAGCTTTAAATTTCTGTGTCCTGACTCCAAATCCAAAGTTCTTTCCCCTTTTGTTTTTCTGCCTATTCAGTGAGGTCAGATAGGTCAGGATACATTCTACCATCTCAGCTAAAACGCCTTATTGTATATACCCTAACCAAATTACACTTTCTCAAATTCCATTTAAAAGAAAAATCGCTTCTTGATCTCATATATAACCTGTTATCCATTCCATCAATTGGATATTCATCCTTTATTAAGCATTATTATGTGCATATTTTATGTATGTATATCTCCAATGAAGGCATGAACTCAAGAGAAGCCTTATATTTTTGTATTGGCTGTCAGTATTCATGCCTACTTCTTCTTTCAAGGAAACCTATACACCACCCTAACCCAGATTTTTATCTCACCAGAAAATTGTCTTCCATACCGAATTCTGAGAGGATTCATGGCCTCATTCTTTTCCTTGATTTCCTTGATTCCTTGATTTCACAAATCATCAGAATTGAGAGAGGTGGCAAAGCTTCAGAGGGCAAAATAATTTTAGCTCAATTAATTATGATGATAAACTTTTTGAGCAATAGAGAGGGTCACGATAGATTTATCAACTTTAAGAAATTCACTGTTAATAGAAACCATTGGCTGGCCTAGAAGCATGGAGTCACAAAATTGTCTAGTTTATCCTTAGGCTCCAAACATTTTCTCTGGCTGTCTATTGTTCTTGGAATGGTCTCCTTTCTCATCTCTACTTATTGATTCCTCTGACTTCCTTTAAGGTCCAGCTAAAATCAGAAAGCCTTACCAGACCCTTCTTGATCCCAGTGCTTTCTCTATGTTAACTTAATACTTCTAGGATCTATATTTGCCCATTGAGGTAGAACAAATCCTCTCTGTGTTAGTACAGAGTAGTCATACCCTGCTTTTGCCAAAATTTAAAAATAAAAATCAATATCTGATAGCCAGCTATCTGGTGCTGAAACCCTTTGCGTTTAACTAAACTGATCCTTGTGTGACAACTATATATTATATTGTTTTCCTGTACTTTAAGTCTTTGCATCTTGGTAGGGTTTTCCTCATTCTGTGCTCCATTGCAGAAGTCTTCAGTGACTGAGTCATTTTTAGCCAGTGGATACATCAGCATACATGTTGAACCCACATTTAATCCAAACAGGTTCAAGTTTTACTCCCTGTGTTAATATTTTTTCACCATATTTGGTTATCTTTTAGCCATTCTTCAATTCCATGGTATACCATTAAAAAAAAAAAAGCTTCTCATGTTCCTAGCTCTCTGTCTCTTTCTGTCTTTCTCTTTCCCTCTGTTCTTCCCTCCCTCCCCCCGCCATGCCACAATGAAAATTCAGAATAAGGGAATTAAAAGTATATATTGCACTCTTCAAAAGTAAACATTTTTGCTTTAAATGTCAAAACCTAAGGATTGACTTTTGGTCAGTAAATGTGAAAGTCATTTAATTCTCTTGTGCTTAGGTTTCTTCATCTATAAAATGAGGGGGTTTGGATTAGATGGCCTTTGAGGTCCATTCCAGCTGGAAATCTGTGATCATTCTATCAATAATTGGTTCTAAGGTATTTCTAAAATGTCTATGTAACATTTGTTGTGGGTTTTTTTTTTGGAAGTGATTATATCGTGCATGGGCAAGGAAACTATAGAGTTTGGACATTCTAATAACAGTTCAAGTATGCTTAGCACTTTTGACTTTTACAAAGTACTTTTTCACATAATCATGTTCTGTTGGTAAAATCAGAATTTTATTCATTTTACAGATGGAGAAACTTAGACTTGGACAGGTTAAATGAGTTTCCATGCTTACTCGGGTATAGGGTATAGGTGTTATAACTTAGACTTGAAGTCTGATCTTCTGTGTTTCATGTTTAGTGCTCTTTGTACTTGACCACACTTCACTACTTAAGTTATGTTTTAGAGATTTGTAACCCAGTCATTCTGGAATGCCTATGGTAAACTGAATTTACTAGAAAGATAATCTGCATGTGACTTAAGCAGTTCCAACCTGCATACCTGATATGTTGGGAACATCTTTGATCATCCAAATTTGATCATTGGACATTATTGAAGATTAAAATTGTTGACCTCAAGCCAAAGTCAAGAGGAAAACTTGTGAACAGGATCCCTCATTAAGTTCATGTGCCTTAATAAGGAAGTGGTCTTTTTAGCTGCTGGATAGGATGGAGGTAAACTCAGACTTTCTACGTCTTTCACCCTTGTCTCAATTATCAGGGTAAAAGTGAACCTTGGGATGCTGCTTTTGCTCCTTTGACATGAACATTGTCACTGTATGCTACATGTTGCTTAGACATGAAGTTAGGCAAGTCTTCTGAGCCACTGATAACACCTATCATACTCTGTCATCAATATACATTACTCCTTTTAATCTAGCATGTTTTCTTTTTACATACAGAAACCTCTTAAATTGCTATTTTCAATTTTAAAAAGCCACAGGAAATAGGTAGCCAGAATTCTAGCAGCTTTGATCTAAGGAAGGTTTATAAGCAGTTTTGCTTCCTGTGCCTCAGAGTGGTAATTTGCAAATTGGCTGGCAGGCTATGGTCATGCACTAGTAAAAGACCATTGCCTTTTTTCCCAGTCTATCTTTGTTACTTATGCAATGCTCTGACAATCCATAAAGTGAGTAATTCATGATAGGGGTGGGGAGGCCACAATGCTTAATTTTTATATGTTTCAGAACTGATAGAAGCAAGCAATGGCACTTACTGAAATTTTAAATTCATGTGTGGGGGAAGTTTTCCCTTGTTCAGAAATTTCAAATGCCAAAATCATGAGTTTTTTTTTTTAACTTTCAAATCATGTAAAGTTTCAAAGTTCATAGGTTTTATAAAGTTGATAATATACTATACATAGTTATGCATTTTGCCAATTGCAGCCAAAATCACAGGTTACCATTGATTTCTATGTCAAGAAAAGCAAAATTTTAGATTTTAAAAACTATAAAGATGAAACATATATATTTATAGCTACTGATAAGGAATAGTGAGCTTTGAGTTATTTATTTGCTTAATGATAACAGAAAGAAAGGATACATGTGTAAGACCAGAGCCAAATATATACATACATATGTGTGTATAATTTTTTGTAAGTAGCATATCCCCCCCACAATAGCACACTGAATATAAATTTTAACTTCCTAAGCAATAAGCTTTTCTTTTTTAGCCAATTAAAATATTTATTTTCTTATCTCTGTTACATAGAGAACATGCTCTGGGCTATAAACTTTCCTCAGTGGTGATGATGCCTTTGATTGTGTTATTTTGATCATAGATTTTGGATAAAAATTCCATTGTGATCAAACCTTGAATAACAGCATTGGTATTTTATGAACTGAGGTAACCAAAGGCAATGTCCAGAAGTGCCTTGTCCTACCTATACCCTTCACATAATATGTACTAAATTAGTGATGGATTTGAAATTCTTCATTTTACAAACTGTATTATATCTAGTTGTTAAAGATCCATTTTAGTATGTAAATTTATTATATTTAAACATTGAAACTTAGGGCTGAAATATATTTAGACCTAAATATAATGATTAATTTATCAATTTTAGTTTTCAGTATATTTGTTGAAAACATCTTAACGTAATTCAGCTTGTTTGTAGACTAATCACCTATGACTTTATGTTCTTATTTTCCTGGACAACACCAAAGGTACTTACAGTGTCCTTGTGATATTTTCCTTTTTCCCCTAATCGGGAAATTGCTGCTCATTTTTAAGAGGACAAAAATCATCATTTTATGAACATTCCAAATGTTTGAAGCAGTGAACTGACATTTGGTCAATTGCTGAATGAATGTTGAATGGCTAAGTCATAATTCCTACAGAAAAGTTTTGAAATTGATGAGACTACTGCTAGTAATGACATACAGATACTGAAGCTTTTGTATTGCCAAGTATCCTTCTTTGTCATAGAAATTTTAGAACATTCTGTATTCATTTGCAGTTCCCTTATATAAATGAATAGCTGTAACAATTTAAAAAAAACTGCCTATATCCAACTTTCAAATTTGTAATCTAGCAGTTGTGGAATTTGAAATTTTGATAACAAGATGTGTGATTAGTAGGTAGATAAATGTTAGTCCTGGAATCATGAAGACCTGAGTTCAAATTCAATTTTTTATTTTTTTAAATTCAGTTTTGTTATGTTTTTCAGTTGCAAATTATCTGCATCTCCTTTTCCTCTCTCCTTCCCATCCCCCTTGAGAAGGCAAGAAAAATAAAAATCATTACAAATATGTATAGATATGCAAAACAAATTTTCTCATTATCTATGTTCCAAGAAAAAAAGAACAACTTTGACCCAGAAATAGAATATCTAAGGCTGTATCCTAAAGATATTATGCAAATGGAAAAAGGACCCACATGTACAAAAATATTTATAACATCCCTTTTTGTGGCTGCAAAGAATTGGAAACTGAGAGGATGCCCATCAATTGGGGAATGGCTGAATAAGTTGGGTATATGAATGTAATGGAATACTGTTGTGCTATAAGAAATGATGAGCAGGCTTTTTTTCTTGTGTTTTGTTTTGTTTTCTCTTTGTTGTTCATCCTATTGATTCTAATTTTTCCTTACGACATCACTAATGTGAAAATACGTTTCATAGGAATGTATATGTACAGCCTATATCAGATTGTGCACCATCTTGGGGAGGGAGGTAGGAAGGGAGGGAGAGAAAAATTTAAAACTCAAAAGCTTATGGAAGTGATTGTTGATAAATCAAAATAAATTAATAAAAAAAAGAACAAAGAACAAGAAAAGGAAATAGAAGAAAAGATACTTCAATCTGTACTCTGATTCCATCAGTTCTTTTTCTGGAGATAATATTTTCCATTGAGTTCTATGGAATTGTGGCTGATCACTGTCATGAACAGAGTTATTAAGTCTTTCAGGGTTGATTATCTTTATAATATTGCTGTTAATTGTTCTCCTCATTCTGCTCACCATCCCCTTCATCATTTCATAGAATATAATAGCACTCTGTCACATTCATATACCATCACTTGGTTAGCCTTTCCCCAGTTGAATGGCATCTCCTCAGTTTCTACTTCTTTGCTACCACAAAAAAGAACTGCTATGAATATTTGTGTACATAGAGACCTTTTTCACTTTCCTTTGATTTTTTTGCAGTGGAGATCTTCTAGTGATATCGCTGGGTCAAAGAGTATTTCAGTCTTATAGTGCTTTTAGCATAGTTCCAAACTGCTTTCCAGAAGAGTTGGATTAATTCACATGTTCACCAGCAGTGCATTAGTGTACCAATTTTCTCACTTCCTTTCCAGCAGTTATCACTTTTCTTTTTTATCACCTTAGTCAATCTGATGGGTTTGAGCTGATAACCCACAGTTGTTTTAATTTGCATTTCTCTAATTATTAATAATTTGGAACATTTTTCATATGGCTATTGATAGTGTTGATTTGTTTTCCTGTCCTTTGACCATTTCTCAATTAACGAATGCTTCTTATTTTTGTCAGTTCAAATAGTTCCCTATATACTAAGTTCAAATCCTGCTCAAATACTTCTAAGTTGTAATCCTAGGCAAATCATTTAAACTGTGTGTGATTTTTTTTCATTTTAAAATGGAGATAACAATAGTACTTTCCTCATAGGTCTATTATAAAGTTCAAAGGAGGACATATTGTAAAAAGACATGTATGGATGTTCTATGTAAGTGAAAATTACTATTATTACTAATGCAACAATGTGTCTGTGTGATTTAGTAGTAGAACAGATGCTGGATTTGAATTCAGGGAAAAGATCTGGGTTTAATTTCTTTTTTTTAAATTGTTTTTAGCTGTGTGACCAAGGAGAACTTCTCTGAGACTCAATTTCTCTTTTGTAAGTTGGATGATGATACCTACAATATTAGCCTCACACTGTTGTTGCTCATGTAATGAAATAATCTATGCCACATGCTTTGAAAATCTTAGCATGTCATAGTATGAATGTCTGTTGGATCAAGCTGGGAGCACTCTCTATCCCTCCTGCCTCTCCCTTTTTGAGAAGAAAAGCACTTCAATTTTGATTTATGAGGTCATGCCAACATATTTCCATATTTGCCATGTTGAAAAGGAAAACAGAAACAAAATAAAACAACAAAAATATAAAAAGTAAAAAAAAAAGTATGCTTCACCGTGTATTCAGAGTTCATCAGGTCTGTCTCTAGAGGGGGATAACATTTTTCAACTTGGGTCCTTTGAAATTGTCTTGGATCATTGTCTTGATCAAGTAGCTAAGTTTTTCACAGTTGATCATCTTTACAATATTGCTGTTACTGTGTACATTGTTCTCCTGGGTCTGCTCAATTCACTTTGCAGCAGTTCATTTAAGTCTTCCCATGTTTCTCTGAAACCATCCTTCTCATTATTTCTTATAGCACAAGAGTATCCCTTCACAATCATATATCATAACTTGTTCAATCATCCATCAATTGATGAGCATCTGCTCAATTTCTAATTCTTTGGACCACAAAAAGAGCTGCTGCAAATATTTTTGTATAGATAAGTCTTTTTACCTTTTCTTTGGTCTATTTGGGATACAACATACTAGTGGTATTGTTGAGTCAAAGGGTATTCACAAATTTAGCACTTTCATCATCATTTGAAATTATTTGCCAAGTTGGTTGGATTAGTACGCAACTCTATCAACAGTGCATCAGTGTCTCAATTTTTTCACATCCTGTCTAGACCTTGTCATTTTATTTTTCTGTCATATTAGCCAATCTGACAGGTATGAGGAGGCATCTCAGAATTGTTTTAATTTGCATTTCTCTAAACAGTAGTGATTTAGAGCATCTTTTCATTTAACTGTTGATAGCTTTTGATTTCTTCTTCTGAAACCTCTGAGTTCACATCCTTTTACCATTTACCAACTGGGAAATGGCTCTTATTTTTATACATTTGACTCAGTTCCCTATATATTTGAGAAATGAATCCTTTAGCAAAGAAACTTGGAAAAAGTCCCCTTGGTTTCCAGTTTTCTTTCTAATTTCACCTGCAATAGTTTTGTTTATGCAAAAGCTTTTTAATTTCTTGTAATCAAAACAATCTATTTTTCTTCTCATAAACTCTTCTATCTCTGGTTTGATCACAAATTCTTCCCTTATCCATAAATCTGACAAATAGAATTTTTAATGCTTCACTAGTTTACTTATGTTATCATTCTTTATGTCAAAATCACTCATCCACTTTTACCTGATCTTGGTATACGGTGTGAGATATTGGTCTGTGCCTAGTTTCTGCCAAATTGCTTTCCAGTTTTCCCGGCAAATTTTGTCAGATGTTGAATTGTACCCTCAAAACTTGGATATTTGGAGATTTTTAACACTAGATTACTATGGTCATTTATAACTGTGTATTGTGTACCTAATCTATTCTGCTGCTCTACCACTCTATTTCTTAGCCACTGCCAACATTCCTTAAGGAAATTGATCTATATTTTTCTTTCTTTATCTTTCTATTGCTTTCCCTGGTTTAGGTATCAGAATAATTTTTGTCATAAAATGAAGTTGATAGGAATCCTTCTTTATCTATTTTTTCCAAATAGTTTTTTATAGTACTGAAATTCATTGTTCCTTAAATGTTTGGTAGAATTCATTTGGTCCAGGGAATATTTTTTCCTTAGGGAGCTCATTGATGGCTTGTTCAATGGTTTATATTTTTGTATATTTTCATGAATTTTACTTAGATTGGCAGTTTTACTAGCATATATCTGGGAAAAATAACTCCTAATAATTGCTTTAATTTCATCTTCATTGGTGGTGAATTTCACCCTTTTCAATTTTGATACTAGTATTTTGGTTTTCTTCCTTTTAAAATCAAATTAACCAATGGTTTATTTTGTTTATTTTTAAATAAAACTGGCTTTTGGCTTTATTTATTGTTTAATTTTTTTTTACTTGCAATTTTATTAATCTCTCTGATTTCCAGGATTTCCAATTTGGTGTTTAATTGAGGGTCTTTTTTTTTTCTAGTTTTCTTTTTAGTTGCATGTGCAATTCATTGATCTTTTCTTTCTTTTACTCACGTGTGCATTTAGAGTTATAATTTTCCCCTAAGTACTCCTTTGTCTGCATCCTGCAAATTATGGAATATTGTCTTATTGTTGTTATTATCTTTAATGAAATTATTGATTGTTTCTAAGATTTGTTTTTGACATACTCATTCTTTAGGATTAGATTATTTAGTTTTGAATTAGCTTTCAACGTGTGCTTTCATGGCCATGTATCAAATGTAATTTTTTGCTGAAAAGTTGAGATTTAATATATGTGCTTTTCTGTATTTGTTTGTGAAGTTTTTATGCCCCAATACATGGTTAATTTTTGTGAAGGTACCATGTGGAATTTAGAAAAGGCATACTCCTTTATGTTCCCATTTACTCTTCTCTAGAGGTCTATCATAAATTTCTCTCCTTGTCTTCTTTGTTTTTTTTTTTTAATGGTGAATTTTATCTAGCTCTGAGAGGAAAAGGTTGGGGTTCCCTCTTATTTGCTTTATATTCCCTCCTGTGGTTCATTTAAGTTTTCCTGTAAGAATTTGGATGCTATGCCATTTCGTATATATATGTTTGATAGTGCTATTACTTCATTGTCTATGGTTTCTTTTTGCAAAATGTAGTTTCCCTGCATGTCCCTTTTAGTTAGGTCTATTTTTCCTTTTGCTTTTTCTGAGATGATAATTGTTACCCCTGTTTTTTTTTTACTTCAGCTGAAATAATGCAAAAAACATCTTATTTTAAACTCAGTGTGTGTCTCTGTTTCAAGAGTGTTTCTTGTAAACAACATGTTGAATTCTGGTTTCTCCTGTCTGCTTATGTTTTATGGGTTGTAATTGTTATCTGTGTATTTCTCTCCATCCTATTTTCTTCTGTTTATTCTTATCTTTCTTTTATCACATCCCTCCTTTAAAGTCTGTTTTGCTTCTGACCACTGCATTCTTTTATCTGCCCTCCCTTTTATCACTCCCTTCTTTCTCTTGTCCTTTTCTTCTCTTATTTCCCTTCTTGATGAGATAGATTTTTATTACCAGTTCAGTGTATTTATGTAAATATATAAATTGACAGATTTATATATGTATATCTATCTATCTATATTTCTCTTTTTGAACCAATTTAGATATGAGTAAGGTTTGGCAATTGGCTGCCCCACCCTACCCCCACTATTTTCCCCTACACTGTAAAAGCTCTTCCTTGTACAACTCTTTTTTTTTTGTGAGATAATTTCCCCCATTCTTCCTTTCCCTTTCCCCTTCTCCAAGGGCATAACTCTTTCTTGGCTATCCATTTTTAAAATATTGTTCCATCAAATTTAATCACTCCCACACTCTCTAAGTAGAATCCTTCTAATTTCCCTAATAATAATAAAGTTCTCATAAACTGTATCATCTTTCTATACAAAAAGACACACAATTTGAACTTTTTGAATTACTTGTGATTTCTCTTTCTTGTTTACTTTTTATGTTTCTCTTGAGTCTTGTATTTGAAAGTTAAAATTTCTATTCAGCTATGGCCTTCTCATCAGGGATGCTTGAAAATCTTCTACTTCATTAAATATTCGTTTTTTTCTGTTGATGGATTATACTCAATTTTGCTGGATAGGTGATTCTTATTTGTAATCACATCTCTTTCACTTTCTAGAATATCATATTCCAAGCCTTCCTCTCCCTTGATGTGGTAGCTGCTAAATCTTATAAGATTCTGACTATGGCTATATGGTATCAGAATGGTTTCTTTCAGTCTGCTTCAAGTATTTTCTCTTTGACCCACCATCTGTGGAATTTGGCTATAATATTCCTTGAGAGTTTTCATTTTGGGATTTCTTTTATGTGGTGATTGGTGGATTCTTTCAATTTCTATTTATCCTCTGATTCTAGGATGTTAATCCAGTTTTCCTTGATAATTTCTTGAAACATGATATCTAGACTCTTTCTTTGATCATGGCTTTCAGGTAATCCAATAATTCTTAAATTATCTCTTCTTGATCTATTTTTCAGGTCAGTTTTTCCAATAAGATATTTTATATTGTCTTTTATTTTTTCATCCTTTTGACTTTGTTTTATTGTTTC
Organism: Phascolarctos cinereus; assembly: GCF_003287225.1. NCBI lineage: Eukaryota > Metazoa > Chordata > Mammalia > Diprotodontia > Phascolarctidae > Phascolarctos > Phascolarctos cinereus. Next base: position 200,712,453 of record NW_027555958.1, on the reverse strand, counting down.
TTGATGTCTCGTGGTATTGTTAGCATCCATTTGTCCAACTGTAATTTTGAAAAAATTATTTTCTTCAGTGAGCTTTTGCACCCCTTTTCCTATTTGTCTAATTTTGTTTTTTAATGAATTATTTTCATCAGTAAATTATTGCACTTTTTCCCATTTGGCCAATTCTGTTTTTAAGGCATTATTTTCTTCAGTATTTTTATGCCTCTTTTACCAACTTGTGCATTTTCTTTTCATATTTTTCCTTTGCTTTCATTTCTTTATGCAAATTTCTTCTAAATTTTATTTTATTTTGCAAATAATTTTATGTTTTGTCCTCCCAAAAAAAGGAAATAATTTTTAAGCTCATCCAGGAATTCTTGTTGGGCTTGTGTCCAATTCAGATTTTTCTTTGAGACTTTGCTTGTAGCTATTTTGACCTCATTATCTTCTTCTGTGTTTGTGTCTTGCTCTTCCCTGTCACCGTAGAAGACTTTTGTGGTCAGATTATTTTTTCATTGTTTGCTCATTTTTCCACCCTATTTATCAATTTGGAACTGTATGTTCATGTTGGGCTCTGTTCCCATCATGGGAGTGGAGAGGGGCTCTGACATTGCTGTTTTCAGAGTCAGTGATGGGGGTTTGGAGTTTTTTGGTCCTTCCAAGGTGGTGTGATCTGTGGAGAGATGTGGTTACTGCTTTCGTGGTCTGCATGATGGTCCTTATCAGCTCCTGATCACTTGGGATTGCAATCAGTACTGCTATTCAGGATGCATGCTACTTTTGAGACCAGAAAAGATATTGTTTCTCAGGGTCCATGATCCCTTGGGACTAGAAGTATCATTGCCTTTTAGGTTTCCCCTCCTTCTTGACTGAAAATTCTCTCTGCTCTTGAACCATATATGACCCAGAAGTGGGTATAGAGAATGGAGTTGTTGAACATTTGCCCCTTAGTGTTTCCATTCTTTGTTTGCAGAAAACATTATTCTTTCTGCCCTTGACCTATGACACAGAAGTGGGTATAGACAATAGTTTTGCCAAACAGCATCTGATCCTGTGGCTAGTGCTAGAATGGTGGAACCCTGTAATCTCTTTCTGACCAGTTGCCAGATCTACTTATCAACTCTGGCTCAAGAACTCCTAAATGTGCTGCTTCTATAAATACCACACAGTCTTACCACTGGTGTTTCATCCACATAGTGTCCAGGTTATCCTCTCCCTCATGTCACAGATCTCTCCTTCCAGACTTCTAGTTATCTTGGGCTGGAAGAATGTCTCATTCTGTCCTTTAGTTGTCTCTGCCACTCTAGAAATTGACTTGAGACATTGTTTTAAAGTTGTTTGGAGGGGAATGTTGGGAGAGCTCTACTAGGCACTTCTCTACACCCCCCCCCCACTGGAAACAATTTGAAAATTGCTCCAGTCATGAAATTTATTCCTATTTTGTAAGGACCAACTTAGCTGCCAAGAGCCTCATTGCTAAAAGGTTGGCCATTAGGTGAGGTTTTTTTTTCAGTCAGAGTAATTTTACTAATGCATAAATGTTGCTAGGTGGTACAATAGATACGGTGCTGGACCTAGAATTAGGAAAACCTGAGTTCAAATCCAGCCACAGACACTTTCTAGCTTTGCGACCCTGGGCAAGCCACTTAACCCTGTATGCCTCAGTTTCTCTATCTGTAAAATAGCTGAGGAAGGAAATGGAAAACCACTCCAGTATCTTTGCCAAGAAGGCCCCAAATAAGGACATGAAGAGTCAGACATATATGAAATGACTGAACAATAACCAATAAATGAAGCAGTGATGTGCATCAGTAGAAAGTAACCCCATATATATAAAATAACAAATACTTTAAATATTGAAGTGTGCATGTTTATTTTGTCATGTGTATAGTTTCTGTTTCTTTTTTACATAACATATATTTCTAGCTCATTAAATGGTAGCCATGCATGCAATATATTATCATTGTTGTTGTTTGTAGGAAAAAAAATATTTTCATTTTGTTTGACATAGTTAAGATAAAAAGGGTCCTGATGCAGGTCCCTGTCCCCTGTTATGCTTTTCTAAATTTTTCTCTGAATTTTGCACAAGGTACAAAATAACTGCTTTTTATAGTTGAATAAAAATATTGAATTCTAAGTTTATCCTATATGCTCATTGCAAATATCATTGGTACAACACAGAAAAGCAGACAGAATGAGAATATAATATATCCCATATTATTCTCACCTTGTTTTTACATTTTGTACTAGGTTTGTAGAACTTTTTATTCCATAGGGCTTGGATGTTATAATTATTTGGTAGGGCAACATCTATCAAAAACATTGTTTTAAAATTCAGTGGGTTATTGTTATTTTGTGGGCAACATTTTTATCAGTGATGATGCTCTGGTACCAATACAGTTTATTCATTGAATTCTTAAGAATATTTCTGGAGTTTTGTATATGGAGATTTTTCACATATTATGGGATGCTAAACTTCTTATATATAATTCTGGACACCTGGTTATTTCTTTCTTAGGATTTTGTATGTGCTGATATTTTTTTAAGCTCTGGTATTATACAATGTCTACCTTTTCCTTGCTAAAAAAAATCAATCTATAAATCTGAGCTCTTTAAGGACAACCTTTTAGTAATTTCTTATTGCAATGGATCTGTTCTTACATCCCTGTCCTAAATCCTTCCATTTTTGTAAGCAAATACATATGATTCAGCATTTTTAGGACAATTGTCAACATATTGTTGATTATTGTTTGTTGTTGTTTGGACCTGTGACCTCATTGGTGTAGAAAACTAGAAATAAGAAAACTGATCAGTAACTGTTCTTCAGTTTGTATTGTTTTAGAGAGTACCTTTCTGCCCTAGTGCAGATCAATAGGTAAATTCATAATGGAACATCTTTTTTATAGTTCTATCATGAATGACAATGATTTTGTAAAGCCTTGAGACTTAGTTATGATAATTATATGAAAATATTAAGTGAAGGAGTCATTGAGACTGACAGACTTTTTGAACAGTCACATGGCTAATGAGTGTCAGAAGCATCATTTGAATCTAAGACTTTCTGACTCCATTCTGAGCTTTCTATCCCTTAAGTCAAGCTACTTCTATCTAGGTGTACATACAACATTTGTTCATATGTAAACTTAGGGACTTGGACTGAATTTGTGTTTTCACTTTTAAAGAGAATTTCCTGGGCAAATGAAGGTTGTCACTTACCTGCAACTTATTAGAGAGTTGCCCTAGTGAACTGAGAGATCAAGTGACTTGCCTAGGGTTTGCACAGCTGATATGTGTCAGAGGTATGACTTGAACCCAGGTCAACTTGGCTTTGAGGCCAACTTTCTATTCTTTATTGCATATTACCTTTCCTAAATGGTTATAAAATATATTTTGCATGAGATATTTTATGGATATATAGTGCCGTTATATAAAAAAAGAATATTTAAATATTTGAATTTTTAAACATAATTTAAAACTTTACTTAGAAACCATTATATATACATACATACACACACACACACACACACACACACACACACACACACACACACATATATATATTTACTATGGTGGTACCTTCTAATATACAACTATACTAATCTTTTAAAATCAGTTTTGAAGTCTATCTTAATGTGAGTTCAAATAAACTTTGCATATTGAGTAAATGTCTTGATTATTCCCTTAGGATATATTAATTTGGTAGAAGAACCCACTAATCTAAAAATGGAAAGAAGACAAGGAAAGTAGTTGAAAACAAACTTACTGCCCATATTCAGGCTTTCTAGCTCAAATTATAAATATTTTAGCATTTCCTAGAATTTTCTATTTACATTTCTACTTTGAAAAAGTGAGGCTGCATCTTATTTGACATTATATCATTTGTGAACTTTCATTAAAAGCTTATAGTTTAGTGAAGTTAGTGAAATATTTCCTGGATAGCTAGATACCCCAGGGTTGAGAAAACATTAGTTAATAAAACAGCACAAAAAAACTTAGTGATATTTTCAGTGGTTGCTTGAGACAAATTCAGGCTGGAGATTGGGAACATTTGGTCGGTACCTCTTATAGCATTTAAAAACCCATTTTCTTTGCTGAAAAAAAAAATGTTTGAGTATGTGTCCTACTTTGGATGTGGGCAAATGATTTTTCCTATTGCAGGAGGGGTTGTGAAGAGAAATGAAAATGGTAGCTACTACAACATACAGTTTACTACTTGAAAATGTCAACAGTGGAATAATGTTTTCAAAAGACCTTTGCAATATACACATGTGTATATGCATACATACATACATACATAAATACGTACATAGAAAGGTTTTCCTCTGAGCTGCCCCAACTTTCATTCAAGCATATAAAATCATTCTAAAGCAGGTCACATGTTTATATTTTTGACAGAGCTCAGTTTTTGATGGTGGCAGTATTATTGAGGAAAATAAAAATGGGGGAAATGTCAGAAATCAGACTCTTTCATAATAGTCATTTCTATTCTTTTGTGAGTACGATGTTATGAAATACCATAATAACTACATTTCATCTAAAAGATCTTTCAAAATGTTCAGTTTCAACAAGACCTATTTTTTTCCCAACTCTGGAGTTTAGTAGCACAGAAATAATTGCACAATAAAGCAGTAGAATGAAATGAATTGGCAGTCCTGGGGCATGGCCATCTATTGATGCATTCACAAGTACCCTATCAATCTAGTTAGGGGCACATATTGCATTCCTAAATTTGAACAGTGGACTTTCACATTTAAGAAATTACAAATTATTGAACAGGTCTTGTCAGGACCTTCCATCTTATAAAGAATAAATCAAGTTACTGGAAGAGAGAATATCATTTCTTCCCCCCATCTCTTTAAGGAGAATATTTGGGCTAGTGTAATCTTTTAGAGCTGGAAGGAACTTTAATCTAATTCCATCACTTTACAGATGCAAAAATTGAAGTTGTTATTTGTTCAAGAGGTCAAACTGTTAAAGGGAAATAAATCTAGAACTGGAACTTACATCTTCCTAGTCCAATTATCTTTTAATTATATTATATATCCTGGCTTATCTACAAGGTATATTAAATGGTTAAATTTATTAACTAAAAATAAACTTTTGAACTTTTTAAATTTATATGTTTTCTCTCTTTGAGAATTTCTGTAATATTGGAACAATGCTGCTTCTTAATATTTCTGAATATTTTCCAGATTTTATCATTCCTTCAGTGGAGACAAGACTTCTAGGCCCCTTGGAAGTAAAAAAAAAAAATCTCCCCATTTGGGGGGTGATTGTTTTACAATGTGTTGAAGCTGTTTAGGTATTATAGGCTCACTTTATTCTGACAATAAAAATAATTAGAATAGCCTTTAATATTTTAAATGTGTTATCTTTTATCAATCTTTAGTACTCCAGTCTTTGTATTGTCTTGCCTAAGATAATACCCTCTTGTCCAGTGTCACACAACAAGCATTTGTGAGAGGCAGGATTCGATTCTGGGTCTTCCAAATTTGAAGGCTAGCTATACTTTGACATGGTGCTTCTCATCAAAGGCTCTTGTAGTAAAAAAGAATTAGTAATAGTTTAGAGTATAATTTTGTAAAAAAACAGTGTTATGACATAACATTTTATCTAGTTATGTGGTGATTCATTTTGTTAGATTTTAAGTAACAGAGGTACAGAAGTGCCATAGCAGAGTTCCTCTGGAATTAGTGTTGGGAGTATTATTTAGAATTATTTTATAATGGTCTATACAAGCTAAAGCACAGTGAAATTTGCAATTGATGCTAATCTCCTCTGTCTATTGAAATGTGAAATTTAGGGTAGATTTTTATAAGGTTATATAGGTAATCAGAAAAGTGACAGCTTAGTTTCTTTATGCATAAGTTGAAAGCATTGGATTTAAGAGTAAAATAATCCTAAATACACTTAGAACAGGAGTTCTTAACTTTTTTTGTATTATGGGTCCATTTAATATCCAATGAAGCCTATGTACCCCTTCTCAGAATTATGTTTTTAAATGCATAAAACAAAATATATAGAATTACTAAAGAAAACTAATAAATCAAAATACATCTATTAAAAAAAAATTAGTTCATCAGCCAGCCTTAGGTTAAGAATCCTGGATTTAGACAATGACACACTCCCAGCTTACAGAAAGGACAAAAAATAGGAAAAAGATAGAAAAGTGAAATGAAGGGAAATAAAAGGAAATGAAATGAAAGAGAAAGCAATCTGTTATCAAATGCAGATGGTAGGGACAACAATTAAAGGTTTTGCTGCCCTCAAATGTTCTGCTGCCCTCAAAACTCTGGTATAATTAAGGAAAGGCATTACTAAACAAAACAACCCTCCCCCCCAAAAAAAAACCAAGCAAATAAACAAACAAAACCCACTGTCTTTCCTTGTAAAAAATTATAATTTGTGTACACTAAAAACTATATACTCTTTTAGTTTCCAAGCATCATCAAAGCTGTGAACAGAGGTGGAGAAGGTTCCCAGGAAAACAATCAAAATGGCAGAAGGGATGAAGCACCTGCTTTTGAGAGCAGATTCAAAAAATATTCTTCTTCTGCCTGGTTAGTAAGAGCTATCATTTTACATAGCTAAGGCTTGCTAACAGCATTTCATGTTATCTCATTTGGTCTTTACAACAAACCTGTAAGATTGAGGAAAAGAGAATTACATTTATATAATGCCTACTCTGTGATGTTATCTGATCTGGTACTCAAACCAATCTAGTGAGCTAGGTGCTGTCATTATCCTTATTTTACAGTGGAGAAAGCTGAAACAGGCAGAGGTTAAGGGACTGGCTCAGGGTTATACAACAATTAGGTGTCTGAAGCTGATTTTGACTTCAGATCTTCCTGACACCAGGCTCAATGCTCTATCCACTAGGCAATCCAGCTGCTTAAGTAGGTGGCATAGGTAGATGCTATTGTCTCTATTTTTAGATGAATTAATTGAGGCTGACACAGGTTAAATCAATTACCCTTGTCAGGGGTGTGCTAGTCAGTGTTTAACAAGTAGCTGCAGATGTGAGTGGGGTAGAATTAGGCATTTACATGTCATACCCTTTTAAATTTAATCTTCATTATTAACATTTTCTCCACTACTTTCTTCTATTTAGACAATCAGTGAAACAATAAATCAGGCCCTGAACTGTAGAGTTTACTAATGTTTGAGGTATAAATGTTCACACTGAAGTTTTAAGGTATGAATCAGTATAAGCTAATTCCCACACAACCCTAGCCCTTGGCTCCTAGTAGTTGACTGAAGTAGGATTTGAAGTCAGTCCTTCAAGTTAAGTGTTCTATCTCCTATTCTTCCTAGCTGATTGTGATAAAAGATGTGACCTAAGTATATAAAATCATAATAAGCATAATAAAGTAAGCAAAGATTGTTTTGTTAAATCATAGAATGTAAGAATTAGTAATAATTCTTTAAGTGCTAAAAAAGTGCCAGTTATTGTTATAATAAAAAAAACCCAGAAAGCTACAGGTGTTTTTGGATGTATCAGTAACTTTCTTTGTTTTTATTATGGACGACAACCACTCCTTTCAGCAAAACTCAGTTCCATTCAACAAACAATTAAACATCTAGGCTATACTCAGACTTTGCTAGTTCCTGAGGAAGGTACAGCTTTGAACAATACATAGCCTAGCTCTCAAGATTTTCTATACAATGGAGATGAGCCATGCACACAAATATTAGCAAAACAGAATAAAATGTGCTAACTGCCTTAAAGAAAAGATTTAAAAGTTCTGTGTAGGTAGAGAATACTCCTGGTAAAAAAAAAAAAGTACTTTAGTGGCACTATGATAAAAGAATATTGAGCCTTTTGTCTGGCACAGAAGAAAAATCCCTATGTATACATGGGCTACTTTTTGGAAGAGGATAGTGTTTAAATTGACAAGAAAACGTCACCACTAAGAAAGACTAATTTCAATTATTTTTGTGTTGTATTGAAATCAGAATATCAAACTGTTAAGCACCTTCTATCATATAGGTAAAGAAAGTCATTAATGGTCAGTTCCCACCATGGCAACCAAAGTTTCCACCATAGCAACCAGTGTGTCCATATAACCTACTTTAGAGAGCATAGAGTGCATAGGTCCTATACTAAGAAAATTAGGCCACTTATTTTCTCATTTTAGGAGGGAAAAATGAAGATAATTTGACCAAATAGCACTTTGCTATTGTGCCTGTATGTATGCCCTCAAGTTTCCAAATGGCTTTGATATAATTAAAGAAACTTCCATTCTCCAACAAACTGATTCTGCTCTGCTAATCTTTTGTAGTGTGGCACTTCTTACCCTATGGGTATAATGATCTTTGCTATTCAGTCAGATCAGAAGTAGGAGAAGAAAAAAATAGCTTAGGGGATCAAAACATGGTATGAAAATGGTCTGTAAGGAACTGTGTGTGTGGCTTTTAAATTATAGTATCAAATATTTCAACTATGATTTTTTTAAGAAGTAAAAGGTCATAAATCTTCCAATATTTGAAATCAGCTTCATCATTTATTCATGGAATAATTCATCTTTTCTGTATGATTGACCCAGGATAAATCACGTAATAAGAAGTTAATGTAATCAATGTTCTACTCTTATTCAAAAATACCTCTATGCTTAAAAGTAGGATAAACCTATTTTTGCCAGATTCCTTTCTTTGTTATTTTAAATTGGATATATGTATATATGTATAAGTTGCAAGATTCATAGCATCCTCAGGGAAGCTCATACTTTTCAAAAAGCAGTCATTTCCTCCAAGGCAGGGACTCAGAGGCAAGTACAAATACATAAAACCAGCATGGTGTAGGGGATAGAATGCTGGACCTAGGGTAAGGACAACATGAATTAAAATCTTGCATCTGATACTAGCTGAGTAATCATGGCAAAGTCACATGACCTCTGAACTTCAGACAGCCTTCTAAAACTGAGATTTATGGACTGGTTGCCTTCTTGAAAGGATCTCATGAACAAAATCACAAGTTCTTAATATATTGACATAAAGCCATGTGTAACAGTTTTTATATTGTTTTTTCGCACATAAACATAAAGTTTTATTAACAAAGTGTTTTTATCTTGTTCTGTGGCTCTTTTTTTACATCATGCTAAATACTTTTAACAATATGTTAAATTTATTCTATTTAATTTCTATTTAATTCAATTCAGGAAACATTAAACGTGTTTGTATATGTCTGATGCTAGGCAGTATAGATACAAAGGCAAAAATAAAACATTCTTCCCACAAAGAGCTTACATTAGATTTACAAAGAATAATCTATGTGTTTATTAATACAAAGAAGTTTAAGTAGGAGAGAGTCCTATCAACTGAGTGGATCATGAAAGATTTAATGGAAAAGGCGGTATCTGATGTGAAATCTTGAAGGAAGATAGTGATTCTAAATGTTGAAAAGAAGAGGTCATACATTTCAGGCAAAAGTGATGGATTGTGTGAATTTATAGAGATCAAGATTGAGTATTGAATTTGGTGAATGTATAGTCTCATCTAGTTGGAATGTATGGGAAAAATAAGGTAAAATAAAGCTAGAATTATAGGTTGAGGCTAGATTGTGGAAGCCCTTGAATGCCAGTCAAAAGAGTTGCTGTTTAATTCTGGAAGCAATAGGGAGCCATCACAGGTTATTCTGGTGTCATGTTTAGTATTCCATAAATTATTAGATTGAAAGTGGTGACAACTTTCTTCATTTTCCAATTCTCCAGTCCAGTTGTCTCTATCAACTTCTGATTATTACTCATTCTTCTACTAAGTTAAATAATTTCCTTCTGCTGTCCGTTTAGTTTTTAAATGTAATATGGTGTTTAGTTGTTTTTTAGTTGTGTCAGACTCTTTGTGACACCATTGAGAGTTTTCTTGGCAAAGATACAGGAGTGGTTTGCCATTTCCCTATCCAGCTCATTTTACACATGAGAAACTGACACAAACAGGGTTAAGTGACTTGCCCAGGGTCATACCAATTAGTAAGTGTCTGAAGTGGGATTTGATTAAGTGTGTCTTATTTGGATAAATGTTCTTGATTCCAAGCCCAATGTTCTATCCACTGTACCATCTAGATGCCCTTTTGGCATTCACTTAAAAAAAAAAAAAGGACATCATTTTTTGGGCAAATAATCTATTGCCATGCTCCATAGGCATAAGGCCATTTTTTCACTTTCCTAATTTTTGAATTGGTAACCACTACTTTGTTAGATTATTTTCCATAATTTTATTTATTTTTTCATATGCAGTCTTTGAACCTATAAACATTTTGAATTGGACAGACTTCTAGTAAACTGGTATTATACACACCTAAAAAGAGGTCAAAGAAACAGTGTAAAATATGATTTTTACAAGCAAAGTGGGGACTAAATATTTGTTTTCTACCATAGAAAATAGTATTACACAGACAATAGTGACCAGTGAGGAAAAAGAAAAAGGAAACTACAAAAGGAATATGTGTGTGTGTATGTATGCATGTATATATGTATGTACATATATACATTATATATATATATATATTTAAAATTAGTTGACTTTTTTCTAATTGAGGATTGGAATGGATAATAGTGGAGTTTCTGAAGGCTATTTTGCACAACTCATGGGAGTGGACTAGAATGACCTTTCTATTATAACGACTACCATGGAACATATTTTCAAAATGAAATTACTACCTGTCTACTACTAAACTCTACTTCATTACTCTTTCTCATTGAATTTTTCTATGGTTACAGCAATAATGAGAGGTTTCTGTGATCCATTATAATCCATAAGTAAGAGGAAGGCCAATTAGATCTGTTTCTTAGTATTTAGGCTGGAGTGGGCTACCCTCATAGTTATAGATAAACTGAATATATTGGCCACATATAAGCTTGAGCTACATTAAGAAATACACCATCGATAAGGAGGAACTAATTTTCTTGAATTCTGTGCTGGTCAAACCACACTTGGAGTAACAACTTGTTATTAAACTTTTGCAATAATCAAGACAAGCAGTAATGTCCACTTGTACAATGGTGAGGGCCATAGGAATGGAAAGTAAGAAACAGATGGGAAAGGCATTGTGGAGACAGAATAAATAAGACTTGATTCTATAATATGTATGAGAGGAGGAGGAACAAGTCAAAGGTAACACCAACATTTTAACACATAAGGAGGAGTACTTGGTGATATTATTGATAAAAATATGAAAACAAAGTTTGAGATACCTGAAGGATATCTATCTAGGAATGCCCTGTTGTCAAGTAGGAATATGGGTTTAGAGCTCAAGAGAGGCATCTCTGCAGATGTGTAAGGGGAGTAATTGAAACTGTGTGAGTGGATAAGTTCACACAAAGTAAAGAATGTAAAGATAAAGAAGAGGATAGGGTCAGCCAAGGATAAAACCTTGTGGAATTTTCACCTTAAGTAGGAATAAAGATGACAACTCACAGAAGTGGCAAATGGAAGTTAGAGAGGTAGAAGCATGTAGCATATTGAAACCAATGAAGGAACATGCAAGAGTAGAGGACAGTCACCTGTTTCAGTTGCTGTGGGGATATTAAGGAGGTTAGATCCAGAGAAAAAATGTCAGAAGATTTGGGAATTAGGAGTGGGTCATTGGAGACCCTTGAAAAATTGGTTTTAATGCAGTGTTACAGAAAAAAAAAAGAATGTGAGGGGTTGTAGTGACTTGGGGAGGTGAAGGTATTAAATGTAGAATTACTTTTTTTCAAGATATTTAACTGGGAAGAAGAGAAGAGAACTGTATGGGTATCTAAAAAGCATTAAAGGATCAAGAGAAATCTTCAATAGGATTGAGCAGATTTAAACATGTTTGCAGGGCAATTGGAAGGAGATATTGAAGGGGAAGAGACTGAAGATGCATGGGACACAGAAGGATAATAGCTGAGAAGAGGACCTTTAGGTGGTAGTAAAGGCGTAAGATTGAGGACGCAAGTAAAAACATTAGCTTTAAGAAGGACACAATATGGCACAAAAGGATTAAATTTGGAGTCAGTTCTAAATTTCAACTCTTCTACTAGTCACCTCTGAAACTTTGGGTAAGTCACTTAACCTTTCTAGGCCTTAGTTTCTTTATTTGTAAAATGAGGGAGAAGTCAGTCTAGAAGGGAAAAAATGTTCCATTCCAATTCTAAATCTTTGATCCAAGGTGTATTTCTTCCTCTAAGATTGGAGAATAGAAAAGAATAGAATAATTGATTAGATAGGGAGATTTTTGAAAAATTCTCCATTTTTGAAATGGAGAAAGGTACTTAAAGGACTCTTTGAATGGATGTAGGAAACAGGTTATCAGCTCTGTCTGGGTATATATGTGATGGAGAAAACCACTGGAGTCATGAAGAAGGTAAAAGAAAGCATTTATTTAGGAAAGATTCCATATGACTTATCGTTCTTTCAAAATATCAGTTTAAATATTAGGCTAAAAGTGAAGTCCTGGCATATCTCAGACCATTAGATCTATCTGCTGTACAAGCACACTCTTTTTTCTACAATCTGATGTTTATTTTTTAATATGCTTTTTAAATATGCTTTTGATGTGCTTACTCCTCCTAGGGTAACCCTTGCTCCTTCCACTCCTTCCTCAGTATTTGGAAAGCCATTTACAATATACTGCTTTGTTTATCTTGATTTTGTTAAAAAATGAAAGTAACAGAAGAAAGAAGGAAAAGAAATTTAAAAAAGAAAAGAGAGAGTGGGAGGAAGGAAGAATAAAAAATATAATTGGAGTTTATCTTTCTTCAAAGGAGCACTGGGGTAATTCTTATTGTACATATTGATTGATTAGGAAAATTAACTTTTTTTAAAAAAAGGAAATACTGGTCAAACATGCATGGAGTTATTTAAAGGGCCCTCACCATTTATTTAAGATGATCTTTATTGACTACCTTGTTTTTGGAACTTCTCTCTCTCTCTCTCTCTCTCTCTCTCTCTCTCTCTCTCTCTCTCTCTCTCTCTCTCTCTCTCTGTCTTTATCTCTCTCTCTCTGAGTATACCATGTCCTTTTGCTGTTAACAGCTCTGAAATATTACAATGTTTTAATATTTAAAAGGTAAATATTCACTTAGAAATGTTAAATTACTGAATGAAAATATAGTTTTTTTCATTTTCTGAGACATTGAAGTGACATATTCATATATGTCAGTGCTGGCAATACTTGAAGTTTCAAACTTTAACCATAAGCTCTGTACATCTAAGTTTTGAAAGTCTTTGATTTGAAGCTTTTACAAATACTATTTAAAATCTTCATCAGGTAATCCTTTGAACTCTTAGTCCCTTTAAAACAGAGGACCTTAGCATTTTTAGTGTCATGGACCCCTTGGTCAGTCTGATGAAGCCTATAGAGTTTAGGGGTAGCTAGGGGTTGTAGAGAAGTACACCTAGAGTCAGAAACACCTGAATTCATATTTGGCCTCAGGCACTTACTAAAGGTGTGATCCAGGGCAAGTCACTTAACCTCTGTTTGCTTTAGTTTTTCTCATCTATAAAATGGGGCCAATAATAGCACTTACTTCCCAGGGTTGTTGTGAGGATAAAATAAGATAATAACTACAAAGAGCGTAAGTGCGGGGCCTATAGTAAGCGCTATGTAAATGTTTATCATTATTAACCCCTTTTTAGAATAAAGTTTTTAAATGCATAAAATAAAACATAGGATTACAAAAGAAACAAACTAGTTTGAAATATGGTTATCAACACATTAAAACAAAAAAAATGGACAAGTTCAAATGATTTCCTTTATAATATCAACATGGCCAATGTTACATGGAATTCAGTTATGTTACTTTTAGCAATATTTTGCCTGTTCTTTCTTACCTGGACTCATTTGGTTTCAAATCTTAATCTCTCTTACTTGCTTCCTGTGTTACTGTGAGCAAACCACTTATAACCCCAATGAGCATGTTTACTATAACACAAAATAGTTAGACTAGAGGACTTCTAAGATCATTTTCACCTTTAAATATATATATGATCCTGTGATCTGTCCAGTGCTTCATGGAAGTATAGAGACAGATAAGGTTCCAGGAATGTGGAACCAGCCTTCCCTGTTCCCAAGAGCTAAAGACTGGCAAACAAAATAGGATCTAAAAAGGGGAATGCCAACTTATAACTGTGAAGTTGAATTAGATAGTAGAAAATTGCATTTTATCCTCTATTTTTGGCAAAATATTCAACAATTATAAAACAGTTTTAGTTCAACTGAAACATCCTAGGAAATTCATGATTTCATAGTAAATGTCCAGCCTTGGTCATAGTTGTGTGATATGACTTCTGTGTCATAGCTGCCTCATCACAGATGCCAGCATTAGATGTGAAAGTATTTCATTTTATGAAATAAAAAAAATCACAAGTACAAGTCTTTTAAAGTTATTAGTTGGGGATATTAATTGGGGATATAATTGGTGGCCTCTCTCTGTTAAGATTGGAATTCATATTTTCCTTGAGTGAATATTGACAATGGAAAAAGTATTGTAAATGATAGAAATTATCTAATAATTGTATTGAGATGAGTACATTTGCAATTAAAATCATCTTCCCATTTAGAGGATTTCTCAGCATGAAATTGAAGGAAAGGATGTTGTTAGCATATAAGTAGCATTTAAAATAATGTGATAACTGATTTGATTCTCATTTATATGAATGATGGATATTTTGTTAAGATTTTTATATTAATATATGGTATAGAATAGGCTTTGATTTTGGGTTAATCTTATTTCCAGTTTATTGGAAAATAAATAAAATGTGGGAAATAATTTTGGAAGAAATGATACACCACTTATTGGTATAGATGAACATGCTTATAAACCCAAAAAGCATGTGAATATACATTAAATAATATATTACAATAATATGTAAGTAACACATTAAATAATATATTATATCTTATATCTCTCATATATAATATAATATATAAATTTCAGAATATTTTAAAAGTGTTGATCTTTTTTTAAAATATTTTGTACTTGGAGAATGATAACAACCTCATGATTATTTTCAAGTACTCTCTCAAGAGGTCATTAAAAAGTTAAGTGAAAAAAACTGAAAAGCTATTTTTGCCAGAGTCTAAATTGAACTCATCTAAACATGCAAATAATTTCACTGATTTTGGAAAATAATCAAACCAATGTCCTTTTGGAACTAAATTCTGTCAGTCCCCCTTCACTAGTCCATGTCACAGTGATTTTACCTTTTGCCAGCTGACTGAAACTAATGAATGAGCTAAAAGCTTTCTTCCATGTAACAGATTGAGTGAAAAGGCAGCTTGTGCACTCATCTAGACCTTCAATTTCATTTGTGTAAGGCAGCTCCTACTGTGGAAATTTTCCTTTGTTGGGGCAGATACCTCAACTACATGATGACTATAGAGCCAAAATTAAACTATTCAGATTAATTAAACATCCATGAAGCTTGATTTAATAAGAATAATTTATGTTGTTTTTAAATATTCAAGCAGAAAAAAATTTGAAACTAGTAATTGCAAAAGCACAAAAGATTCAAGCATATGTACATATTTTACACTAAAATTAATTTTTAAAAAATAATTTGTTAAGTCAGATGAATCATATAACATATATTGTTTGAAGTCTAATTAGGATTCCTTGTATTGTGCAAGTGATTCCGCGTTCTCAGGAACTGTAGACATGTAGAACAAGTTCTGATAGGTCCTTCAAAGCTAAGGGAAGTTTGAGTCTCAGCTGGCAATACTGTGGTGGTGTCTGGCATCTTAGAACAAGCCCAGTTGGGTGGAGAGGAGCTTAAGTCCAGAGAGCTAAGCATCAGTGATAAAGTTTTTGGTCACAGTACCTCATGAAGATAATTTACTAAGGTATGAAAAAGTTGTAATTGGTGTCAGCCGAGGAAGTCACAACACTGATAAAATCATAGACCTTTTGCACAGGAGAGGGAGGCATCAGAATCAGAGAATTTGTAGTCCTATAAAAAGTAGTGGTCAAATCTAGGCAGGGGATT
The DNA here is from genome assembly GCF_003287225.1 of Phascolarctos cinereus. Classification (NCBI taxonomy): domain Eukaryota; kingdom Metazoa; phylum Chordata; class Mammalia; order Diprotodontia; family Phascolarctidae; genus Phascolarctos; species Phascolarctos cinereus. Next base: position 200,696,520 of record NW_027555958.1, on the reverse strand, counting down.
TGGAAGAAGAAAATAATCACACAAAGGAGGTCAGCGGAGTAAAGTCAGGTCTATAGAAAGGAGTAGGCAAACTGGAACAAAGCTATGATGAGCACAGATGTGCACAGCTCAAATGATGATGAGGCAGGATCAGACAGGAGTCAAAGAAGCTGGATCAAGCTGGGAGCACTATTAAACATAGTGAAAACATTTGGTGAAAATGTAGATTTGCCATGGGTAGCCTGTAATGAAAAGTTCTCTCTATACAATTTAGAAAAGGCTGAAGTTATATGTGTATATTTACATTGATTATATAAAGTGTCAATACAAATCATCATACATATATATGTACATACATGTTTCTGTATATGAAACTATTAAGTGTCACATGTCGTTTGTTCCTCTTAAAAGAACAGCTGGGTTATTATTGGTAATATCTCTAACAGAAACAAAAACAAAACACTGCATCAAAAAAAGAGTCATTTCAGACATTTTATAGACAATTTAGAATACCAATGCTTTGTATAGCTGGCAGATTATGCATGTTGTCCTTTAAATTCATCTGAAAAAAGAGATTTGACTCAGACATTGCAAATCCATTGCTCCACATAAATATCATCATTGTAATCAGTCTTCAATATAAATTTAAGTAATTTATGAACTGTTTTAAATTAACAACCTGTATTCCTCCAAGGGGTGATATTTGCATTTCCTTACTAATTTTTAAAGAAAATATTTCAAATTTTTGTTTAAAAAAATCATAAAACTGAGATGAACTTAGTTTACATTTATATCTGTTGTTTCATTTCTTAGACAAATGGCATTATCAATTCAATATTGTAAAGAGCATTTATTGTTTTACAAGTTTTAGGGTAACCACAAAGAAAGGGTCAATAGCTAATGCTAAATAAGTAAACTATGAAATTATAACTTTTTGTTCTAAAAAAATTAATCATGCTACTTGTTTTTGTATTGACTATAAAGTAGATGAAGTATGCTAGTTAAATCAATGAAAGGAAATATAAAATCTAATAGTATTCACTAATATTTAGAAACTCATTAACAAAGGAGTTGGTTAAGGGAATAGATTTCCTGTAAGACTGGCAGAAGTCTATGACATGTCAAAATAAGTTTGACTTTCTTTTTAAACAAAGATGAAAGATGTCTCTGTTATTCAAGAGTATAACAGTAACCTTTGTACTGACATTTCAAATATATTCTTGAGTTATTTTATGTAGAACTAATTATGTGTAAGATAATATATTACTCTTCATACAATCCAGCTTTGAAGCTTCATTTGATTTGTCTTTTAATGATTTTATCACAGGGAAAATTAAGTGAATATTTCATGCTTGAGAACTGTGACTTGGGAAGTTCTGAAAGGCAAGAAGATTTTTTTAAAAGAAAACATTTGATTAATGCCAATACTTATTATCAATTTGTACCTTACATAAAATTTAAACTTTGCTCCATTGTTGTAAGGAAAATCATTATAAATCTTTTGGGCACACACACACTGGGATTTCTAAGAGAAGAGAATGCATTAAACCTGCACACTTTTCAAAATGATTAGTATACAACAGTTTTTTTTTTTAAACAAAGGTCAGTGTTTGGGACATTTTTTACCTTTTGCTTCATTAAACACATTCATTTAAAATACCTCTGAATTTACGAGAAGCTGATTGTAATACTCTGAAACAAATGCAATCGTATTGCAGTAGTTAGACCCTGAATAAGAAGCTGATTCTTTCTGCTTTCTGCTATTCCAGGAGCTCATTCTCAAAGAACATTTACATTGGTTGCCCTGATTTTTTTTTTTGTCTTTGCCAGCAGAGATGCAGTATTGTAAACTAATATTATTCTCATGTATTTTCCAATAGGCAAAAATATTTATTGGGTTTTCTTATGGTATTTAAAAATTGATTTCATATTAACCATATGACATGACTTATTTTCATTCCTCATAAAATATATTTTATGGATGTGCAGAATTTAATGTAGTAATAAGATTGCCTGCATTCTCTGTACATTCCCCCTATCTATTAATCTTCTTGGGGAAATCAGGGTTTTCTTGATGGAACTCTTGAATCATTTCTGAGGTTTGAAGAGGTAAAGTTTACCTAGTATTATAGGGTGATTGCATTTAACATGATGTATTGTCTGGTAGGCTGTGTCCTCTTGACATAATTGCCAAGTTCTCCCTATTCAGTATGATTTCTTACAAAGGGATATTGTTTCTTTTAAAAATAAAGAGTTCATATTGAAATTTAAACTGGGATTAGTTATCTTTTGCTGTGTAACTATGTAGGTAAAAAGGAGTAAATGTATAGAGACACCAATGTCTTTATTTTAAAGACATCTTTGATGTAGGACCAAGGATAAGAGCATCAAATGACCATTCTTTAGGTGCCTTTAATTCTTACTTATGCTCTAGGAAAATGAAAACTGTTCTGCAACACTCCACTCTTCTGTCCTTTTCCTCATCTTTCCTTTCTCTTTATTTTGTTTCTCTTTTTCTCACCATGTCTTTCTTTCCTACCTTTGAGCAAATTGATAGAAAGGCTTGGGATTAGGGGCAGTGGTGGTGGACACTGAACTAGGAGGGTTTAGTATTTGGGGGGGGAAGAAACAATAATTGAGATTAGTAAGATTATGAACTATTTCATCCTGTCTTTTCTAGACTACAACAAACAATAGTGGACTAAAATCGATAACTGGCTGCTAAGTGGACTCAGCTTTTGGTCTCTGCTCTTGCTAATAAATCCTTTAAAACAGCTGCCAAAATTATTCTTAAAGCACATCTGAATATTTTATTATTACCTAGCTCAAGAAAGCTTCAGTAATCTCCTATTGCCTATAGAATTGCCTTTACAATTTGGTCAGTCTACCTTTTTCAGACTTATTTCCTATTATTTTCTTTCATGTAATCTATGCTGTAGCCAAAAGAGTCTCCTTACTATAACCGAAACTCTGTATTCAGTCTCTTACCTCTATGTTTTTGCAGTGGCTGTCCCCCCATACCTGGATTATACTCCTTCTAAAGGTGCTTCACATGCCTCTTGCTCCAGGTTAGCACACACACATATACATACATATGTGCGTGTGTGTATATGTATGTATATATAAACTGTTTTTTGACTCTCTCTCTCTCTCTCTCTCTCTCTCTCTCTCTCTCTCCATACACACACACACACACACACACACACAACCTCTCTCTATATTGCCTCTAGTGATTATTTCCATTTTATCCTGTATATCATTGTTTGCACATGGTTATTTGCTCATTGTCTCCCCTATTTGACTGTGCATTCTTTGAGGGAAGTAACTATCTTTTATCTTCCCCCCCTTAACACCTCTTCCCTAGTGCTTAGCACAGTGCCTGTCACATAATTAGTACTTAATTTCTTTTTTATTGACTGACTAATTAAGAATCAGGAAATATGGGGTCTGCTCCTAGCTTTACTCCTAATTAGCATTATGATATAGGAAAAATCACTTAACCTCTGTGGGGGTGGTTCAGTAAAAAAAGAGTACTCAGATTTGCAACAGATGACAGTGGGTAGATTTGCCCAGAGGATCTGAGTTCAAAATTCTGGCTTTGTGGTTTTAATATATCAGCATAATACATATAATAAGAGGTTTGGACTAGACTGGAGGTTCTAAGCTCAAAATCTATTAACTGGGTAGGATTGATTAGATCACGGACTCTTAATTTTTTCAGGGTCCATCTGGTGAAGTCTCTGGACCCTTTCTCAGAAAAAAAAAGGTTTTAAAGCATAAGATGTATAAGATTACAAAGGAACTAGATTATGTTGAAATACAGTTATCACATTTAAAAAAATGTTCACAGAAATTAGGTTGAGAATTCCTGGTCTAGATTGCATGTCCAGCTGCAGAATTTTGTTTCCTACCTTAGGGAAACCAAAGGTTCTTCCTAATGTGGTAAAAATCTCTATAGAACTGTGTTTCTGCATGGGGTATCAGGGGCCCGGGGAGGCAGATCAGGGATGGGGTGGTGGAAGTCTGCCAATTTAAAAAAAACTGGAGTCCTTGGCTGAAATAAAGTATATTTTCTAGTTCAGTAATTTTCTTAATAACTTTCACTAGTTTAGCAATTTATTACCCAGTTGAATTCTTCAACAATTGACTAAATTCTAAACTCTGAAGAGTATTTATGTAGTGAAGTCATAGTAATCATCTAAAAATTATATCTAAAAAAGGAAACTTTCCCAGGTTTAAAGATTTAGCTTGTGGAAAAAAATAACTCTAGGGCCTTCCTAGGCTATTTAAATAAAAGCATCAAAAACATGGATTGAAACAAAAATATATTATTAACAAGCTTTTTGATAATTCAGAATGAATTATACAAATTACAAAACAGAAGTTAGAAGCTTAATATGTGCATGAATAGTCACCATTTCATAGGCTGTCTGGACTCAAAGGAGATAAAATCCCTTCATAAATAAAGAGGCTGCAGTTTCTGGTGACTGAAAATGAGAAAACAAAGAGCATGTCTATATTAGCAGTTTTGACCTTGATCTAGACCACAGGCAGTCTCTCTAGCCAGTTCAGTTTCTTTCTTTTTTTTTTAAACTTATTTTTGTGCATTTTAATGTAGGCTAAATTCAGCACTGTATAATGCAAATATGCATTTTTGCCTCTAGCAGAGTCTATTCTCACATCGTCAAAAATCATTATTAACTACTCATATTCAGATAGTGCTGTGCTGAACAAAATCTTAAGGCGTCTCTCTACTCAATGATCATTCTCCTATATCTTTCTTCAGGATTACTGTTGACCTCCTCTTCTCGTATAGCTCCTTTCTAATTACCATACATTCATTTTTTCTTAGAATATTTGTCAAGCACCTACCATGTGTAAGACACTGTATAGATGTTATAAAAGATAAAAATATGAATCAAAAACAACCTGCCCTCATGGTACTTATAACCTAGTACTATATCATTCCAACAAATTTTTTGTGTTACCCTCTATATTCAACCCTTCCTATTCTGTTTCAAGTCCTAGGCTATCCCAAAAGCATAAAAAAAGATATCCTTCTCCTTTCCTTTAAAATGAGAATGAAAGGAAATTAACTTCCACCTGGAGGAATTCCAACTAAAGTTGAATATTTATTTAGTGGTAATGCAAGGCATTGTCCTTGGTGCTAGGGATACAAAATGAAATGAGAGATGTGGCAAAGACACTATTCTTAATTAGTTTATGCTCTAATAGAGGGGCTAAGAGAGAATTGAGGAGGAAGGGATCTCTCTCAGAGGGAGAGGATAAAGGAAGTCTTCATGAAAACGCTATCCACTTCCATAGAGAGAACTGATGAATTCTAAATGCAAATAGAAGTATACTTTTTAAAACTTTATCTTTCTTATTTTACTTTTTGTCTATGTTTTCTTTTGCAATATGGCTAATATGGAAATATGTTTCACAAGATTTCACATGTATGTTGTTCTTGGTCATTTGTTTCAATCATGTCCCCATTTGTGACCCCATATAGGGTTTTCTTGGCAAAGATACTAGAGTAGTTTGCCATTTCCTTCTCCAGCTCATTTTATAGATGAGGAACTGAGATAAAAAAAGGTTAAGTGACTTGCCCAGGGTCACACAGTAAATATCTGAGTCCAGATTTGAACTCACAAGGATTAGTCTTCCTGATTCACAGCCAACTGCTGTATCCACTGTGCCAAGTAGCTACTCATTTACATATATAATCAGTTATCAAATTGCTTGCCTTCTTGAGGAGGGAGAAGAGAGGAAAAGGAGAGAATTTAAAACACAATTCAAAAAATGATTGCTAAAAAATTTACATATAATTGGGAAATATTTAACAAAATAAACTCCTTTTAAAAAAAAAGTCTTTATGGAGAAGATGACATTTCATTTTGTTGCATCTTGAAGAAAGACAGGAACTTCAATGGATATACATGGTAGATGACCCCATTCCAGCAAGGGGGTTAGTATGAGCAAAGGCACAGAGACATATGCAATAAATGTTGATCAATTGATTGAAAGAAATAGATGAGAAAAGGGGAAAAAGGAATAACCCAGTTTGACTACAGCATAAAACATGTGAAGAACAGTAATATAAGATAAAGCTAGAAACACAAAAGATTATGGAAGGTCTCAGGTCTTAGAATCACTTTTACTTTATTCAGTAGGTAACAGGGAGCCAATGAAGATTTTTGAGTGAAGAAGTGAAATGTGTTAGGAAGTTATCTCTCTATAATACTACCTGAAGTATAAATACTCATAGAATATATCCTTATTCCAACCTTCTTTCTTACAGAGAGTAAATATTTGTTGACACTTAGAAGGAAAATAACAAAGATTCTTTCCTTCAAGCAACTTACAACCTGAGTACTTTGTGTAGATTCCCTTATCTTAAAATTCCCATTCTTCTAAATTTATATAAAATATTTCATATCCTTTTTGGAAAATAATGTATAGCTCATTGTTTTTTTTTTATTTTTATCACCTAACTTTGTAAAATCACTAATCATTTGTTATTTTCTGTCTATAGGGCACATTCATCAATGTTATAGTTTGACACTGTGTATATTCATGATGTTAGTACAAAAGAATAAGAAAATATGAGGGATCGTAGCTAAAATTAGGATTAGATTTTCAGTGATGTCATTATTTTTAAATAATATACTTGTATAAAGACATGTCATTTTACTGAGCAATTTTAAAATAATTTTTAAAAAGTTTTACCGTTTTCTAGTGCTGTTTGCATTGCTCACTCACATAACAGCAATTGAGTTATAACCTGGAAAATGTTAAAGAAACTTCTAATCAGGTAAAGAAGAACTGAGTTTTTTGAACCACATCTTAGATTTAGTTTGTGGAAAAATAATACTAACATTTTTTTCATGTAGAAATATTGACATTATTTGCATAAGGGGAAAAATTCTGAATGTTTTAAAATAGTGTGCCTATTAATTTTGATCATATAAAATATTTCAATAATTGTATCCTTTGAACAAAAAATGCCATTTCAAATAGAATACAAAACAAAATGAATATAATTAAATTTCTCGATGGACTTTTAAGTTTTTTTTTATTAGACCTGCTATTTTATCAATGTACAGAACTTCTGGTAAGGAATTTAATCTACCTAAATGGATGGGCATCTGTTTTTAGAGAGTTGCCTGAGGTAGTAGGAGATTAATTGACTTGCCCAGGGTCACACAGCCAGTATGTGTTCAAGGGATGATTTGAACTCAGGGCTTCTAAGGTCTAAGACCAGCTCTCCATCCAGTATGCCACATTGGTAACAACACTAGTGTTAGGATAAACTGTGTTGCAGAAATAATGGATAAGACTAAATGCAAGTATTTATCTTTTAAAATGTTTATTTAGAAAGCAAGGCATAAATATGGTATAGTAAGTAAGAAATCTTACAGTTCCTAGAACATGTCACCAATATGGGGTAATAGGTGATAAGGATTTTATCAGTGACTTTATCTACTCATGAGGGAAATGAGCAGTTTTATAAATTACTTGCCTCACTCGGTTAGTGGTACTTTATATTCATTAGTAAGTAGTTTTGTTATACCTTCCTCATCCTTTGCCCCAATTTCCTAGTTGGAAATTGCTTGGAAGATTCTCAATAATTTACCACCCTGCCTCTCGACCAAAGATCTTTAAAATAACTATGATATAGAAAACGCTTGACCAATAGTCAAGTCACCTTTCAAATTTCTTTATTTTTCTGGTAGCAAGAGTTTTGTCATTATAACTCATTAGTTTGGCTGTTTCACATGGTTAAGATGTGCAAATATAAATGTTCATTATTTGAAATATGTCTAAATTGTTTCAAAGTGAATTGGACACACCAAGTTTTTATATTAATGTTATATTTGCTCTATAGCATGGCACTAACTCCACACAGTTATTTCTTCATGTCAACAAATAACTGTATTTTATGTTAAAAAAAAATACTTAGGTTTATGTTAATTCTTTTGCTGATAAGCTCACCTGGAATGTTTATGAGCTTTGTGAAGAATTGGCTTCTGAGCAGAATAATTTACCACCCTGTTCAGAGAGATAAGCTACACCTTCCAAAGCAGTGGTTTACTTTCCCTGAGTCTAACCTTAAGACTCAAAATCTTCTTTTCTTTATTCTAGGATCTATAAAATTCTCTCAAGTTCTTTATGACAATGAAGAGACCTAAAGATAAAACTCTCCCTCTCTGATTTTTATTTAGCAGCTTATCTTACTGTGCATGGAATATTTAGTGATTTTCAAATACTACTCAATGAATCTTTTATCTGGAATGACCCTCCTTCTCCAAAAGTGTTAGTATGTTTATAACATATTTATAAATAAATGTTATAGGGCTCCTTGAGTAACTTTTTCTTTTAAAAGGAAAAGTACTTAGATGACATAATGGGGGGAGGAGAAGAGTGTATTATTTCTGCCACACTATCACTAGGAGAAAAAAAAAACATAGAAACTGTGTGATGCTTTCTCCCTGTCCTCCAAATAGTTGCAACCCTTAGAAAGATTCATATGGTAATGAGCATCTCTAAATTGAGATAAACAGATTCTTGGATAATAGCCATACACTCAATGTTCGAAGTCTTTCCAGCTCCCTACAACATCGAGTGCACATTCTCCACTGTAATAACCTTTGAGGTCACATGATTCTAGAGAAAAGTATTTGCTCCTTTGTCATCTTCCTTTTGCTTGTGCATGTCAAATTATGCTAGAGGGTAATTAGATTTTCTTGACCTGGGAAATACCTCATAGTTTGTTTGTTTTCCATATTAAAAAAACCTTTTTATTATTAATTTGACAGTCATTAACAAACACAAAATGTTAAAGAAAGAATAAGAAAGAGGATTCCGTATGAAACCATTGATTCTGTTAAATGCTGAGGCTTTTTTAATTAAACTTTTTTCATTCTGAACTTGATGAACACCAAAAAAATGAGAGAATATTTCCATAAACAAAATAGAATAAGGATTCAGATAGGATTCTATGTGAAACTACAGTGCATTGGATAGAATGTGGGGCTTAGTGTCAGATAGACCTGAATTCAAATGTGACCTCAAGGCATGTAATATCTGTGTGACCTTGGGCAAATCATAGAGGGAGGAGAGTTGCCTCAGAGTCATGAAGAAATGAGCTTCAGACACATACTGGTCATGTCATTTACTATTATAATTTGGAGTAAATGTACTGATTTGCATTGATAAAGGGGTTTTCCTCACCTAGGATTTTCATACATAAGTGACACAAAAAGTCCAGTCTGTATCCATGCATCAGTATAACTCCTCCTAACTTCAATCAATACTCTGGGCTTCTATCTCTTAATGATTCCTGCAATGAAAGTGCCAGTTTCACCTTACCTATATTTGATTTCCCTTGATTTTATAGTACCTAATGCTACAATGTCCATAGATACATAATAAATGGTTTTGATGATAATGAGTAACGTGGTCTAACATGTGAAGCTATTTCATTTTATACCAGTGTTATGTCTCTCTGATTTGTGCTTATTGCATGCACAAGTTTCTGAAAGTGTTTTGAAGACTCTCCTTTACCAACATATCTCCTGTGTATATTTTAGAATCATGTAAGGTTCCTTGAACTATACTTCAGTAATGATAACTTTCTTAGATGTTTTTCGTTAGTTGTTTTTCTGTTGTATCTGACACTTTGTGAACTCTTTTGGGATTTTTTTGGCAAAGATACTTGAATGGTTTGCCCTTTCCTTCTCCATCTCATTTTACAGATGAAGAAACCAAGACAAACAGGGTTAATTGAGTTGTCCAGGATCACAGAGTTAGTAAGTGTCTGAGGCCAGATTTGAACTCTCAGGAAGATGAGTCCAGGCCTGGCATTCTATCCACTGTGCCACCTAGCTGCTCAGTCATGCTTAGCACTGGACATAAATTACTCTCATGTTGTTATAATAAATAATCTTGTGGGTAAAAAAGTGCTTAGCCTTCCAGAAATTACGTAGCATCCTTTCTGCAACTTATTTTACTTCTCTAGTTTAAACTCTTCCTGATATAAAAGCAATCAATAAAATAATTATAATCCATAATTTCACATAGATAATGAACATAGGATAGTTTACTCAAACAGAATCTCTCAGAAGAAACTAACAGTTATTTGCTTATGATCATCTCTTAAGGTATATTAATTCATACAAAAAATAAAATCTCTAAGTCTGGGATTTGGTAAGACTAAGCTGGCTAAAATGTAATTCCAATATATACCATACCAGGTATAAATTCAAAACTTTCACAAGTTATAGGCAAATAACCTTAGATGAACTTACTCTATATTATAAGTATTTGAAAATATCAACCTCATTTTGTGCAAGGATCGTTTATAATGTAGGCACAAAACAGGATTGATGGGAATTTATTACTAGATGGTCCCAAGAAACCTTATAAGTTTATAGGTAAGGAGTTTTATGAGGTCTTTTCTTTGTACCTTGTTCCATGCAGTAAAATGATTATCCATTTTCCCTTCTAAAATATATCCAATTAAATAATTCATAGGTTTTAACCTTTATATAATAACCCTTAATAACTTAACCTATAATTTCACAATTTTCATAAGAGATAGACAAATAAATTCCAGATGAAATTCCTATTTAATATAGGCAAACCTGGAAGTTTCCAGTTTCTGTACCTATAGTACTGCAGAATATCACAACACATGATTAGCATGGCTGATAAAATAACAGAAATTTTCTTTTTTTTTTCTTTTCACCCTTCATTTTTGAAGTTCATTCATGATCTAACATCCAGATTTAAGAGAAGCTACTTTCCTAATAGCAAATTTGATATAGTAGTTTACCAAATTTCACAATATCATAAACAATATCATGAAACAATAACACGAAACAAGACCCATTACCAGTCAAGTGACTACAATTCAGTTGAATACATTTCCAAATTACCTTACAAAGAAAATGATTTATCCCATCATACATGGCTTTAATGCAGTTGAAGAAATTTAGATGGAATTTACTTCCTTAACACAAGCTGATTTGTAATGTGAGTTAAAAGAAGATAGCTTTTCCACTTCTGAGTCTTGTAGCTCTCGATTTTAAACATTATAGAAGTTTTTTCATATCACAGCAGAACTGTATTGGTGTTACCAAGTTTCACAATATAAGAATGCATTTAATTTTATATTAGCAGTACTGGGAAGTACATACAGAGCTTTACTAATTTAGTTTTATAACTGTTATTATGTTAGCTCAAAGTATGCTAGGTTCAGTATTATAAGCCATTGCTTTTAAATCCACTTATTCTAAAATACTAGGTGCAAGACTGATTTTCAACCCAGACAGAAAAATTCTAAGGAATTTTGTCAGTTGCTGGCACAGCATGGCAAAAATCCTTGAGAGTTTTCAGAGTTGATTAAATTTCAATTTGCACGGTACAAAGCAACACTTAAGGTATGATTGTCATAACTAGCCATATGAAAAAATGAGGTGAATCAATATTAATCAGGGAGATGCAAATTAAAACAACTCTGAGGTACCACCTCATACCTATCAGATTGGCTAATATAACAAAAAAGGAAAATGACAAATGTTGGAGGGGTGTTTCCTAAAGAGATTTAAAAGAAAAAAGGAAAAGGACCTATTTGTATAAAAAAATATTTACAGCAGCTCTTCCTGTGGTGGCTAAGAACTGGAAATTGAAAGGATGCCCATCAATTGGGGAATGGTTAAACAAGTTTGTGGTATCTGATTATAATGGAATATTATTGTGCTATAAGAAATGACAAGCAGGATGATTTCAGAAAAACCTGGAAAGACTTACATGAACTGATGCAAAGTAAAGTGAGCAGAATCAGGAGAGTGCTGTACACAGTAACTGAAATGTAGTACAATGAAGAACTATGAATAGCTGTTCTAAGCAATGCAATGATCTAAGACAATTCCGAAGGACTCATGATGAAACATGCTAATTGCTTCCAGAGGAAGAACTGATATTGTGTGAATACAGATGGAAACATACTATTTTCTCTTCCTTCCTTCCTTCCTTCCTTCCTTCCTTCCTTCCTTCCTTCCTTCCTTCCTTCCTTCCTTCCTTCCTTCCTTCCTTCCTTCCTCCCTCCCTCCCTCCCTCCCTCCCTCCTTCCCTTCCTTCCTTCCTTCCTTCCTTCCTTCCTTCCTTCCTTCCTTCCTTCCTTCCTTCCTTCCTTCCTTCCTCTCTTTCTTTGTTTTTCTTTCTGAGTATTCTTGTACAAAATGATTAATATGGAAATGTTTTACAAGATTGCACATGTATAACCTATATTGGACTTACTGCTGTTTCAGGGAGAGAGGAGGGGAGGGAGGGATAGAATTTGGGACTTAAAACTTTTTTTAAAAATGTTAAAACTTGTTTTAACATGCAAGTGAGTGAAAATAAAATATTATTAAAAAAAGAATAGAATACTGAAGATAATAATAACCAACATTAATATAATACTTAATGTGTAATATGGGGCAAGGAGGGATGCTAAGCACTCTATGCCAAGAGTTCCTTACAAACAATCCTGAAAAGTAGTTTTGACTACCAGATGCTCATCTAACTTCGCTTGTAGCTAAGAATTTGGGCAGTGTGGTATAATGGGTAGGGATATCAATTGGATTTTTCTTTCTTTTTATAATTTCTAGTTCTCAACTAAATTAAATCACTATACTTTAACCTGAGCCTGAACACTGCTCAGATGTCAATTTGGACTGAGTCCAGCACTCAGCATTATTTTTCAAATCTAATTACTTCAAATTGTTATCAGGATTTGTAAAATGTTAGTATTCTGTTTTTCAAAGACGAGGACATTTTAAGGGATCCTTCATATACTAATGTTGCAGAAAACTACTATTATTATCTTCTATATTTCTAAAAAGTTTTTAAAAATATATTTACATCTTTTAATAATTAAACCTATAACCCAAGAGAATCAAAGAAGAGTTCACTTTTCTATAAATATTCCTAATACAATGGATTATCACATTTATGTCAGGTACCAATTCTATAAAGTTAACTAATTGGTAAGCTGAGGTAACTGGGCTTAAGAGCCCACAGCTCACAAATTTCTTTATCCATGCATTTTCCCCACATTTTCTCTTAATGCCAAATAGTAAAATGTCAATTGTAAACTAATGCTAAAATAGTAAAAAATTATCACTGTCCCACTAACAATGAAACCAGAATTAATTCCATTATACTTTAATCTGTATTTCAAAATGGTATCAAACAGATTACTTGAGTAATAATTTTGGTTATTTAGCATTATTCTTTATAAAGCCTGATTATTTCAAACACTTAAAAGACCTATTTTTCAGCTAATCCATTGTTAGGGACTTAAAGTGTTTAATGACCTTGTGATTATTAACATAAAGCATGGTACCAAACAGTGAGATTCACATCTACCACAGGTTGTTGCCATTGCTGCAGAGAATATTAAGCAAAATAAACAAATGAAAAAGATTTACAGTAGATAGTGAGATCTTACAGATTTCCTGTTTTCATATGACACTGAGCACTTTAACACTTTCAAAGCAATTTCTTCCAAATAACCAAATAACCATGTGTAGTAGGTAGTGCAAATAATATTAACTCCCTCTCTTCTCAGAGAGAGTAGTTTAAACACCTGAACTGGGATTCAGATATTGATTTTCTGCTTCCAGATCCATGCATTCTTTCCATTATGCCAGTTCTTTTCTGCATTTTAAAATGTGTGGTCCAATTTGTATAAAATTTGTATTTATTTTCCAAGTTGATTCTAATTTATTTTTTAACTGAGCCTACAATTTCCTTGATACAGAGAGCTTCCCATTAGGAGATTCCTCTTTGAATGTAAATCAACATCTTCTCTTCAGTATGCCAGGGTCCTTATCCAGGAAAGCAATAATCATGAAGATGAAATGTAACAACTGTTTCTGTAGATTCTTCAGCTACTGCCTCCAGAGTAGCCATCGCTTTTGAAGACCCAGAAAAGAAAGTTTTCACTGCCAAACTCCTTGCCACTGTCAAATAATTTGGCATCAGAAATATATATGATTTTACCAGTAGAAATGACCTTCAAACAGACAAATCAAACAGTTTCCTTACCTTGTCAGTGCACTAATAACCATAAGACTTTTCCATCTGACTTGTAGCTAAAACCTTCAGGATGGTGTATCTCAACTATTAAGATGTGAACTCCGTGAGAGCAAGGACTATTTCTACTTTTCTGTTTATAGGCCAAGTGCTTTGCACATAGTAACAACTTGATGATTTTTTTATTCATTCATTTGGATTTCCATTTATTCAAGTTCACACAGTCAGTATATCAGGGGTAGCACTTGAGCCTAAGTCATCCTCAGTCTAAGGCCAATCACTTAATTGATCACTTAAGTATGATCAATTGATTCACTTAAGAATTATTCTTACTCAAATTAAATTATATTTATTTTTTATTTTTTAAAATACTAGTAATTATTTATTGTTACTAGTATAAAAATAACAACGCATATTTTATAGTGCTTTAAGTTTCACTACCTTTCCCCATAATGCCCCAGCGAGGTAAGCTACGAGAGAATTATTTTCTCCATTTAACGGGTAAGGAAAACAAGATGGAAAAGTTTGATTGGTCTATGATCACATAGCTAGTAAGTATCAGAGCTAAAATTTAAACTCAATCTCTTGATTACAAACCCATTATTCTTTACAATAGAAGTAGTAGTAGTAGTAGTAGTAGTAGTAGTAGTAGTAGTAGTAGTAGTAGTAGTAATGGTTAGCATTTATATAGTGATTTAAGGTTTGCCAAGTACTTTACATATTTTCTCTCTTGTGTCCTGACAACAACCCCTAGGAAGTAGATGCTATTATTATCTCCATAAACTTAATTATTTTTAAGTTAGATAGGGGCAATCGATAGATCTCCTTCCTTACTTATGTAAAAAGAATTACTGGACCAGATCTCCAATGCCTCTTTTAGCCCTAAACCAGTGCTCTCACATAAAATAACTTTTCCCATTTGTCCAAGCTCCTTCTCCCCAAACATCAGAGAAAGGTTGAAGACCTGTATTTTTGTTTTGGCACTTGAATAAATATGAACAAACAGAATTGAATTCTTCTGAAATTAAATGTTAGAATGTTCCTCTGTGATAATCATGCATGTTTATAAGAATATATCTACCAAAAATAATCATTACTACATCATATAGTCATTTTAGACCTTGAAGACATTTGTGATATCATCTTAAACCAGCTACTTTATTTTGCAAATGAAGATACTGACCACAAAGGTTAACTAACTTTCCCAAGGCCACATTTATCTCCCTTGGACATTTTGCTATGTCCCTGGTAAATTCTTCTCTCTCCTACCCTCTTTTCTCTCCATATCTGAAAAAAAAAAAAACACCCTCCGGACCAGACCTCATATACCGTATCTTCTACCTCAGCCTGACAAAGAGTTAATTCACTCAAATAAAATAAAATGTATAAAATTCTTAGCATGGTACCTGGCATGTAGAAGGCACCATATAAATGCTTATTCCTTTCTGCTCCCCCAATCAGATTTGGAACTCCACCATGGAATTGGCATGTACTGATCATTGAATGAGTACAAAATTGTCTAGCCTTCTATGTGTAGCCCCTAGACATATTTCAACATGTATCCACTTCTGACATCTTGTCATCTGCCTTATCGCCACACACACACACACACACACACACACACACACACACACACACACATACACCCTACCTCTTCCTTTGGGAACAGTAATCAAATCAGTGCATTGCTTTTGGAAAATATGTGACAGTCAACTCCTATACAGCCCAAATCTCCCTTCTCTGGCTACAGTTCTTTTTTATACATTGTCTCATCTTAACAACATGTCAGATCTTACAGAATATAAGCTCTTTGAGAGTAGGGAATATATATCCATATAATCTTTATGCCAAATTTAAGGCACTATTCACATGTTAGCTAGTATTATTATCCCCATTGCTTAGCAGTGTCTGACATTTAAGTGCTAAATATTGAACATACACAGTCTCTCTCTCTCTCTCTCTCTCTCTCTCTCTCTCTCTCTCTCTCTCTCTCTCTCTCTCTCTCTCTCTCTCTCTCTCTCTCTCTCTCTCTCTCCCCCCTCCCCATCCCTTTCCATATGAAAACAAATAAATTCTGATATTTGCTACCATCAGTATAAAAGGTTGATATGGACCATCACAGGATATTGCCTGACCACACAGGCTAGCCACAGTGTGATTGCACTAGAAGACCTTTGCAGACTCTTCCAGCTCTGGGTTCCTATCATTCTGTGAATCTTGTTTGGAGAGTAACAGCCACAAAGAAAATGTAAGAGTGGGAAAAGGTACATTCTCAAAGAAATAGGCTCTATCCAATTTTAGCCTTCATTAATATTTGGTACGATCCTGGGCAGGCCATCAAAATTCCCTTTGTCAGTAGACAATGTATTGGATAGTAGAAAAATTGCAAAGGAATTATGTACAACAAAGTACCAGCCTACATAGAAATGTCATCATTTTTTTTCTATAAGGCCAATGTTCTGTAGTTATAGTAAAACAGGTTAAAAAGATTGTTTTAGCAATATATCTGTGCAGCCAGCATGATATCAAAAATTAGTTTCTGACATTATTAACTGCTATTACATGGTATAATGTTATGCCAATGGAAAACCAGTAAAAAACAAAAAGATTATTGAAGTGATATTGAAATTTGATTTGACTACTCTTCCCAAAGGAAGAGGCAAAGGTAGGGGTAGGGGTAGGGTGTGTGTGTGTGTGTGTGTGTGTGTGTGTGTGTGTATTTTCATGTGTGTACTATGAAGGTCAAATGTGTGTATGGCAATAAAAAATATTGAAAAATGAAAATAGAAGAGGGAAACTGATCATGCAGAACTGGGACTTTTCATTTCATATATTGGAAAGTGCATCTACTAAATTTCTTTATCCTTCTGATTATAAAGAAGGTTTAAGAGCAGTGGAATATATAGGAAGCCAATCTATTGCATATTTCTGTTTATTTACCAATAAGTTATCAAAAAGATCACTTTCTGAGGTCTTCTGAAGTAGATTTCAGGATAGCTCTGTATTTATTATACTCCATTACAAAGTCCACTTTAATTTTGAAGGGATTATAAAAATGAGCATGCATGTAGAACACTAGAGTTTTATGTGCCCTTAGCATTCCTGGCAAATCAAAATGCTGCATTGGCCAACTGGACAATTGATACTAGAAGTCCTTTGTGTGACTTATAGCCCTCTGCCCCTGCCAGTGACAGCAGGGCTTTCTGGATTGATAAAATGACTGTTCTGTCAGTTGGAGGCCATTAAAAAATATTACAGTCTAAATTAACTCTTTCTCAAAAGATGAATGTTGAACTTTTAATATTCTCTGAGAATGAAATAATCAAGCTCTTATTTGTCAGAAATCTAATATGAATTTTTCTGCTTCCTTTTATTTGACTGTTCTTACTGAATTTTAGTTGATTTGATTTCTCTCTATTGCATGCCTGTGTTTGCCCTTTGTCTTTTAAGTTTCTCTCAAAATGACATTTTGATGATTTAATGCATTAATGGAATTCCTAGAAGATAGGTTATTTAGCCTTTAAAAAGAACATATTGAAATATTATACCGAAGGGCCTTTTGAAGAGCATTTTGTTTTTCTTTGTAGTCTGATTGTGAATTTAGAGATGGTAGGTACCTTCCCAGAAATGACTCAGTCCAGATGGAATTTTGATGAGCTATTCTACATTGCCCTATTTTGAGATTTATCTATACACTTGAAAATTATTCACTGGGTAGCCTGAACCTTCTGTCTCAGCTCTGCAGCACATTATCAAGTGTCTTCCAAAACCTCACAGGGAGAAAGATCCAGTAGAGGTAACTCAAGGAACAGAATTCTCCAAATGGTTATGAATCTGTGGAGGAGTCTCTAGTGATACCTGGGTTCTAATACTTCAAAAAATCTAGTTTGTTATTATTATAGCATTACTGCTTAGATTCATCCTAAATAATGAAGGAGACTGAATTGAATCCATTCTGATAATTCCAATTATTGTCTCTATGCAAATGACTCTAAGGTCTATTTTTCCAGCATTGATCTCTCTCCTGACCTCAGTCTCTCATCCTATTCTGCCTATTAGACATCTTCAACTGGATATCCTTTTGATATCTTAAGCTCAACATGTCTAAAACTGAACACATTATCTTCCTTGCCCCCCTGTCCCTTTCTTAACCACCCTATTACTGTTAAGAGTACCAGTATCCTCACAATCACCCAGGCTCAAAGTCTAGGTATCATCCTTATGTGTGCATAAGTATTTGTATATGTACACATGCATACACATATATATATGCACACACACACACACATATATATATATATATATATATATATATATACATATACACACACATATATCTATATATCTATATCTATATCTATATTTCTAACTAGCTAGCTAGCTAACATATCACTGGGATCAGGAAGACTTGAATTCAAATCCCAACTCAGACACTTACTAACTCTATGACCTTGGCCAAGTCATTTAACCTCTGTCTGCATCAGTTTCCACAATTGTAAAATGGGGATAAAAATAGCACTTACTTCCCAGGTATATTGTGAGGATCAAATGAGATAATATTTGTAAAGCATTTAACAGAATGCCTGCCGCATAGTAGGCATTTAATAAATGTTTATTAACTGACTGACCAATTGACTGACTGACTAAAAGCTGTAAATTCATTAACAGAAGCCATTATTTGTTTCCAACAATGTGAAAGCCATTGCTCAAAGAGTATGTACTATAGTATATCAAGACTTAGTGGTTCCCTCCAGTGGGAACTCACTTCACAGTTACATTCTCAATCCAGAGAGAACTGTATAAACCTTAATCTTTTACTCTTCTGGTCTTTGATATTAAAGGCCGTAACTAAATTTTGTCCTCAGCAGACAATAGTCATTCACTCACTAGACTATTGTAAGGCTCAAATCAGTCAAGAAGCATTTATTAAGAATCTACTAAATATCAGACAGGGGTAACTAGGTGGTGGAGTGGATAGAGGGCCAGACCTGAAGTCAGGAGGACCTGAGTTCAAATCTGGCATCAGATACTTATTAGTTGTGTGAACCTAGGCAAGTCACTTAAGCCTATTGGCCTCTGTTCTGCAACTATAAAATGAGCTGGAGAAGAAAATGGCAAACCGTTCTAGTTCTTTGCCAAGAAAATCCAAAATGGGATCACAGAGAGTCAGACATGACTCAGCAACAGCAACAAAATATTAGACAATGACTTAGTTAAGAGAGAATATGAAAATAAAACAGTTCTCTAAGGGAACCAACATATAATATCAGGAAAAATATAATTAATATCTATACATATACACACCATATATTTCCACCTATCTGTATACCTATTGATTCTAGAGTTGTTATGAGGATCAAATGAAAAACTAACAGTATAGTAATCAGCACAGTGACGGGCACATAGTAAGCATTATATCAATGCTAGTTATTATCATGATTATTTTATTAGCTATCAGTCCTTTCTCTGCAACTTATAGAATTAAAAAGCTAACTTAGATGCTAAGAGGTTGCGGTAGGATCATAGAATCAATATTTGTTAAATGTAAAACTTGTATCCATGTCTTCCTGACTTTATATGCAAATATATCCTGAGTGATTTCCTACAATATGTACTTTCCCAACTTGTATTCACGTGTTGGGTCCCCAGGGAATCAATTACTTACTATCTTAGGTTCTAGGAATAACCCTAACTGTATCTTACAAGCCCTAACTGTTGAGATTCCTATTAACAATTAGTCAGTAGGCTCAGTTTGCTTTTGGGAAAATCATGTACTTGTTTGACATAGAAAGAACAGTCATAACAATTCCCTCAGTATACCTGAGTTATACTTTCCATAAAATTCATAGATCATTAATAGGAAGTCTAAGTTATAATAATCAGAAAGAATAAATAAGAGAGAGAAAGGCAAAGATAACTCATACTTGCTGAGATCAGAAGTTGTTTCTGTTTTACATGAATCATTATGTAGATACTCTTGTTTGCAACATCTCTGCTGGGAAGGTTGCTCAGCTGGGTTACCAAGGTCTGGTCCTCTCTGTAGTCTGACTCTCTATTCTGCTGCCAAGAGTCATAATTCTTGAAGCTACTTCCTGCATCACTATCTCTTTGTATCTTTTTCTGTCTGTCTGTCTTCTGTCTGCCTGCATGCCTAGAGTGTGTGTTTCTGCTTCCCTAATAGATATAGTATCTCCTACTCTTCCCTTCCCTTCCCTTCAAAGCTATATTGCCAGTATGGTAGTGGGTCGTGAAGGGAAGGGTAGAGAAATTGCCTTCTCTCCCTTGCATTGGATCTCTTCCATAGGCACCTGCATAGTACACTGTCTTAGAACTCACCAAGACTTAGCAATTGAAAGCTCCTAGGGCCTATGTCATTTTCTTGCTCAGCCAATGTTGTAAACTTTCAATTCAAAGAAGTATTTACTCCTCCATAGAGGGATCATGGGATCTTATAGCTTGTTAATATATTAAAATCTCATCATGTGATAACATGATATCAATCAGCCTGAGTGGTAGAAATCACACACATACATATACAACCCATGTTACATAGACACATAGGTATGTATATGCATAAGTACATATAAATTTATTATATATAATATAAATCAAGAGAGGCCTCATGCAGAAAGTAGTACTTAAATGAAATTAGACATTCTAAAATGTAGAGGTGAGGAGGAAGAACATTCCAGGCATGAGGAGACTAACAGTGAAAGGCACAGAGACAGGGGACAGAGTGGGAAGTACAAAGAAAAATAAGGCCAGTTTGTCTGGATTGTAGTGTGTGTGAGAGGGAGTAATGTAAAATGAGGATGGATATTTGAATTGGAGCCAGGTTGTGAAGGGATTTATATGCCAAATGGAGTATTTGTATTTGATCCTAGAGGTACAAGGGAGCCAGTGGAGTCTATTGAGTGAAATTTTGAAATGACATATACAGACCTGTGCTTTGGGCAATTTACTTTGGCAACTATGTGAAGCATTGGAAAAGAGAGAGACTTGAGGCAGAGAAGCCAATTAGGAAGTTATTATAATAGTCCAAGTGAGAAGAGATAAGTACCTGGACTAGGAAAGTGAATGAATCAATAGATAGAAGGGAGAAGTTGAAAAAGATGTTATGAAGAAATGAAAAGATTTGGCAATTGATTCAGGGTGAGGGAGTGAGAATTTTTGAAAGACTGAGATTTCCAGTCTGGGTTATTTGAAAGATGATGGTGCCCTTGACAGAAAAAAATGGAAATTGGGATAAAATGGACATAAAAAAATTAGCTGGCAGGCTATCACAGCAATCCAGATGTGTGGCAATGAAGGCATTTATGAGGGTGATAGAAAGGAGAGGAGAGACAGAGAACATATTGTGGAAGTAGAATCAATAATATGGCATTTGATTGTTCATTTAAAAGGAGAGGAAGAGTATAAGATAGTATTAAAAAGATTCTCCCCTCAGCCTTCAATGAGAGCCCAGATAAATCTTAGTGCTACTGACCCAAATAATGAAGTCATAAGAAAAAGAATGTTTCAAGTATTCAGATATATTAAGTTTGAAATGATGATGAGATATTTGCATGGAGGTCACATGAAAATTTTTTAAAGTGAAAGTCTAGGGGCAGCTAGGTGGTACAGTAAATAGAGCACCAGCCTAGAAGTCAGGAGTACCTGAGTTCAAATCTGGCCTTAGACACTTGACACTTACCAGCTGTGTGACCCCGGGCAAGTCACTTAACCCCGATTGCCTCACAAAAAAAAAAAAAGGTGGAGCCTGAGTGACTTGTTAGAGCTGAAAACTGGCTGGATAGTGTCAAATGTTTTACTTTGTGGTACCTAATGAAATTGCCTCCCAAAATGTAAAGAGAGAGCTAAAGGTGAAAAGGAGAATGATATTTTTTTCCACATTCATTGGATGGTCATTGATAATCTCTGTGTGAATAATTAAAGTATTGGATTGGAGACAAAATTATATTGCAAGGAGCTGAGGAAAATAATAGTGGTGAGACAGTAGAATAATTGGGTAGACAGATTTTTCAAGAAGTTTGGCCGTGAAAAAGAGGACAGAGATAGGATGGAATCTGAACTGGGTAGAAGGACTAAAGGAAGTTTTAAAGGATTCTTGAGGGGGTTGGAGATAACTACCTAAGCATGTTTGTAGGCAACAAGGAAGCTAAAGTACATAAGAGACAGGAGGCGATATTGGAGAAAGGAAATTATTTCTGGAGCACATTTGTAGAGAATCATGTCTTCTATCATGTTTTCCTTTTTCATTGATGTAAACATTGAACAATATATGACTGAGCACAAAGCTCTAGGTTGTTTTCAGTTATGTCTGACTCTTTGTAACCCCATTTGGAATTTTCTTGGTGAAGATACTAGAGTGTCTTGCTATTTCCTTCTCCAGTTCATTTTACAGATGAAGAAACTGAGGCAAACAGGGTTAAGTGATTTTCCCAAGGTCACACAGCTAATAAGTGTCTAAGACCAGATTTGAACTCAGGAATATGAGTCTTTCTGACTTCAGGCCTGGCATGCCATCCACTGAGCCGCCTCACTGTTCACAGATATGTGTTCACTGACAGTTTGATCACTATCCCCTAAAGAAAAGTTTTGCTAATTAGAAATGATAATAAGTACTATAATCAATAGGTCATACTATACAAATTACCATGAACAAACAATAGCCCTACTACCTTTATATATGAATATGCACCTGTATATGTCTTTTTTATTTCATCGTTTTGTTCATTAATATCCCTAAAGGTTGAACATGGGAATTGAAGGGATAGTAAATTCAAAGCACCCAATTCAATAACTTTGGGAAAAGGGAAGGGCTGAGGTGGAATGGCACTGGAAGGTTTTCAAATTAATGGTTGAAATGAAAATTTTCATTTATCTGTAGTTTGCATTTATGTATGGGAATCTTTGTTTTTCCTTAGCTAACTTTAAGGTAGTCTTTCTTCCAGATGTTTATCTATAGATTGAGAAAGGGAATTGCTCTCTAGAATCACTATTTGCTTTGCTGCATCAATCATAGGCTTTCAAGGTTGTACTCAGAGAAAAAAAAAGTTAATTTTTCAGAAAGCCCAGGAAAAGCTTCTTTGAGGTGACCGTAAGAGGAGACTAATGATTTTTTTTTCTGGATTATAGCCAATGAATTAGTAGGCTAAATATGATGCTTAAGCAGGTTTAAGAGCCTGTAGGAACAAACCCCAAAATATTTATAAGGCTTTCTGGCTACAGTGCTGAAGATTTAAAAAAAAAAAAGGAGGAATACAAGTAGATAAATGAATATGTGGACATTTCTGTCATATTTAACCAGCATACCAGTTCACAGTACTTTGTATAACTTTTAATCCATGAGTTACTGATTTATTTCAGACCATTGGTTTATAGCTCATATTTTTTTTTCTAAAGAGAATTATATGTACTTCACTAGGGCACCATTTACTATGTTAGTGCTGTTTTACTGTTTTGTAGCCACTATGCATTAAATAAAGACTCAGACTGTTTATCTAAATGCTAAAACAACCAGCTAATTAAGCCAGTGAAAAAATTCACCTGAGAGAATAGAAATTGACATTTTGAAATGTAATATTAGACTATATCATTTGTCTTAATTAAATCTAGCCTTGAAACCTTCTTAATTTATTCAAATTTATATTTAAAAGTATATGCTTTGACAGGTAGCATAAAAGTAAACTATATGAATTTTAAACATATAACCTTTAATTGATTTATGTCTTTATATAAATTTAATTCTCATTTTTTCATATTATGATCACATGATGATTTATTATTTCTTTTGAATTTTTATTATTTATCTTCTGTCTTCTTATTGGTTTATTCAGTTTGAAGTCGTATAAATGCTTTGTAACACACATTGATTGACATGTTCAAGCCAGAATATTTGCATTTATACTAATATGACGAATCATAGAATCATTCACTTTTTTCAACATAGCATTGTGTTTAATTTCAAAAATGATGAAGAAATGATATATATGTGTGTGTGTGTATATATACATACATATGTATATACATATATATATATATATATATATATATATATGATTAATGATAAACAGGAACATTCTATTCCCACTATAGGTCAAAAATGAATCACATACTCAAAAAGAAGTGTAGACTTCAGAGACTCAAAGAAGAAAATTCTGAACAATGTAAACACCAGTAGGTCATGTTTACACAAAGCAAATTTATTCAAGGGTACTGAGCTCTTTTTCCTGAGACATCTTTTTCATACTTATTGACTCCTTTGATGAAATGGAATGAGAAAGCAAATACCAGAACATCATCCAGGGTAAATTTAGCCAAATCCAAAACTGGGTTTTTTTTAATTAGTTACCACTCATCAGTTCAGTCAGATAATTCTTTAATAACTTCTTAACAACTGGTCCTTTTAGTAATAATGTTCATGTGAAGCAATCTGAGCAAACAAATGTTCTTTGATATAAATCTATGGAAATCATTAGACTTAAGTAAATTGCTTTGAAATAAAACAAAAACAATTTCCTCAATGTAAGAGGTATACCACCTCACCTCCTACTCAATGGGTCATCCTATTTATCTCCACCATTCATGCTGGTCTGACCAACCTAGAATTGGTTCTTGCCTCCAAAAAAATCACATAAATGGCTCTGAAATTGAGGACTTTATCTGCCCCCCCTTTCAGGTGCCTTTCTTATTTCTTGGTGTCTTTTTTTTCCTTTTGTTATTTTCCTCCGGTCTCATTCTTTTCATCCAGACCTTTGTCTATATCTCTTCTACTCTACTACCTGGTTCTAATATAGAATATTTAGGACACCAAAGGTTTCTCACTGAAAAAAACAAGAGACCAAGACTGATTCATTTTGTTTATGATTACCTCAGTGCTGCTCATCTGCTGTATCCTCATTTTTTACTATCTTAAAAATATAAATTTTGAATATTATTGTTATAAGTAGGAATCATATTTCTAATATCTTCAGTTTTATGTTAGTTAAATTATATTGCTTTTACTTATATATTTTTGAAATATTTATTTTCACAGTATTTGGCATTTTAACAAATAAATACATCATTTAGCAACTCATTTTTCCTAAATGAGAAGTTACTTTTTTCCCCAGGGTAATTTAACAGGGTTCAGGGAGAATTACCCATTATTGCTTAGGTGCCACTTGTCATGTACAATTTAACTGTACAATTGATTTTTTTTAAATGTTTAGGCAATTGGGGTTAAGTGACTTGCCCAGGGTCATGTTGCTAGTGTCAAATGTTTGGTCTGAGTCCAGATTTGAACTCAGGTCCTCCTGACTTCAGGGCTGTTGCTCTATCCACTGTGCCACCTCACTGCCCCATAAAATTGATTTTTTAAAAATGTTATTGTCAGTAATATAAGGCAGAAAGTGAGTGATATCTTGTAAAGTTTATAAAAACAGAGAAGTAAGGAGGTCTTTAGTCTAAGGAAGATTAGCAATAGAAAAGAGCTGTAAAAAATGTTTAGCAAGGAAAATAAATTTGATTTAGGAGGAATTTAGTACCTGAAGTAGTTAAGTGAGGTTCCTGAAATGAATGATTCACAAAGGGACAAATGGTGCTCAATAAAAAGAGCAGAAGTAACAAAAATGTTGAAAAAAAATAATCTGTAAAAAGAAAGCAAGTTCCTAGATTCTAATTGATTATATTTGGCCAAATGAAATCCTAGAAAAAAAGTTATGAAACAGTATATAAAAATGTAGAACTTAGAGAGTGAGAGTAGTCTGACAAAGAAGCTGTGCAATACCCCAGTTTCCAAATTCTTGAATTATTCTCACAATATTGAGTTTTTATATGTTTTTCATGAGAGAGGGTAAAAATTCTGAACTTTTAAAATATAAATTATTTAGAGATTCTTAGAGGAAGTGGGGCTCCAGATTAAAAGCCATACGTAGAGGCTTAATCTCCATTATAACCATAGGCTGAGAACATGTACAGGGTAGTTACAGAAGATAATGGTAAAATATGTGAAAATTAATTAGGTAATAGAATAAAGACATGTAAAAATCTTTGCAGAAGGTATCTAAAAATAGCTCTGTGAATGGATGACATAGCGTTCCCTTGCTACTATAACAAAACCCCCTAAGATTCGTAGCTTTGTCTGTGCACAGCCATTGGCAAATAATCAGAGGAAACATAAAGTGTACCTCATTACAAAATGGGTGCATGCTATTTTAATTGAAGTGTTTATGAATGATTTGTAAATAAAAATAAAAATTTCAATCTGAAATTTTAAAATATCATCTAGAGTTATGAATTCTGAATTTCAAATATGAAGATTATCCTGCTAAGTCACCAGAAATAGGCCATTTTACCTGCAATAAATATGATGGATTTGAACAGATTCTCCAGAATCGTAGATTTACAGCCGATAGAGACCTTAGTACAACTCCCTCTGTTTCTAGAAAAGTAAACAGATTTTCATAAAAGTGAAATGCCTTGTCCAAGGCTATACTACTACTTATTAAGAGACCTGAGAATTAAACCCAGGTCTGAAAACTCTAGAACTATGGATCTTTCCACTGTGCCACACATTAATACTTACTTACTTTTATATCCAAAGTTCTGATTTTCAAAGGTCAGAATTATGTTTGTGGTAGTGACTAATTACTTTACGTAGGATTAAACACATGACCTTGAGTTCATTAAAAGAATTATCTAACTCACCTTTGTGTAAGGTGGTTTTCAATATCCTTTAGGGCACATTGGAGCATTTTCCACTTGTCTTCTGGGGGACTGTTATATTGCATGATTATTAATAAGGACTCATTAACAAATTTTGATGCTAGTAATATTTTTCCTCTAAAACATTAAATATAGAATCTATAAGCATATTTGAGCCTCATAAATGACATGGAGTATGACAATAGACTTAATATCTTAGATTTCATTCCATTTATTTCTTTTTAAAATAATTTTATTGATGTCTTTTTGTATTTTTGTGTCACCAAAAATTTCCCTAATATCTTTCCCATTTTTTCTTCTCCTTACTCCTTTCAGAGAGCCATCTCATATAACAAATAATAATTTCTTCTTTTTGTTTTTTTTTGCTTAAAAATAAGCAAAACTGATCATTATATCTAAAAAAGGTTGAGAATTGTGTACAGTGTACCACACCTGTAGACCTCCCACCTCTACAAAGAAGTGGGGTTTTGGTGTCTTCTCATATGTAATCTTTGGACCATGCTTGTACTTTGTAATTTTGCAATGTTGATTCTTTTAAAAAATTTCTTGTCGTGTAGTTCTTTCTAGTTACATTGTTATAGTCATTGTATATATTGTTTTCTTGCTTCTGCTTGCTTAAATCTGCATTAGTTGATTTAAATTTTTCCATCAATCTCTATGTTCCTCATATCCGTCATTTCTTATATTGCAGTAATTATCAATTACATTAATGTGCCACAATCTATTTAGCCATTTCCCCAATCAGTGGAAATGTACTTTGTTCCCAATTCATTATCACAAAAAGTATTCTTTTAAATATTTTGCTGTATGTGGGAACTTTCTTCTTATCAATGGCCCCTTTAAGATTATATATCTAGTACTAGAATTTCTGGATCAAAGGGTATGGGCATTTTAGTCACTTTATTTACACAATTCCAAATTTTCTTTAAAAAATGACTGTGCTTATTTACTGTTCTACCAACAGTATGTTGGTACTAGTGTACTAGTATGTCTATCTTCCCACAACCCTTCCAACATTTTTGTCATCTATAACAATTTGTAGGGTATGAAATGAAACCTTATGGTTGCTTTACATGTTATTTATTATTAGTGATTTAGAGCATTCTTTCAAGTGATTGTCAATAATTTGCATTGAGAGAAATGATAAATAGATTGATGAAAGATAAACAAATGTATAGATAAAGGTAGTTATGGATCTGTATTTTAATTGTTTATATATCATTATCAGAGAAATTTGATGATTTGAAATTTGGAAAAAAATTTTCATTTGACCATTTTCTTTCTTATTCTAGGTATAATAATTTTGTTTGTGAAAAAAGCTTTTCAGTTTTGTCAAAGTTATCTTTTATCTTTTTGAAGTTGTCTCTATTCTTTCTTTAGTTAAGAATGTCTCCATAATTGTGAATGACATGATTTACTTCTTTTCTAATTTATGATATAAACTTTAATGTTAAGGCCGTATATTTATATAGAGTATATTATTGAATATGGCATATGATGCCAACCTACGTGTAATTTCTACCACACATTGCTTTCTAGTTTTCCCAGAACTTTTGTATGAAATGGGCAGTTCTTCTTTAAGTAATTTATAATTTTTAGCTTTTTCAATAGTAGGTTATAGAATTCTATCATTCCTTATTCTTCTTAATCTAATTTATTCCAATAAGTTTCCTCTTTTTTTGTACCAATACCAAATGGTTTTGATGACTGCTGCTTTATAATGTTGTTTGAAGTCTGGATCACTCCAAAACTTTTTAGAAATTTGGAGTTGGAAACCCAGAGGTCATCTAATCTGATTTCTATCCAAAAATGAATTCCCTCTGGAGCATACCTGACAAGTGGTCATCCACTCTCTGTTTGAAGAGCTCCAGTGAGTGAGATCCCAGTACCTTCTAAGGCAGCCTATTTTTAAAGAACTCAAATTGTTAGGGTTTTTTTATGTCAATTCTAAATATTCTTTCCTAAGCGTTGCCTTTAGTTCTGCTCTCTAGAGTTAAGCAGAACAAATTTAATCTCTCACATGTTTAAAGCTAGTCATTAAGTCTCCATGGAAGTTTTCTCTTCTTCAGGCTAAGTATTCCTATTTTCTTCTAGTCACCTCATATAGCATAATCTCAAGGCCCTTTAACAGCCTAGTTATTCCCCAACTTATGAATTTACTTCCTCAAACAGTGCCAGAGACTAAACACATACTGCAGATACAGTCTAACAGATCAGATCTAGAGCTTGAAAGAACCTCAAAGAATGCAACCCCCTCATTCTTGCAAATGAGGAAAGTGGGTCCCAGCAAGTGACATACCTAAAGTCATACCTATTCAGTGTCTTTGGTGGGTTTTGAACTTTGGTACTTTCACTCTTAAGATAGTGTTACCTTTCCACTGTAATATACTGTCTCTCTTCCAAGACAAAAGAATTTACCTGAATTATCTTCATTCTGTGGGTATTACATATGCCTAGGCATTGGAGCCTAGCATTTGTGAATGTGTTTTATCAATATAATGCAAGGCTCAAAATGTCTCATAACTAAATTATTTGGGGAAATGTTGGCTCAATATAGTATAGCACCAACATCTAACTTCTCTTCCCCTTTTCTGGCTTCAGGTACATATGAGGATATAATTTAAAGGTCATTAGTATCTATATTTTGGATATATTAAGTAAATAAAGTAAGTAGATTTTAATTGGGGCTTTTTTGAAACAATGCCATAAACCTTAACAGTTGGTTGTAGAAATATCAGGCACATGTGACAGAGCAGCCAGAGTAATATTTTTGGTTAGGGTACAATTCCATTGCCCTTCCAAACTCATATGTATGGGGCTACCTTTTGCCTTTTCCCTTTAGCTCTAGGAAGGTGAGCACAGTTATATGGCAGTCTAGCAAGAATCATGTCTACCTTTAAAATCTATTGCTTACAATACAAAAATAAATTGAACAAATGCTTTTCTAACCATTTGTATGGTAGTGTACTTTTGAAAACATTCCCATGACATCCAGAAGGTAGAGATAATGGTTCTATTTTTGTGGGCTTTTTCCTCTCTCTGGGTTCCTAAAGTTTTGTTTATGAATTTCACATACTAGATTGACTATTTTGCCATCAAGGCAGTAGAATTTATATAACATTGAAACAAATGAAGGACATTTGGGGCATTACCTTATTTGGAATTACATTGGCTCCAGGTAAAAGTATCAGCCTGCCAATTACTTTAAAAAATGGTATATTTGTAAATGACTTATAACAGTTTCTTGGGCTCCATTGGAACAAAAAGCCTACAAATTGCCATGAATTTATTGTCTTCTGTGGGGTTTTTTTTCCCAGTTTAGGATGCTGCCAGTTTATTTTGCTGATGTAGCTCTAAAATACAGACACTAATGACCTTTAAATTATGGCTTCATATGTACCTGAATCCAGAAAAAGGGAAGAGAAGTTAGATTTGATGCTATATCTGTGTTCCCTGAGTAATTTATAGCCATATGACTCAAAAACAGGAAAAGGGTTTTAGCTGATATGAATATAGATCAGTAAATGGAACTGATTGTCTTTATAAATTAATTTTCAGAAGAAGATACTTGCCTGCCTTAAGCATTATCTTTCTTTAAGAAATGCCATCAGCTTAAGTATGATTAATGTAACATTTACATATTAAATTTATCTGCTAATCACTAATAGGTCTCAAGCAAGCCATGTAGTTCATTGGGAATGTTAAGCAACTGTTAATAATTTTGGTTCACTATCTCACCTGTTTAGTTTTAATCAACTAATTGAGCTTTTGTTTAATGTGCTGTATTGTTAACTCCAGAAAGTTATATCTCATTAAGAGAGATGCTGGTTTAATATATTGAAGTAAATGACAAGGCTCATATTCAAGAGGCACAATAGAAAATGACTACTTCTTTGTTACTCAGACATGGGTGAACCTAGATAAAGCTTTATGACATTTCTATTTTTTATCCAATATTTCACCCCAATTAGGCTCAAATAGCAGCTGCTCTGCTTTCTGTTGATAAATACAGTCTCTGTTTCAGGACCATAAATTGATTTATTTTTCTGTATCTCCTCTCAAGAATTTAAAGAGTATTTCAATGAGTTTAGTTTATAACATTTTAGATTATAAGACTTTCCAAAGCACTAAGATTATCCTGAGCTACAAACACAGAGAGAGAAAGGGAAAATAATGGAAGATACTCCTACAAATGCTTGAATCAGTATATTTTGCCTTATACCATTGAGTACTCTATTTCTAATATGTTCTTAGGATCATAATCATAGATCTATAGTTAGAAGGTACTTCTAAGTCTGTCTATTCCAGGACATCATTTTACAGATGAGGAAGCTGAGGCCAAAGGTAGTAAATGATTTGTCCAAGGTCACACAACACAGATAGATTGATATGGACGATATTGAATCATAAAACCATGGGATAGAAAGGACTTTTAGTTAGTCCGTTCTCCCTTTTCCAAGGTCTTATCTCAGACTATTGAGAATATATTCTATTTTTAAGGATAAAAGAATATATTGCCATTAAATATCTTGCTTATAGTAATAATAGCTTATTTTAATACAGAACTTTGCCAGTAGACTTCAAACACTACATGTCCTACCACACTGGAAAGATTTTGAACTATGGCCTTGGCAATGAACAACAAATCTACCATATGTGTACCATCTTAACTAAGTTCAGAGAGGCTCATTATCAGGCTGGTCATCAGGTGATGAATTTTGGGGTTATATTAATTCTTAAAGACTGCATAAGAGTTCTAGAGGCATTGTGATCTGCATTGGTACAGGGAGCACCAACACTGGCAAAATTATGGATAATAGATGACTAATCAATCAATAATCATTTTTAAAGAACTTATTATGTGCTGAGTTCTGCTTATAGAATTATAAATGAGCATTAGCCCAAATCAGCCTAAAATAATTTGCTCCATTTATAAAAATATTTTCTCTCTCTTATTCTCTCTCTCTCTCTCTCTCTCTCTCTCTCTCTCTCTCTCTCTCTCTCTCTCTCTCTCTCTCTCTCTGTCTCTCTAGCTGTCCCTCTCCCAACAAAGGAATGTTTACTGTAAAGATATAGAAAAGTAACAAGAACAGAAAAATAAACATTCCCTGCAGCCACCACACACCTATACACATCTGGGGGAAGGGAATGAGCATTTATTAAGCATATATGTGCCAGGCACTTTGTTAAGCACTTTACACTTATCTCATTCAGTCTTTACAACAACCCTGTAAGGTGAGTACTATTATGATTCCCATCATTTTACAGTTGAAAAAATTGAGGCAGGCAGAGGTTAAGTTATTTACTAAGGATCACACAGCTAGAAAGTATCTGAGGCCAGATTTGAAGCTGGGTCTTCCTGAATCCAGACCTAGCTTTTATATCCATTGCATCACCTAACTACCACTTGAGAGCACACTCTTTCCTGTAAATCCACAGCCCTTAGGGAAAGTGTGGCCAAATTTAACACAGTCTCTATATAGTATGTGCCCCATCAAATTAATTTCCAAATGTAGGATATCTGTTGAATGGATATTCATGTAAGCTACTGCTGAGCTAAGTCCTTTAAATCATTCCACAGGGCCTCCTGGCAGACTGAAAATCTGACATGGACTCAATTTCCTGCATCCCTGGTGGCTCATCATTTTGATTTTTTGAAGTTCATGTACTCACAGCTGGCTCTGATATTCCTTCACTTAAAATCAAGAGAGAACAAATGAAAAAATTCACAGAATACAGGAGGATCCAAAGCCTTGCCATGTAAAGCACTGTGTCTGTCTCACTAATAAATGCAGCCAGAAAAGAAAGAGAGCCAGATCAAGCTAGACTAAGTAGGTCCTTGTGACTCAATGACTTTCATGGGGGTGTGGGAGAAGATTGGGGAGAAACAGAAAGAGAGAGAGAAAGAGACGGGGTGAGAGAGAGAGAGGCAGAGGGAGGGAGGGAGGGAGAAAGAGGGGGAGAGAGAGCTAGAGATACTTCTATACATATACACATATATACATACATACACACACCAGGTTGTGTTTACATTTATAACTACATAGCATATATTACATGTGTGTGTATATATATGTATGTGTCTACATACATACACACACACACATGTAAATATGCAAGTCTGGCCATGTCAATACCCTATTCAATAAACTCTAGTGGCTCCTTATTGCCTCCAGAATCAAATGAAATTTCTTATCTTTGACCTTCAAAGCCTGCATAAATACCTCTTCCCCAAACATATATACCTTTCTAGTTTTTTACATGTATATGATACTGTTCTCCTTGCTGTTTCTTCAGCAAACACTCCATCTTTTGGCTTGTGGCATTTTCAGTAGAAGTTCATCATGAATGTTCTCCCTCCTCATCTCCTCTAAATGTTCTCCTTGGTTTCTTTCAAACCTCAGCTAAAATCCCATTTTTTATATGCAGCATTTCCGAGTGCTTCTTAGGGAACATTTTTTTATGTGACTATTGCTAACTTTGATTTCTTTTTCTGGAAACTGCCTGTTTATATCTTTTTACCATTTATCAAGTGGGGAATGGCTCTTATTTTCATAAATTTGGCTCAGTTTCCTATTTGTATGAGAAATGAGACCTTTATCAGTGAAACTTGCTGCAAAATTTCCCCAGGTTCCTGTTTTTCATATAATTTTTTGCTATGTTGATTTTGTTTGTGCAAATCCTTTTTTGACATAAGGAAATCTGAATTATCCATTTTTGCCTCTTCCAATACTCCCTGTCCTTTGTTTAGTCATAAATTCTTCTCTTATCCACAGATCTGACAAGTAATTTTTCCCATGTTCTCCTAATTTATTTATGATATTACCCTTTGTGTCTAAATAATGTACTCCTTTTGATCTGATCTTGGTATATGGTATTAGATATTGGTCTATGTATGCCTAGATTCTGCCTAACAGAGGAGGTCAATTCTGGAGTAATTTAGAAGGTAAACTTAGCCAAACATTATCCTGATTGGCTGTGGAGAATGATAAAAAGGTTAGGGTCACAAATATTTCTGAGATTTCAAGCTGGGATGTCTAGAATAGTGATGTTTACGCTTAGGATATTGTTACTATCATGAATCTCACTATTCTTTTTATAAATAGCATTTGAGAAATAGTTGGTTAAAGCTAATTAAATTTCACCAAGAAAAGTTCTATAATACAATGCTAGATAAGAAAAAAAAAACTCAGCTATACGTTGGGGAAAATTGCTTAGGTTCAAGGATAACTGAGAAGTACCAAAAGGTTAAAATGGAGCACAAGTTAATAAGAAGTCATATTACTTCAATAAATAGCAACAAGAACTTTGACTAATACAATAGAAACATTGTGAAGTCATCTTTTTTTAATTATAATCTTTACTGCTCAGAAGTGTTGTATTAAATTCAGTTTCCTGAATTTTTGAAAGAGACAAATAAAATGAAAGAGTCATTACAGGAGGAATAAAATAATTAAACATATGAAAAATAGTTCTTAAGAGGATACATAGATTTCAAAAAATAATTCTCCTTTATCTTTAGACTTAATTAATGTAGAATAGGGCTTAAAGTTATGACATCCAAGACACTCTTAACTGAAAAGAGAAGGAAATCACGTCATGTGAGTTTTATTAGCTATCCTGTGATATTTTCAATCCTTTTCAGTCATATTTGAGTCTTAGTGACTCAATTGGGTGTTTTCTTGACAAAGATACTGGAGTGGTTTGTTATTTCCTTCTCCAGATCATTTTACAGATGAGAAAATTGGGGCAAATAGGGTTAAGTGATTTGCCCAGGGTCACACAGCTAGTAAGTGTCTGAAGCCTGATTTAAACTCAGGAAGAGAGTCTTCCTGACTTCATGCCTGGTACTCTATCCACTGTACCACCATAACTACCCTTTTCATATAGTAGACATTATTTCAGCTGTTGGGATTATGAATGTTCACAAGAATGGATCTATCATGTTATGATCCTGATATTAAAAAAATATAAAAAACAAATTTAATGAAAATTTTTATGACCAAATAGTGTTTTACCATGAAATTCCAAATTGTTGTTCTCAGGTTTATAGAATGTGCAAAAATATATTTTAATAATACATTAGCAATACTTATAATGATCATTAAGGCTAATATGTATATGTATATGTGTACATGCACACATATAGCACATATTTTAATAATACATTAGTAATACTTATAATAATCATTAAGGCTAATATGTATACGTATAAGTGTACATGCACACATATATCACACACACACGTATATATATATATCTCAAGATTTGCAAAGCACTATACACATATCATCTCACTCAATCCCTAAAGCAATCTTGTGATAATAGGAGCTATTATTATCCCCATTATAGTAGAGGCAGTGGAAGCTGAGAGAGGTTAAGGGATTTGCCCAGGTTCACACAGCCAGTATCAGAGGAATGATTTGGTCTCCAGGAGTCAGATTTTCCTGACTTTATGTCTAATTCTATACCACTTATGTGCCTTATTTCGTAAAATACACTTAAAAATGTTTTATTCCTCCTCCCCAACCCACCATTTAGCATTGATGTCTTTGATGCCTTATTGTAATATACTTTTTAATGAAATAATTTAGTGTAAGCTTGACATATATTTAATAAATATGAAATTTCTCCATAGCCATTACTCAAAAATAATTGTATGTTGTTTGAGTAAGTAGAGGAAGTTCAAGAAATCTCTTAAAAATTGAAATCATTTTCTTCTATGTTAAGTTGTCTCTGAGGGCTGACTATGCATATGTCTCTGACATAACAAATTTAGTCTCAGGGAGAAAAGGAATAATGACACAGCAACACCTTTTCTGGAAAATAATACTCATAATATCTACATCTTGACTACCTACTCTTATTTCATAATTAGCTCTTGGAGAAATTCTTTAAAGTAAATCATTCCTATTTTCTTCAGTCTCATCAACACAAATCACTACTTAATGAGTATCTTCCTTGTGTTACAAAAATAACTTTAAAATTCCATACACGTCATAGATTCCCTGGGTTCCAATTAAACACACTGTTTACCACATTAAATCTTAACACAGATGTCTAATCAGAGGTTCAAGCCTTGCTGTGGATAAGTGATATGCAGTTGAAATGAAATCTGGTGGCTTTCCTTCCTTGCTTTGGGACCTTAACACCAGAAGAAGGAAAAAAAAAAAACCCAAAGAGGCTATCTTCCTTCTTTTTGAAAGTCTGATCACCATCATTAGATGGCTTATATAATACAAAGTGATTGTGATAAATTCTTGAAGTTTTCTACTGTACCTCATTCCAGATAAGATCAGATGTTCCTGAGATGATACTAACAACTGAAATTAGTTTCAAAGCAT
This sequence comes from Phascolarctos cinereus, assembly GCF_003287225.1. Lineage (NCBI taxonomy): Eukaryota > Metazoa > Chordata > Mammalia > Diprotodontia > Phascolarctidae > Phascolarctos > Phascolarctos cinereus. The sequence continues at coordinate 200,660,404 of NW_027555958.1, read as the reverse complement.
TTTATAATAAACTTTTAGGATTTTAAGTTGATTCCCAGTTGGTCAGTCCATTAATAAACATCAATAAGTGTTGCTGGGATGCAAATATAAAGAATGAAACAATCCCAAATGGGAAGTGAGTGGAGGCAAGAGGGGTGTGAAGGGATGTAAAAGGTTGCTAGGTCGTGCAATGGATTGAGCTTTGGACTTAGTAGCAGGAAGACCTGCATTTGAATCCTGTATCAGAAATTTACTATTTCTGTGAATCCAGGCAAGCCATTTAATTTCACGGCAATATCAGTTTTTAATCATCTGTAAAATGAAGTGATTGAGTTTGATGGCCTTTATGGTCCTTTCTTCTCCAGATCTATGAATCTATTCAATGGGCAAGAAATGTTTGAAATGTGGGATTTTACATAATTAAACATAGGTTCAGATGAAGTAGTAGCACAGAGGTTAATTCTCCTGGATTCAGAAGATTTGGGAGCATTTGAGATCATTATGAGTATGACTAGGAAATGTTCATACTGAAGAGAAAAGGTAAGCATAGGAAAGAGATAGAAGATCCCTACAGTCCTATTTATCCAATTTCACACTTGTGCCTAGGAATATCCCTAGGCATAGATATCCTATCATATTTCCTGACCTATGAGTTTCCAAATGGGTTATATAGAAAATGAAGAAGATGGGCTAAGAAAACATCCTTTTCATTCCGAGCCTATGACTATGATCATATTTAAAAAAAAAAAAGTGAAGGAAACTGTGTGGTTATGCTAGTGTAATGCTCTTGTAAGTGGGGGGATGGGAGTTGGAATGGAGAGAGATGATTCCTTACCTAGCTAAGCTAATGTGATCACAGAATATCATCGGCCATCTATTGGATTGGGTCACGTATTAATTTACTTAGCAATTGTCTGAGCAAAAAAGATAAGCCCTGCCGGTGGGGCCTTTAATTAGCTAGATATGCTTCATTAGTCCAGATATGGTGAGGGAGATCCTTGATGTAGGAATCCAATGGGACTTTCTAACCACCCCCCAATAGGTCAAGTTATTAGGGACACTGGACCAATGGGAGAAAATTTATCCCAATTGGAACATTGATACACTCAGGAACAGACCCACATACAGAGATAGGAGGCAGTTTCAAGGAATGTGACCCTTGGCAACAAAGAAGAGTGCCGATTATGGACTTCAGAAAGGAACGGACCCTAGGAGTCCAACTGAGAAGTCTTCACACAAGAAAGAATGAATCTAGGGTAAATGTGTGAGGATGCTGTAAAGAGTGAAAGAACTTCCAAAACATAAGAACGTGGTGTTGTGGGTTACCATTTCCTACAAGTGTATTTCATCCCTGGGCCTCACTACCATTGCAATCTGTGTTTCAGCCCACTTTTCTAATTGATGCAGTATATTTGTAGGAAGAAGAAAGAGTAAACTCCAAATTATGGGGAAAATGTTTTGTACTAGTTGTTATTATAACATGCTGGCAAAATCAGTTACTAAAAGCTATTGTTAATGGGAAATGTACCAATGAGAACTCATCAAATGCAGTAGTAGTAGTAGCCACTCATAAAGTCACACACAAGCCTCTCTCTGGAGAGTCAATTTCTGAGTATGAGTGCAAATTTGGAAGAGTAGCTCAGAGAAACTGTTACACTAATATGAAGAGTAGGGAGTTGGAAGAATAGGAGAGACTATCATATTTATAGCTCTTTGTTTATTTCCTGTTTTCTAGAAGTCTCTGAGTGGGTTATATATAATCTTATGGTGAATAGAGAAAAAGAGAAAATCCTAAGTGCTAGTTTTAATTTTGTTCTGGATACTCTGTGGCACAAAGAGCCAGAGTCACATTTGAGGAACACAGCTCTTCATCTCTGCTCATCTACAAAATATGGAAGTTATTACTAACATTATTTACTCCATATGGCCATTATAAGAAAAGTGCTATGTAAAACATCAAGTATCATAGAAATATGAATGGCTATCATTCATATAGATTATAATGTCAAGTAACAGAAGGTGATGTTTTCAATTGGTAAAGGATTAGAATGTGTCCTGTTGGTGTATCTTAATTTGGACATCTAAGTAATGTAAGTGAGATAATTTCAGTCTTTTTGCACATTTGGCATTAAATACACTGAAGGGAAGAGTAATTTGATGAAGAATGAGAAGGGAGAATTTTAATATAATTTATGAGAGCTTGTAAAATCTTTTTTAAAAAGGCAGCTTTAACCAAAAGAAAGATGCTTTAGTAACATAGTGCCCATAGACCATCTACCATCATTTATCACAAACAATGGCTAGCTGCTATACTATCATTGGCACTATTTCATTTATATCAGTCAAGTGCCATAATGTTGAATGAAAGTGATTTCAAATAACTACATTATGATCCACTTTTATGTTAATGTGAATTTGTCCTGTTAGAGTGACTATCAAAAGAAAGCATTACTAAACACCATAAATCATTATGGTTTAATCATTACAGTAAGTTTCTCTGCTCTCATGGTTGAAATGAGGGTATTGCTGATGCAGCCTACATTTTATTAAAAATGATACTTAGGCATTTCAAATGAAGTAATGTAACTGCTGCTGATTACACTGAAGTTGTCTAATATAAGGCAAAATTTGGTTTATCGGACATTCCAGACAAAGGAAATACCTATTAAGCAGCCTCTCTGCACAGCTATAATATACCATAACCTTGAAGTTCCTTCTGATGACCTTGAGTCACTGTACATGTATTAGGAAGAGAACTGAATTCAGTAACAGAATATTTGGGGCAAGTCACTTAATTTGCAGAGCTTGAGTTTTGTCATCTGTAAAGGATAGATACTAATGCACTGCTCCCTTTACAGAGGTGTTAGGACAGAACCTCAGAACTCTGTGTAAATGTGAGTTATTGTGAATGAGAAATTAAGTTAAATATAACTTAAACAATGATGTATTTTACATTATAGTCAATCCCAAGTTACTTACATTTTCTACTGATGCGTGCCTCAGTTAAGTGGCTTCATGACCCTGAAAACTCCTTTTCTTCCTTTTTTTTGGGGGAAGGCATCACAGTAAACTACAAAAAGTACTGAACTTAGTGTCAGTTTCTGAAGGAGCCTGTATTTTATTTTTCCATTTCCATTTCTTATTTCCCATATCTTCTTCAAGACTTCATCTTTCCTGCACTTTTTTTTTCTTTTGCTTTTGTACATTCTATAGCACTCTACTATATTCATCTACAGATGAGGAGACTGTCCTTGATCACAGAGGCTTCCTCATGCAGAGGATTAACTAAAGGTATGTTTCTGATGTACCTTTTAGAAATAAAAGCTGAATCTTTATAGGTTGCAAATATTCCTGAGTAATTAAAAATTGGAAGTTTTCTGTATCTGTAGTCTTTATTGAGAGAAGTACTGATTTTTTTTTCTTTCTTTACCTGCTGGTTAACTCAGCTCTGGGAAATCTCCACTGTTTGGCAAAGGAGGAGGGGAGTTCAAAGGCAGAGAACTAACTCCCCAAGCAAGTAGGTAACCTCTTTATGAATGCCACCAATAGGAAAAATAACAACGTTAGTGTAATATAAAACATTGTGTTAAGGGAGAAGTTACTTTATAATTGAATAATACAACTTGCTTCCCTCTTCCCCATGGGTATGAAATTTGAGAACTAAAACAATTTAATAAGATAATATTTCAAGGGCATGTATTACTTCCATTTCTGTACATGGAGCCCATTGAATCCCAGGTGAATTCTATTTCCAGAGCCAATAGAGAAATTTAGGCCTGCAAAAGAAAGTTGTTGCCTAAATCCAAACATAAAGTAATAAATAAAATAAGGGCATGAACTCCTTATATTCAAATTCATGTGTGTTGAGTAGCATTTTTTTTTCTAAAGCAGGTACCATCTTCATTTCAAGGAATATTCAACACCAAAAAATAACTGAGGACATATGCACACATCCTGTAAATACACACAGGACAGATGGAAACCAGAGGTGATTTTGTTTATCATATGGCCTCTAATGGTTGAGGAAATTGCCTCTAGGAACCTAGAATTGTAGAAGATTATTTAATGCCAAATCTCTTTATATCAAATAGTGTCATACATACAACATCTGCACATGGAACACTTTTATATTGTTAGGACTTTCTGCTATTATTTTGTTTGTTATTAATTTTTTTCAGGGATATATGAAGTTTCATCCCTATTTTAAGTGAATTAATTTTAAAGAAAAAATATTGCAGTATAATATGTTCTAAGTCATTTATATCCAAAATATTTTTTCAAATGGTTACTTATTTAGTGCATTTTTCTTATTACTAAATCAAGAAATAATAGCATTTTTAAAAGGCAACTTCAAAATATACATTTTGGTGGTAGCATTTTTAAATGGTAGAAATGATATATTTTTCAAATAAAGCAGAATAAATGACCTCAATTTTAAAACAAAATAAATAATTAGAAGAAAAGCAATGATTGTAACTGAAAAGTATCTTTACTAATTGTCTTCTAGATCTGACATTTTGACAATAAAGTGTCATATGACTTGCATTTGTTGCTTTGAAATCATGCAAAAATTATTAAAATTATCCCTTTGATCCTATACATTTAGATTTTTTTAATCTAGAGATTTCATTTTCTCACTGAAAATTATGAATAGAGAATTTATCAAATGATGCCAATGCTTCCATTATTTCTTTTAATGTCTTCTCCAAAAGCACAAGTTGTAAGCAAAGCAGTTCCAAATAGTATTCACTATATCTGGGAATTGTCTGCTTTTATATACATACGCACATATTTAGTAAAAGATAACAAAATATTGTATTATCTGTACATGTTAGCTAGCTCATTAAACTATCAAAGTTTAAGAGATTCCGTGAGTATTAATTTTGATCTTTTATGAGACTGTCAGTTAAACACAAAAATATTCTCAAGGACATTCAGCCCTAGGGGAAGTTGTCATATGCTTCAGTAATGGAGATTAAATTTCTAGTAGTTAGTTGGGTAGTTCTTTTTCCTAACAGAGAAACTAAAATTCATTAAAAACTAATTAGGAATGCATAGGAGGTTAATATTCCATGTTAAGCCTTATTAATGTAAAATAAGTAATCCGTAAAGTATCAAAGGATTGCTTTGGACAGAATTAAGTGAAATGACACCAGCAATAACTACCCTGAAATAATGCCTCTAATAAATGACTGGAGCAATGAATAGGAACAGGGCCACACCCTGGATCTAGGTTATCCTAGGTTCATATTTGTCATACTTGTAGTATCCTTGGGGATGGAAAACAATTGTAATAATGTCCACACAACTTTCATGAAAGAATGGTCACTTGTAAAGAATCTGTACCATAGCAAGTGTCTATATAGGTGGACTGAATCCTTATTAGTATTTTAGCTAGAGGGAATTATCCGATTTGCCAGGATGTATTTCCCCACAGCAAAAAGTACTTAGGGTTGGATACTAGCTAGAATCCATGTCCAATTACTAAGCAAATCAGAAGCTAACATATCACAGCACTATATTTAATTCTTTGACTAAATTTGTCTGGAGTTCAACATGGAGTGCAGACATGGCTTATGGTATTTTTACATTTGCTACTTTGTTTATGACATAATTTATAAAAATACAAAAATTCCTTCTTTTCTAACATACTTTCCAGCTAAGTATCGTAGGCTGTTTCTGTGCTGACAAAGTAAAATTTTATTGGAAACAATTTTAGGAAATACTGGTTTTTCTTAACTTTATGTCTTCTATACGCTATGTGTATAGAAATGGAAATGCTATGGAAAGAAATGTTATGAGGATTCATTTGTTTATACATGAACCCTAGATTTTGCCATATGGATATTAAATTTGTGTAAGAAATTCATGAAAAACTTACGATTTTCTTAGCGTGGGGAACTCTTGACATGAAACTCCACACTTTCAAGCTCAACCGATCACACACAACCAGTCTATGTCTTAGTTAATACTTCCAAGGGAGTTAGTTGCCTTAGGCAAAGAAAGGGTAGCAATTTAGTTGCTCTCATTCTCATAGATAATAAATAAGAGATCCAGAATTTGCAATGAGAACTTCCTGACATGAAGCCCAACACTTTATTCACCATGTTATTAAATGAATGCAACAAAACAAAACAAAACAAAAACAAAAAGCAAAAAAAAAAACCCCACATATTCTGTGCTTACTATGTGCCAAGCATTGTACTAGGTACTGGTGATAAAAAACAAAGTTAAAGACAATATCTGCTTCCTGGGAACTTAATATTATTGTATTTTTTTAAGGATCAAAACTACTTAAGGATATTGTTGATACTAAACACAATTTAATCTTCCTTTTCAGAAAAAAATGGATGCTTTGAGGGCAGTGACTATTTCATTTCATAATTGCATCATTAGCATCAAGCACAATTCCTTACTTGCCAAATCTTTGTTGAATTAAACTTAAATGCTTTACTGTGATGGGTCAAGACCATCATCTTTACACACAAAAAATCATCTAGTAGCAACAATTGACATTTATATAGTTATTTACAGTTATTAAATACTTAATCTCATTTGCTTTTCAAAACCAACTCTCTAAAGTGAGTAGTACAACTGTTAGTATTCCCATCATACAAATGAGTTAAACACAGTTCTGCAAAGTAATGTGACTTGGCTAGGGTCATACCACCAGAGCGGTGAAGTGATGGAACTGGGAATACTCTTTTGTCTCCTAAATTCAGTGTTCTTTAACATACCATTTATATTACATCATCGGGGACTGTTGCATTCCCCAAGTTTTTCTTTTCCTTCCTTCTTTCCTTCTTACTTTCCTTCCTTCAATATTATTTCACCCTTTTTTGATGAGTCACTGTTATTATTTTAAATATCAATTAATGTTGTAAAGTGAAATTATGTTTTCTGGGACTATTCTTTGAAATGCTATTTGCCTTTATGCTAAATGATCCCAGAATAGGTTGGAATTTCTTTATAAATTTGATATCTCCTTCCTTGCTGTCAGTGGTCACTTTCCCCTATTGTCAGTCATTGCTTCTAGCACTTCTCTAATTCTAACATATTGGGCTGAGAAACCAGATAATCAAGTTTATCATAATTCTTTGTAAAAATAATTTCTGGATGAGTGAGTAAGGGCCTTTCATGAATAGCACTCATGAGTTTTGAGCACATAGGCTTTGTGACATTTTTTAATATCAACTTGGAAACCATTTTCTTATCCTTTTGACAATTCACTTTTAGATTCTTAGTTACATTCCTAAGGCTTGAAGTTCTTAGAAGTTTTATCTGAAGACCAGTTTAGTGTTGCTTTTTATAAATGTAGGTTCCATCAGGTTTGTCATTATAATTTTACTTATTGAATCACTGGATTTAGAAAAGCTTCAAATATTTCTCCTTTATATGATTCATGCATTTTCCAATTATCAATATTTACAGTGGCATCTCACTGATAACATAGGCCTCAAACCTGTTTTGCAAATTATCCAGGCTTTAGTAGCCTTGGAGAAGCAGTACAGGATAGTGGAAAGAGTTCTGAACCTGAAGCGGGTAGATACCCGAGATTGAAATCCTACTCCTCCTACACTTACTAACTTTGATTGTGGTAATGGCAGTTAACTTTGAGTCTCTGTTTTCTAACCTTTAAAGACCGGACCTGTGATTTCCCTGGTGTAGGAAAAACTCCCACTACCAATGGAATTTATTACCTTTTCTTCGACTTACAATCTCAAAGAGAATTTCCTGAAATACAGAGAATTTAAGTAACTTACCAAAGGTCACACAGCCAGTGTGTGTCTGAGACAGGACTTAAATACATGCATACATGATTCTGAGGTTGGCTTTCTAACCATTATGCCATACTGTTTCTGATGCTATAAAATTATTATAAACATATATCTGCTTTTGTGACTACATCACAGCACTGTTCTGAGGATCAAATTAGATATGTTTGAGAGGGTATTTTGTTCCTTCTCCAAAAAAAAGTGATGGTGGCACAGATAGCAAAGAGGAGGTAATAAAGATAATGAAATATTATTACATTAACAAAATGTTAATATCCAGTAATCCTTTTATGAATTTGAAACACCTTTTTCTAATAGAATTAAAGTGAGCATTGGCTGAGCAAAATTTGAGCACACACTTGTACAGTGTTAAATAGCATAGTACTGAATGATTTTATTAGTTCAAAGCATCTGTGGAAATGCCTGCTGTGCCTATACAAGAAGGGGAGAAAGTGGGGAGGGGAGTTTCTGGCCTTCTTCCATCATTACACGTGCAACTTTGAAGTAGAGCTGTTGGACCAGTTGGAAAGACTCCATGCAATAGTTTGGAAATTCATCAGTTGGGAAGAGTTTGTGGAACAGATAAGCTGCCTTTAGCAAGGAGCAGAGACATAGGCAATATAGATACAGACAAGAGCAGCAGTTACTGAAGAAGGAAACAGCTCCCATGACTGGTTACTCCAGCAGCAGAGAAGAGAGCAGACTATGTAATAAAAAGAGCTAACCCTGGTAATCAAAGGTTGGGTTGCAATGAAGTTTTACCACAGAGAAAAAGGGCTTCCAGGTCCTGTAATACCAGGCATCATGAGTTACCTTGACTGTTTATGTTCTGTACATGTTTACCTTACCACCATGATACCTTAGCTATGATGAATGTGCTTATTATTCACACAGAATCTGTGGTATCTTTGTGGGACAATGCTCCCCAGATTACTGGGGGAGAACTTTCTTTTACTGTTATTATTTTCCCATTTTATTAAATATACAGGCTCGTCTCATCAGCAATATTGTTAAGAGTGAAGAACCATAGTTCTTACCACCTTAATAAAATCAAACCCTTAAATGTCATTGTTGTTGTTCAGTCACTTTCAGTCATCTCTGACTGTTCATGACCCCATTTGAGGTTTTCTTGGAAAAGATACTGGAACCCTTTAAGTACAACAACCTTAAAACATGGTCGTTCCTAGGTTGGGGAAAGTACCATAGAGAAGGGGTGCTAAATTGTGGGAGTTTGTCAGGGACATGTTTGTGTTTCCTGTGCATTTGCAGGAGCCCAACTGAGACATATTCAATTGAAAATTATGCTTCTTAGGTGCTTTAGATTTTTAGAGAGTCACTACTGAAAAGTGCATTTTTATTTTTCTGTTTTTAACAGTTAATTTTATAGTTTACTTCTTTCACAAGTTAGGCCACTTTGAAATAACATGAATGGTTGCATAGAAGTTATATAACTCTACTATGTCTTGTAGCTTTAGCAGTAGCCATTTGCAAGGTACCCATAATATGTCCAGAGGGAGCTTACAAGATATAGTATTAGAAATATGGACTCATCGGGTTAACCCTAAAACCTGAGGTACCAGTTGCCCTATAAGATAGTAGTCTACATATGTAAAGTACTTTGTAAACCTTAAAATTATATATGTGTGTGTATATATGTTTGTGTACACATAGATTTATGTTTACTTTAAAAATCACATATAAGTACTCATGTGAATTCATGCATATGTGCATTATTAATAGTAATATGTGCCTTTTTATATATATGTATGTATATACACAAATACCTGCATCTGTATACATACATACACATATATGTGTGTATGTTCATATATATATATATAATGTACATATATATATACACACATATAATACTACTGATTGAAACTTTAGTGACATATTTCTGTTCTATAGTAGCATAAGGTAAACATAATATGTTAGCGTTTGTCATGTCATCCTTATTTTCTTCCTCATGAGACTAACTATTGGGTACTATTCACCTTTTCCTTTATAATCTTCATTACTGACCCATCCTTATGTCATTCTAGAGCATAGAGTTTTATAGTGGAGCAGCCAATGTTCATAATAATATATGTATGGTATGTATGTTATCATGTATAGCACAAACCAACTATAGAGACCAACTCAGGATTAAAATTAGCAATGAAATTACCCTAGAAAAATTATTATTGCACGTACTCTAATTCACCAAGCTGACATCCTATTTACATTTTAAATGCATAGGCTATACCCACTCAGCCAAAAATATAGCAGTATTATTTAATTATTAACTATGAATTTGATCATAGAGATTCCCTAAATGTCTTAAGCAGTTTTCTGGTCTTTGCTTATGTAAGAATAAGGAAGGGGAGTAAGCATTTATTTAGCACCTGCTATATAAATGTTAGTGTCAGTGTCAAAGACAATCCTAATCACTTTTACAAATGTTGTCTTAGCTGACCTTCCCAACAACCCTAAGAGGCAGGTACTATTATTATCCCCTCATTACAGTTGAGGAAACTGACACAAATTGAGGCTAAGTGACATTTCCCAAGTGTCTGAGGCTGAATTTGAACTCAGGTCTTCCTGATTCCAGACCTAGTGCATTCTCCACTTCAAAACCAGCTTCTTCTCTATATGTGAATCCATATAGATGTCAGCCAGTCAATCTATCAACACACATGTGTTATCTGGCCATAGAATGATAGTTAAAAAATCAAATTCAGAGTCAAGAAGGCTTGGGTACAAGTCATGCCTGTGATACATACTGTGTCGCTGAGTGAGGCACTTAACCTCTCAATGCATTAGGCAACACTCTAAGACTCTAAGTAACAAAAAAAGTTCTGGCAGTTCCCTATCCCAATTAATTCACTAGTTTGATCTCTATCCATATTTGCTAGGCATTCTGCTTGTTACTGGAAATACTTAGATAAAAATGGCAACAGTCCATGCCCTCAAGGAGCTAACATTATCGGGTAGACTGAGAAATAAATACAACAGATAGACCAGGTAAATAAAAGTAATTTCATGGGAGTACTAAATAGTGCTACATCATTGCCATATTTCCAAGTGAAGAAGGACAATGTCAGTTCAGTATATTTTAAGAGTAAAAGATACACTTGGAACATCAATAGAGCATTAAAATAGTGTAAACCTTGGAAGGAAAGCCCAACTTTATCCTTTTAACATATAAAATATTGTTTCAACTCTATAAAAGCTCTAAATAAACCTCAGTGCTTCAAATTTAAAGACACTAGTAAATGTTTGGGAGGCTGTGGTCACTGAATTGTATGTATTTCAAATATGAGGTCTTTCTCATTGTGAGTATAGGAGAAAATGAAGAAAAAATAGGAGGATAATTTTGGTAGCATTAACTTTTCCTTCCTGCTGCATCGATCTAAGAAAGCTAAAATAAATAAAAGCAGTTACTGGTACCCCTAAAGTGCTTGCTTCAGAAGTTTTTTTACTTGAAGACTATTCCCCACACACACACCACATACACACAAGCACCTCAACACTCTTCTTCATCAAGACAGCTAAAGCCACTATTCAGTATTTTAAAGCAGTCATTTTGAATTTTTGTATTCAAATATGCTTGTAGGCAAAATGAAGAAAAATGCATATTTATTACCTGTCAAACTGCAAAAATCACTGAACTGATTCAGCTGTAACTTAAAGAGGAAAATCAACCCACATCTACCATTTTCCTTCAGGCACATTTGAAAAATATGAGCCATTTAAATTTTGTGTTTATTTTTTGTTAAAGGAAAGCTTTTGAAGTTCTATAAATAAAAGCATATGGATATGCTTATAATTTAAAATAAAATGGTTGCTACAGTAAGCACCTATTTTAATTTTTTAAATGCACAAATTAGTAGCACGTGTGAAAATGTTCTTAATCATGTCATCTCATTTTATTAACTTTTATTGATCTGTATAACTATAGATTTTAGTGTTCATTTAAATATTATTAGTTTAGCAAGGTTTAATCTTCATTTTTGTTTAAATATATAAGAAAAATGGCAATGATGTTTGCATTGGGGTTCAACACCACTCACTAAGTATAGATTGTTTAAAAAAATGTGTAGTTCCAATTATTCCTGGGGGATAGTTATTGAAGTGATATACTAATAGCTAAAGAACAGAAATTTATCAGACAAGACTATGATTCTTATTTTTTTCTTACTCACTAAAAAAAGATGCCATATCTGAAATGCTGTTTAAATACAGCTAAGGCTAGTTCCTACTTTTCTGACTGACTTTCTGTTGACACCAGCTGAATCTAAATGATTTGTATATCATTAAATTACTGCATTTCACATCCTGCTGCATTCAATATACTGATTATTATTGTTTTATTCATTTTCAGCTGACAATCACTGTCTTTATCTTCCTAACAATATGAGAAAAATCTGCATATTTTGTTTTTCAATGTTTTACACTCAAGCTTCAATAATTAGATTCAGAGCCTCCAGTCTTATTTTTTTCTAGAGCTGTTATTGATTGTCTGGCCAGGAAGACAGGCACTCTAGAAGTAATACATTAAGGAAACAACATTTTGTTGCACTGATAAGTGTTTGCCAAACCACTGATTTGGATAATTTTGGTAAATATCTATCTTCCAACTAAAGTTGATTATATGCTTTGGATTATGCAAACAGGCTTCATATCCTCCCAGTTACTGTCTTTTGGCCTTTTATTGAACATCTCAGCCTGAAGAGGAGCCAAGGAAAGAAAAAGGAACTGAGAATTGGACTTCAGTGTTTCCTTGGGTTATCTGTTTCTTTCAATTAGGCAATTATCAAAGGCCTCCTTTATCATTTCTAATTGATAAGTAGCGTACAACTTTTACTAGCTGGTAAACACTTGTTTAACCAGTGCCTTCTTTTTCAAGGTGTGTGCAAAGAATTAAGAGGAATTTAGCTGATGTCTTTCCCATAATTTGTACAGCATTATTCATAGAATTACAGAACTGAGGATCTGTAGCCACACTGCTCACTTCATCTCCAGCCAGCTCCCAGATTTGTTCCGTTTCTGCCCCTGGGGCAAGGCAGCTCCAATGGGAGTCCTAATTATGAGTGAGACCCTGCGCTAGGATATCCAAAGCAAAAACAGCTCTGGCAAAAGTATTTGCTTTACCTTTAGCTCATTTTCCTGTCTGTTCTACCTCCACACTAGCTGCCAGTGCTTCCCTTTGTTTTATTACCCTCTTATCTTTTATCCTTTTATTTTGTTATGCTCTGTTTAGAATGTAGCCTCCTTGAAGGTAGTTACTCCCTTAATCTTAGCATTAATAAATGCTTTTCTGTCTTATCTGTCTCCATTTCTAGCTATATATCTATATAGAAATCTATCATCTACACATCTTCTGATCCATTTCTAATTCTATCTAATCTCTGAAGTTTAAGGCTTGGAAAGACCTTAGAAATTGTTCAGTCCTACATTCTCAGTTTTTAGATGGAATCAATACCAAACAACATGAAGTTATTTGCTTACTCAAACAATGAGCCTTTTATTAGGTGCTACTATGTGTTAGAAATTGTGCTAGGAAAATATGCTGGGAAGCTTGCATTGAGTTAGAGGAAACAGCATCAACGTATGTTTACAAATTAAATTAAGATGTATACCAATAGTAGCTGGGGGAATTAGAAAAGGTCTCGTGTTAGGTCTCAACAAATCTATGTTGAAGTTTGAAAGAACCAAGGAATTTTAAGATGAGGCCGTATGTTCCAGACCTGGGGACATGACTGTTGTGTATGAGGAATGGTAAGAAAAACAAGTTTTCATGGACTGTATAATGCAAGAATGTATAATGTCTTGAAAGGTAACCTGGAACCTCAGATCAAATTATCAAACCCACTTATTTTAGAGATGAGGAAATTGAGACCCAGAGAGGTTAAATGATTTGCCAAGTCACAAAATGACTTACCAAAAAGAAAAAAATGCCAGAGCTGAGATTATAGGATTAATTTCCTGACTCTAAGGCCAGAACTCTTTATCACTGCCCCCTGTAATATAATGTGATACTTTTCTTTCTCTGCCTGTGCCCCATGGAATTTGTAAAATAATAAAAATTTAGTAGTTTTGTTTATCTGTAATTTCATCATTGTAGTTATCCCCCCTTCAAAAACAGATCAAAGCCCCTTTTTCTCATTCTCATTCTGTATAAACGTCTTGTCTCTGTTTTCTCATAATTCTTTGCAGAGACTCTACTCAGCATGACATATATTTTCTTTTTATTCTTTTAATGTCTTAGTAAGATAGGAATTAAATGCAGCCATGGAATTAAAAGATGTTTGCTCCTTGGAAGGAAAGCTATGGCAGATCTGGGCAATATAACTAAAAAGCAGAGATATCACCTTGATGTCAAAGGTCCAAATTGTCAAAGCTATTTTTTTTCAGCAGTTACATATGAGAGATGGGACTACAAAGAAAGCTGAGCACTGTAGAATGGAGTCCTTTGAATTGTGGTGCTGAAGATTTTTTTTTTTTAATTTTTAGGCAGTTGGGGTTAAGTGACTTGTCCAGGCTCACATAACTAGTGTCAAGTGTTTAGTCTGAGGCTGGATTTGAACTCAGGTCCTCCTGACTTCAGGGCTGGTGTTCTATCCGCTGCACCACCTAGCTGCCACATCTGAAGAAGATTTTTGAGAGTCTTTTAGACAGAGAAGAGATCAAATCAGTTAATAGTTAAAGAAAATAATTCAGACTACTCATTAGAAGGACAAACACTGAAGCTGAAGCTTAAATATTTTGGCCAAATAACAAAAAAAAAAAGGACTCATTGGAAAAGACCCTGATATTGAGAAATATTGAAGTCAAAAGGAGATGGGGACAGCAGAGGATGAAATAGTGTCACGAAAGCAACAAACATGAACTTGGACAGATTTTGGAAGGTGGTGGTGTATCTAAGGGCTTGGTGTATACTATGGTCCATGGGGTCATGAAGAGTTGGACACGACCGAACCACTGAATAGCAACAACATGATTGGAATTAGACTTGTCAGACCTTAGTTTTCATACATGTAAAATGAAGTGATCAAACTAGATGATTGTGAGGTTAAGTGAGTTGCCCAACATCCCATAGCTAACAAATGGCAAAAACAAGATTTAAATCTAAATCCTTAAACTCCAAATCCACAGTTCTTCTCATTCTACCTTTTGGGGCACAACATATAATTCAGCCTCTCCCTTGTAGATTTTACCAGTTTTTGTAAATGTCACACTTAGAATTTTTCAGTCTTTACAGGACTTTTGCTCAAGAGTCATCAGTGACTCCCTGTTCTTCATTGTTTCCATATTGTTTACAGAATAAATTCCAAACAAATGAACCAAATGTTCTGGTATTCTCTCGTGTTTTGACATTTTGGATCAGGAGTGTTAAGAAGGAATGGAGTGGAAAGAGATAGAATTTGGATTCTAGAAATCTAGCAAGGCTACTTCTGTGCAGCTTAACAGTCTCATCATCTGCCAGGAATTTCTTTCATGTCTTTTTTTTTTCCTTTAGAAAACATATTGCTGATTTTCCTATTTCCCTTTGGTTTCTTTGTCTGAGATCCCTAAAGCTTTGTCTGCACTTTCCTCAGCATTTATCTCTTAATAGCACTCCAGGAAAGAATGAGTTTAGGGGCTTTGACAACTTAAAGTGAAACTAGGTTAACTTTCCCTTTTCCTCCCAATTTCCTATTGTACAACTGCAAATGGTTTTAGAATCTTGTTATCCAGAGAAATATACTCATTTTACAGTAATACCTCTATTAATGAATTGGATGTATTGCAATGACACACTTCTTTGTCAGAAACTTAATTACCAAAGGAAATAATGTCAGAGGTATAGGGATGCATTTCCAGACATGATAAAAATAAGAAGGCTATATTATGAAAATACTACATTTTATATCAATTTTCCTCTGAAATTAGAATTGCAACAGTAAGTTAGGTGCAGTTACATTCTATTTCTTGACCACTTATTTCATGATTAAAACTAGTTTTAATTAAGACTGATTCTAATGTGTCACTACTACATGAATCTTCCTATTTTGTAATTTTTTTAGAGCAGTTTGTGTAAGGGGAGGAGGAGTGGAGGGGTGTGTAAGCCAAAAATACTTCCAGTTCTGGTGCTCTAATTCTGTCTACTTATCTCTGCCCATCTGAGACGTGATATTACATTGTGACACAGTTCAGTTTGGTAGGTAGAAAGCTCGCTGACAACTTTGTGATTTAGGTAATTCTTCATTTATTCAATCAATTAAATCAATCAAGAAGCATTTATTAAATGTCTACTTCTTGTTATTGTTCAATGTTTCAGTTGTTTCCAACTCTTTGTGGCCCCATTTAAGGTGTTCTTGGTTGCCATTTCTTTCTGCAGTTCATTTTACAGATGAGGAAACTGAGGCAAACAGTGTTAAATGACTTGTCCAGCTATTAAAAGTCTTGAGACTGGACTTAAATTTAAGTCTTTCCTGACTTCAGGCCCAATGGTGTATGCATTGAACCACCTTTGCTGTTGTTGTTGTTTAGTTGTTTTTCAGTCCTGTCTGAATTTTTGTGACTCCATTTGGAGATTTCATGACAAAGATACTGGAGTAGTTTGCCATTTCCTTCTCCAACTGCGCCACCTAGCTGCCTCTAAGTAGCTACTAATGACAGTTGTGTTAGATGTTGATGATACAAATACAAAAGTGATGTGGTTCTTGTCCTTAAGGGGAAGGAGCTCTTACTCTATAAGAGGGATACACTATGTTACCAGATAGGTAAATGAAAAAAAAATTGCATAAATGAATGTACAGTGATGAGTGGTGTGGTCCACTAACTGAGGGACTGAGGAAAGGCCTCAAAATCAGAAACACCAGAGCTGGTCTAAATTGTAGCTGGGTGTTCCAAGGAATTGGAGTCAGGAGGGACAGTGTTCCAGTTATAGGTCACAGCCTGTGCAAGGGCAAGGAAATCATTGGTAGAATGACATGAATGAGAACAGAAAGGATTCCAGTTTTTAATGGAATATAGAGTATGTGAGGGGTAGTAGTTTGAAATGAGCCTGGAAAGGAAGCCTGGACCCAAGTTGTGAAGGGAATACCAAGGGAATGAAATAATATTTTATCCCAAATACAATGAAGAGCCGCCAAAATGTAAGCAAAGGGGAGATATGGATAGACTTCTACTTTATATTTTTGTTTGAACTTTTTCTTCAATTATGCATTTATTTTTTCTTTGTCCTACCTCCTGCAATTAAAAGAAAAGAAAACACAACTTTTGTAAGAAATATGCATATCATCAAACAAAACAAAACCTGCAATGTCTATGTTTAAAAATATACATCTCATTCTGCAATGATTACATCTCTCTCATGACTCTATCAGAAAGTGGGTACAATGCTTCATCATTGATTCTTGGGAATCATGGCTGAATATAGCATTGATGAAAGTTCTTAGACTTGTCACCTCAGTATGGCTCTGCAGGCAGGATCACCAAAGTGACCTTCTTGTTGCCATGGAGGAACCGTGTCCCCGTTTTGGGTGAAGATGGCCTGAATGGCTCTTGGGAGTTGCCAGGCTGTCTGTACATTGTGAGAGCTACATTGTCATCTTTGTCCATCTGTAAAGAGGATTAGGGATGTGTGCTGCCCTGATTGAGTATCCTTTTTGAGATTAGGATGACCAAATGAAACATGACTTGTTACAATGCACCAGAAGGGTATCTGGGTTTGCCCAGAGCATCATGGAAAGGTGTTACAGAATTAGAAAATTCAGATGTTTGCTCATGATGAGTGGATAGAGTGCCAGACCCAGAGTTAGGAAGACTGAATTCAAATCCGGCCTCAGACACTGACTAGCTATGTGACCTTGGGCAAGTCACATAACCCTGTTTACCTCAGTGTCTGCATCTGGAAAATGAGCTGGAGAAGGAAATGACATACTGCTCCAATATCTTTGCCAAGAAAACTGCAAATGGGGTCACAAAGAATCAGACATGACTGACAAGACTTTTCAAATATGTCTTTAAAAAGTTGTGTAAACCGTTCTCCTGTTTCTTCTCATTTTACTTTGTCATTTCACATGTCTTTTCAAGTTTCTCCGAAACTACTTTTGGCAGCTTTTTAGACAATAGATGGGAGAAGGGAGAGACTAGAAGCAGAGGACACAGTGGATGCCTATTTCAATACTTCAGGTATGAGGGCCTGGACTGGGGTGACTGTAGCATGAGTAGATAGAAAGGAAGAGATGTGAGAAGTGTGAGTGTGAGGAGGCAGAATGGATAAGACTTGGCAAAACAAACAGATATGGTGCATAAGTAAGAGGGAAGAGCCAACAATGTCTGAAGATGGGAATCTAAATGAGTGGAAGAAGGGAGTGTCCTTGACAGAAAAAGAAAGTCAAGTGGAGGGGTGGTTTTAGGAGGAAAGATGCCAAGCTCTGTTTCGGACGTGTTGAGTTTGAGATGCCAAAGGATATTTACGTACAAATATTGGCAGGACGGCAAGACTGTTATTCCAGACAGAGATGAGAGCTGGATGTAGATCTGGGAGATGATATTTGAATCCATGGACACTGATGAGATCATCAAAAGAGATCATTTACTTCTAGTGAACTTCTGTAGTGTTATGGAATCCTGTCCCTTTTGGTCCTTGCATGTATAGTTGTTTGACACCCTTGTGCTTACCATTTTGTACTGGTACAGAGAAACGCATTGATGTGTAACTGGGAGAGTGGTGAGACCCTTGGGTAGAGTTTCACTTGTCTGTGATTTTTCCATGTGTAATAGGATGGAAATAGAAGAACTAGCATGAACTGATCAGATTTAGAGGGGTCATTGGGATTATGGATCATGGATCTAGATCTGGAAGGGTCCTTGGGGGCCTTTTAATCCATTGCTCTCTTTTCAGTTGTGGAAACTGATGTCCACAGAGATTTAAGTAACCTACCCAAATTAACACAAGGCACTAAGTGTTAAAGGCAGTATTAAAACTAGTCTTCTGATTCCACAGTCAATGATTTTTACATTGTATCACATCATAGCATAATACTTTAAAGTTTGTGAAGCACTTTATAAATATTATTTCATTCGATCCTCACAAACACTCTCTAAAGTAGATATTATTATTATCCACAGATACAGATGAGAAAACTGAGGTAGACAGAGTTATTTCTGTTGAGATCTGAATTGACCCTCTTCCTTGATGATCTCAGCTTTTTTGGATTGGAATGTGGTTTTGATGACCCTTGTCTCTACTCTCAGGGAATGAAACACAGGGCAGTTAGAAAATAACTATAGGCTGATGAGTTTAAGTTCATTGCTGGTTGAGGAAAACAAAAAATAACAAAACATATCCCCGCCTCTCTTCCTGTATGTTTGGTTCTTGTCATGTATGGTATGCTATAGCATTTCCAATTAGCCCATATGTTCGTAAGTAGATAACTAACCTGGTTTTCATTAGTAATAAAACTAGAGCCAAGGAAGAGGCTAGGGCTGGGGAGGGTAATTTATTTTTACTTCTTAGATATCTGTATTAGTGATGCTGCTAATCAAAGTGTAATTATTCTAGATGTCAGTCCATTGTGGACGTCATCCAGGCTCAGCCATCCCAAGGGGTGAATAGAACTGAGCCTGAGAGCTAGAGTGTATCTTTACTATACATGGAAGGATCCTGAAAATCTTTCCTGCTTAGTGATGTAATTTTATTACCAGTGATATATACCCAAAGACCTCATTATTAACTTGATTATGTTTTAATCAGGCAATCAGTAAGCATTTATTATGCATCCACAAAATGTCAATCATTTAGCTAGCTTTTGAAAATACAAATACAAAGGATGAAATCCCTATTCTTAAGGAGCTTACACTTTATTGGGGAGACAATAAGTGCGTACATAAGTATATATACAATAAATACAAAAGAATTAAGTAAAAGGTAATTAGAGAAGGAGGGGACTAACAATTTGTAAAAGTCAGGGATGGCTTCTAATAGAAGAAAGTGATATTTGAGCTATGTCTTAAAGGAAGAGAAGGATTCTATGAGTTAGTGATAAAAGAGAGTACATCCCAAGCTTTTGTGAGACAGTCACAGCAAAGTCATCATGCATAGTGCATAGGAGATGGAGTGTCCTGTATGAAGAACAGAGATAAGGCTAATTTGGTTGTATCGCAGAATGTGGCAAGGAGAGTAAAATGCAAAACTGGAAAGAGATATTGGGTGTCAGGTCATGAAAGGTTTTAAATGCATAACAGGAGTTTATATTTTGTTTTAGAGGCAATAGAAAGTTACTATTTGTGTCAGTAGCGAATGGCAGGGTCAGATTTGTGCTTCAGAAAAATCATTTTGGCACATATGTGAAGGATGGATGGATTTAGGAGTGACCTAAGGCCCAGACACCAATTAGGAAGTCATTTCAATAATTTAGATGAGAGTTGATGAGAGCCAGAACTAAGGTCGTGGCCCTTCACCTGGGTAGAAGGGGTAGACATGAGAAATGTTGGTGACTGATATGAAGAGTGAGAAGTTGAGTATGATGCCAAGGTTATGAGCCAGGAAGATTGAAAGAATAATAGCAATAATCATGTTATTCCTAACCCATTTCCTGCCCTCTATCTAGCCACATTTTTCTAAGGGGCCTGTTGATGAGATAACATGGCCTCCTCCTCCTCACTGAAACCTACTACTACAAATTCAGCCTTTAGGAACTTTTTGATGCTACTCTCCCATTCCTCACATCTAGATCACTTTGCCTGCACCAAGTTTTTGTTTGTTTATTTGCCAACTTTTTTTAATCATAGCTAATTTTTAGAAGAGAATTTTGTTCCTAGAAGTCTTCACGTGAGGAGTTACTTTTTTTTTAATCATTGTTTTAATGATGCACATAAGCTTTCTACTAGTCTTTATGCAGTAAATTCAGTTGTGGCATTTGGATTGATCTTTTTTTGCCAAGACCTTATTTAATACACATTTAATTCACTATGCACAATATCAATGCAATCAATTCTCAGCCATGAACAGGGGCTTTTATGTGCCTCACTGGTACTGCTCCTGTTTTTCCTTCCTTTGAAATGTCTATCATTTTGACCATTTCATTGTTTAGCGGCAACTCTATCAGAAATGCATAGGAAAAGTAAAAGGAGATGAGAAACTTAAGCCAGGTAATTTGACTTCTTGTTATAAGCACCAATAAAAGCTTTGCTGGTGGAGCAAGTCATAACTATGGAAAGAAAAGGGGGATAGAAATGTTATTAATACCATTCTTATACCCTGTTATCACACATAATTGAGAGTTGACTGTGTAGGATGCTTTCTGAAAACAAAGCAGATGCTTACCATTTTGTGCTGTTCTGGGAGTGGTGTAGGTGCCTCAAATCCAGGAGATGGAGTAGTTGACCTTTCAAGGTCCTTTCCTGTCTTATGATTACATTATTGAGTGCATAATTTCATAGACATTTATGGAGAAATATATGCACCCAAACTGCTCCTTTTTAATGGCACACTCCCACACTAAAATAGAAGAGAGAATGAGTCTGTTAAATGACATTTGCAATTTCAGAATGGCACTATGTGGGAGAGAGAACTGCCAATCACTCCTGCCAACAACAGTCCCAAGGGGAGTATAAACTAAGCTAGCTTGGTCCAATTAAGAGAAGTAATTACAAGGAGTGGAAGGTAAACAAAGCTAAGAAAAATATTATCCAGAACTATAACAAATACTTCAGTGAAAAGCATACAGTAGTACTTAAAGTTAACTTGCTTCCCTACCTGTTATGCTACATTGATTTTCCTGGGAATTGCACTCTGAAATAATCAAAAAGAAATCACCCTACTTTATTTCATCACCAAAGAAAATGAGGGGTAATGGAAAGATCAAGGAGCTCCATAAACAACTTCAATTAGGTCAAATCTCTAAATAACCTTGGGTTAGTATCTAATGTAAAATATTATGTTGTGACCCATTTAGCTCTTGGTAGCATAGAACAATTTTGTGAAAAAAGGGCCCTTTGCCTACGTTTTTGCTAAGATTATGTCTGTCATAATGCTATGAAATTTATGTGTGCATGTGAGTATGTATGTGTGTGCCCATGTGTGTGTGATACCAGCATTTTTAAAAGATAGGGCATGGCAGGCTAGGTCTATTTGCTTTCATATCTATAAATCAGTAACTGAAGACCTGATCCATTAACCCATTACAATGAAATTGCATGTGTATTTGTCTTTGTATGGTAGCAGAAAGTACTGAGAATTAAATGTAATTTTCTGTCTCATCAATTTACCTCAGCATACCTTTGTCCTACTGTGGGTATAGATAACAATATTTTAGACATGAAATTATAGACAAAATGAATTTCAGAGCCATTTTGCTACCATGGGTATAGATGTTTCTATACATTTAAGCCTTGTGACATAATTTAAAATAGCATGGCAATGAAATCTGAATCTCCTATTATCTACCTGGAATTAAACAGGTGGTAGAGTGACAGTCCTGGAGTCAGGAAGACTCATCTTCCTTAATTCAAATCTGGCCTCAGATACTTACTATTTGTGTGACCCCAGGTAAGTCACTTAACACTGTTTACCTCAGTCTCCTCATCTATAATATGAGCTGGAGAAGGGTATGGTAAACCACTCCAGCATCTTTGTCAATGAAACTCCAAAAGGGATCATGGAGAATCTGACATGACTGAAATGATGTAACAAGAGTTCTTATGTTTGAAAAACAAATGCTATGTACTAGGCAAAGAAGGTAACTTCAGGTTTCTATGTGATGAAGGTAGCCCTTTTTAATATTTTAATTTCTAGAAACAATTTGTGATGAAAATCCAGTCAGTTCCTCAATAAAACCTATTAAATGACTACTGTATGCCAGGCACTATGCTAAATGGTGGAGATAACAAAGAAAGGAAAAAGACAGCATTGCCTGTAGCCTTAAATAAATGGAAGACTATGAGAGAAGGAAGAAAAAAAACATGAAGTTACTTCTCTTTTCTTCATGTCTAGGGTATTATATGCTCTGCATTCTAGTCTCCAGACTAGTTGAAGAATTTACTATTTCCCTCTTTCTCATTTAGATTTTGGCTGTGTTTGGGTGGGCTAGCATTTTGACAAGTGAAAAGTGAAATCACACATGATAAAAGCACCAAGGCCTAAGGCAAGAAGCACTGGATCTGGAGTCTGGACACTGAGTTTCAGCCCTGTGTCAATGCTCCCTAACTTTGTGACTCTGGGTAAATCCTTCAATCTTTCTGAGCACCATTTTCCATATCTGTAAAATGAGGGTAAACTTACTTGTTTATTTACTTTACCAGGTGTTTAAGGTAATTCTTCATAAAATTTAATGGACTATATGAATGTGAGTTGAATTATTTCTTAATATTCAAGGAAGATTTATAGTAGCATATAAACTCATTGAGAACATAGACTTCCTTCCTTCCTCCTTTCTTTCCTTCCTTCCTTCATTTTTTTGGGAGGGTATTCTTAGTGCCTAACAAAATGTCTTGCACTTAATAATGCTTAATAAATACTTATTCAGTGAAGGCATTATTTCTCTCAAATTGGTATATTCCATTCCAAATTGGTATCAAAAGGAAATATAAATACATGTTTTATTCCATGTCACAGCCAAAATGCAGTGTGATGCCATACCCCTCTATTTTTTTTTTTTGATTAGGCAATGGGGTTAAGTGACTCGTCCAGGGTCACATAGCTAGGAAGTATTACATGTCTGAGGCTGGATTTGAGCTCATGTCTTCCTGAATCCAGGGCAGGTGATCTACCACACACCTCTATTGCCCATACCAAAGGCATATAGAGGTACAAAATCAATATCCTTTAGATTGCTTCCATGCATAATTTAAGGAAAACATTCAAGTATCTGTAGTATCAGAATATTATATATTTATATTTTTTCTTCTATGCCTATCTATTGAGATAAGCTCTGAAATTATAATATCAGAAGCATAGCATTTCATTTTTAAAAGAGATCCAGAGAGCTAACTGAATAAAATGTTAGACTAGTTATCCATACTCAAATTGCACATTTCTCTAATGCCTTTATTTCATAGATCTAGAAATGTTAACTGACTTGTTCAAAGTCACATAACAAGTATCAGAGCTGATAATAAAACCTACATCTTCTTACTTTGAGAAACTAAGCATGAAAAACAAAAAATGAAAGCCTAATGCATAACTCAGATATTGCCTATTTATCTTTTGAGTAATAGGGCTATAGATAAATCTTTAGATGATAATTATCATTATATGTGCTTAGGCGCAACTGAAAAGAAGAAAAGAGAAAATTAAAATGTTAAGAGCTACTGGTAATCAAATAACAGTCAGAAATTAAAATTATAATATTCAAAATTCTAGAGGCAATGTGGTGCAGGTGATAGAGGGTTGGCTTTGAAGTCAAGGAGACCGGTGTTTAAGACCTAATCCTGACACATTCTAGCCATATTGTCTCTTACTGTTTCATTATGCCAGGCATCTCTTTAAGGCTTTAAGCTACAGGTGCCAATATGTAAGGGTGGAAGGTATTTCTAAATCTCTCATTTCTAAATTAGGAGTTTATTACACCAATAAAACCAGATTTTTTGGGTCAATGATCTACAAAAAAAATCCTTTAAACTACAATAAAAAGTGTTAAAATTGTAGTAATGCTTCAATTATCCACCGTAGGTATCCACTATATGTGGGGGATTGTGTTGTGTATAACTGAAAGTTGATATTTTAAGTGCAAATCAACTGTTTCAACTATTTTTATGAGAATTTTTACAATACACAATATATATTTACTTCATCTAATTCACCAATTGTTCTTAGTGATTCAGTTAAATGAAAATGGTAATCCTACATCTCATCCAGGCTTGAAAGTACATCTGTGACATTAATGATTAAGCAAAAAAGGTTTTTGAAAATCCTACCAAGTTGAAAATTCAGTCAAAAATTTGCTAAGAACCTCTTATGTGTCAATCACTGTGCTAGCCATTAGGGAAATAAAGTCAAAAACAAAATAGTTCTTACCCTCAAAGAGCTAATATTCTACTGTGAAAAAGCTATGAGTAGAGGCTCTATGTCTGTCATTCTAGCTAAGTTTGGAGGTATGCATCACCAAAAGGTTGTCCAATGTGTGATGATTTTTTTTTCCAGATCAACTCAGGAAGATCATATATTAAAGCAAAATAGGATTTATATCTGCCTAAGGAGGGGGAATAACCATAGCAATGGAATCTTGTGCCCTAGAAGTAAGAGTATTGATGTCTTAAGAGTTACTATTTTCTAGTTCTAGATTTGGTTGAAATATTAGGCTGATTCTGGTATGACTTTCAAACATGTGTAGGTTCTAGGGTTTTTTGAATAACTTCTGAAAATCAAATTGATTTCTTTTCCTTTTCTACATTTGCCTCTTCTGCATCAAAGTGATACAGCTGCCTGAACTCCTTGGTACTTACTGAACCATCATGATTGCCTTTCTGAATAATTAATAATTAATCAAAGACTAAACACTCCCAGGATGTTTCTTGCATTCAATGAAAATTTATTTTTGCTGTTTCTAAATGTTTAAACTTTTGAAAATAGTTTTCAAAATATTTTCTTATTTTAGCCTCAATAACATTTTCCAGAGTAGCAAAGTGGGTATAGGAAATAAAGAGCCAATCCTGAAGTCAGAAATAACTGGGTTAAAGTCCTTTCTCTGAAATATATATAAGTGTTATGGCACTATGGAATTCATACAACCTCATAGTGCCTAAGTCAGTTCTTAATCCTCAAAGTTATAGACAGTTGCAAATATGCATCTGTGAGGGAATTTCTGTACTGAGAGTACCCTATACTAATTAAATTATAGACCCAAATTTACATCCCCTCTCCCTCACCAGCAAAACAAAATAAACAAACAAGAACAATTTTACATCTCATTTAGCTTCATGTTACTATATATAAAGATATAGTGATATATATGGATATATATATTATATATTACATATATGCATGTATATACTTGCAAGTTTACTTGCATAGACTCATTCAGGCATCATCACAATGTTGTGAGCTATTAGGATATAATGGCAAGAATTTATGGACAGTGGCTTCCTTGAGAAGGTTACTTCAGGCTTCAGTTGATTGGCATATGAATTCCTTTCCCTTGGGCATTTCTTCAACCTTTAGACCTCTTGCTACTAGAAACACATTTCCAGCCAACATAATGCCCATGAATGCTACCCATTCAAAATTTTCTTTCATCAGCAATTTTTCAACTTATGTGCCTGCTATAACCCAACATACTCCATATTTTAAGGGTACAGCTGTTGTCAGTGGAGAATTCAGAGAAATTAAGCCTTGATGACTTTATTTTTTTTATCTTTTTTTACTATGCAGTTGGGGTTAAGTGACTTGCTCAGGGTCACACAGCTACTATGTATTGTGTGTTGTGTGTCTGAGACCAGATTTGAACTCAGGTTCTCCTGACTTCAAGGCCAGAGCTCTATCCTCTGCACCACCTAGCTGTCTCCCTTGATGACTTTAAAGGCAAATATATGGTGCTTTTCTTCTATCCTCTTGATTTCACTTTTGTGTGCCTAACAGAAATTGTTGTGACAAAGCTAACGAATTTCATGAGTGAACTGTGAGGTAATTGTGGTTTCAGCAGATCCCCAAGTTAGTCATCTTGCCTGGATAAATGCACCAAGAAATAGTGGTAGTTTAGGCCATATGAATATTGTACGCCTATCAGATTTAACCAAACATATTTCCCGGGTCTATGGTGTTCTGCTTGAAGGACCTGGCCTTCCATTAAGTGGTCTCTTCTTAATTAACCCTAATGGAGTTATCAGACAGCAGTGTCAATGATCTCCCTATGGGCTGAAGTGTGGAAGAGATTCTTCATTTGATGAAGGCATTCCAGTTTGGGGAAGTCCATGGAGAGGTCTCTCCAGCAAATTGGAGACCAGATTCACCTACAATCAAGCCATCTCCAAATGCTTCCAAGGAGTACTTTGAGAAAGTGAATAAACAATAACATGTATTGTAGACCTGCGTGGCTTTTTAAATTATGAAGAAACCACAAATTGGAATCTACAATAACATGCAAAAATTACTGCATATGAAAGTGTAGTGTATATGTGTATATATGTGTATTTATACACATATATGTGTGTGTATATATATATATATACACATATATATGCACACATATATCTATATATACACATTATGCTTGTCTGTGAATACCTAAATACTGTTTTCATAAAATTCCCCCCCAAACTAATTAACCTTAATAGCTGTTGCTAGTTCAAAGGATCCTTTAATACCAAATCCTTGCTTTTCCCATAGTTCCCCTTTACAAATTGCACTTACCATATATTTGATGTGTTCATTGGAACCTAGAAGTTACCTTCTTGAATTTATAGGCTAAAGAAATTGTGCATTGCCTTTATATGCACAAAAATGGCTGTGGCAAACATTTAATCAGCATGCTTTGAAGGCCTTGAGTTATAGGTAAACAGGTACAGTTGCTTTCCTTTAAGTATCTCTTTGCAGATTCTTTTAAAATTATTAAACTATGGTCTGTTTTCTCCATAATGTGAATGTCTTGTAATTAAAGATAATAACTTCAGAGGTCTAATTTGACTCATAACACATTTGAGTATAAGACAAGTATAGAGTATATTTGCTTTAAAAAAAAAATACAGCACCCACAGTGGTAAATCATGGTGGGCAGATCAAAGTTGTTGGGGTTTTTTTTGCTTTTTGCTAGGCAATTGGGGTTAAGTGACTTGCCCAGGGTCACACAGCTAGTACGTGTGGTGTGTTTTGTGTCTGAGAGTGGATTTGAACTCAGGTCCTCCTGACTTCAAGGCTGGAACTCTATCCACTGCACCACCTAACTGCCCCGTAAGACCAGAGATTTTTAATTCAGGGGTTTATTTTACCATTATTTGAAGTCTGAGTGAACTTTAAGTCTTGATACAATTCAAATACTATTTAATTTGATTGTAAAAGATAGCTGTTGAATCCCAGCATTATATATAATGCAGCTTTGGAAATTATTGAACATTTATCATTCTAACTGGTGAATAACTCGGTGTACATTTTTTAATCAAGAAAAAAGAAATTTTAAACTAAAATAAAAAGATCCATGGAATTGTATTTGGGTTTTCAGGACTAACATTAATGGACCTTCCCATCTGAGTTGAGGTTCACCATAGTGCCGAGTACTTGAGGGGAAACAGACTGCTGCATTCAGGACAACAGATACCTTCAATGGGAAAAAAAATGATTAACACATTATTTTTCAGGAACACAAACAAGGCAACCATTGTCATATATCTGTGTAATGATTTTTTTTGTTTTTGTTTTTGTTTTTTTAAATTTTGTTAATTTATTTTGATTTATCAAAAAATCACTTCCATATGCTTTTGAGTCAAAAATTTTTCTCCCCCTTCCTCCCCCCCACCCTTCCCAAGACGGTGCACAATCTGATATAGGCTTTACATTTACATTCCCATTAAACATATTTTCACATCACTGAAGTTGTAACTAAAAATTAAAACCAATAGGGGGAACCATCAGAAAGATAAAACAAAACTCAACAGAAGAAGAAAATAAGTGATAGCAATTCGACTTCTATAGTTCTTTCTTTGGATGTGGACAGCATTTTCCATCCCAAGGCATCTGGAGAAGTCTTAGATCCTTGTAATGCTGAGAAGGGTTCAGTTTAACAATCATAGTCATTGAATAACGTGGCTGTTACCTGTGTACAAAGTCCTCTTGGTTCTGCTCACTTCACTCAGCATCAGACCATAGAAGTCTTCCAGGTTTTTCTGAAGTCAGCCTGTTCATCATTTCTTATAGCACAATAGTATTCCATTACATTCATATACCACAACTTGCTTAGCCATTCCCCAGTTGATGGGCATCTTCTCAATTTCCAATTCTTTGCCACCACAAAAAGAGCTGCTATGAATATTTTTGTATATATGGATCCTTTTCCCATTTGTTTGATCTCTTTGGGATATAGCCCAAGAAGTGCTATTGCTGGATCAAAGGGTATGCACATTTTTGTAGCCCTTTGGGCATAGTTCCAAATTGTTCTCCAAAATGGTTGGATCATTCACAACTCCACCAACAATGCATTAGTGTTCCAATTTTCCCACATCTTCTCTAACATTTATCATTTTCCTATTTTGTCATGTTGCTCAATCTGATAGGTGTGATGTGGTACCTCAGAGTTGTTTTGATTTGCATTCCTCTAATCAATAATGATTTAGAGCATTTTTTCATATGACTATAGATGGCTTTAATTTCTTCATCTGAGAACTGTCTGTTCATATCCTTTGACCATTTATCAATTGGGGAATGGTTTGTGTTCTTGTAAATTTGTCTTAATTCTGTATGTATTTTAGAAATGAGGCCTTTATCAGAGAGACTGGTTGTAAAAATTCTTTCCCAATTTTCTACTTTCCTTCTAATCTTAATTGCATTGGCTTTGTTTGTGCAAAAACATTTCAATTTAATTTAATCAAAATTTTTGCTTTTCATAATGTTCTCTATCCCCTGTTTGGTCATGAATTCTTCTGTTCTCCATAGATCTGTAGGTAAACTATTCCTTGCTCTCCCAGTTTACTTATGGTATCAGCCTTTATATCTAAGTCCTGAACCCATTTTGACTTTATTTTGGTATATGGTGTGAGATTTGAGTCTATGCCTAGTTTCTGCCATACTCTTTTCCAGTTTTCCCAGCAGTTTTTAATCAAAGAGTGGGATCTTATCCCAGAAACTGGGGTCTTTGGGTTTCTCAAATAATAGATTACTATAGTCATTGACTACTGTGTCTTGCATATTTAACCTATTCCACTGATCCATCTCCCTATTTCTTAGTCAGTACCAAGCAGTTTTGATGATTGCTGCTTTATAATACAATTTAAGATCTGGAATTGCTAGGCCACCTTCCCCTGCATTTCTTTTCTTTAGTTCCTTTGATATTCTGGACCTTTTTTTTTTCCAAATGAATCTTGTTATTATTTTTTGTGTAATGATATTTAAGTAACAAAGGATGCATACTATATTCACACAGTATATGGTAGTTTGTTGGAAACTTTGGGGGTGGCATGAGATAGTTCTAAGTTAATTGAGGACCATTTCCCATATTAAATAGATTTACAATTACAAATAGAAAGGGAGTCAATGTGGAAAGAATGTTGTCTTTGGAGTCAGAGAACATGTGTTCAAAATTTGGCTCCCTTATTTAATACACGTTTGACCTTGGATAAGTAAAGACACTTAAATTCTCTAGCTCAGTATAATTTTCCATAAAGAAAAGAAGTTGGACTTGGTGACCTCTAAAGTCTCTTTAATCTAGAAAATAATAAATCCATATACCTCAGTGATCTGTGATTTCATCATTGTCATTATTTCCGACACTAATACAGATGACAACTTCTCTGATTTGGACAAAGGTCGTTTAGAGTCATTGTGCTAACAGCATTTGTCTTCCTCTAGCCAACCTGGTAATGAACCTTTCTAAATTTAGCTAGGCCAGTCTTCACATAATAGATGTACAGTCTGTTATATGTGTCAGTATTTTGATACATTTTTTGCTTGGCAGGACCTGTGAGATCTTATGTTCCACTGACCTAGCTTTTGAAAATCTCGGGTTGCCTCCATATCACAAATGGAGCACTTATATATGCATAGATAGGATATTTTGTATTTAGAGGTGTGAGGATCAAATGAAATAATGCAAATACTGTGCTTTATAGCTTTAAGTGACTTGCATAAATGTGATATTATTTTAGTAACAGACCCATTAGAAAATTCCCATGAATTACATTTTTCTATTAGATACACGCACAGTTACTAGTGTTCCATAGCAAATTTTCAAATGGATTTGATTTTTCTGTGAACCATTGTCTACCATTTCAGAAATGTCACTTGTCAACTGTGCCATTTTTCTTTAGTAAATAAAGAATGGAACACTTTAATAGGGACTTTAAACTTAGCTTCACCTGGGTTTTCCTATGTTGCAAGATGCTTTAACAGTGGAAATGTACTTTTGTCTGATCAGTAACAGATGACAAATTCTTTTATGTTTTCTTTGATTTTATTTCCTTGTAGAAACTGATTGAGTTATACATCATGTGTGTTACAATGGAGGCAGCTCCATTTCATCAGAGCAAAATCCATTCTTGCTATTGAAATAGTCCATTTCCCTTCTCTGTTTTCTTTTGGTTGTCAGCGTTGAACAGTGGTCTTTTCATTTATTTAAATGTCACCAATTCCATATTCATTACTAGGTGGTGTGCTTAAAGTAATTGAGGTGAATTGAGAAGAGCAGAAAAAAATAGCTGAGTGTATTAAGCTGTTGATTTTAACTACACAAACAAGGGAAAGAAACAACATTCTGATTCCCTTTGGAGCATTATAGTTTGTTATTCTGATAGATCTTTGATTTTATCAAAAAATGACAGATCTTTAGTTCCAGGTAATCCCAATAGTGTGCATGATCTATACTAATTTTCAACTTAATGTTAGTTTTACTTTGATTATCTCAGTTTCCACATTTTCTGTAGCTTCTATGGTGGAAGCCATAAGATTGCTTCATATATATATATATATATGTATATATATATGTATATATATATATATACATATATATATACATATATATATGTATATATATATACATATATATATACATATATATACATATATATACATATATATATACATATATATATACATATATATATATATATGGGTGTGTGTGTGTCTGTGTGTGTATGTATATATATATATGTGTATGTATATATACATGTATATGTATATATGTGTATATATTTATGTATATGTGTATATGTATGTATGTATATATGTATTTGGGCAGTGTGCAGATGTGTCTCACGGTTGTACCTTAGGAAGTAAAAGCCTTAACCATAAAGATACATACATTCTGCTTAATGGACCCAAATTTCCTTGAGATGAAAATCCAAACTACAGGGGGAAGAGAAGTAAAAGCAATAAAAGATGACCTGTGGAAAGTTATGTAAAAGGATAGGATAAAGTTAGGGCTTTGAGTCAAATTGAGTAAACAGGACTGAGTCAAAAGCCAGGAATTCTAAATTTTATAAAAAGACACATAAAGGAAGGACTGAGGGGAGGGTTAAGAAAGCTGCTATTGAAATGATAGGTCTAGTATTTTACAGAACTTCCCTTCATGATGAGTTCCCTGCTCCTGCTTCCTAGTGAAAATGTGTGTGGTCCCCTCCTTTATTTTTGCCCATGAGTCCTCAGCTTTATTGTTGATGTTTCCAGAATCTAAATACAAGGAGGTCAGTAAAGGCAAGAAGGAGATGTGTTTCATTTTTGAAATCATGTCTGACTTATTGTGATCTCAATTGGAGTTTTCTTGGCAAAGATACTGGAGTAGTTTGTGATTTCCTTTTCCAGCTCATTTTTACAGATGAGAAACTGAGGCAAGCATGGTCACACAGCTAGTAAGTGTCAGAGGCCAGGTCTGAATATTGGCAAATGAGTCTTCCTGACTCTAGGCCCAGCACTGTATTCACTGTGTCACCTAGCTGCCCCAAGAAGGACATAGAAAATGACCCATTTGGTACTTAGGGTCTAGGTAGGCAAAGACCAAGTAGATCAACAAAAATAGGGAAGAATTAACAGATCAAACAGAGTGGTCCAGAGTTGTGACTTATTCTAAGGCAGAAGCTGAGAGTAATCTTTTCTATGGATGGTCTATAAAAATTTTCCAGATGTATATTTATAGTTGAGAAGGAGCAGAGGCCCACTAGTTCTGAGGAACAGTCTTCCTAGTGTGTTTTTACAATTCAGAACTATTACACTATTGAGGAGTTATAATGTTTGTGGAATTATTAAGATTAAAGAAATAGAGGAAGGTAAGATCCAAATTAACCAGGTCAAAATACTGTTATAGAAGTATAATGTGGCCTCCAGAAGCAGAATTTAAGAAGTCAAAGAATTTTAGGATTTGAAGAAACTTAGAAGTTATTTAGTCTGGTGAAATCTCTTCTAAATAAAGCATTTCTTACAAAAATATGATTATCTGGACTTCTCATTGAAACTTGAGGTAGCTTATTTCATTGCAAAACAGCTCTAAGTGTTAGAAAGTATGTCTTTTTGTTGAGTTCTCTTGAACCTAGGTCGTTCCCATGCCACCTCTTTATATTATGAGTGTATAGGGAACAACGAACCTCCAAAGTCCCAGCTTTGCCCTATGCTAGACTTGTAAGCGTGGTAGTTGTAAGTGCTCAAGCCTTTTCTTTTATTCTTTAACCTAGCTCAGGCCTGTTTTCTACTCTGAGGGTGGTACATGGGACAGGGAAGGGTAACCTGCTGAACCTGCTCAGCTTCTGGGTAGCTGACAAGGAAATGCTAAGAGAATAGAGCCCACCAAGATGGATGAGAAGATGATGGCAAAAGGAAAACCCTATGTGGAACAATCTCCTTTTATTACTGTGCCACATCTAATGAATAGAAACTCTGTGATCCTGGACAGGTCACTTACTCTCTCAGTGTTTCAGGAAACTTTCTGATCTACATTGGTATGGGGCTCCAAATTCTTTGGGAGTTTCTTCAATCAGGAAATAATTGATTTGGAAAATACAACAATTTTTTTTAAAGAAAGAAAAAAAAAGCCTCATTTTATTTAGCCCTAATACAAAGGGAAAACAATTTACTGGTTCCTCTTGGGATGACCCAATGTAAAAAAGACAGGTTTCTGATGTTAGTGCCTTTAGTTATCACGATACAGGAGAGTTCTGAGCTATAGGACCGAATCATATATCCTCATCATGTGAGAAGAACTCGAGAGACTAGATCAGAAATGGAACAACCCTGAAAACTGCAGGGCCAGAGTATTTTTTTCATCTAACTCTCACTGAATCTGGAGAAGCTGAGGGACATAGAGGGACAATGAAACCAGTAATTAAATCTGGCTCTGTTCTTTATAAACATTGACCTCATTAATTTATTTTAACTGACCTAGTTTAAAAAGAGCTACTCCTTTCCCCCACTGCCACCTCCCTTACGGCTCTTCTAGAAATGTATTGGTTCTTTCATTATATATACTTTTCAGAATTTTCTATGCTTCCTGAGAATTCTGTAAAGAATTCCATGTGTTACAACAATCATTTTGGAACATCATAGTTATTGCTAATACTTGAGAGTGTATGCAATTTAACAGTAAGTGATATTTAGATAGTCTTTTGAGGTTTGCAAAATGTTTACAGACAGTATAGAACCTAAGGACAACTCTAAGTAGGAACTGCACACATTTATTTCCCCATTTTACAGATGAAGAAGCTGAGGTTCAGCCAATGGTCACACATCTAGTAAGCTTCAGGGGTAGGATTTGAACTAAGATATTCCTGCAAGTCCAGCACTCTTTGATATGTGAGGGCACCTCTTTAATATTGTTTGGGACTCTACTGGACTATTGTATAATGCCAAATTAATATTCTTAGTTAAGAGCAATACCAGGAAAGAACGACATATTGATAGTATTGTCTTGTTAATTAGTTACCTAGTACAAAGATGCATGCATATGATCTATTGCAATGTAGGACTTCTGAACTTTCAGATGTGTATAGAGGTATTTCTTGAGAATATTTTTTTTTAGTAAAGTGCAAGACCTTGGCAACCACAAATAGTCAATGTTTTAAAGAGATTGTAAACCCACAGTGTAAATAAAAAGTGACAAAAACAGAAAAGTAAAGTTACTTTTGACAACTTTGGCTAAACAACAAAAGTTTAGAATTAAAAGGATTTTTTAAAAATCTTTTTGAAAACTTCACAGAGAGTTAAAAAATAAACAAAGCCAAAAGCTCTAAAACTCCAATAGAAATTAGCCAATTTTAGTCACTATGATTTTGAGGTATGTAAAAGCCTGGGCCCTCATTGTTATACCTACCCACACTACATATTAGCTATCTTTTTTTTAATCTCTATCTGTCAACTTCTTATGCCTTTCCCTACCATATTATGAACTTTTACTTCTTTCCTCAAACCTGCAATCATACTCTTACCTTCTTATCTTATACCTGATGATATCCTTCTACTTCTTTCTTTAGTTTTCTTTTTCTATGCTCACATGAAAAGTAGTATCCTAATAATTCACTCAAGCTAATACTTCTGATGTGATTCCCTTCTATCTTTGTCAGGACCTGGATCTAACAATCACCTCTTCTTTTTCTCCCTATACATCTTCCGTCTCTCACTTATACTATCAGTTCATTTCCATCCATGTAAACACACATGAAGTCCTCATGCCCTAATTTTGTCTATCTTTCAGGTAGTCATTTATTTATGTAATTAATTTATTTGTTTTATGTAAGCAGAATATATAGTAAATTCTTCCCCTGTCCCCCAAAACCCTGCCATTTATCTTTTAAAAAAATATTTTTGGAACTTTAGTAAAAAACATAAAATTAAGTCACTGACTTTCTTTAATTTTTAAGGAAGCTTTTGTTTAAAATTAGATTTGCAAAGTGGTCAAGTTGACATGTGAAACATGAACAAAGCTTTAACTTTAGTAGCTTCTTAATACTTCAGCTCTTTAATGCTTGTCTACAGTGGCGTCATGACAATATTTAGCAAATTAGTTTTCTTCTTATCACTGAATGCAACTGGTTAGGTTGTATTTAGGTATGGTTTAAGAAGAGTAATAGTTTTAGAAGCAAAATTGTATTTTTATTACTCTATTAGAATAAATTTAGAAACATGATACTTCTAAATTATTTTTTGGTTTACTATGAAAGTAAACTTTGTTTACTATGTTTACTATGTTACTATTTATTTACTTATTCTTATGAAAGTAAAACCTAGTTTTAAGATATAAAACTGGTTAGTTTCATGTTTCCATATACTCAAAATTCCAATGGTAATTTTAACAACCAATTAAACTGTGCTTTAAGATTTTTATATTTCAATGATATATGTGTGTATGAACTAAATCAATTTCAATCACTCTAAGTTTTTCCTCATCACTGAAATACAAACTTTTCTTTGTCCTTGGGCATCTTGAATGATCTGATGTTGAAGGCTCTCCTGCACTGGGCTTTCTTCTTTGTTGGTCTTCTTCAGTTTTGGCTTGCTGGAAAACTATGACTTGGCTGAGGCTATCAAGAGCAGGGTTGACTCCTTCATCTTCACTTCCTTCCACTTCTTTAATTTCTTTTTCCAGTTCAATAATTGTCTTTCTTTTTTTTTTCTTTTCTTTCTTTTTTGGTGGTTCACATTCTCCAAGCATATTTTTAGGACAAGCATAACTTAGGTGACCTGTTTCGTTACAACTTTTCCATATTTGGAAAATATCCTGTTTAAGTCATTGTTTGTCAGAGAAAAAGGCAAATTGGATCTATATATAGTGCTTTTACTTGGTGCTAATGCACACAGCCCAAGGTGCCATCAAATTTTCCCACACCATTGGTGATTCAGTCCAACTTTACCTGCTTAGCTCCAACAGCAATCACAATATCACTAGGCCAGGTATCTTTAACACAAATAGCATGCCTCATTTTAAAAAGCCTTTTCTTCATACTTTTATCTCATCCAGTAATCAGATATAAAGACGTAATGAGAAAGTAGAAATTTAAGTACCACTGTATCTCATATTATCATTATTGTTGTTGTTAACAGGAGCAACAGCAGTAATATAATAAGCCTGATAGTAATAATAGTAGGAGTAATATAATAAGCCTAACAGATTGAATCATTGTTTTCTCTCATATTAATAATGTTTTAATAGATTGAAAGCACAGATTTTTCTCAAAGTTAAACATAGCTCTAGCCTCCTGACATATGAAAATCTAGAATGGTACCCTGTATTTGAATTATGTTGAGTATGCATCCATTAAAACTTTAGCTCATGACTTCTCACCCATTTTTTTTAACAAGACACCAAGAGGACACATTAGTTCTAAGCAGAATGCATTTGCTATAAAATTCCCTTTGCACATTTAGGAGGACACTTGCTCTACAACAAGTCCTAAGTCCTATACATGTATAAGCCACCAAGTGACACTTTCATGTTAAGCAGTTGGGCATGTGTGATTGCTCCTGGCATTTTCAGCACTGAGCCTTTACTTCTCTAACTTAGTTCATTTACAAGGAGGACTTCTATTTCCAAATTTCCCACTGATTGTCTTTCTGTGGATTCCTATCTAATCTAAGGGTGTGAGTATTCCCCCAAAAGAACTTTAAATTTATCAGGTGACTTAAGCTCTCATCCCATAGAATCTTAATCTCTTTCTTAATTTGGTACGACCCCTAAAGGATTCCTCCATAAAAATAACTTCAATTTAAAAGCCATAGGAAAAAAAGGCAATTATAGGCCATGTCTAATTACCTTTAGGTAGAGACCAGGTCTGTGTGATATATACTCTAGAAGAGATGGTCTGTCCATAGGTAAGAGCTATATTCTTCTCTAGCCAAAAAAATACAATTGCTTTTCAAAAGTCAATGAAGGTATGCTTAATACATGCAAACAGATATCACAAGGATAAAAAAAAAACCTATGAAGACTTTTTTAAAAAAAGCCAATCCTTATCCAGACAAGTACGCATCGCATGACTGTGCTTATATTAAATACATACTGTCCATTGCATGCAGTCAAGACTGCAACATAAAACATTACTTGACAAAATACTTCATTGGCTAAATGACTGAATTAATTGGAACATGTTTCTTGGAACTTGAAATTTAGGGAACTCTTAGATATGACTTTCTGCCTGTGGGTTGAGTTTTTGGTGTCATTCTCTTTGTCTGCCTATCTGATCACCCAGCCTTCTCCTTGCAAGTCCCTTTCATGTCAAAATATAGCAAGATATCATTTTATTAACAGCATCTCTGGGTAATAATACCTGCCTTCTTGCAGGTAGACACCAAGTCTCCATGATAACTACTCTGAGGCTGGGTTGATCTGTTCAGAGAAAAATACTTTCATAATTTCCATGGTCAACAATTTTGTACTCTCTTGCAATATAAACTGAAGAATACAGCTTCACATAGGTGTCACAGACATTAAGAAAAGGATCAACACTTAAAATTACAAGATTAATGATCTTGTAAATCACAATTAATTATTGCATGGTGTCATTTACCTTAAATTCACATTAATTGTATACATAATCTGAAGCATAATGCAAAACATTGCCTGACATATTATTTATGAAATATCTAAATTACATGAAGGATATGCTACTTGAAACTTGGAATTTTGAGAACTCTGGTTTATGCCTGATTGCCTGTGGACAGACATATCCATATGTCTCACTTTTTTATATCTGCCTAGCCACACAAGCTTCTTCAGAAAGTCTCATAAAGGAAATAAAAAGAAAACAAAACAAAACAGGAATATCCATTCATGAGTAATGTCACTGTTGTGAGTAAAATTCAACAAAGGGAAACTGAGGCTCTCTTCTCTGAGCAAGATATCATTTTATTAACAGCTATATTACCTGCCAATAAACAGGTCAATGGATTGCCTCCTTTTATACCAAAGACAAAGAACTGACGTTGCAATTTTTATAAACATAGCACAAAGAACAGAACAGAAATCATATCATTGGTTATGGGATTAGCAGCATCATGGAAGTACAGGACGATGATTGGTTACATTAAAGGAAGGGGTTTACACAAAATTAGGACCTAGATCACCCCTCTCTGTTTTTTAGGAATACTTTTTATGGATTTATAGACCCAGCTACATTCAACAGTCATTTCCACTATAGTGGAAAGGAACAGCAGACTCACAGGCACCTGGGAATGAGATAAAAACCATTTTTTTGATTTGCAAGAATGAGACTAAGATGAGATAAGTTCAGCTTGTCTGTGCTGAAGGATAGCACACAGATATCATGGAGTTTCTCAGGAACTGAAGTTATGAGGGATAATAAGCTTCCTTGGCACAAAATGATTTTCTGGTGGTACTGAGACAACAGTTTCCTTAGATTTAGGATATTTCATGAGAGTATTACATTTCTAAACTTAGGTCAGAGTTTTTCTTTAACTAAAAGTAATCAATTGAAAGAATAAACTTTAGTATATGACTATGAGAGGGGAGGACTGAACTTTTGAACTAATGG
The DNA here is from genome assembly GCF_003287225.1 of Phascolarctos cinereus. NCBI lineage: Eukaryota > Metazoa > Chordata > Mammalia > Diprotodontia > Phascolarctidae > Phascolarctos > Phascolarctos cinereus. The sequence goes on along the minus strand of NW_027555958.1, from coordinate 200,621,567 downwards.
GCATTTTCACTCAGAGACAAGAAGAGGCTTAGGTCTATTACACAGAATATAGAATATGGTTGCAGAATAGAATTAGTTACAGAGTGAAATATAACATAAAATACAGAATCAATAACTAATTCTCACACCACCCTGACAGCAGGTAGACAATGAGTCCATGGTAACCTCTCTAGGGCTGTGTTGATCTCTTTACACATGAGTACTATATTTTTCTTCATGTCCAGTGGTTACTCATTCCCTTGCAAAATTAGCAGAGCTATTCATGACATCTACAAATAGACTTCATATATATAGCAAACAAAACAAAACACACGCAAAGTAGAATAAGAAAGATGATATGTAGTAAATCATCCCATAGTGCTATTTATTTTAAATATGCATTAATATTGAATGCACTAGACAACTCAATACAAAACATCACTTGACAGGCTGTTTAGTGGTTTGATATGTAAATTAAATGGATGCGCCATCACTTGAAATTATGAATTTCAGTAATGCCTACCTACCTGTAGGTAGACATTTCCATGTCTCCCAACTTTGTTGGTCTGCCTGGTCACCAGACTTTCTCTTTGGAAGTAGATTCAAGCAGAAAAGCCACAGGCACTTCAGCAATAATATCTATGAGCTTACAGCAAAACATCACATCACTTTGGTATCTTCTCTAAGAATGGGTTGATGTATACACGGGCAAGAAATCTATTTCTCCCTATGGCAAATAATTTTGATTTCTTTTGCAAAATAAGCTGAAGAATATTAGACATCCTCAAATAAATGTCACAAATATTTTAAATTAGCATTTAAAATAACAGGAATGGTTGTATCTTCCTTTGAAGTACCATCACATACTATTCTTCACCTCAAATTTACGTGAAGTCTCTTGCAATAGAAACCACAATTCAAAACATTATTTGAAAGACAGATTCAGTGGTTCAGTATCTGAATCATATGAAGGAAGGAAGGAAGGAAGGAAGGAAGGAAGGAAGGAAGGAAGGAAGGAAGGAAGGAAGGAAGGAAGGAAAGAAGGGAGCAAGGGAGGGAGGGAGGGAGGGAGGGAGGGAGGAAGTAAAGAAAGATTTATTAAATGTTTACCATGTGCCAAATGAACTCCCTGTTCTCTCCTCTTCTTTGTCTTCTATCACTCTGCCACTTTCTCCTCCTTCACGCTTTAGTAAGGCTAACTCCTGTACTTGTTTAAGAGATCCTATTCCGTCCTGTTTCCTCCAACAGATTGCCCCCTATGTCATCCCCATTCCTTCACTTATTTTCAATATTTCCCTCTCAACTATTCATTTCCTACTTCCTGCAAACATACTGTCTCTTTTATCCTGAAGAAAACCCTTCAATTCATCCTTCTAACCCTGTTAACTATTATCCTACCTCTCTTCTGCCCTTTGTAGCTAAACTTCTCAAAAAGGCTGTCTATTATAGGTGCCTTCACTTTTTCTCTGCTCACTTTTTCCTTAACCTCTCTACTTATAGACGGCCTACCGACCTTATTCCTCTGAAACTGCTCTCTACAAAGCTACTCATAATCTCTTAGTTGCCAAACACAATGGTTTTTTCCTCATTTCTCATTCTACTTGACCTTTGCACCCTTTGAGACTGTTGATTACTTTCTCCTCTGTAACACTCTAGCAATGCTCTAGTTTTGGGGGACACCTGGTTTTCACCCTATCTGTCTGACTGCTCCTTCTCTGTCTCCTTTGCTGGCTCCTACTCCAGATTAGCCTCTCTAAAAGTAGGTGTCCCTCAAGGGTCTGTCCTGGGCCCTCTTCTCTTCTCCCTCTATATAACTACTTGGTGATCTCATCAGCTCCTGTGAATTTAATTGCCATTTCTATGCTGGTGATGCTTAAATTTACCTTTCCTGCCACAATCTCGGTTGACATCCAATCTCACATCTCTAACTGCTTTTCAGACATCTAGAATTGCAGGCATCTTAAGCTCAATATGTCTAACAGATAACTCATTTTATTTCTCCCTAAACGCCTCCCCCTCACCTTCCCTATTACTGTAAAGGGAACACTGTCCTCCTAGTTTCTCAGGCTCATAACTTGGATCATCCTGTTTCCTTACTGTCTCTCACCCACAATTTCTGCGTTGTTGCCAAGGCTTGTCAATTTCCCCTTTGCAACATGTCTTGAATACACTCCCTTTGCTTCTCTGACACTGCCACCATACTAGTGCAGGCTGCCATCATCTCACCTCTTGATTAGTGCAAGAGTCTGCTCATGGGCATCCCTGCCTCAAGTCTTTCCTCACTCCAAATCATTTTCCATTCAGTCACTAAAGAGATTTTCCTAAAATGCAGGTTCAGTCTTGGCATCCCTCTTCTCAAAAACTCCAGTGGCTTCCTATTGTCTCCAGGAATAAATACAAAATGTTCTGTTTGGCATTCAAATTCAATTCAAAAAGCATTTATTCTGTACCTGTTATGCATCAAGTATTGTGCTAAGCACTGATGATACAAAAAGAGGCAAAAGACAGTCCTTGTGCTCAAGGAGCTTACAATCTAATGGAGCCCTTTAAAACCTAGCCCCCAATCTCTATTGTATTATTGTTGCAATCACCATTTTACAGTTAAGGAAATTGAAGCAAGCAAAAGTTAAGTACTTGCCAAGGGTCACATAGCTAGTAATTGTGTGAGTCTGAATTTGAATTCAGGTCTTTCTCTCTTTATTCCTAGTCGTCTATCCACTGTGCCTGAGCTGCTATACTACTTGAAATTTGTAACTAGAGGAAATCTGGATAGGTACCCTGCCTGACCATTAAGTAGGCATTTCTGTGACTCCCTCCTTCGTCTACCTGCCTGGCCACCCAATATTTTCCTTGGTAGTCCTATCAAAGTTCAAAATCAACCATACCTTAAGAATCTCTGGATAATACTTGCCTGTCTGAAGGTAGACACCAAGACTCCACGCTCACTACTCTAGGACTGGCTTAATCTGTGCATAGATAGGGATCATATTTCTCTTCATAACCAACAATTACATATTCCCTTTCAAAATAAGCTGAAGGACAAACTTTTTGTCATAAGTGTCCAAAGCATAAAAAAGAGAATGGTCAATATTTAAAATAACAAGGTTATTATTGCAATACCACAGGTAAGCACAGGTTTGATACTATTATTTACCTAAAGTCATGTTAATATTTCATTTAGTAGAAAGTGCAGTGCAAAAGGAAAGAGTGCTTCAGTGGCTCAATATCTAAATCACATGAAGTACATATTACTTGACATATAGAACCTCTACCTATTGCTTTTATGTCTTTATCTTGACTCATCCACGACCCTCTCCTTTATCTATCTGCCTGGCACCAAACCTTCTTATAATTAAATTACAGGTCATAAAACAGAGGAATTTAGGCAATACTAGTTAATGCCCACTTGCATGGAGATAGACATTAAGTTTTGATGGTAACAAGTTTAGGATTGGGTTGGTTTGTCAAGAATCAAGGACAATATTCTTCCACAAGTCCTTCAGTTATTCACTCCTTTCCAAAATAAGTTGAGGCATATTCATTGTCTTTAAATAGGTATCAATAATATTAAAAATTAATATTTATAATAACAAAGATGATTATGCCAACATCCTAAGTAATTATTCTGTGTTATGATTTACCTTAAATTCATAGTAATGTTACAAGCAATAGAGGGTAAACTTTAAAAACTTTGCTTGACAGACTACTTCAGCGACTCAACATATATAAAATCACATGTAGGGAATACTACTTAAAATTTGGAACTTAGTTAACTCTGGATAATGCCTGCCTGCCAAGGGGTAGACATTCTCATATATCATTCCTTTTTCTGTTTACCTGACCACCCAATCTACTTTTAAGTCTCTTAAAATAGAGATGTCAAACACAGACTGCTGGAACCACTCTAACGTGTGACCTGAACCAGATTAAAATATAATTGGGAAATATTTAACAAAATAAATGAAAGTACTCTAAAACAGCACTTCTTAAACTGTGGGGCACAACCCCATATGAGATCCAGACCCACAGTTTAAGAAGCGCTGAAGGAGGTCAGAAGTGGGAAAAGTTTAAGAAGTCCTACTTTAAAACATAAATAATGTTGCATTTTAAAACTGAGTCAAAATGTACCCAAAGGGGATCTTTATGTGTAGATTAGTGGTCATTGTTTCTATTTGAGTTTGACTCCAGTGTCTTAGAAGGTCAAACTATAGTTTATACCTGCTACCTGCTGGTACATACCAAGTCTCCATGGTAACTATTCTAGGGGAGGGCAGATCTTTCCAGAAATAAGAAATACATTCTTTCCTTTGGTCAACACATTTTCATACTCTTCCATAAGCACTGAAGTCTACCTAAAATCTACAAATAGACATCAACCACAAAAAAAAAATAAATACCAAAAGTTAAAAGTTAACAAATTATCAAGAATAATTTTCTCACCATCAAAATATCTTTATTATTTCTATCAAATACATGTTAACAATTACAAATAATAGCCAGTACAATGCAAAACATGGTTCATCAGAGTGTTTCAGTGGGTAAATACCTACAACATAGTCAGGATGTGTTACTTGAGATTGAGAACTTTGGGAATTTTGAGTATTGCATTTTTGTTCCTTTAAGGATAAACCCTTCCATGACTGCTTTTTGTTTGTCTCTGTCTCTGCCTCTGCCTCTGTCTCAGTCTCTCTCTGTCTCTGATTAAACCTAGATTTCTCTTTGGAAATCTCTTCAAAGGTCAAAAACAAAGGGACATTGGAAAGTTCTTGGTAATACTTTCTTGCCTACAGATAGATACCAAGTCTCATGGCAACTACTTGAGGCCTGGGTTCATGTGTGCATAAGCAATGACTTTATTTCTCCCCATGGCCTACAATTTTGCATTTGTTTGCAAAATAAACATAAATAAAAGAAATATCTTCAAAAAGGAGTCAGAAAATTAAAAAGGATGCCACTTAAAATAACAAGAGTAACAAAGATTTTATGCAAGCTTCAAAAGTAATAATTTCAAGCTAAACTTTACCTTAAATTTATATTAATATCATATACAATAGAAAGCACAATGCAAAACATTTCTTGACAGACAGCTTCAATGGCTCAATACTGATATCATATGGAGGGCACATTACTTAAAACCAGGGGAATTCTAGCTAAATTCTTGCCTGTCTTTGAGTAGGCATTTCCAGGTTTCCTTCCTTTGACTGCCTGGCCATCCAGCCTTTACCTTGAGAGGTTTTTCAAAGCTCAAAATTTACTAGATTTTAAAAAAAATTTTAAATTTTTATTATTTTCAATTCATAAAACCAAATACATTGTATTACTAAATAAAAAATTATGAAACTATTAAATGCTGTCTTTTTAAGTTTTATTTATTTATTTTTAGTTTTCAACATTCACTTCCATAAAATTTAGAGTTCCAAATTTTCTCCCCATCTCTCCCCCACAAAATGGTGTGTATTTGATATAGGCTTAACATATACATTCATATGGAACTTATTTTCACATTAGTCATGTTGGAAAGAAGAATTAGAACCAATGGAAAAAAAAACACAAGAAAGAAGAAACAAATAAAAAAAAAGAGAGAGAGCAAATAATATGTTTCAATCTGCATTCAGACTCCATAGTTGTGTTTCTGAATGTGGGAAAGTATTTTCCATCATGAGTCTTTTCAAGTTGTCTTAGATCCTTGCATTGCTGGGGGAGAGATAAGTCTATCAAAGTCAGTCATCGCACTATGTGGCTATTACTGTGTACTGTGTTCTTCTGGTTCTGCTCACTCTACTCAGCATCAATTCATATAATTCTTTCCAGGTTTTTCTGAAGTCTGCCTGCTGATCATTTCTTATAGCACAATAGTATTCCATTACATTCATATACTACAACTTATTTAGCCATTCCCCAACTGATGGGCATCCCCTCTATTTCCAATTCTTTGATACCACAAAAAGTACTGCTATAAATATTTTTGTACATGTAGGTCCTTTTTCCATTTGTGTAAACTCTTTGGGACACACACCTAGAAGGGGTATTGCTGGGTCAAAAGGTATGCACAGTTTTATAGCCCTTTGGCCATAGTTCAAATTGTTCTCAAGAATGGTTGGATCAGTTTACAACTCCACCAACAATGTATTGGTGTTCCAATTTTCCCACATCTTCTCCAGCATTTGTCATTTTCCTGTTTTGTCATGGTAGCCAATCTGACAGGTATAATGTGGCACCTCAGAGTGGCTTTGATTTGAATTTCTCTAATCAATAGTGATTTAGAACATTTTTTGATATAACTATAGATAGCTCTAATCTCTTCATCTGAAAACTGCCTGTTCATATCCTTTGACCATTCATCAATTGGGGAATAATTTGAATTCTTATAAATTTGACATAATTCTCTATATATTTTAGAAATGTGGCCTTTGTCAGAGACACTGGTTATAAAAATTCTTCCCCAGTTTTCTGCTTTCCTTCCAATCTTGGTTGCATTGGTTTTGTTTGTGCATAAACTTTTTAATTTAATGTAATCAAAATCATCCATTTTGCATTTCATAAAGTTCTTTATCTCTTGTTTGGTCATAAATTGTTCCATTCTCCATAAATCTGTCAGGTAAACTATTTCTTGCTCTCCTAGTTTGCTTATAGTATCAGCCTTTATATCTAAAGCATGTACCATTTTGACTTTATTTTGTTATATGGAGTAAGATGTTGGTCTATGCCTAGTTTTGCCCATATTATTTTCTACTTCTCCTAGCAGTTTTTTGCAAATAGTGAGTTCTGATTCCAGAAACTGGAGTCTTTGGGTTTATCAAACAGTAGATTACCATAGTAAGATGTTTGTCTGTACCTAGTTTCTGTCATACTATTTTCCAATTTTCCCAGCAGTTTTTTTGGGGTTTTTTTGTTGTTGTTCTTTTGTTTTTGTTTGTTTGTTTTTGTCAAATAGTAAGTTCTTATCCGAGAAGCTGGAGTTGTTGGGTTTATCAAATAATAGATTGCTATAGTCATTAACTATTGTGTCTTGTATACCTAACCTATGCCACTGATCCACCACTCTATTTCTTAGCCAGTACAAAGTAGTTTTGATGACTGCTGCTTTATGATACAATTTAGGATCTGGTATGGCTAGGGTACCTTTCCTTGCATTTCTTTTTCATTAATTCCTTTGATATTCTGGACCTTTTGTTCTTCCAGATGAATTTTGTTACTATTTTTTCTAGCTCTATAAAATAATTTTTGGCAGTTTGATTGGTATGGCACTGAATAAGCAAATTAATTTAGGTAAAATTGTCATTTTTATTATGTTAGCTCAGCCTAACCATGAGCAACTGATGTTTTTCCAGTTATTTAGATTCTGACTTTATTTGTATGAAAAGTGTTTTGTAATTGTGTTCATTTAGTTCCTGGATTTGTTTTGGCAGGTAGACTCTCAAATATTTAAATGTCTACAGTAACTTTAAATGAAATTTCTCTATCTATGTCTTCCTGTTGGACTTTGTTAGTAATATATAGAAATGACAATGATTTATGTGGGATTATTTTATAATTTTATATCCCACAATTTTGCTAAAGTTGTTTATTATTTCAAGTAGTTTTTTACTTCATTCTCTAGTATCCTCTAAGTATATAATATCATCTGCAAAGAGTGATAGCTTTGTTTCTTCTTTGCCTATCTTAATTGCTTTAATTTCTTTTTTCTTCTCTTATTGTTAAAGCTAACATTTCTAGTACCATATTAAAATTCACTAGATTTTAAGAATTTTTGGGTATTATTTGCCTTCCTGCAGGCAAATACCAAATCGCCAAGGTAACTACTCTTGAGGAGGGTTGATCTGCCCACAAGCAAAGATCTGTCTTCCCCCTGGCAACAAGTTTTTAATCTCTTGCAAAAGCATGGAGATCCATTTGACATCTGTAAATAGATATCACACAAAGATATTGAAATATAAATGTCAACAGTCAAAATAACACGAATAATTATTTCAACATCACAAGCAATAATCCCATGGTACTCTTAGTATCTGATCTATATTTACCATTGTATGTGACAGATAGCAAAAGAGAAAATACTATTGGGCACATTCTTTAGTTGTTCAATATCTACAACACATATGCAGCAGGGAGGATATGTTACTTGAAACAAAACTTGAGGAACTCTGGATAATATATTTCTGCTCTGGGATTTTAGTCTTCAATGGCCTTCTCATTTTCTTTCTCCGTGGTCACCCTGTTTTCTCCTTGGTTCTTGAAAGGTCAAAAGCTACTGGACCTTGGGAATCTCTGAATAATACCTTCCTGCCTATCTACAAGCAGACACCAAGTCTCCATGATAACTATTTTAGTACTGGGTTGCCATTTACACAAGGAAGATCTTTCTAGCCAACATTTTTTTTTACCCTCTTGTTAAATAAACTGAGGCATATATGATATCTTCAATAGATGTCAACAACATTAAAAAAGGCCAACATTTAAAATAACATGGATGATTATATCAGCATTCTAGGTAATTATCCTATGCTGCTGTTTAGCTCAGATTCACATTAAATTTTCATGGAATATAAATCACAATGTAAAATTTTACTTAACAGATTGGTTCAGTGGTTCAATATTTAAATGACATGCAAGATATAGTGCATTTATCTTAGAACTTAGGGAATTGTGGAGGTGTATTCTTCTAAACCAGGCCTGTACAACATACGGCCCATGGTACACTTGTGACCTACAAAAGGATGTTGAGTGGCTTGTGGAAAATGTAGAGGAGTTAAAAGAAAGTAAAGATTTAATGATTGGTTTGTCTGTGCCCCACTTAACCCACCTTCCACTAGCCATTATTGTTCTTGTAATGCAACTTGGTTGGTGAGTTGCCAGTTCACACTCTCTCCTGTTTGTCATGTGACTCATAGCAACCAATCATTGTTGGTCTGTCAGTCTGAGAGGAGGGAGAGTTGTATCTTTTCACTATATTTTTGGTCATTACTGACCTTGAACAGAGGCAAAGTGAGTGTAGCCATGTGCCAAGGCAACTGATGCCTGCTCTGTGTTAAGTGGCAAAAATATGAGGGCTTCTTCCCCTCCCTTGTTGCATGGCCACCCTCCAAGTTACATAAGCATCTTCAAGATCAGACACTCAGTTCAGTATTTCTTTGTATATGAGCAGTTGCTGTGGGGATTTTTTGGTTCTAATATTAAAGTTTTTGGGGTGACTTTGTAAAATGGATAATAAAAAGAAATGGAAGATTGAATCAGAACATAGAACAATCTGGAGTGCACAAATAGATACTTGTTTACTTACATGAGAGACAAAGTATTGTGCCTTGTTTGACGTGAAGTAATAGCCATTCTGGAGGAATATGATCTTTGTCTCCATTTTAGATCAAAACATCCCAACTTAAGCAAATTGGCCACCGATGAGAAAGAAATTAAAGGGTCCAACTTGTTGAAAAAGCTCAGTGGAGAACAACGTTTTTGCAAGAAAGTAAACTTAGAAAATGAGGCAGCTACTAAGGCTAGTTTTCAGATTTCTAAAAAAATCTATTTCAAACATAATTCCAAAGTACAATAAACTGATTGCTGACAAGGAATGTAATAAGTCCCCTAGTAAGAAAACCTGAAAAAATGTATTAAAACTTGTACCACTTAGCAAAGTAATTTTTAACATTAATGTGATTCCATGATAAATGAAAACCTTAAGTAATAATTGTAATTAATTGATATTCATTGAAATTTACATTTTAATATGGTTTCTTTGCAAATAGTTTAATCATTAATTATACCTTTATTTGGAAAGTCAGCTGCTAAAAACCTATCAGCGGCCTGAAGAAGTATAGCCTATTTTAATGTTGGCCCCTACCTACTGTCAGGTTGTGCAGGTCTATTCTAAACCCACACTTTTTTCTGTCTCTCTTGCCCCCTCTAATTTTCCATGTAAGTACCTTCAGAGGTCAGAAGTTATGGGAACTTACAAATCTCTGGGTAAAAGCACTAGAGTATTCCTGTGCAAAAAAATGTAGCTGAGATATAGAAAACATCTTGCTATAGGTTTCCCAATCATATTTATTAAAAGAAAAAAGACAGCAAAATTTAAAATAACAAGAGTATTATTGCGATGCAACAATTAATCATTTTATACTACAATTTACCCAGTCTCACGTTTACATTAATATTACATATAGTAGAAGGCAATCAATCTATAAATATTTATTAAGCACTTACTATGTGCCAGGCACTGTGCTAAGTACTGCATGTAATACAAAACACTACCAGAAGGACTGCTATAGTGGCTGAATGTCTAAATAACATGTGAGGCCTAAATACTTGAAATACAAAATTTGAGAAACTCTGGGTTAATGGCTGCTGCTTCTGTAAAGACTTCTCTATGCCCCTCTCTGTTGTTTTTGTGCCTTGGCATCCAGCCGTCTCCTTGGAAGTGGATTTAAGATCATACATCCAGGGAACTTAAATAACTCTAGCTAAAATTCACATGTGTGGACGTCACATCTCCTTGTTCTTCAAATTTGAGATGATTTGTCTATAATCAAGGGCTTCATTCATCTCTAGGCTGACAATTATTTGCAAAATGAGTTGAGGTATACTTGACATTTACAGATATATATCATATATATCTAAATAAATATCAACATTTAAAATAACAAAATGATTATCATACAATCACAGGTAACTTTCGTATAGTACTGTGTATATCAAATCCATATTAACCATTACGTTTAGTGGATGATAGACTGCAAAACATTGCCTGACAGAGTCAGTGGCTAAATGTATGTCACATTCTAGATCTGTTTTTTGGAACTTGGGGAAATCTGGATTATTCCTGCATGCTCTGCAGTTATACTACTCTATTCACCTATCTTCTTTGATTCCCCTTTCAAAAGCCAAAAGGCCTTAGGAATTTTGGGGTAATACTTGCTTGAGTTTCAGCAAGCAAGGCTTATCTGTATAAAGGAAAGCAATATTGTTCCTGAGGCCCAACATTTTCCACTCCTGCGCAAAATAAGCGGAGGTATAGGGGACATGTTCAAATAAGATGTCATAAGTATATTTAAAAAATACTTCAAATGATAAGATCAAAAACATGAGTAATCATTTCATGCTATTTCTAATTCACATTAATTTTACATACAAGAAAGTGCAATGCAAAAAATGAATTGAAAAACTGTTTCAGTGGCCCAATGTCTAAATCAATTGCAGGAAATGTTCCTTGAAACTTGGAATTTGTGAAACTGAGCTGTAGGTAGATATTTCCATCTTTCCTTCCTTGATCTATCCTCCTGCCCACCCATCACCCTCCTTAAAAGTTCTTCAAAGGTCAAAATCCAGAAGATCTTAGGAATCTTTGCATATTACCTGCCAGCCTACAGGTAGACACCAAACATCAATGGTAACTAACATGATGCCAGATGCCTAGAGTAGGGTTATCTCTCCAGAAGAAAGGAAACCATTCTTATCCTAGGACAGCAGTTTTTCTCTCACTTGCAAAAGCACATCTGCAAATAGATATCACACACAAATATCAAAGTAAATATCAATGGTCAAAATAATAGAAATTAGTATTTCAACATGCCACGGTGAATATCTAATTCATATTAAGACATTGTATGCAGCAGATAGCTAAATAGAAAATATCATTTGGCACATTCTTTTAGTTGTTCAGTATCTATAATACATGCCCAGCACGCAGGATATATTACTTGAAACATCAAACATGAATCTGGGTAATGCATTCTTGCTCTAGTAGTATACTCTTCAATAGCCTTCTCATTTTCTTTTTTCTTAGTCACTTTATCTTTTTCTTGAAAGTCTCTTCAAAGTTCAAAAGCTACTGGACCTCAAAAATCTCTGGGTAATACCTTCCTGCCTGCCTGCAGGTAGACACCAAGTCTCCATGGTAACTACTCTAAGACTGGATTGAACTCTAGATAAGCAGAGCCTACAGCCTTTTTCTTGGCCAACAATTTTAACTCCCTTTTTAAATAAATTGGTATACATGCCATCTTTAAACAGGTGTCACAAACATTAAAAAAAAGTCAACGTTTGGAGGGCAGCTAGGTGGTGCAGAGGTGAGAGCACTGGCCCTGGAGTTAGGAGGACCTGAGTTCAAATCCAGTCTCAGATCAGATACTTGACACTTAACGTCTGTGTGACCATGGGCAAGTCTCTCAACCCCAATTGCCTCATCAAAAAAAAAAAAATCAAAATTTAAAATCACAAGGATGATTTTATGAGCAAAATAGATAATTATCTCATGCTACTGTTTACCTCAAATTTATATTGTTTCATGAAATAGAAATCACAATGCAAAACTTTACACAGACTGATTCAGTAGTCAATTCCAACATCACATGTTGTGTTTTAATTGGAACTTGAAGAATTCTATTTAAGTGCTTGCCTGTGAGTAGGCATTTCCAGGTCTCCCTCATTTATATGCCTGGCCAGACAATCTTCTTCTTGAAAAGTCCTTCAGTGATCAGAATTCAAAAGATGTTAGGAATCTTTGGGTATTACCTGCCTGCCTGCAGATAGTTACCAGGTCTCCATGGTAACTACTCTTGGGAAGGGTTGATCTGTCCAGAAGCAAGGAAAAGAGTTCTTGCCTTGGTCAATAAGTTTTTAATCTCTTTCAAAAGCAGAGAGATCCATTTGACATCTACAAGTAGATAGCACACACAAATATTAAAGTAAATATCAACAGTCAAAATAACAGGAATGATAATTTCAACATGCCATAGTACTATTAATATCTAATCCATATTAAGATGTTATAAGCAGCAGATGGCAGAATTTTTGGCACGTTATTTTAATTGTTCAGTGTCTACAACACATGGTAAACATACAGGATATATTACTTGAAACATCAAATTTGGGGAACTATGGATAATGAATTCCTGCTTTAGGAGTATAGTCTTCAGTGGCCTCATTTATTTTTCTCTTGGTCACCTTTCAATCTCCTTGGAAGTTTTTTCAAAGGTCAAAAGCTCCTGGACCTTAGATATCTCTGGGCAATATGCCTTCCTACCTGCCTGCAGGTAGACACCAAGTCTCCATGGTAACTACTTTAGGCCTGGGTTGCTCTCTACATAAGCAAAGCATATGGTTCTCTTCTTGGCCACCAATTTTTTTTTTAACAAACCCTTTATAAATTAAACTGAAGTATACATGACCTCTTCAAATAAGTGTCACAAACTTTTTTTTAAAAAAGGTCAACATTTAAAATTATAAGTATGATTGTATGAGCAGCATATACAATCATCGCATGCTACTATTTACCTCAAATTTATATTTTTTATGAAATAGATATAACAATGCAACACTTTACTTGACAGATTGCTTAAGTGTTTGTGAGTGTCTGTGTCTGTCTTGAGTGTCTATGCATTCCCAGGTCTCCCTCATTTGTATGCCTGCTCACCAATCTTTCTTCTTGAAAAGCCCTTCAGTGGTCAGAATTCAGAAGATATTAGGAAGGGTATTACCTACCTGTCTTCAGGTAGACACCAAGTCTCCATGGTAACTACTCTTGGGAAGGGTTGGTCTGTCAAGAAGCAAGGAACATAGTCCTTGCCTTGTTCAATAAGTTTTTAACTTCTAGGAAAAAAAATTATGGAGATCAATTTGACATTTGCAAATAGGTATAACACAAATATAAGAATATAAATGTCAATAGTCAAAATAATAGGAATGGTTATTTCAATACCATAGGCAATGATACTATTAAAATCTAATCCACATCAATCATTGCATGTGGCAGATAGCAAAAGAGAAAATATTGTTTGGCTCATTCTTTGGTTGTTCAATGTCTACAATACATGAACAATTTTCAGGATATATTACTTGCAACATCAAACTTGGGGAACTCTAGTTAATGCATTCCTGGTCTGGGAGTTTAGTCTTCAATGGCCTTCTCATTTTCTTTTACCTTGGCTACCCCATCTTCTCTTTGGAAGTCTCTTAAAAGGTCAAAAGCTATCAGACTTTAGAAATCTTTGGGTAATACCTTCCTGCCTGCCTGCAGGTAGACACCAAGTCTCCATGGTAACTACTCCATGACTGGGTTGAACTCTAGATAATCACAGCCTATAGTCCTCATGGCCAACAATATTTTGCCCCTTTGTTAAATAAATTGAAGTATACATGATATCTTCAAATAAATATCACAGATATATGTATTTTTAAAGACCAACATTGAAAGTAACAAGGTTAATTGTGTCGACAACTACCTAATTATCCTACGCTACCATTTACCTCAGATAAGTGGCACAGTAGGTAGAGCACTGGGTTTAGAATCAGGAAGACTCATCTTCCTGAGTTCAAATCCAGCTTCAGGCACTTACTAGCTGTGTGACCCTGGAAAAGTCACTTAACCATGTTTGCCTCAGTTTCCTCATCTGTAAAATGAGCTGCAGAATTAAATGGCAAACCATTCCAGTGTCTTTGCCAAGAAAACCCCAAATAAGGTCAACAACAAAAACTGTTTACCTCAAATTCACATTGTTTCATGAAATAGAAATCTCTATGAAAATCTTTATTTGACAAAATGTTTCAGTGGTTGAGTACTGACATTATATGTTGTATATTAGTTGGAACTTGAAGAATTCTAGTTAAATGCCTGCCTGTCTGTGAGTAGGTATTTCCAGGTCTCCCTCCTTTGTATGCCCAGGTATTCAACCTTTTCTTTGAAAGTACTTTCAAGATCAAAATCCAGAAGATCTTAGGAATCTTTAGGTATTACTTGCCTTTGTGCAGGTACATGCCAAGTTTCCATGGTAACTACTCTGGGGAAAGATTGAACTGTTCAGAAACATGAAATACCTTTCCACCCTGGGCAACAAGTTTTCACTCTTTTTCAAACATAGTTGAGATACACTTGACATCTACAAATCAGTATTACACAACCAAAAAATCAAGATAATCATCAAAATCAAAATAACAAGAATGACCATTTCAAAATCACAAGTAATAATCCCAAGGTACTGTTTATATTGAATCTACATTAATAAATTGCATACTGTAGACAACACATGCAAACCATTGCTTGAAAGACTCTTTTAATTGCTCAATGTATACAGCAAATGCAGAATATATTACTTGAAACTTTGACCTTGTAGAATTGTAGGTAATCCATTCATGCTCTAGAAGTATAGTATTTTGGAGCAGCTAGGTGGCACAGTGGATAGAGCGCCGGCCCTGAAGTCAGGAGGACCTGAGTTCAAATCTGGCCTCAGACCAAACACTTGACACTTACTAGCTGTGTGACCCTGGGAAAGTCACTTAACTCTAATTGCCAAAAAAAAAAAAATTAAAAAAGAGGTATGCTATTTTCTGCCCCTCCCATTCTCATTTCCCTGTAGTTATCCAGGTCGCTCCTTGGTAGTCTCTTCAAATGTTATAAGCTACTGAAGTTTAGGAATCACTAAGAAATACATTCCTGCTTTCCTGAAGGTAGACATCAAAGTTTCATGGAAACTATTCTAGGGCTCTTTGGATTGGTGAACAAAGACTATTGTCTCCTCTAGGCCTATCAATTTTTACTATTATGCAAAATATCTTGAGGTTTATGTGGCATTTTTCAATAGGTCACAAGCATTTTTAAAAAAATAACATTTAAACACCAAAAATTCATATACCAACATAGAAGATAATCATTCCATACTATTATTCATCTCATATTCACATTAATTGTACATCCAATAGAAAGAACAATGCAGTAAATGTTACTTGGAACTTGTAACATGGATAACTCTGATAACTGCCTGCCTGCCTCTGCATAGACTTTTCCATGTCTGTCTCCATTTTCTATCTGCCTGGATACTCAAGCTTCTTCTAGGAAGTCCCTTCATTGGATGAAAGCTACTCTGAATCTCTGAGTAAACTGTGCCTGGTTGCAGGTACCATAGTCTCCATGGTAGCTACTCTAAGGCTGGGTTGATCTGTACAGAATCAAGAACTAAATTCTTCCCTAAGGCCTATATTTTTTCATTCTCTTTCAAAATAATCTGAATTAAACTTTACACCTGCAAATAAACATCACAGATATTTAAATTAAACATCAATATTTAACATAGCATAGATGATTATGTCAACATCACAGACAGTTATGGTGTGGTCCTGTTTGTAATAACTCTACATTAACCATTACATGCAGCAAACAATACAACACAAAACATTTTTTGACACATTCTTTAAGTGACTAAATCTATGTCACATGCAATTTGAGGATCTTTGCATAATGCCTCCTTACGTGTGTGTGTGTGTGTGTGTGTGTATTTCCATTAAATATGGCTGTAATGGCATAATATCTAAATCACATACAGTGTATATTACTTGAAACTTGGAATTTGGGGAACCTTGGGTAATTTCTACCTAATTCTGGGCATTATTTCTATTCCTCTCCCTTTTGTATGGTTCCTTGGCCACCATATCTCATCCTTGAAAATATATTTCAAGGTCAACTCTCTAAGCAATTCTGGTTAATGTTCACCTAATAGTAAAAATCAAGTTTTCGTGGTTGCCACTCTAGTGGAAGGTTCTTAAGTAAGAACTGTTTTCCTTTATCTGGCCAATAATTAGTCATTCCCTTAGAAAATCAGCTGAGGTATATTTGACATGTGCAAAAAGGCATCACTCACATCAAAATAAATATTAACATTTTAAAGTAATAAAGATTATCTGAGCTTCACAAAAAAATATGCATTGGTGCTATTTACATCCACATTAACCATTTCATGCAGTATACAACACCATGAAAATTTCACTTGACAAATCTTTCAGTGTTTAAATATCTATGACTCAAACAGTATAACTCTGAGTAATGCATTCCTGCTCTATGAGTAGACTTCCATGTTACTCTTTTTTTTTTTTTTGGTTTCTCTGTCTCCTCCCAGTCTTCCTTTTTGGAAATCTTTTCAAAGGTAAACTATTATAGGACCTTATGAAAATTCTGGCTAATTTCTTCCTGCCAGTAAACACCAAGTCTCCATGGTAAGTATTCTAGGTATATGTTGATCTGTGCAGAATAAACAATTACATTCCTCCCCCAAGCCAATAATTTTGCTCTCCTATGGAAAATAGGCTGAGGCATATGTGTTATCTTCAAATAGGTATCATAAGAATAAAAAAGAACAACATTTAAAATAAGGATGCTTATATCAATATCACAAATAATCACTTCATGCTGCTACTATTTACCTCAAATTAATGTTAAGGTAGCATAGAGGAAACAGCATAATGTGAAACATCAACCGAAAGACTATGTCAGTGGCTAAATGTATAAGTCACATAAAGGATTTATTACTTGATATTTGCAACTTGGAGGACCCTAATGAATGTATTTCTGATCTTTGGGGATATTCTTCCATGCACCTCTTTTTTATGTATTCCAAACCACTCTTATTTATCTTTGGAAGTCCCTTCAAATATTTGAATCTGTCAGAAATTATGAATCTTTGGGTAACCCCTACCTGCCTGCAGGGAGACACCAAGCATCTATGGTAACTACTCTAGGGCTGGGTTTATCTGTGCAGAGGAAAGGACTATAATTCTCCACACCCAATGTCTAACAATTTCATGCTCCCTTGCTAAATTAACTGAGTCAACATCATTAGATAAGTATCAAACGTACAGAAGAAAGGTTCACACCTTAAATTCGGATGGTTGTACCAACTTCACAGTTAATAATCCCATATTCCTTTTTACTTTGAATTCAAATTAATGTTGCAGTAAAAAATATGTAGTAGAAAGCATAATGCAGAACCTTGCTTTATAGCCTGCTTCAGTTGTTGAATATCTCTAACAAATTCAGGATATATTGCTAGAAATTTGATACTTGGGTAGCTATGGGTATTGTTTGACTGCTGGTGGATAGATACTTTCATGTTTTCTTCCATTCTTTGTCTGCCTGGCCATCAAAGCTTCTCCATCTATGTACCCTCAAAATAAAAATCTATGCTAACCTAGGCATCTCTGTTAATGCCTGTCTTCCTGCAGGGAGATACCAAGTCCTCCTAATAACTGTGTTAGTACTGAGTTCATCTGTGCAGAGGCAAGGACTTTATAATTTTTCACTTCTTACAAAATCATCTATGGTATGGCTACTGTAAATAAGTGTAAGTAGAGTAAAAAAGAGCCATATTTAAGATAACGAATATGATTATTTCAACATTAAAAGTATTCATCCCATGGCAATGTTTATATGAAACCTACCTGAACCATCGAATATGGTAAACAGCAGTAGGCAAAACATTACTTGACAGAGTCTTCCAGTGGTTTTCTAAACCATTTGCAAGATCCATCATTTGAAATTTGGAGCTCAAGGAACTCTGGTTACTGTCTACTTAGCCTACTATAAATTTTCCATTCTCCTCACCTTTGTTTATCTTCCCTGCCATCCAGCTTTTTCCTTGGATGTGATCTTAGGCAGTTCGGGGTAATGCTTGCTTGTCTTTAGATAGACTCTAAGATTCCATGGTAACTGGGTTATTATACAAAATAGACTGGGTTGATTTATACAAAAACAAGGATCTTAGCCAATAATTATTTACTCCTTTGCAAAATCTTTAGAGGCATCCATGAATTTCCAAGTTTATTTCGGGCATATCTAAAATAATCATCATTGATAATTAGACATATGATAGTCCCAAAATCACAGATGACAATCTATGATACTGATCATCTTGAATATATTAAGATTGCATGCAGTAGGCGTTATAATGGAAAAGAAAACATCACTTGATAGAGAGATGATTTTGATATCTAAATACATAAATATATGCATACATACACACATACAGCATATATGTATATACACAACTCACACATATATGTAATTTATACACTTGACCTATATACACACATACACACATAATTTTGTGTGTGCATTTATTACTTTAAAACTGAGCCATGAGAGACTTTGGAAAATACCTACCTGCTTGCCTGTGGGTATACATTTCTATGGCTTCATTCACTTTCCATAGTCACCTAGGATTGTCAATGGGCATCTCTTTAAGGTCAAAAGCCATAGGTATTTAGTTTGCTCTGTAATTTCTGGCTGGCTATGAAAAGTCATGAATTGTCAATGTTAACACCCAAGGTGAGATATGATCTATGATGAGACAAGGACTACATTTTTGCCCTTGAATAATAATTTTATTCCCTCTAGGAAATCAGATAAATCTATATGCAAATAGACCTCAAAAATATTATCAAAAAAACTCCAACATTTAAAATAAACACCAGACAAAAAAATTAGTACAAACCACAGGATGATTTCCCCAGCATCACATATAGTTTCAGGGTACTCTTTACCTCAAATCCACATAAACATGTTTTGAAGTAAACATAACTAACGCAAGCTGTTGTTTAGTAGCCTGCTTCAGTGGCCAAGTATCTGAGTTATTTGGAAGATATGCTATATGCAACATCATAATGACTGCATGCATGTCCATTGTACACAAATAAATAATCACAAACAGCAAAAATGAATTCAAAGCTAAGATAGGTAAAATAGTAACAAATAGGCATAAACGGTACTACATATACAAATTAAAATAGTAAAACAGTACATATGTAGCTAAGAGAAAAATGAAGTTACGGTACATATATGCCTTGAACTTATATAGGCAAACATATGTAGTGTGATACTAAAACAGGAGCACAACTCAGAAACACGCAGCTATTAACATAAGTGCCAATATAAAACAATACATTCAATTTTATGCAAGAATGTATGTCATTTACCAGTATTATGATCTGTATACTTGTGCAACCAATTTCCATTTTCTCCTGTAACATTATAAGTTAGTTTGGCCACAGGTTGAACTGATCCAGATCTCTTGTAAATTGCTCTTTTCCATCCCTACACAGTGTTGGTTGATTGTGTGGTCTGATCTTGATAATCTTCTTATCTGTAGTCCTACAGTCCTAATCCTGAATTTACTGAGCAGGCCCAAGCTATCAGCATTTCCAGACTATGTATTATCACTGTATTTTTTCTACAGTTGAATTTCTAGACTGCATTCATTCCACTCCCCCAATCACCTGGGGTCTTTCTCCATTTCCAGCAATGTTATTGAGTTACAATAAACAGAGTCTCTGTCATTTGAAACAACTTTCTGAGCTACTATACAGTTCAGACAGATTTTGTACCAGTGGTGAGAGGTTCATTAAATTCAAAGTCTGTTGAGTTAATTCTCCATCATTTCTTTCCTACTCACTAGAATCTGTCCAGCTCTCCTCTAAGCAATAAGTAGCCACAGCAAATTCTGTTTACTGTGTCTCTGCTATCATCTGGGACTATTCTGTAGAAAGGAAAGATGCACAGTTTCTATAAAACTTGCTACAGAGTACTTTGTTATGGCTCTGCTAACTTGCATATCTTTTGCCTTTAAACGCCAAGATTTGTCCACAAAACTATCTTCTTGCTTAAAGTCTGGATACTGAGTTTAATTATCATAACAAGGTTTCTTTCCATCTGAGCTCTTCTGAACTGGGAACATCATTATTTTTGTAAGCTTCTTTCAGATTCTCTCTCAACTAACAGAAGAACAGGTTGTGGGCATTTGTATCTTCTAAGACTGCAATTCAAAAATCAATGGATTAGATGTTGTTCTCATCCCAATTCAGCGAGTATGGTGTAAAATCTATTACAGCATTCCTGATAGAGCTATGCAAATGTACTAGAAATTCTGTGTATTGATTCCACTGATGTTTTTGTTCAGGTCTTAGTGTTCTTAATGTGTTCATCAATGGGCATTTGAAATGCTCAGGCTGAGTCTCCTTCAGGATATTTAAATGTAGCTCTAGACTTTTTGACACCCGCCAATACTAGTACTTCTTTGAGGAGAGTATTCTCAAAATCTCTGCCTTGATCAGAATGGATCATCATCAGAAATCCATATACTGAGAAATATTCCTTACAGAATACCTTATTAGCCATGGGAACTTCATGATTCCTTCTTGACTATTCTTGGGCATACATGGTGAAATGATAATTCACCACTAAGATATGGATTATGTTCTCAAAATCTCCTTCTAGGGACAAAGATCAATGTGGAATAGTTCAAAAAGTTTGTTCACGCTTGTATTTTCCAAATAGACAGCATGAGTCAGCAGAGCTTTTCTTTGACACATAAAACATGTCAAACACTTCTTAGTGATATCTGCTATGATACTTGACCAGTAAAATCAGTTCTTGCTAACTCTATGGTTCTCTTAATTAAAATTCTATAGTCATCATGTGGTGTATTCATGACTATAGTGTAATGTTCTACATGATATCAATTGCTTTTTGGTGCCATATATATGGTGAGTAGCAGTCTGGTATAGCACTATTTCACAACTCTAATTTCTGCCATTTCCTAAATAGTAAGCTACTAAATCCTAAAGCAAAATAAAGCAAAGCAAAACAAAAATCTTAGCTCTTGAAGTTTCTTTGGAAATGGACAATTCAGGAATATGTCAGTGTCTTCTGAGTACTGCTTATACTTTTGAGATAGTAGGTGACTTGACATAGACTCTAAAACTAGAGCTTATTGAATGATATCTTCAGATCATCTGCCTTTAACCAAGTCTCTTCTCATTCTTCCTGTGTCCTTCCAAAGACAAAAAAAGTAATTCCTTCTTGTGTTTGGTAGAAGGGGGGATGGGGATATTCTCAAGATTGCTCTCTAGGTGCTATTTCTTACCAAAAAGATATGAGGAATGAAATAGATATAGTAATTCCCAAAACTCCGTCTAAATTATATCATTGGTTCTGATACTACTAAGAATTATTTTACAATCCTTTAAATCATTTTACACTTCTTTTCAATGATTTTAGTGTCCTTATTTTTTATCCTGGGGACTACTAATATCAATAGATCTCTATTAATTTCTACATTCAAAGTATCACCATATATTGCATTGAAGTCCACCTCTATTTATAAAAGAAATTGATCCATGCTCACAGTATTCAATAAGGTGATAATGCTAAATTACGGAATAGAAATATAATAGTACACAGTAATCACACAATGAAACAATCACTCCATGTAAGAAATGGATAACAAGTATAACAGTAAGGCAGGTATGCAAATTAGTGGCAATATGAAATGACATGCATAGAATAATGCGAAAGCAATTACAATAACTGCAACCTTGTACCAACAATTAACATATAACTAGACAAATAGCACCCATTAAATCAGTACCACCTACTCATGCATTTAATCTCATCAAAACATATGTTTAACACATTAATAAATAGCACCAATAGACACTTTAAATTTAAAATCATTCAATGAACCCAGTCATTTTATCATGCCAGAAGGAATTACCTATTGAAAGTTATAAAATTATCAGGATCCAGTTATCACAATGTCACACATAACCATTGCATCCTATTTTTTTCAGTTGTGTCTCTTTATGACCATATTTGGGTTTTTCTTGGCAAAGATACTGGAGGGGTTTGCCATTTCTTTCTCCAGCTCATTTTTATAGATAAGAAAACTGAGACAAACAGGGTTAAGTGATTTGTCCAGGGTCACACAGTCTGAAGCCTGATTTGAACTTAGGAAGATGAGTCTTCCTGACTTCAGGCCAGGTTCTTTATCCGCTGTGCCACCTAGCTGCCCCATGCATGTTATTCATTGTTTATCTCAAATCTACATTACCCATTTCATGTTATAGACAGCAAAAGCAAAATGTCACTTTAAAGACTGCTGCATTGGCTAAATGTCTAGATTATATTCAGGAAGTATTACTTGAAAGTTGGTATTTGGGGAACTTTGTGTAATGCCTTACTCCTGTGTAAGTGTTCACTTCAGTGCCTTCCTCCTTTGTCTATCTGGCAACCCAGGATTATCTGTGGAAGTCCTTTCAAGGTCAGAATTTAAGGGAACTCAAGAAAATTGTTTAAGACCTCGAGTCTCCATGTTAGCATCTCTGTGGGAGTGCACAGATACTTCCTTCTGCCTTTCTCTGTGATCATTCAGGCTGGTCAATGAAAGTCTCTTTAAGATCAAAATTCTGGTGAATTTAGGGTACTGTCTGCTAATTTGGGAAGTTACTAGATCTCCACATTTACTACACTATGGGAAACATGACTTCTGGAAAAACAAAGTCTACATTCCTTCTTATGCCTAACAATTTTGAGGTCTATTAGATATCTTCAAACAGGCATCAGAAGTAATGGGGGAAAACACAGTTAAAGTAAACAAGACAATTAGCTAACTTTGCGGGTAATTATCCTATGGTATTGTTTTCTTCAAACCCACTAGCTTTACATACAGCAGAAACCATAAAATATCACTTGATAGACTGTTTCAATGGCTAAATGTCTAAGTAACATGCAATATTACTTGAAGTTTGGAATCTGGGGGACTCTGAGTAATGCCTGCCTGCTCTGAAGATAGACATTATCACCGTGTTAACTAATGTAGGGAAAGATAGATTGGTGTAGAGGCAAGAACTATATTCCTCCCACTGACAAACAATTTTGCACTCACCAGATCAGCTAGGGGTATACTTGAAATCTGCAAATAGGCATCACATGTATCAGGACAAAAACATGTCAAGAGCCTCAAGAGATTAGGCAACTCTAGATAATACCTGTGTGCCTACAGGTAGACACCAAGTCTCCATGATAACTACTTCAATGGTGGATTGATCTCTGAAGAAGCAAGAAATATATTTCTCCATAAGATGTGTGTACATACACACAATGTATGTATGTATGTATATGTGTGTATGGATATATACACTATTTATTTCTATTTTCCTGGATACCTAAATTTCTCCATGGAAGTCCCATCAAGCTCTAAAGCCAGAGCTATTCGGCACAGGGTTATGCCTGCTTTCTTGCAGCTTGACACTGGATCTCTATGAAAACATGATACCTTTCAAATCAAAGGCCACACCTTTACCATAAAACCAATTAAGTTTGTACACCTTTATGAAATCATCAGAGACATACTTGTCATCAGCAAACTGACATTAAATGCATCTAAATATCAAGATTAGAATAATAAAGTTTACTATCCCACCATAAAAGTTAATCATTCCATGATATTTTTACTTCAGATCCACATTTATGTGTATTTAGTAGGCAGCACTACGAAAAACTACTTTATAAAGAAATATCTTGACAGGATATTTCATGTACAAAATGTCTAAATCACATGCAAGACACATGACTTGAATCTTTAAATTTTTGGAACACCTGCTAATGTATAAGAGCTCTATAGGTAGACATTTATATAACTAACTTTTTGTCTCCCTTACTAGCCACTCAGGTTTCTCCATGGAAATCACCTCAAAGTCAAAATCCATGGGGGTTCAGATAATTCTTGGTAATGCCTTTTTTTTTTCCAAATAAGATAATCCTCAAAACTTCATTGTAACTATTATAAGAGAGAATTGACCTGTGCTGAGGTAAGTACATTTCCCCCCATGCCTCCTCCCCCAAAAAAGGGTTTTTCTTTGTACAACAGTTGAGTTTTATTTGACAAAATAATTAATACCATTTAAAAATCATAAGCATGTTTGTCCCAACATCATAGGTAATCATCCTATAGGGCTATTTATGTCAAATGCAAATTAACAGCCAGAGGAGCTGGGAGTCCCCATTATGTTTTCCCAGTCTTTTACTTCAGCAACCTGAAACAGGGTTGGTCTTTTTCATCTTCCCTCTCAAAGCTGAAAGCCAGAATTGCCTGAAGGGACTTGAAGCTTTTAGAATCAAAAAGACTTGAAATTTGAAGAGTCCCACAGAGGACTGAAGTATTCTGGAGTTTTCCAGCTCTTACCAACTCTGCCCCAGCACTCACACAGAGCATTCATTTCTACCAACAAAAAGATAGTTTCATATCAATTGACTTTGAGGCAGAGGTTACATACATACAGTCATATTACTTAAAACATGGAACTTAGACTCTTAGAAATGTCTTCCTGCCTATCTGCTGTATATTTTCATTAATCTTTCCTTTCTGCCTTCCTCCCTCCCTCCCTTCCTTCTATCTTTTCCTCCTCACTCCCTGCTTTCCTTTCTTCCTTCCTTCCTTCCTCTCTCCCTCCTTCCCTTCCTACCTTCCTTCTTTTTAATGGCCCCAAATTTTGTACTCCTTTGCAAAATCAGTTGACATCTACAAACAAACCTCAAAAGCAACAAAATAAACACAATATTAAAAGAAAGATGATTATACCAACATCAAATATAATCATTTCATGGTATTGTTTACATCAAATCCACATTGACATTACATGAAATAGGTAGCACAATACAAACCATAATTTGATGATCTGCTTCAGCTGCTAAATGGCTAAATTAAATATTGGACATACTACTTGAAAACTGGAATTTGGGAAACTTTGGCTTATGCAAATCTTTGCTTCAGGAGCCATTTCAGGCCCATCAAGTCTCCCCACTAATTGAGCTATGAGAATGGAAATCTGTGCCAAGAAAAGGGCTGCATTTAATTAAAAACGCTTTGTGCTAAACATCCTAAAATTAAAAAAAGAAAATTTGACCTCATAGATATCAGTGAGATATCTTGGTATTGGACACTTGACTGAGTACTCTAATTGTATAGTTGGGCACTTTAATTGAATATTTTATTCAAATACAACAATATAGGTAAAAGAAAGCAGAGGAGAACTAGAATAGCATTGAATATTAATAATGCATATTCAAGTGAGGGAATCTAACAGCCAGATAAAAAAGGGGTGTTTTGCTAATATTTGGGTAAATTTGGAGTTAGAAACAGAATGGTTATCTTCATTAGAGTCTAATATAGTCATCCTGGATAGAAAGAGGAAATTGCTGAGGAGTTTGGGCAACAGATCATAAGCCTGCCATGAAGACCAGATGTAGGAAGGATTGGGGACTAAAATTATCTGGACATCTGCTACAGCACTCTTTGCCAAAACCAGAACAGCTAATAATTTCCTGGTTTGCCTTAATGATAAGGCACCTCACTCAGATGAATTATATTATCTGGTAATAAAAAGAACTGGTTGATGTGATTGCTGAATCACTGTCAATGATCTTTGAAAATTCAGGAAAAAACAGAAGAGGTATTACAGGACTGGATTTGGCCAAATGCCCTGGTTTATTTAAGATAATAGAATTCATTCACTCAAAATAATAAACTTTTTTTAATGTTTATTGTTAGCCAACATATCCTACTATATCGCAGGCACTGTGCTAGGCATTAGATATTCATAGAAAAATACAGCAGAGCAGTCCTCACCTTCAAGAAGCTTTTCTTCTGTTGTGCTGAGAGAACAACTTCTATATATTTAAAATAATAAAAAGTTGATGTGGTTATTTCCTAGGGGAAACTTTTAGCAATAGGGTAGATTAGCATAGACCTTGTATAGCAGTGGCACTTAAATTCAGATGTGAAGGGAGATAGGAAATTGAGTTCTGGCAAAATTCTTGAATATAGTATTATGGAAATGGTAATGGAAATATAGCAAGGGAAGTGGTGATCAGAGAGAACCAGACTAAACTTATTTCCTTTTTTGTCATGGCTAATAAACTGGTAGATTATTAGAATGCTATAGCTACAATTTTATTCTTTTTTTAGCAAACTAATTATGAAATATTTCATGGTATTCTTACAGAAAAAAAAATGGAAATGAATTCCAAATGATGGGACTAATAAGTGGATTTAGGAATGTTTGTTGGCTTTCCCAATGAGCAATCATAGATGATTTAAAATTACCTCATAAAAAGTCCTCTAGGGAAGTGAGTGCATCACAAAGCCATGTTAAAACCTATTGTTTAAAATTTTACCAATGATATTGAATAATTATATATAGCATGCTAATTATATTTGTAAATGACAGAAAAAATGAGAGGAGTAGGTAAAATACTATAGAGTCAAGATATAAAGGCAATGACATTGAACTTAATAGCAATGATAATGATAGTAACTAATGTTTATACAGTGCCATGCACTGTTCTAAGCATTTCATAATTCTTATTTCATCTGATCCTTACAACAACCCTGTGAAGTAAGTGCTATTATTATTCCCATTTACAGATGAGGGGACTGAGACAGACAGAGCTTAAGTGATTTGCCCAGGATGCTAGGAAATGTCTAAGACCACATATGAACTTAAGACTTCCTGACTCCAAGCCTGGCTTTTTTTTTTTTGGTGGATGGAGGAAGAATAAATATAAATTTTTACTTTGGGATTCAAAAAATCAACCCATAAATATATGGTGAGGGAGGTATAGCTAGATAACAATTTTTGTGAAATAAAGCTGGAAATTTTATTGATTTCAAGCTCAATATAAGTCAACAGCATGATATAGCATTTTAACTTCCAAGAATAAGAAAGCAAGAGACCTGTGGTACTATGCTCTGGTCAGACCACATTTCAAGTATTGTGTTCAGGTATTAATGCTACATTTTTGGAAATATATATTAAGCTAGAGAGAGTCCAGAGGAGGCCCACCAGGATGCTGAAAAGCTGCAAGTTCATTTCATATGAGTATTAATTGAAGGAACCAAGGACATTTACTAGAAGAAAAGACCATGAAGAACATAATATCTAGTATTTGAAGGGTATTATTAGAAAATAACATGCACTAGTCTTGACTAACTTCAGAAGGTAGAACTAGGGGCATTGGCTTGGAGTTTTACAGAGACAAATTTAAATTTGATATCAGGAATATGGTTTCTATGGAACTACCTGAAAAGTGCAATTGGTTGCAGTGGATTCCCCCTCACTAGGACTCTACAAGAAGAGATGATGACCATTTCCTGTGTGTTTTACAGAGGCATTTTTCAATTTTGAGTTGTACTAAAGGACACTCAAAGTGAACAAAATGGCTTTAAATTTTGAAATTCTATTACTCTATTATAATTTTCATCCTTTAAAAGGTGAAGGGACTAACAGTAATTGGTTTTGTAGACTTGATTGTCACAAATAAAAAGGAACTTAATGCTAAAATAGAAATGATGGGAACTTTGTAGAGAATTTGTTGCATCATTTTAAAATTTATGAGACAGGAAAGCCAGGGATAGTTTGGCATTCATCCTTAATCTTGGAAGAGTAGACTTAGAAAAGTTTCAGAGAACACATAGATAGGATCCTGTAGACCAAAATTTTATACCTTAAATAAGTCTACAAGGTCTAGGCAGTTCTTGTGAATGATATTCTGAATATACAAAGTAAAATATGTCTAACAAACAAGAAAAGAGAAGTTACATAAAGACATTAGTGTAGCTGCACAGGGACTTTATCAACCACCTTAGAGTTTAAAAAGATTTACACACACACACACACACACACACACACACACACACACATCTAGCATCGATGCAAGAATATGTAATGGAAGATAAAATGAAAGTGAGGCATAGTTCTTTAAGATTAGTGCTAGAAGCAGTAAAGTTTAGAATGCTCTGAAGCTAGAAAAAGAAAGATGAGTACAATAAACAAGATTGTTTTGTTTTTAGCTACATTGAGGAAATAGCAAGATTGAAGAAGGGATAGATGTATCCTTCAGGGTTGATGAGAATAATGGATGGTAGGGAGAAAGCTGAGATGCTTAATTCTTATTTTGTTTCAGTTTTTCCTGCCAAGGAGAATAATCAATAGACCAGAAAGTACAGGGTGAAAATGGCTTATAAGGAGGTGGAAACCAGCCTGAGTAAAGAGATAGAAAAAAAGAATACTTAGCTGCTTTTGAAAACAGCATGAGAGAGATATTCTACTAGTAGTATCAATTTTCAGAAATAGGACAAGAGTAGATCCTGCCATAATGGTCATTGAACTTGATTATAAAATTCCTGGGGGGAGAAACTTATAGGATGGGCTATTAAGGAAATGTTTACTGGACATCTAGAATGGGAAGTAGTGGTTGTAAGGAGTCAACATGAGTTCATCAAGTATCATTCATTCAAGACTTACTTCAAAATTAGGAGGGATATCTAACACTCTGGATGACAGGCATCTCAATAATTTTGAACATGGGGTTAAATTCTTTTAAGATGAAATCTAATAAAGTTAATTATAGTCTTATATTCGAGTTAAAAATGAGCTTCAAAAGTACAAAATTCAGAAGCATATATATACATATGAATATGTATATATGAATACATCTAAAAAAGATCTGTGAATTTTATTTGATTTACTGCAAGCTCAATATGAAGGAATATCATAACAAGACTCTCAAAAGGTTGTTGTTGTTCAGTCATTTTTCAGCAGTACCAACTCTTTGTTACCCCATTTGTGATTTTCTTGGAAAGATGATAGAGTGTTTTGCCATTTCCTTCTCCTGCTCAACTTACAGAGGAGGAAACAGAGTCAAACAGGGTTCAGTGACTTGCCCAGGGTCACATAACTAGTAAGTATCTAAGGCCAGATTTGACTCAGGTTTTCCTGACTCCAGACCTGGCACTTAATCTACTGTGTCAAATTTGATCTTAGGCTGACAGCCAACATTTTTAAGGCTATGGAGTTGACAATTCCACTATGTTCTGCTTTGCTCATTTCTGAATGCTATATTTTATTCGAACAAACACATACATTGATAAAGCTAGAGAGCACCTAGTAGAGAACTAACAAGATGATAAAAGGCCTCCAGTTCATGCCATATAAGGATTTTTTTAAATGTGGGGGGAGTATATACCCTAAAGCATTGAAGACTTGGGGGAGAAACAATAATTGTCTTCAACCATTTGAAGGACTGATACACATAAAAGGAAGATTAGGATTAAACTTGTTCTTCTTGTCCTCAAATGTCAAAACTAGAAGTAATGTGTAGAAGTTTCAGACAGGCAGATTTAGGTTTAGAAACTGGAAAAACTCACTGATAATGAAAATTTTCTGCATGTGAGATAGACTGCCTCAGGATGTTGTGGGTTCCCCATCACTAGAGATCTTCAAACAATTGTTGAATGATCACTTGTAGAGATTTAAAAGAAATTCTCAGTCACATGTGATTTGGCTAGCTATCTTCCTAGGTCCCTTCCAAACCTAAATTGTTTGCTGCTTTTTTTTATTAACACTAATTCCAGTTGACCCAGTGAAATTATCTGTGAATAGACTGGACAATGAAGAATTAGAATTAATTGACCTCATTAGACCTGTTAAATAAATCTGAAAGAATTTCCTATTTAACAGGAATTTCTGTAAAAATTGGAACATAGAAATTGCACTTAGATTGACACCTTAAACCAAATACCTCAAAAAATTGAAAATGATACATGACTTGAATATAAAAAACATACTCTTAAAAACATTTTATAGGGGCAGCTAGGTGACGCAGTGGATAGAGCACTGGCCCTGAAGTCAGGAGGACCTGAGTTCAAATCCGGCCTCAGACCAAACACTTGACACTAGCTGTGTGACCCTGGGCAAGTCACTTAACCCCAATTGCCTAAAAAGTAAAACAAAATAAAAACATTTTATAAAAGAATCATATCACACAATCTTCATACCTATGGCCAGGAGGTGGATTCCTGATGAAGAAGAGATATAGGCAATTGCAAATAATAAAACTGATAATTTTGATTACAACAAAGTGAAAAATTATTGTATCAACAAAGTTAATGAAAGTAGAATGAAGGAAGCAGTTGACCTGTGGTCAACCTGTGAGGTCAGAAGGAGGGAAAAATTCTATCAAATATCTAACAGAAATATACAAAGGCTATTCCCTAATAGATTAAATGGTCAAAGGATGTGACTAAACAATTAATGACAGCTAGCTTTCATGTAACACCTTAAGGTTTGCAAAACTCTGTATTTATGTTTTCTTCACTGATTCTTATAATAGCTCTGGGAGTTAAGTGCTGTTATTATTATCATCATTTTACAGATGAGGAAATTGTTAACTGATTTTCTCAGGCTTATAAATAATATCTGAGGCCAGATGCAAACTTGGGCCTTCCTGATTCCACTGCACCACTTGAATGCTTCTAAAAGAATTGTATATGGTTAACAACCATATTAAATAATATTCTAAAACATTAATAATATGATAATTCAAATTAACAAACTCTAAGCTTTCACTTCATGCCCTGCAAATTCACAAAGATAACAAAAGATAAAGGAATCATCAATTGTGTAAGCATTGTGGAAAGACAAGCATATTAATGGACATTTGGTGGAACTGTGAATATTTCTAACCACAGTATTCTCAGAAGAAATTTGGAATTATGCAAAAAAGTTACTAAAATGTTAGTAATTTATCTATAGCTTCTACTACTAGAGATTTACCACAAGAGTTCAGCAATGGAAAGAAAGCCTCCACATTCCTGAAAATATCTATAGCCATACTTATTTGTAGTAGCAAAGAATTAGAAGCCAAATAGATGACCATCTTTTGGGGAAAAGGAAAACAAATTTGGAACATAATGGAAAATTACTGCTTCTGAATAAACAGTAAATATAAAGCATATAGAGGGAAAATGGTAAAATATTTGAACTGATGTAAAGTGAACAGAAGCAGGAAAGTAATATACATGATGCCTATGACAAAGTTCATGAAATTGCAATAGAAAACAGTTCAAACTAAGTGCCATAATCTATGATGACCAAACTTGGCCCCAAAGAAGAGATATGAAAAGCAACATCACCACCCCTTTTTTTTTTTGCAGAGGTTGGTAACTATGGTAGTTAAATATTGCCTGTAATATCAGACTTTTTCTTTATGCTGGTTAGATTTGTTGAACTATTTTTTATCTTCTCTTTTCTTTTCAATAATGGATAGTTCTGTGGTAGAGGTGGGAAAGTGTAATGGATATGATAGTAAATATAACTAATATAAAGTACAAAGAGAACAATGTCAACATGTAACTAATGAGGAACTTTTCAAAAGAACAAGAGTAAAAGAGGTCATTGAGGAATTGTACTTTAGGAAGAGAACAGGTGGTGATCATATGTCAAGGGTAAGCAGTGATAGTGGTTAGAGTGCTGGGTAGACCCCAAATGGTGAAATTATTGGAGAAGATAGATGGTTTGACATTTGTATTGTTAGATGGAACTTCCAAATAAATAAAATCACAAATTCATTTCATTAGTTAAATATTTATGCCTTTTGATTTGTTACAGATATTTTCTTCCCCTTAGGATCTCTTATGAAAAGAAAACATATTAGGGAAACTAAGTCTGACATTTGCAATTTTCCTGGCATAATAATTTTAAAGCTTAAGTTTGAGACATGTATTTACTTCCTGACAACATGGTGATAAGATAAAATGTATAGCAATATAAACAGGTGGGCTTTTATCCTGGCAATTCAATCTTGTACATGTGTACAGTTTGGTAATTTTAAGAAAAATACAAAGAATATGAAACATCATTTTGCACTTGTGGACTAATGAAAGTGTTTAAATTGATAAAAGTAATGGAAGTATTTAATGCATGGAACATTATTAGAGTAAATATAGCATATCTTAGAAGTACCAGGAGATAATCACCCAATGCAGACTAGAAATCAAGGTTCTCATGTAACTGTAACAAATCAACATTAATAAAGGAGTTTGCTAAAGAGACACAATTTCAGACAATCCATTATTTGCTTGTGAGAATTGTTTAATATTTGGCTATTTTAAAAAAGCCATTTTGGTTGATGGCGAAAACCTCTTTGATTTACTATTTACATATAATGTGTCTTATTTACAAGTACGGTTCCAGAACACAAATAAAAACTGTATTACCTACAGAGTGTGTGTGTGTGTGTGTGTGTGCGTGTGTGTGTGTGTGTATAATATATATATATATAATATATATATAATATGATATATAAATATAATATATAATATATATTATATATATATATGTTATACACACACACACACACACACACACACGCACACACACACTGATGCCATTAGATGAACCAACATAAAACCAAATGGATAGCAAATGAACAATGCCAATCACATATGGCATGTAGAAACAACTTAAATAAGTGCAATGCATGTCCTTTGTCACCAATTCTGACAAAGTAACAATATTAGTGGAGAACAGATCAGAAGTTGCAAAGCATCCTGGATTGGTTTCAGCCGAAGCTAAATAATAACCCATTTACCAACAGTTATAAAATAAGAGCACAAATATTTATCTCTACAGTCTTGCTCTCAGTGATAGATATTGCATGAATGGCTCATAACAATACATAAAGCAGAAGTTTATGATCAGTCAGATTTTAATGGAAATATAAAGATTGGGACAGAGGTCAGACCTGAGATTTCATTTGCACAGGAAACTTCTGTATGAGGAAACTACCATTACAGATCATCACATTCTCCTCAACTTGAAATCTTAAAATTCATATTTCTGTATGTAAAGGGCAAAATATGAAACTTTTCCATGGAACCACATTACAAAAGACTCTCTAAGGAAGGGGGAAGGAGGATATGTGGCAAATATAGGAGACCGTCTATCATGAGAAATGACATTGGAAACAGCATAAATCCAGGGTGACAGAAAATAAATGAGCCTGCAGATTAGTTCTCACAGGATCACAAACAACTGATTAGGAAGCCACTGGGGCCCAAGTTTTTGGACAAAGATGGAAACAGTGAATGCACAATTGCCTTTTGTGATATTTGATGAATTTGTTTTCAATACATGAGCAATTACAATGGATACAAATTTTTTTTAAATGTATGTGAATGGAAGGAGCTCTCAGAAAGAAGATTGCCTATAGGGATGAATATTTGCTGGGAGCTTTATAGTATATTTGGTTCGCTGCTTCAAATTGTATGTGACAAGTGAATTAGATCTGAGGGCATTTTGTACTTTTTTGGCTGAGTGTGTGGATCATTTTCAATGTTCTTTGGAAATGGAAGAACATTGTGTATAACTGATAAACATAAGAGGTAGAGGTATTACAGCCTACTATTTTGTTCTTGTATCTTCCAAATCTTGTTTGTTTATGGGAAATTATAGGTGTGGGTTTATGAGGCAGAGTAGTTGCTTGATAAATCTTTGCAGATGAGAAGTGTTAATATCATTAAATTTAGAGATTATTGCTGTTTCTATACAGTGTCAAATGTAACTGGTCATTACTAAAACAATTAGTTTGTTGGAAATCCTCAGCTCAGCTACTCCTTGGGCATTTATTAAGCTACCTATATGTACATGGCACAGTGGGGAAGATAGAAAGACAAAAATAAAGCCATTCCTGCTCCTATAGAGATTATAGTCTATAGGGAGGAGGTGGGATTCAGTACAAAAAGAGATGTCAGTAAATTGTAATTTAAGGATGGAAAGTGCACTTAAAGGCTGGGAGATGGGGCAGATTGGGAAAAGAATGAAGGAGGTCCCAACTGTGCTGTCATGAGGGAAAAAATGGTTTTGAATTAAAGTTGAGAAGAAAATGAGTGTACGGGCAGCTAGATGGTGCAGTGGTTAGAGCACCTGACCTGAAATCAAGAGGACCTGAGTGCAAATCTGGCCTTAGACACATAACACTTACTAGCTGTGTGACCCTGGGCAAGTCACTTAACCCTATTGCCTAGCCAAAAAGGAAAAAGAAAAAAGAAAAAAAGAAAAAGAAAATCAGTGTACTCTACCTTTGTGAGAGTTGGTACTAACCCAGACAGGAAGGAAAATATGAGAAGAAACAAGGGTAAATTCTTTCCTTCCTAGTGGACATTAACTAGCCATATGCCAAATGTTTGGGTAGTCACATGCAACTTCTTGATGCCTCTGTTATTTTCCCTTCTCTAGAATGATAATGATAATGATGATGATGATGATGATGATGATAGCTGGCATGTATACTAAATATTTAAGTTTACAAAATGCTGAGCATCTTATCTCATTTGATCCTCACAACAACCTTGTGAGGTAAGTGCTATTGCTGTTCTGTCTTTATAGGCAAAGACACTGAGGTTGAGGTTTAGTGACTTGCCCAGGGTCACAAAGCTAAGTTTCAGGCATGATTTGAACTCAGTTTTTATTGACTCTAAATCCACACTTAATGTACTTTTCCACCTTTAAAATGAAAGAGACAGACTTGATGGTCTGTAAGGGCCCTTCCAGCTCCAATCTATAATCCTATGATCACTCAATTAGAATAAAGTATGGGAGGGTCGATGTTAATGGCAATTACAGACATTGTGTGATGAAAGAGGTTACTAATTTTGAACCATGTTAGGCTACAGAAGCCTTTCACTAGTCCTTGACAGATAACATTATTGGGGCAAGATGGAGCAGGGACTCTATGGTCAATATTAATGGCAATTGGAATAGTTGTAGTGGTTAAGGAGGCCTCTAGTACCAAGCACCATAAAACTACTTCACTAACACAGTGTGACAAGTCATGGATCAAAGCTTTGGCTGAGGTTAGGCTACTCAACTTGTTGGACCATTGATGGTGAGAGAAAGTAAAAAGTGTTGTGTTCTCAAGTGGCAATGGTGTCAGGGAATGGTTGCAGAGAAGAGAATGGCTACTTTCACATATAGTGCCTGCTTAGGGTTGAGAAGACCTCCAAATTCAGTACCTGAGTGTAACTGGGTCTTTGATACATGAGTAATATCAGGAAGGGTAGGGTAGCTGCTGGAGCAGCTCCTCTTCTCTCCCTAGCAGCAGTGGTTCCCACCTACCCATACTGTTTGTGTTAAGGGAAGGCTTATGTCTTGATCAAATAGCCAATTCAATGAAAAATAGTTGATGTAGCAGCCTTATACAGATTTAACTCCCATCTTACTTTTTTATATTTAAAGAATATATGTTATCAAAAATTACTGAGATTTAGTTTCTTAGATGGGAGTAATAACACTAGCTAACATGTGCATAGAACTTCAAGAGTTTCAAAAATATTTACATAAATTATCTCATTTAATCTTCATAACTATCATATGAGGTGCTATTATCATCCTTATTTTATAGATAAGGAGATTGAGGCTGAGAGAGGCTTAGTGATTTGCCCAAGGTATCACAGCTAGTAAATAAACTAAGGCAGGATTCAAATTCTAGCAACAAGATGCTATTAAGTTGACCTCTTACAATTGTGGATAATACAGACCTCAAAAATTTACACAAGAATATCACATTCTAGATTCATCAGGATTATATTTCTCAAGTTAGTTTGGTTACAATAAATATAAACATTTGAAATATATTGAAAACTGTTGGCCTGGGGATTCTGACATGCAGAAAGAGAGGAAGAAATTCTCGGAGAAAAATTGAGGAAACTAAAACTGTTTTAATAATTAAAATTGTCACATATATCCATCAAATTATTTTTAATCTGTACATCAATTTCATATCTAATATCTTAAAGGGAAAATATATCTAGTATTAAACTTGTCTCCTCAATTTCCTCTTCATGAAATGAGCAACTTTGCTGTTCTCCTGAATAGTTTGGGAGATACAGGAATAATAGATTATGATTTCTATAATATCTGTTGATGAATACCAAGACTTTCAATGAGGTGTCATGAAAATCCAATGAATATTCACTGAATTGTGATGTGACAGGGTAAAGAATAATTTCTTGGGAGTGAAGCATGTTAAACTTTGAAATGTAGAACCAAGACAAGTGAAGATTCTATGTGACAGAATTCCAGACAATATGAGTTCCTAAAGGTCACTTTTGGTTCCAGTGATATGGGTTGTACTCCATATGTGTGTATGTGTATAACATTTATTGCTGCTGTTTGACTCTTTATTGTTATAAAAGAATTATAAGGATGTTTTATGAAAAATAAGTATTGGTATATATGAATTGCAAAGGATTGAGAAGGAAGAACAAATAAATGAATATAAAAAATAAATTATTTAATCCTTGTTTACAAGGAGTTGATGATCTAGTTAGGGAGATAAGTCATTAAACAATTTCTAAAAAGACAATTTTTTTGGTATAAAGAGGTTGCTTGTTATAGAAGGAAGGGTGGAAAACCTTGGCTTGGGAATCAGGAGATTTGATAAAATCTTGATGTCACAACATTTACCTTTCTTATTCCCTCCCCTCCCTCTTCCTTGGACTATAGACTAAGTCACCTATAGTTCTAATCTTCTATAATGAAGTTCATGTAGTATATGGACATACTATAAAAAATAATAGAATGAACAATAAGGGCTCACATTTCTGTAAAAATCTATAAATCACTTCGTCACTGCAACTCTGTGAAATAAGTAATATGAGCATTTTTATTCCCATGATACTGAAAAGGAAACTAAAGCCCAAGGTCAAGAGGCTTACCCAAGGCTACAATTTGAGTTGGTGTTCATAAGCCCTGGGATTCAAACCTATTTCTTTTGAGTCTGAATTTAGTGCTTATTAGAAAATACTAAAGTACTAATATTAATTCAAAATGGAAAGAAAAAAGATGAATAATTATGGATTAACAAAATGAGTTAAATAGATACAGAAAGGAATGGAAATGTGAGCCAGGCACTTTTTTTCCTATCTATTTCTTACTTACTTTTTTTATCTTTACTGAACTTCAGAATTCTTTTTGGACTTTATCATGTAAGCAGAAATTTAGAGTTGTAAGGGACTTCAGGGGTTGTCTAATAGAAACCGCTCATTTTACAGATGAAGAAATGGAGGATTAGGAAGGATGAGTGATTTGCTCAAGGCAACACAAGCAAAAGGTGACAGAGGCCTCTGTCTCCAGAAGCAATGTTTTTTCCACTGTTGCACACAATCACCTAGCTGTGGTTTCTATTATTTTTGTTGAGCTAGGGGTGTGCAAAGATCTGGTTATATTCAGTATGAAGGAATTTTCCTATTCTAATTTGCTTCAGGGAAATCCCAAAAATCAAGCTAGAATGAATGAGACAGGTTTGGCTTGTCTCATAATCAGTCTTGATTATCATCACATCCTTCCCAAATAACTATAAAATTGGCTACATAAGGATTCGGAAAGGACAATTAGAAAAGTCAGGACCACTGAGCATGGATACAGCTTTGTGAAGCCTGCTTATCAAGACCCACCCAATGGAAACCTAAATGTGATTCAATATGGTATATGCAGTGTTAGGTTTTAGGATTTAGGATTTCTAGATATCTGTGAACTCATTTTTTCATCATTCATATTATGTTATGCTATAAAGCATAATGGATAGAGTATTGGATTTGGAGTCAGAAAACCTGGGTCCAAATTCTGATTCAGACACTTATTAGCTTTGTTATTCTGTTTAAAACATTTATCCTCTCTAAGGTTCAGCATCTTTATCTTTAAAATGAGTTAATAATCATGCCTATCTTAAAGGATTGTTGTGACAATCATATGAAACAATGTAGGTAAAGTGCTTTGCGGTCCCTAAAGCACTAAGAAGCTATAATCCCTCTCCTCTTCCAAACTACCCTGT
This sequence comes from Phascolarctos cinereus, assembly GCF_003287225.1. Lineage (NCBI taxonomy): Eukaryota > Metazoa > Chordata > Mammalia > Diprotodontia > Phascolarctidae > Phascolarctos > Phascolarctos cinereus. Next base: position 200,583,325 of record NW_027555958.1, on the reverse strand, counting down.
TTCTGTTGAAGAAAGTACCATCCCAGTTTCTCAGGCTCATAATCGTGGCATTATTCTCAACTTTTCATTTTCCTTCACCTTTATTCAGTCAGCTGACAATTCTTACAGTGTCATCTTGGCATCTCTCCCACCAGATCCCTTCTCTGTATTCAATACTTTAGCTCAGCCCCTGCTCACTTCTTGCCCAGGTGATTGAAATGGCTTCACTACTGTTATCCCTCCCTCAAGAATCTGACCACTCTAGTTCAGTCTACATATTGCTACATATTTTCTAAGTGCTGATAAGGTTTTGTTATTTCCCTACCTGACTCCAGTGGCTTCCTTTTGCCTTTAGTATAAAACATAAATTTTTGTGTTTGGCATTTAAAGCCTCCACCAAATGACTCCTACTCATTTTCTAGCCTCGTTGGATATTATCCCCTTCCCTCTTCTGTATTTTGTGATCTATCCAAACTAGCTTTATCTCTTTCCTCACTCATGGCATCCCATCTCTCCTATCTGTACCACTGTACTAGCCATACCCCATTCCTGGCATTCATTTCCTTCTTGCCTGAACCTCATAGAATGCATCTCTTCCTTGCAATGCAGCTCAAGCACCATAGTCAGTAGGAAGTCTTTCCTATTTCCCCTCCAACTGATACTGCCTTCTGTCTTATAGCATCTTATATTTAACTACTTTTTTGAATGTATCCAACTTAAATATTTTTAATATTATTATTTTAAATTTATATATTTATTAACTTTATATTAAGACTGTATACATTTTTATTTGTATTTGTGTTGCCCATTAGAGTGTAAGCTCATTATTAGCTGGTATTGCTTTATTATTTGTACTTGTATCCCTAGTGTCTATCATAGTACTGGAACAGAATGTGTGTGTAATAAATACTAATTGAATAAGATTGATTGGACTCTAGTTACTATAGAGACATTGTTAGATAGTAGCATATAACGTATGTTTCATAAAACTACTATGCATTGGCAGCATGACTGGAACCAGGTCTTCTTGACTCCCTGTATCTATTATACCATATCACAACTCATGCCTTAGATGAATAAATAAATATATGTGTGTATATATAGCACAGTTATGAAAACATATGAATATATGTACATCTGAATATACTGATGTACCATCAATATATATATACATATATATGTATATATATGTATATATATATACATATATATATATACATATATATGTATATATATGTATATATATATACATATATAAAATGTGCACATGCTTCTAGATATATAAAATTCATCCAATGGAATGAAGATAAAGATCAACACTAGACAATTTTAATGGAGCAGTATAAGAAGATGTGTTGTTTAACTAGAAAAATGGAACAATTAATACTGCTAAATATGTCATTGATTCAGCAGCTATTTATTTCTTGGGGAATTATTCTTGGTTTTATATATGTCAATTCTCTATGCATCTTGACTATTCATTGCATCTTGAATTTTCTAACTAAAACATCATATCAATAGCAATTAGAAGTTATTTTGCTTCTTTGCCTCCATGCAGTCGCTTAATACCTTTTTTTCTTGTCTTATTAGTATAACTAACATTTCTAGAGGTATAGAGGATGATAAGTGACTTGCTTTGCCCTTTACATTCCTGGAAAGCTTTCTAGTATTTCTTCATTACAAGTAATATTAACTCTTAGTTTTAGGTGGATACTTTTAATCATAATAAGGAAAGGCCTATTTATTGCCACGCTTTGCCATATTAAAACCTAAATTAGTGGTGTATTTTGATGAAGACCTTTTCTGCATCTACTGATAAAAATCTCAATTTTTCTACTCTCTCCCTTTTCATATTCTTGTAATTCTACTGTGCCTTGCTATGAATCTTTGAAACTCAACTTTAATAAAATATAGGTAGTACCTTTACCTAGAAGACCATTATAGGATAGTCGCAAGCCATTCTATAATATATTCTATATGTAAATTAAAATAGAAATCTCATGTATCTTTATATCATAGAGAATATTAAAATAACACACTATACAAAATGATTAAATGAGCAGAAAATATATTTTGCGTTCATAAGATATGGTGAAACAATAATACCATCAGTGCATGGACTCCATCAGTTTCAAGTAATTAGTAACAGTTGTGTAAGGCAGATTGGAAAATGAGCACACCTAATATTATTGGGAAAATTGTGCTCCATTTGCCCATAGAATGTAGTTTGGCCATGTATGTCAGACCTAGAGATCAGGACAGTTATAGAGACACTGATACTTTTTGGGGAACATTTCCTTCCCTGGACAATATATACAAACATACACATGCTCAGTTAAAAAAAATTCTCTCTCAGTTGTGAGCACTGTTTTTTGATTACCATTTTACAATATAGATGTGGAGAGATAGTGAAGGTTATAATTTGACTTTTTTGCCATTCAGATAAAAAATAATTTTTAAAGACAACTTGAAGCAGAATGGGAGCATGATTAATGTCTAACCCTTCAAATCAGTTGCATGTTATTTTATCCTTATGTAAGTATTGTCTCCCAGAAGTTGCTAAAGTCTAGGTATTCCCCTCCCCTAGAAATTTCCAGTGCTAGCATTTGAATACTAAATGTTAGTTATATCCCAGTACATTACATTGTAAATCGTATCAATGTTAGACTGATATTACAATATGCTTTTGCTCAGAATAATTTTCTGAATACTGGCTAAATGATATGTAATGATGACTGATTATTGTTAATGGTGAATATCCTTATGTTAAAAAAAAAAGTAGTAGGTTGCTCGAGTATAAATGTCTTAATTATGGCAATAAAGGTTGTAAACTCATTTTTGTATTTTTGCTAATTTAAACAATTTTTTCCTCCATCAGAAAGAAAATCTAGCATTAAAAAGCAAAAGATCTATTAATGTTCCCAAAGGTCAAGAACTAGTTCTGTATTTCCCTCCATTTAAACACTTTTTCCCCCTAACACTTGTGTCCATGATTATTGATTAATAAGGAAAAAGTCATGTGGGATGGAGCTCATTTTGACATGGGAATTTTTATTTTAGGTTTAAAACACATTAGTCTCTGCTTTTTCCCCCTTCAGAATTTGAAGTTGAATCTTAACACAAGCATATTATGCAAATCAGGTCAATTCTTTTCAAGCACTGAAAAATCTAATGTCAAAAAATACATATTTTAGCATACATTACATATGGAAAAATTCATTTTTATTTTTCAGTGGCAGAGCCTTAGGCATCAGAGTGAGGAGGGGATTTCACCTATCCCTAGTTATAGCATATGTTCAGGAGGATTTAGCATTCACATTAGGTACTTTGTGAGAGAGGCAGTGTGCTTTAGTGGATTGAAAACTGGCCTTGAAGTCATGAAGACCTGGGTTTAAGTCCTTCCTCTGACATGTGTGATCCTTGATAAGTCATTTAAACTTTTAAAGCTATTGGCAACTTTGTAAGACTGGAAGTTGCAGAGAAATTGATGAACCACGTTTCTAGAGGGAGATTCCTGAACTAGGTATTCCCTAGTCCCTGCCCCTCACCATATAGGTAATTTAATGCTGATCCTCTCCCTTTCTTGGAGGTGGAGAAGGCGTAAAGGGGAGATCAACTATTTCTCTGTAGTTTTTACTCCTTATGCATTTATTCACCAGGTTTGACTTCATAAGAATATAGAATATGAGAATTGGAGTAGAACTTAGAAACCATCTAGTCCAACAGGAAACCCACTACCACTTTACTTTTGGAAAGCTTTAATTTTTAATTTTTTTCTTGATATCGTGCCTAAATTTACCTCTTTCTATGTGCCACCCACGACTGTATTCTTCCTTCTTAAGCCCAAAAGAGCAAATTTAATCCTTCTTCCCACCTTACAATACTTCAAATATAGTACTTGAAGACTTGTTATGTCATCTCTGAATTTTCTCTTCTCACTTCTACAATTCCTTCAACCAATCATATCACATGAACCCAGGACTGTTTACCATTGTGGTTTCCCTACTTTGTGTACTGACTAGGCTTTCAATGCCCTCCTTAAAATATGGTGCTCAGAGTTAAAGACAGTTCTCCATACAGATTTTCTTAAGGTCAATATACATCAAAGAAAACTCTCAAATTTGTTGTTTGGGACACTACTAGCAATTTTAGGATGTTTTTGAAAATAAGTGCTAGTACAATGTTGTGAAAAAATCTCTGTACCTGAAGCAGGACCCATGGATTCTGGGCTAATGTGTGCCTCAAGCTATCTGGGTGATGTTGGAGAATTCTCTGGGTTTCTCTAAAATGAGAGATTTGTGTGAAATGATCTTTTAGATCCCTTCAGGCTACAAATTCCATGCCTGCAAAGTACTAAGTATAATTGATAAATGTTCTTTTCCATTCATTATCAAATTTTGGGCTTCAATCCCACCCTTTTATATAGCATGCAACAATATATACATATATATGTATATGTATGCATGTATGTATGTGTATATATACATACATGCATACATATACATATATGCATACAAACGTGGGTGTGTGTGTGTGTATACATATAACTGTTATATAGTAACAAGTTACTTTCTTCCATGGTTTTCTGGCCAAACTGCTTTATGGAGTAGAAGCATTCTTATTTTCTACAAAAGACACCAAAGTTATTTGTGAACATCGATCTCTGATGAGATGTAGCTTTAAAGAACCTGCGATTTTTTTGTTTAGGAGCAGAATCATTTATTTGTTATGTTTGTTTTTTTCACTTAGCAATTCATTTTTCATTGGCAACATTTTTTAGGTGTACAGGTATGTTCGGGGTTTTTTTTTGGCCTATAAGATCCAGATGACTGTCAAAATTATCTCTAATTTCCATAAGCAAAACGTATTGAGGCCCAAGTAGCACAATATGTTAAAACCCCTAATTTCAGGATTTAAATTGTGTGGAAGTAACCAGTTGTGGAAGATAATTTGATTACATTAGCATTTTTGAAAATTCATTGGAATTCTAAAAAGCTGGAATTAAGATTTTCTTTTTTTTTTCCTTAAGTGGAATGAAAGAAAATCCAATAGAATGTAAGCTATTAGCAGGCAGAGATTTTGTATCTTCAGTGAATATAGTAAACACTTAATAAACAAAGTAAATCCTTATGGATTTATTGATTTTTATCAGTCACATTTATATGTTTTCATATGAATGAGTATTGGAACATCTATGAATAATATCTAGTAGGAATTAGAAGAATTTGATCGATTTATGGATTTATCAAAAAGATAAATTTTTGTTTCTCTGAAGAGGTGATTTGTATGCTTATAGGAAGAACCAGCATGTATTAAATGTCTAAAAATACCCAGAGCTGAGTTAGGTAATATGAGTTAAAAAATAAAAAGCTTAAGATATAGTACCTAACCTCATGGATGTTATAATTGATTTGGGAAGATAAAATGCACCCATGTGAAACAGTTCATAAAATAAACACATTATAGGACAATGGGTAATCAAATGTAAGATTGTGAGATGCAGACAAATCCTCTAACATCTCATTCTGCAATCTGAGTTTTTAAGTCTGCATGAATAGAGCAAAATCTCTGGCAGATCAGAGAAGTTGGAAGAGCTTTGAGTACTGACCACTAGGATCAATTCCATGTAACAATGAGATATACAAGAAGAGAATTCGTATTTATAATTTTATGAGTCTAATGCTTGGCAAGTAATAAATATGCTTAACAAATGCTATTTTTCATTCGTTATAAAAATTCAGGCTCCAATACCACCTAGATACTTATATAGGAAAATACTTTTTTTTCATGTTTTCCTGTCATTATATCATCTTTATTTCTTTAAAAATAGATATTTGTTAGGGAATGTCTCATTCTTGATCAAATGTTCAAATAGACCTCCTACAGGTATTTTAGTTTGTATGTTACCTACATTTACAGACAGACAGGATTATAACAATTGATTTAAGTGATCATTTACTAAGCACTTAATATGTGAAGGTTAATGTGGTAAGCCCTTGAGATATAAGGGCACAAGGAAAACTATCTTCACTGTTTACATTCTGAAGGAAAGATATAATATGCACACAAATGAGTATAATAAAAGGAAGACTGATATAAGAAAAAGCATTATGTATTTGTAGAAGAGTTTCACAAGAAAAAGGTAAGATCTGAATTTGAGTCTCAAGAATAGACAGATTCTGAGAAGAAATGAGGAGGGTGTTCATTCCAGATGTGGGGGGAGGACTTGCATAAATACTAGGAGGCAGGAGATAAAGTGTCCAGTTCAGAGAAAGGAGAGCAGTCCAGTATGGCTGGAAATGTTCACAAAAGGAAATAGGCCATAAACACTGGTGGGAGCCAGAATATGGAGGGAGTTGAATGTTAGAGCCAAGCATTTTGTATTTTATCCTAGAGTCCATAGATAGCCATTTAAGTTTTTTAAGCAGAGCAATGACATGGCCAGACTTGACATTTAGGAAAATTATTTTACCAGCTATGGGAAGAATGAATTGGATGGGGGGGGGGATGAGAAACAGGATTAGGCAGCTTGAAGTAGTTGAGGCCAAATTCAATAAGGATATTAATTATGGCATTACTTTTTATATTGGAGAGAATGAGGGAAAATGTAGAAGATGTTTTGAAAATGGAAACAACAAAATCTTGTAAATAAAACAATAAATCCTAGCAATTAATTAGATAAGAAGCATGAGGGAGAGGGAGGAGTTAAGAATGACCCTGATAACCCCAGGTAAAGAAAAAACAGAACAGATTGTATGTAGGAAAGGTAGTTTTGTAGAGAAGATAATGAATTTTGCTTTGGAAATGTTGAGTTGTAGATGTCTACAAAATATGCAAAAGAACATATACCGCAGAGAATTGACAATATGTGACTAGAATTCCAGAAAGAATAGATATGTTTATATAAATGTGTTATTCATCTACATAAAGATAATACTTGAGTTTGTGGAAACTGATGAGATCTCCTATAAAGAAAGTGTGGAGGGAGAAAAGATGGGAACCTATTATACTGTATAGAGAAGACAGGATAAGGATAAGGACATTATGGTAATCTAACAAAGGAAACTGAGAAGTGGTAAAATATTGATAGAAAGAACCAAATAAGAACAGGGGGAAGAGAAGAGAATAAACATGTATATAGTGCAATTCTTCTTAAATGGGGGTCATGACCCTATATGAGGTTGTGAAAAATTTGGCAACAGTGAAAAGTTTCTGAACTTGCAACAACCTAAAATTAATTAAAAACCAAATGCATAATGAATACGAGGTGTTTCTGGCAGCACTTGCAGGTGTTGTACCCAGCAACTTCACTGCAGCCTTGGTTCTGAACACAAAACATGCATGCCGCCAAAACAAACAAACAAACAAATGTGAAAAGGTATCTCCAGTGGAAAAAAAGTTTAAAAAACCCTGATAGTTCCACTAGGTTCCAGGTACTGTGCTAAGTGCTTTTTACAAATACAATCTCATTTTATCCTCACAACAATCCTGTGAGGTAGATGCTATTTTTATCATTCCTATTTTTCAGCTGAGAAAACTGTGGCAAAGTGACTTGCCCAGTGTTCCACAGTTAGTAAATGTCTAAGGTCAAATTTGAACTGAGTTCTTCCTTACACTAGGTCCAGTGCTCTATCCACCGGGTTACCAGCTGCCTCTGCCACTAAGAAGAATATCTCTAAATCCAGTGGAGAGAGGAATGTTTAGAAGAGTCAGTAATCAGTAGAAACAGTAGAGAATTCACAGAGAATGAGAACTAAGAAACACCATCAGAATTAGCAATAGAGAGATCACTGATAAGAGTAATTTCAGTTGATTTTGGGTTCACTAAATTCAAGAGCAATCATATATAATGGAGAAAAGATAGAAGTCTTTCCAGTAAGATCATGGAAGAAAATAAAAATGCCCATTATCACCACTACTAATTAATAGATTGTTAGAAACATTAGTTATGGCAATACAAGAAAAAGAAATTTAGAAAATAAGCATAGACAAAGTTTATCTGTTTTACAAATGATATAATGGTGTACTTACAGAACCCTAGAAAAAGGAGATTTTCTCAGAAGACAATATTTCTGCATTACTGGGTTTTAGGGAGAAGGGGGTACAAATTTTGTTAGCTAAATTTGTTATCCAGAGTCATGTGTAATGGAAAGAAGCACTGGTATTGTGTTCCCTCTCAAATCCAGAAATTTAGGGGTGATGATAATCATGGGGAATTCATCATTGAAGTCTTATTCCTCAGGATTTGGACTAAGCTAACATGTAACACCAGATCAGTAGTTACATGCCAAAATGGCAGTAGATGAAGAATGGAATATAGTACGCATATGAAATGGTCACTCAGTTCTGTTTCAGAGTCCCCATTCCTCTCACTGTTTAGTTGGGAGGCAGAAGTCTTAATTAGGGAAGGATTAGACCTTTTCCTGAGTCTTCCATCTCTCCAGCATTAAGTACTCAGTGTCTGAGGCTTGTTGACCTCAGTGTGGCACAAGCTCTTTGTCTAAGGCCCCAGTCTCTCCAAACCATTGTGTGTTGTCTGAGGATGGATCAAAGGACCATTAGGCCCTTACTTAACATTCCAGGCTTTCTCAATCCATCCTTAATATCTTTGGAGGTAGAAGCTGCCAAAGAAAATCCACAGAGCAGCACAATTTTAAAACTAACTACATTTATTTTATAGGCCTTTCAAATAGTTCATAACTATATATATATATATATGTGTGTGTGTGTGTGTGTGTGTATACACGTTTGTATATATACATTATATATGTTTGTATATATATATATATATATACATATATAGAGATACAAATATAGATATAGATATCACAAAAACATTGGTTCAGAGTTAAAAGTCAAGTGAATAAGCATTTAGAAAGCACTTATCATGTTCCAGGAAGGGTACCTTTAAGGTGATCTGGTCCAAACCTCTCATTTTACAGATTGCAGAAATCAAGGTTTAGGTAAATAAAGCAACCCAGTTAGGTCACACAGGTGATAGATGCCAGAACTGAGATTCGAATTAATTTCCTCTGATTATAATCCAATGCTATTTCTTCTGCACTATACTAATGGCTTCTGTAATGCTTCTTGATCAAAAATAGATTCCATACTTAAGACCACTGATTAAACCATTCTAATAATCCAATATTAAAGTAATAATTGAATTAATTAATTAAAAATTTATTAAGCATTATTACATGCAAAACACTGTGATAATATGTGTAGAGATAGAAATAGAAAAGCAGGGAGTGTCCTACTCTCAAGTAGCTCATATTCTAATGGGAGAGTGTACTTGCTCTAATGGAGAAGATGGAGTCTCAGCATTCTCAAGGAACTCATAATCTAAAGCAAAGCTACAAGTCTGATGGAGTGGTCCCATGGTCTTTAAGGTGCAGCAGCAAAGCAAATGATAATGACTCTTGTTTAATGTCATTTATTGTGATAAAATTACATCTGTTTTTGATGTTAAAATGTTCAACAGTGCTAAAGATTTCAGTGGTGAGAGTTTTCTTTTCTGGGTTAGAAGTTATGGCTGCTGAAGAGGCAGGGACTGAAGTACCTACAGAAATTTTTGACAAGTGTAATCTCTCTGGGTAATCAAGTGTAATCATCTGGCTGATGGCTACAGGATCCATGCTGAATACAATCACTGATCAGCTTTAACATGAATGTAGCAACACATCAGTTCTAAGCCACAGAACAAAGGGGAGAATGTAAAGAAATCAGAACTGCTCTATTGTCATCCTGATTTAGTCGGGGAATCATTTTCATAGTTTCAGGTCCTCATTTAGTCTGCTCAGTACTCAAACACTCTTCTAATGTTAATAAAGTACTTTATAATAAGATTTAGGTTCAAATTGTTATCTCTTTCTTTCCAGTCCTTAGCCCCTAAGGATTTGTTGTCCTATCACCTAACTCAGATTAATTTGGTGTAAAGAATGGGTCATACTTATGTAATTTCTTAAGTAGCTAAATGTGTTAGCATTAAGAGGTATGTCTACAAAAAGAACAAAATATCTTTATCAATTTTATAATTTATAAAATAAGAACCATTCCACTCATCATCCCTTAGACATTCATTCTTTTTCTTATGGCAGGCTATTGAATTGTCCATGAATATCTATTGTACAAGGTTGTTGTGAGAATCAAATTAGTTAATTTTGGAAAGCACTTTGTAAACTGTAAGGTTTTGTTGGCCTGTTCCTGTGATTTCACTGGTTTTGAGAACACCTGAGGAAACTTCTACCAGTGAAAGTCAGGATCATACTTGCAATTTATATTCTTAGAGAGTGGTCTAGTACATTAAAAGGTTAAGGGACTTAGCCAGGATCACAAAGTACATAACAGTCAGTGGTAGGACTTGAACACAAGTGGCCCTAGATTCAGGTTCAACTTTCTATATTCACTATGCCATGATACCTTTCCGTTGTTGTTTTTGTTGCTGTTGTTTGTCATTATTATTGTTGCACAAACTATTCTCAAGACAGTAACCTCAGACCATCACTGGAGAAATCTAAAAATAAAATGGTATAAAGTACAAAATAAAGTACCTCTTTGATGCAACAAATCTGTGAAGGGCTTTTGTAAATCATGATTCCTCAAACAGGAAAAAAATACTTAAATGAATATCTTTCATGTGCACATATTTAGGTTTCTGTTAAATATATGTAAAGACCAATTTTTAAATATAATTTTTATTTCATGAGTATACTGCATTGTATTAAACTGTGATCTTGCCATATGGAACATATTTTTATTTATTTTATGATAATGAGCTTTCCTTTTTTTTTTTTTGATATTTTACCCGACTCAAATAACTTCACTCTGGTCCATATCATCCCATAAATCTATTACTGCATAAATACAAAATACAGCACATGAGCTATAATTGGCTATCCCTTGATCTTTTTTCAAGTTTGGCAAATTTTCTGTCTGCATTTTATTAATCACTTTAAAAACACATTACCACAATTTCTGTATTCACAAAATTTTTCAAACACATACATAATCCCAAGTGAGCTTTTTCTTGCAACAAAAAAAAAAAGTTAAAACCAGCTGACACATCTCCCATTTCTGACAATGTACATAGGATCCTATAGTTAAAGTCTCCCATCTCTCCAGTGAAAAGAAAGTATCTCTTCTCTAGGACAAAAATTAGACATTATATCTAAAATATATAGAGAATTAAGACAAATTTATAAGAATACAAACCATTCCGCAATTGATAAATGGTCAAAGGATATGAACAGACAGTTCTCGGATGAAGAAATTAAAGCCATTTATAGTCATATGAAAAAATGCTCTAAATCAGTATTGATTAGAGAAATGCAAATCAAAACAACTCTGAGGTACCACATCACACCTATCAGATTGGCCAACATGACAAAACAAGAAAATGATAAATGTTGGAGAAGATGTGGGAAAATTGGAACACTAATACATTGTTGGTAGAGAATAATTTGGAACTGTGCCGAAAGGGTTATAAAAATGTGCATACCCTTTGACCCAGCAATAATACTTCTAGGGCTATATCCCAAAGAGATCAAACAAATGGGAAAAGGACCCACATGTACAAAAATATTCATAGCAGCTCTTTTCGTGGTGGCAAAGAATTGGAAATTGAGAGGATGCCCATCAATTGGGAAAATGGCTGAGCAAGTTGTGGTATATGAATGTAATGGAATACTATTGTGCTATAAGAAATGATGAACCTGGAAAGACTTATGTGGTCTGATGCTGAGTGAAGTGAGCAGAACCGAGAGGAATTTGTACACAATAACAGCCACATTATGCAATGACTAAGATTGTTAAACTGAACCCTTCTCAGCATTTTGAGGCTCTAAGACATCTCCAGAGGCCTTGGGATGGAAAATGCTGTCCACATCCAAAGTAAGAACTATGGAAGTTGAATTGCTATCTTTTTTTTTCGTCTTCTATTGAGTTGTGTTTCCTCTTTCTGATAGTTACTCCTGCTGGTCTTAATTTTTACTTACAACATCAGTAATGTGAAAATATGTTTAATAGGAATGTATATGTCTAACCTATATCAGATTGTGCACCATCTTGGGGAGGGTGGTGGGGAGGAAGAAGGAGAAAAATTTTAAACTCAAAAGCATATGGAAGTGATTGTTGGTAAATCAAAATAAATTAATAAAATACATTTTTTAAAAAAATTAGACATTATACTTAATAAAATTTGGTGTCACTTAATTGTTCATTTCATCTACATTGTTATAGTTATTGTACATATTGTTTGCCGGTTCTGCTTATTTTACTCCACATCAGTTCATAAAAATCTTCACATATTTCCCTGAACTTCTTCTATTAATAGTCTTTTTGACTAGAACAATGGTGTTATTGCTTTCATATACCATGATTTGTGCAAAAATTCTTTCATCCATGGTCATCCATGTCTTTTTTCTGGTTCTTTACTATCACATGAAGTGTTGCAAATGAATATATTCATATAAATGATACCTTTATTTCTGTCTTTGACATCCTTTGTGTATATTCTCTCACCTTTTTCAATCTTTCACCCTCTTCTTTACCTGCTTTTATCTTTCTAAGACCACAGAAGTCACTTTCCCCTCCTAGCCAGCCCTTGATTTGACTAGCAAGTGTATCACTCACCCTTATCTAAACCCTTCCTCAATTCTCCCTTTTCATGTACCTTCCTATGTTGAAATGTAATCCCACAAAAGAAACATTCACCTATATGTAAGATATCACTAAATTCTTTTCATAATACCCACTATATTCCTCTTCACTATTACCTCCACCATATTTCTGCCCCTACCTCTGTACCCTTGTTTACCTTTAGAAAGAAGTCTCTTACTGTTTTTTTTTCTTGTTGTCCCTCTGTTGCTATTGCTGACTGCATTTATTCACTCATCCTGCAATTCTGTTACTTGGGGTATTTGAGAAGCAAATAACCTCTTCAGTTCTGGTTTTCTTTCTAAAAATGTTTCAAATTCTTCATTATTATTGAATGTCTATTTTTTCTCATTTGGCTAGGCTCAGATTTGAGGGATAGGTCATGCTGAGCTGCATCCAGAGCTCCACTTAAGAACACATCATTATTCCATTACTTTCTCCTTTTTCCACTAGGTTCAGAGTAGTCTTGAGTTATTGAAATGTGCTTTTCTTTATATGTGAAGGTCTTTCTCCTGATGGTTTATAGGACTTACTGTTTCTGAACTGAATTATTAAGTTAACCACTAAGTTTTTTTTTTAATTTTTGTTTATCATCTCTCATATATGGTCCCTTCTCTCCTCTGATATTCCAAACACCCTGTTGCAGGACCTCATCATCTCATTCCTAGACTATTGCAATACATACTGGTTGGTATCGCTGTCTCATGTCTCTCCCTATTCAAAATGATCCTCTAGTTCAAGAGTAGGGAACCTGTGGCCTCAAGGCCACATATGGCCTCCTTAGATCCTTTTGACTGAGTCCAAGTTTTACAGAAAAAATCCTTTTATTAAAGGGATTTGTTCTGTGAAGTTTGGATTCAATCAAAGGGCCACTAGTTAAATGTCAGATCAATCTTCCTAAGACACTAATTTGACCCTGTCATTCTCCCTCCCTTCAATACAATCCTAATGTGTATTTTCATTGGCTTTACCTGTGCCTGGAATCCTCTCCCTCCTCATCTCTGGTTTCTCCTCTCGCTGGCTTCCCTCAAGTCTCAGTTAAAATGTCATCATCTGAAAAAAGCTTTTCCCAATCCTTCTAATAATGCTAGTACCTTCTTTCAGAGAATATCTTCAATTTATACTGCATTTAATTGTTTGAACACAGTTGTTTGAATGATGTTTCCTTCATTATTTAGATTGTGATCTCCTTGAGAGCAGGAACTCTCATTTTGGCCTTCTTGGTATCTCTAGCACTTAGCATAGTGGCTGGCACATAGTAACTAAATGACTGTGCTAAATAGATGTTTGCTGACCTTTGGTTTTAGATATATACTTTTTCACAGTAAAAGGGCCCTCCTATGACAGTGCTTTTTAGGACTTAAGTCTTATAAGTACTGCATTTTGAAGATTTTTTTTCATTCATTGCTATAATCCTGTGGTTTTAGTTTTTTTTTTTTTGTTCTTCATATGATTCATTATACTAATTATTTAAATATAGCTGAACCATCCTTGCATCCCTGGGATAAATCCCACTATGGAGACTTCCACTTCCAGGAGCCAAGATGGTGGGAGTGAAAAAGGTAGTTGCTCTCATCCTCCCCTATCAACATCTGACAGCTCAGAAAATATCGCCCCAGGAAAAACTCTGAAACAGCTGAACCAGAATAAAGATGCCGAGCAGCAGTGCAATAGCCCTGGTGGATTGAGGAATTAACAGGAAAGCCCCTCTTGCCCTGGGGGAAGGGGAGCACTTTTGAATGGGAGGCATCCCAGCTAGCTAACAGAAAGCTGCACTTTAGCACACCAGGAGGAGATCCTGAAATCCAGATGGGGCAGCAGGCAAAAATCAACACCTGGGGGAACCAGTGGAAACCAGCTCAGAAAACCACCAGGCGACTTGGCATTCTACAGCAAACAGGCCTCCCAGTGCCTCAGCAGAAATAAGGGCCCCAGGTGGATGAACACCCTGCAACATCGATCTGAAAGGAGCTAAAGAAAGCAAAAGGAAAGGAAAAGCAGGAAACCTAGAGCTGCCCAAGAGTTCCAGCCTAGCAGATTGCAGCCCAGCACCAGGTAAGCTGCCAGAACCCTACAGCCTCCAATTGCCAACATAAGAGGCCCCAGCACACAAAGCCAGTGACAAAGACCTAGGCTCCCAACATAAGAAGTTTGAGTCAGTGCCCTCCACTCCCTAAAGGAGAGCTCAATCTCTTTAAAGGCCAGGGAATAAGGAAATACCATGAGCCAAAAGAAACGTGCCATAGATTCATGCTATGAGAAGAGTGAAGATCAAGGCACAAATTCTGAAGAGGATAATATTGTCACCAAACCCACATTTGCAACCTCAAAAGGGAATATGAATTGGTCTGAAGCCCAAAAAGCCTCTTAGAAGAGCTCAAGAAGGATTTTAAAAGTGAAATGAGAGAGGTATAAGAATCCTTAAAAAATACAATTGGCCAACTGGAAAAAAAAAAAGTACATTGACAAAAAAAAATCTCTAAAAAATACAATTGGCTAAATGAGGAAGGAGGTACAAATCTAATAGAAAAAAACAATCTGTTAAAAATTAAAATCTGGCAAATGGAAGCTAATGACTCCATGAGAGAGCAAGAATCAGTCAAACAGAAACAAAAAAAATGAAAAAAAAAGATGAAAACATAAAATAGCTCATTGGTAAAATAGCTGACCTGGAAAATCAATCCAGGAGAGACAATTTCAAAATTATTGGACTACCTGAAAATCATGATGAAAAAAAGAGCCTGGACAGTATTTTTCAGGAAAATCATAAAGGAAAACTGCCCTGAAGTCCTAGAACCAGAAGGTAAAATAGCCATAGAAAGAATCCATCTATCACCTCCTGAAAGAGATCTCAAATTGAAAATGCCAAGGAATATAGTAGCCAAATTCCAAAATTACCAGGTCAAAGAGAAATTATGGCAAGCAGCCAGGAAAAAAAATTAAATAACATGGAACCACAGTCAGGATTGCACAAGATTTTGCAGCTTCTACATTAAAAAGCCATAGGGCATGGAACATATTCTGTAAGGCAAAGGAGCTTGGATAACAACCAAGAATAAACTACCCAGCAAAAATTAGCATGATCTTTTAGGAGAGGAGATGGATATTCAATGAAATAGGGGACTTCCAAACCTTCCTGATAAAAAGACCAGAGCTCAACAGAAAATTTGATCCTCAAGTAGAGGACTCAAGAGACACATAAAAATGTGAATGGGACAGAAGGATATAATAAGTTGTTAATAAGGGCAGACTGTTTACATCCCTACAAGGGAAGATGACACTTGCAACTCTTGAGAACTGTATTGTTATTACACCATGTTAAAGGAATGTACATAAAGGGGGTGGATATAAGTTGACTTTTATGTAATGATAAAAAAAAATTAATCAAGTGGGTTAAATGGATCCAAGTTAGTGGATTATTCTGATCTAAGAAAATGTCATGAGAAAGGAGGACACAGACAAGGATAAATTACATTACAGGAAAAGGCACAAAAAGCTATTACAGCAGAGGGAAAGAAGGGAAGGAGATGAGCATTGTTTGAACCTTACTCTTATCAGATTTGGCTCAAGAAGGGAATAACATAATCAGTTAAGTATAGAAATCTAACTTGCCCTATAGGCAGTAGGAGGGAAAAGGGGAATGAAAAGGGAGGGGAGGATAGAAGGAAGAGAAGAAGCAATAAGGGTAAAGAGGAAGAAAAGGGAAAGGGCTAATAGAAGGGAGGAGGTCAAAAGCAAAACACTAGTGAGGAGGGAAAAGGGGAAAGAAGAAAGAAAAGCATAAATGGGGGGGAAAGGATGGACAGAAAGGCACAGATAGTAATCATAACTGTGAATGTGAATGGGATGAACTCTCCCATAAAATGGAAGCAGATGGCAGAATGGATTAAAAATCACAATACTACAATATGTTGTTTACAGGAAACACATTTGAAAAAGAGTGACACAGGCAGAGTAAAGGTAAAAGGCTGGAGCAGACTATATCATGCTTTAGCTGAAGTAAAAAAAAAAAGCAGGGGTAGCAATCCTGATTTCAGACAAAGCAAAAGCAAAAACAGATCTTATCAAAAGAGATAAGGAAGGAAACTACACCCTGCTAAAAAGCACCATAGACAATGAAATAATATCATTACCAAACATATGTCCACCAAATGGAATAGCATCCAAATTCTTAGAGGAGAAATTCAGGGATTTACAGGAGGAAATAGACAGCAAGACTATACTAGTGGGACTCTTAACCTCCTCATCTCTGAACTAGATAAATCTAACTACACAATAAACAAGAAAGAAGTTAATGAGGTGAATTAGAATTAGAAAAGAAAGGTATAGTAGATCTCTGGAAAAAACTGAATGGAGATAGAAAGGAATATACTTGGCAGCAGATGGCACATACACCAAAATTGACCATGTACTAGGGCATAAAAACCTCAAAATCCAATGCAGAAAGGAAAAAAATATTAAATACATCCTTTTCAGATCATGGTGCAATTAAAATCATATGTAATAAAGGGCCGTAGAAAGATAGACTAAAAAATAATTGGGTCAACCAACAAATCATAGAAACAATAAATAACTTCATTCATGAGAATGACAATAATGAGACAACATACCAAAACTTATGGGATGCAGTGAAAGCAGTTCTTAGGGGAAGTTTTATATCTCTAACTGCTTACATAAATGAAATAGAAAAAGAGATCAATGAATTTGGCATACAACTAAAAAAAACTAGAAGAATAACAAATTAAAAATCCTCAATTAAACACCAAATTAGAAATATTGAAAACCAAAGGAAAAATTAATAAAATTGAAATTAAGAAAACTATTCAACTAATAAATAAAACTAATAGACAATAATATAGACAAAAAAAAAAAATAGACAAACCGTTGGTTAATCTAATTTGAGAAAAGAAGGAAGAAAACCAAATTTCTAGTATCAAGAATGAAAAAGGTGAATCTACTACCAAGGAAGAGGAAATTAAAACAATAATTAGGAATTGATCATATCAACACCAAAACTTAAAAGAAACCACATGATCATTTCAATTGATGCAGAAAAAGCTTTTGACAAAATATAACATCCATTCCTATTAAAAACACTAGAAAGCATAGGTATAATTGGAATCTTCCTTAAAATAATAAATAGCATCTATCTAAAATCTTCAGCAAGCGTTATATGTAATGGGGACAAGCTAGAAACATTTCCAATAAGATTGGGGGGTGAAACAAGGATGTCCATTATCAACACTGTTCAATATCGTACTGGAAATGTTAGCTTTAGCAATTAGAGAAGAAAAAGAAATTGAAGGTATTAGAGTAGGCAAAGAAGAAATAAAGCTATTACTCTTCGCAGATGATATGTTGATATACTTAGAGAATCCTAGAGAATCAAGTAAAAAATTACTTGAAATAATAAACAACTTTAGCAAAGTTACAGGTTATTAAAATAAACCCACCTAAATCATCAGCATTTCTATATATTACCAACAAAGCCCAATAGCAAGAAATAGAAAGAGAAATTCCACTTAAACTTACTGTAGATGTTATAAAATATTTAGAAGTCTATCTCCCGAAACAAACCCAAGGGACTATATGAACACAATAACAAAATACTTTTCACGCATATAAAGTCAAATCTAAATAATTGGAAAAACATCAGTTGCTCATGGGTAGGCCAAGCTAATATACTAAAAATGACAATACTATCTAAGCTAATTTACTTATTCAGTGCCATACCAATCAAACTTCCAAAAACTTACTTTATAAAGTTAGAAAAAATGATAACAAGATTCATTTGGAAGAACAAAAGGTTCAGAATATCAGGGGAACTAATGAAAAGAAATGAAGGGGAAGGTGGCCTAGCCATTCCACATCTTAAATTTTATTATGAAGCAGCAATCACCAAAACTGCTTGGTACTGGCTAAGAAATAGGGAGGTAGATCAGTGGAATAAGTTAAATATGCAAGACACAGTAGTCAATGACTATAGTAATCTATTATTTGAGAAACCCAAAGACCCCAGTTTCTGGGATAAGAACCCACTCTTTGAAAAAAACTGCTGGGAAAACTGGAAAAGAGTATGGCAGAAACTAGGCATAGACCCAAATCTCACACCATATACCAAAATAAAGTCAAAATGGGTTCAGGACTTAGATATAAAGGCTGATACCATAAGTAAACTGGGAGAGCAAGGAATAGTTTACCTACAGATCTATGGAGAACAGAAGAATTCATGACCAAACAGGGGATAGAGAACATTATGAAAAGCAAAATGGATAACTTTGACTACATTAAATTGAAAAGTTTTTTCACAAACAAAACCAATGTAACTAAGATTAGAAGGAAGGTAGAAAATTGGGGAAGAATTTTTACAACCAGTCTTTCTGATAAGGCCCTAATTTCTAAAATATACAGAGAATCCAGTCAAATTTATAAGAACACAAACCTTTCCCCAATTGATAAATGGTCAAAGGATTTGAACAAGCAGTTCTCAGATGAAGAAATTAAAGCCATCTATAGTCATATGAAAAAATGCTTATTATTGATTAGAGAAATTAAAATCAAAAGAACTCTGAGGTACCACATCACACCTATCAGATTGGCTAACATGACAAAACAAGAAAATGATAAATGTTGGAGAAGATGTGGGGAAATTAGGACACTAATTCATTGTTGGTGGAGTTGTGAAATGATGCAACCATTTTGGAGAGCAAGTAGGAACTATGCTCAAAGGGTTATAAAAATGTGCATACCCTTTGACCCAGCAATAACACTTCTAGGGCTATATCGCAGAGAGGTCATACAAATGGGAAAAGGACCCACATGTACAAAAATATTTATAGTAGCTCTTTTTGTGGTGGCAAAGAATTGGAAATTGAGAGGACGCCCATCATTTGGGGAATGGCTGAGCAAATTGTGGTATATGAATATAATGGAATACTATAGTGCTATAAGAAATGATGAACAGGTTGACTTCAGAAAAAACCTGGAAAAGATTTGTATGGTCTGATACTGAGTGAAGTGAGCAGAACCAAAAGAACATTGTACACAGTCACAGCCACATTGTGCGATGACTAATATTGATTGACTTAACCCTTCTCAGCAATACAAGGATCTAAGACATCTCCAAATGCTTTGTGATAGAAAATGCCATCCACATCCAAAGAAAGAATTTGAATGCAGATTGAAGCATACCATTTGTTATTTTTTTCTCTTCTGTTAGTTTTGTTTCCTCTTTCTAGCAATTCCTCCTATTGGTTCTAATTCTTAATTACAAGATCACTAATGTGAAAATATGTTTAATAGGAATGCATATATATAGCCTATATCACATTGTGCACCCTCTTGGGGAGGGTGGTTGGGAGGAAAGGGGAGAAAAATTTTAAGCGCAAAAGCATATAGAAGTGATTGTTGATAAATCAAAATAAATTAATAAAAAAAAATCCAAATTAATAAAAAAAAATAAAACTATGCCAGAATGAGTAACTTTTTGGAAATATTGCTATAGTCTATTTCCTAAGACTGTATTTATTTTTGTATCAATATTAATTAGTTATATTGATCTATAGCTTATTTTGTTTTTATTTCTCTCTTATTTAGGTATTCCAAATATTTTTATTTTTAGAAAGCCATTTGATAGAGTGTTTTTCCCCTCCTCAGGTATGGAGAATAAGTGTTGTTGCACAAATATTAATTGAGGTCTCATTCTTGCTACATGGACAACCTATCTTTTTTCTGATCATGCATTTCTCTGATGACTTCCTTTATTCTATTTCTTTTATGTGATTCCTCAGAAAACAAGGACAGATAACTTTTCAAATAACATGTAATTTAGGGTATTCTTTTTCCTTTTTTCCAGTTGTATTATTTTTGAATATATCTCTCTAGGTTTTTTTCTAAATCCATCTCGAAGAAGATATATTTTCTAGGGATATAAGAGAATGGGAGGTGGGGGAATAAAACTATCTAAACATGTGTGCCAAGAGCGATGTTATACCTTTATTTAGGAAGAGACTGAAAATAAAAATCCAAAGACTTTTTACAATAATTTGTCTTCCTGTAGCTCCTGGGTCATGTGTGGACAAGTCAGTGTTTGGCAAAAAAGATATAATGACAACAACAGCAGCAATGATTGAGTACTCCTAAATCCAAAATTGTGAATCTTGAACACTCTAGGTTCCATGACTTCATTTTTCAAGGTTTTCTCAGGGGACAGAGATTAAAAGGGTTAGGATCTTATTATTTAAAAAAAAATACAGAACAAGGTAATGTAGTCAGAACTCTTCTTTTTTACATAAAGTGAAATTGAGACCTGGTAAAGTTAAATTATTTAAACCAAGTGACAAACACCTGATTTGAACCAAGATCTACTAACCAAAAATCCAGTGATTTTTCCACACTATAACGTTCTGCCTACTCTAACATAAAACTCATAAATGTGGTATAATGTGAGAACTGTTTAGTTAATGCTATTTGAAAATACACACAATTAGTGAAAATTAGCTGAGAGAAGAGAGAATAATCTTGTTTCATTTATTATAAATCAGTAGACTAAATTAAAATACCCTTGAATCACTAATTTAACCATTCAATATGCTGACATAAAGCTGAAAGGAAACAAACTCACCTTATATTTCTCAGTTTTAAACAAGTAGCCAATATGCTTACTGGAATCAAAGATATGATTTATTTATTATTATGAAAATGATTAAGAATATGTACTGAGTTATGACACTGTTAAATGAAGAGTTATTAGAAAACATAACAGAGGGTATTAATATCTAATTATATAAAATTGATTTGTAATTAACTCTACAGGAGAATAAAAATAATTCCTGCAGAATTAATGAAGACCAAATTAAATAGGAAGATTTTTCTACTTGCTTCAATTAGTTTTGTTTACCACCCCATATTCCTGAAATAAATACATTATTCGAGTCCATTTAAATATCCTTATTATTCCTTAACTGTGTCCTTATAATTCTTTAGCCATATTTTTCACATGGCCTTGTTTTTTGGCCTGATGTTCTGATGAGAACAAAATACTATGCTTAAAGATTGAGATATAAGATTATAAAATTATATCTGTTTTCCTTTTTTTGCTATACTCTCAAACCATACTTCTCAGGAGTCTAGTGTCTTATATTCTCCTAAGCTGCCCAGAGTCTATTATCCAGTGTCCAAACTTCCCAGTCCACTATGCTTTGAAGCTCTCTCACCTCCTCATCTCCCTCCTCCCACCCAATCCCATCAAAACATTCACAGTGTGATTCAAGCCTACCTTTCTAGCTTTATAATATGTAATTCTCCCTTACCAATTCTGTGTTACAGTTCTACTGGCCTACATGCTTTCCCTTTGAACTAAAGTTCATCTCCTGTGCCCATGTCTTTTTACATTCTGTCTTCATTTCCTGAAATATAGTCCCTCCTTACTTCTGCCTCTTAGTATTCTTAGATACAAGCTCTTTGAAGAAAAGATAATTTGTTTTTGTCTTTGTATCAGAACATAGTAAATCTTAACAAATATTAATTGATTCACTAATGCATCCCATTCTTGTAAGAATCTACTCATTTCTAGTCACCATCTAGTAAGCAGAGAGGCAGCATTGTATAAGGGAAATAATTCTAAACTTATTCAGTTCAGTTGTTTGTGATCCCATGGTGGGGGAGGTTCCTGGCAAAGATGCTGGAGTGGTTTGCCATTTTCTTCTCCGGCTCATTTTACAGATGAGGAAACTGAGGCAACAGTGATAAGTGACTTGCCCAGGGTCGCACAGCTGGTAAGTGTCTGAGGCCAGATTTGAACTTAATAAGATGAGTCTTCTGATTTTTTAATTAATTTATTTTGAATTATTAACAATCACTTCCATAAGCTTTTTAGTTTTAAATTTTTCTCCTTCTCCCTCTCCCTCCCCACCTCCCTCCCCAAGATGGCTTACAATCTGCTATAGCCTATACATACATACGTACATACATATACATATATATGTATATTAAATATTAAACATATTTTCACATTAGTGATGCTGTAGGTAAGAATTAGAACCAGTAGGAGGAACCACTAGAAAGAGGAAACAAAACACAACAGAAGAAAAAAAAAGTAGCAAATAGCATGCTTCAATTTCCATTCAAACTCCATAGTTTTTCTTTGGATGTGGATAGCATTTTCTATCACTAGGCCTTTGGAGATGCCTTAGATCCTTGTATTACTGAGAAGGGTTAAGTCTATCAATATTAGTCATCACACAACGTGGCTGTTATTGTGTACGATATTCTCCCGGTTCTGCTCATTTCACTCAGCATCAGACCATACAAGTCTTTCCAGGTTTTTGATGTCAGCCTGTTCATCATTTCTTATAGCACTATAGTATTCCATTAAATTCATATACCACAGCTTGTTCAGCTATTCCCCAATTGATGGGCATCCTCTCAATTTCCAATTCTTTGTGACCACAAAAAGAACTACTTTAAATATTTCTGTATATGTAGGTCCTTTTCCATTTGTATGATCTTTCTGGGATAAAGCCCTGAAGTGTTATTGCTGAGTCAAAGGGTATGTACATTTTTATAGCCCTTTGGGCATAGTTCCTAATTGCTCTCCAAAATGGTTGGATCATTTTGCAACTCCACCAACAATGCGTTAGTGTTCCAATTTTCTCTCATATTCTCCAACATTTATAATTTTCCTGTTTTGTCATGTTGGCCAATCTGATAGGTGTGATATGGTACCTCAGAGTTGTTTTGATTTACATTTTTCTAATCAATAATGATTTAGAGAATTTTTTATAACTGTAGATGGCTTTAACTTGTTCATGAGTCTTGTTGACTGCAGTCCAGCAATCTATGCACTGTGCCTCCTAGCTGCCCTGGATTCTGACCCAACCTCTAACACTTAGTGTTTTGCTTTCCTTTATTTTTTTTTAATTTACCATGGAAAATCCACTTAACATCTCTGAGGCTTTGGTTTAATTATCAAGAGCTTGCACATATCTTCAATTCATATCTTATTCTATATTGGTTGAGGAATATATACTGGACATTTTGAACTTGATGTCCTATAAAATCTCAATCTCACTATATCCAAACATGAACTCATTATTTTTCTGCCCCAAACCAACACTCTTCTAAACTTCTGTAAAGAGTATCACCATTACTCTAATCACCCAGGGTCACATCTTCAATATAATTTTTGACTGCACCCTCTTACCCTACATATCAAATCAGTTACCAAATATTCCCATTTTAATTTCACAACATCATACACACACACACACACACACACACACACACACACACACCCCCATACACCCATCCATACATATACGTACATATATATGTATATATCCCCTTCACTGCATTCACACAACTCCCCTTGTAATTTAGACCCTCATCTTCATTGCCTTAATCTTCTAATTACAGTCCAAACTTCAAGTCTCTCCTTTTTTTCCCCCATCAATCCATCCATCACACAGTTGGCAAACTGATTTTTACAAAATGCAAATCTAACTATGTAACTTCCCTACTTGATAAACTTCAATGGCTCCCAAATATCTCCAAGATAAAATACAAAATGCTCTGTTTATTATTTGATACAACCTAGCCCTAACTTGCCTTCCCAGACTCATTATACATTATTCTCCTCCATGCATATTGTGGATTAGTCAAACTGGCTTTCTTGTTGTTCAATATATATCCTGCCTTCATGCATTTGTGCTAGTAGTCCCCTATGTATAGAATACACTGTCTCCAGTTCAGTCTTTTAGAACCCCTACTTTCCTTAAAACTTTGGCTCAGAGTCCCGCCTCAGTGACTTTCTATCTCCCCAGTTGCTAGTGCTTTCCTTTCCCAAATCATTCTATTTTTTATAAACTCTTTTATGTAAATGTCTCCTTTAGTTATAATATAAGATACTTGACAGAAACATATGGGATGTTTAGGGAGGATTAGTAGCTCAGGTGTGATGGTTTGCTGAGCTCTTTTCAGGGCTTTTTGTTTTTCACCTCTCATTCAACTCTCATCTGTGGCTCCAACATGTTGTAGCATGTGCAGTAGACACACCAGGTAATATCATCTTGGCAGGTGAGCTAAACCAGGTTGAGGATAACTGACAGGCTTTCCATTAGACTTGACTCTGGAAGAGAGAATGGGGCTGATGACTTTGCACAACTCTGATTCACTTAAATCCAATTAACACACAAATTAAGACATCACCCGTAAGCCACTATTGTACTTCAACATGATAATGTCATTGGTCCTCTTCAAAAACAGAGCAAGAACAAGAAGCCTCTTCATAGCAAGAACTGTTTTGTCTTTTACTTTTGTATCTCCACATCGAACACAGTACCTGACATATAATTGGCACTTAATAAATGCTTATAGATTGATTGATATGCACTTCAATTTTGAATTGGATCTGTGATCTTAGTCATTTGAATATTTTGTCCAACAATGCAGATTGCAATACATCCATGCATTCCTATCCATCATGACTTGTTCTCATAGACTCCCATAAGTTAAAGTTAGGGTATCTGCCTGATGTCTTGGGTATTTTTATCTCCTTTGGAGTTGCCAGGATATCAGAACTTGGATTGTTCATCTATTGTCACTCACTCTTTCCTTCTAGCCCATCTTCTTTTTCCTTTATATATTTTCCTCATTATATAGTTTTCTTATAGACTATGTAACTTTATAGAAATAAGAGTAATCACAAGCATATTTAGTCCTACTGAAGGCAGTTGACAATGGAAATCCTTGAATTTTCTGGTTTCTTTGTTTGCATTTTACTTTCTATTACCCATCTCAAATTCCTTTCCTCATAATATTTTTGAATAACTTAGCTTTTCTTGTTCACATTTATATCTATAGTGATCTTTAATATATCTTAATGAATACTAGCTCTGAGAGTATGAAATCTGACAAATGTGGTATTCTCCTGTAGTATAAATGTGATATACTTCTAGAATAAAAAAACAAAACAAAAGAACAACAACAAAAACCTTTATATTTCTGCTTGTAGGTAATAACTAGCACAATTTTCAACTACAGATTTTTTTTTCTAAATGGTTGCTTTGGAATAGAGCTATTTTTTTTCTTTCAGCTGAACTTTATGCAATCAAAATATGATTCACTAATATGATTCAGGTAAATTCATATGTGGACAGGAGAGAACCAATTAAGATGAAGGATGATCACCTATGTAAGGAAACTGCATACTTGTTTCAATTTTGAGAAGAGGGAGTCATTACTCTAGGTTCTAAAATTTAATTTAGCATTACCTATTTTTTTTAGTTTTGGGGAGGAAGGAAGGTAATGATTGTTGGGGGCTTTGTATGTTTTGGTTTTTTTTTTTTTGGTAAGCCTTGAGAATGAGTTTGTTTTGACACAATTTTGCATTTTGGATCATTTTAGAAATGTGAAAAAACAGACTAGAACAAAATTGTGAATGGGACTGGCAAAAAGGAATGAGGAAATAGGATGTCTTTTATTTTTAATCATTAATGTTGAAAACAGTCTTCCATTTGCTCTTCAAAATACATGATTTTTTGCTCTTTAAATCTTCAGAAGATGAAGAGAGTCCTATGTGAGAAGTAAGTTGGTCAGTATTACTGGATCATAGAGCGTGGGAAGGGTAGTAAAATGTAAGCATATTGGAAAGCCTGAAATGGGACAGATTGTGAAGAGCTTTAAATGGTAGAAAATTTTGTATTCAATCCTGGAGGTAATAGAAAGCCACTAGAATTTACTGAGTGTCTGTGTGTGTGTGTGTGTGTGTGTGTGTATGTGTGTACATGAATTTATTGAGTATATGTGTGACATCAGAATTATGCTTATGAAAAATTACCTTGCCAGCTGAGATAGATTGGAGTGGAATGTTAATACAAGGGGATTAATTAAAAGCTGTTGAAATGATACAAGCAAAAGGTGTTGAGGACCTGAATTAGAAGTAGTGGCTGCATGAGTGGAGAGAAGGTTATATATGCCAGAAATGTGGTGACATTAGAAACAAGATTTGGTAACAAATTAAACATGGGGAATGACGTTGAAGTTATGAGCTTGAGTAACACTTTATAAGTTGTAGGGCAGTTGGGAAACGAAGATCATTTGGGATGAAATATAAAGTTTGACACGTTGAGTTTGAGACTATGAGTGAAATTCAGCTCAAGATGTTCAAAAGACATTTGGTGATAGAAGGCTAAATGTCTCTCTGTTTCTCTGTTTTTCTCTGTCTCTGTCTTTCTCTGATTTTCGCTCCCTCTATCTTTCAGCCTGTCTCTGTCTCTCTCTCTTCCCCCACTTCAAATTTTCCTAC
This sequence comes from Phascolarctos cinereus, assembly GCF_003287225.1. Classification (NCBI taxonomy): domain Eukaryota; kingdom Metazoa; phylum Chordata; class Mammalia; order Diprotodontia; family Phascolarctidae; genus Phascolarctos; species Phascolarctos cinereus. Next base: position 200,556,384 of record NW_027555958.1, on the reverse strand, counting down.
AGGATGTTCTCTTTATTCCTACTTCACCCCTAGCACATCCTTTTTTCTTATCATCCATATATGTATCAATGTCACACGTTCCCACTGGATTTGAAGTTTCTCAAAGGCAGTGACTGTTATCCTTATCTCTGTAAATCCTATAGTGTTTGTTGTATAACATCATAGAACCATAGAACCTTAGACTCGAAAGGGACATCAGAGGCCATATAAAATAATCTTTACTAAAACAGGAATTCCTTTGATAATATTTCCTACAAGTAGTAATCTAGCCTCTACTTAAATATCTCCATGATGACATTATGAGCTATGCCGTTGTTTAATCATTTCTGACTTTGTGACAGCATTTGGGTTTTCTTGACAAAGATAATGCAGTGGTATGTCATTACCTTCTCCAGCTCATTTTATAGATGAGGAAACTGAGGCAAACACAGTTAAGTGACTTTCCCAAGGTCACACAGTTAGTGAATGTCAAAGGTAAGATTTGAAGTTATGAAAATGAGTCTTCCTGACTCCAGGCCAGATACTATCCACTACACCACCTAGCTGCCCCTATTATGAGCTATAGTTTTCTCAAGTATTTATTTTAAACTTAGAATGTAATTTTATATTCCACATACACTTACAACATGGTGGGATAAATGGACTTTTTCCTAATCAATAATCCAGCTGATCAATTTATTCAGTATAACCTTTAAAGAGCAGCATCTTATAAATCATTGAGTTTGTAACTTATAAACATTCACTCCTATGAATCTTAGAAAGTTACAATTGTAGTGAAATCTAGATTGAGAAATTACTTTAACAATTAAAGCTTTGAAATCATAAGAGGCAATCTATAAGGAAACAGTGTGGCATAATGAGTAGAGAGATGGCTTTGTAGTCAGGCTGCCTTGAGATGAAGTTCTACTTCTGATGCATTACTGGCCATGAAACTGTGGGTAAATGATTTAACCTCTCAATTCCCTTGGCAACCATTTAAGTTTATAAATTAAATTGTCGGTCTTAATTGGTGCAGGAAGTGAAGACCTATGCCAATGAAATCATACTTTTGATCAAAAAAGAAACAAACCATAAATACAAAGTAGATGTTTGTCCAAGGGTGGGGAACCTGGCACTTCTAGGCCATATGTGGCCCTCTAGGTCCTCAAATTTGGCCCTTTGACTGAATCTAAACTTCATAAATTTGTTCTATGAAGTTTGGATTCAGTCAAAGAACCCCACTTAAGGACCTAGAGGGTTTCATGTGGCCTCAAGGATGCAGGTTCCCAACTCTTGTGTTTGTGTATCTTAAAATTTTATGTCTATCACCAAGGATATTTAAGTAAGAAGGATATTTCCAGGGTTTCTCTTCAGTATGTTTTCTAAGTTTTGGATTCGCTTGAATTTTTCCAATAATTCTTCTGATGTACCTACATTTATATCAGATATCTCTTCATGAAGTTATCAAGATTACTGACTTATTAATCAAATCACAGAATTTGGTATGTCATCTAGTCCAACTCTGTATCTGGAGCATAGATCCCTTCTGTGATATTTCCAACTGGTTTTCCTCTAGCCTCTATATGAACAGTTTTAATGTTAGAGGAATCAACTCTTTCTTAGGTGGCCCATCCTATTTTCAGAACACAATAATATTTTCAAGGCTATTTTTTTTATTAATTTATGTATTTTTAGTTTTCAACATTCACTTCTATAAGGTTTTGAGTTCCAGATATTTCCCATCTCTCCCCTCCCCCCACCCCAAGACAATGTGCATTCTGAATATCCCTTTCCCTAATCTGCCCTTCCTTCTATCACCCCCCCCTTCTCTTATCCCCTTCCCCTTCTATTTTCTTGTAGAGCAGAATAGATTTCTATACCCCATTGCCTGTATATCTTATTTCCCGTTGCATGTACAAACAATTTTTAACATTCGTTTTTAAAACTTTGAGTTCCAAATTCTCTCCCTTCTTCCCTGACCTACCCTTGCTGAGAAGGCAAGCAAGTTGATGTAGGTTGTATATATGTGGTCATGCAGAACACTTCCCTAACAGTCATGTTGTGAAAGACTATATTTCCTTCCATCCTATCCTGCCTCCCATTTATTCAGTTCTCTTATTTGACCCTGTCCCTCCTCAAAAGTGTTTGCTTCTAATTACCCCCTCCCCAATTTTCCCTCCCTTCTATCATCCCCCCTCTCTTATTCCCTTCCCCCCTATTTTCCTATAAGGCAGGATATCCTCTAATTATAGAATATCAGGGCAGTTTTCCTCGATAATTTCTTGAAAGATGATGTCTAAGCTCTTTTTTTTCATCATGAATTTCAGGTAGTCTAATAATTTTTAAATTTTCTCTCCTGGAACTATTTTCCAGGTCAATTGTTTTTCCAATGCGATTTTTCACATTGTCTTCTATTTTTTCATTCTTTTAGTTTTGTTTTATAATTTCATGATTTCTCATGATCATTAGCTTCCATTTGCTCCATTCTAATTTTTAAGGAATTATTTTCTTCAGTGAGCTTTTAAAGTTCCTTTTCTATTTGGCCAGTTCTGCTTTTTAAGGCATTCTTCTCCTTATTGGTTTTTTAGGCCTCTTTTGCCATGTGGGTTAGTCTATTTTTAAGGTGTTATTTTCTTCACTATTATTTTGGGTCTCCTTTAGCAAGCTGTTGACTCATTTTTCATTATTTTCTTGCATCACTCATTTTTCTTCCCATTTTTTCCTCTACTTCTCTTAATTGCTTTTCAAAATCCTTTTTGAGTTCTTCATGGCCTGAGACTAATTCATATTTTTCTTGGAGGCATTGGATGTAGGAGATTTGGCATTGTTGTTTTCTTCTGGTTGTATGTTTTGATCTTCTTTGTCACCAAAGTAAGACTCTATAGTCTAAGTTTTTTTCTGCTGTTTGTTCATGTTCCCAGCCAATTATTTGACTTTTTAACTCATTGTTAAAGTAGGGCTCTGCTTCCAGTGTGGAGGGTGTACTGTCCCAAGCTTCAGGGATTTTTTGCAGCTGTTTTCAGAGATACTTCTAGGGACCTGTAAATTTTCAGTTCTTCCAAGGTGGTATGATCAAAGGAGAGGTGTTTACTCTTTGCCTGGCCTGTGCTCTGGTCTATGAGTGGCCACAAGCATTCTTTTCTGACTTGGAACTATGAGGAGGATTTTCTCTGCACCACCACCACAAACTCCACCACACCAGTAATCCTCACCCAAGGTAGATCATTATTATTTGCAAATAAGATTATTTTCTAACAATACATTTTTATGATACTTTCAATGGAATATTTTGAATTCTCTTCTAATATGCATATTACCAAAATATACCTCCCTAGCTGAAATTCAACACAGAAATTTAAAAGGGAGGAGAGGATGTATCCTTTAGGCATACTCCCAGATATCTCTCTTATTTTGGCATTGAATTGCATACTTCTGTATTTTGCAATTTGATGTTTTCTTATTCAAATATCTTATTTCTTCATCAAGGCTGTAAGCTCAAAATAAGTAGAGCAGTGTCATCTGTTTCTTTTGAATTTGAATCCAAATATAAAATTGTGTTATGCACATAATAGTCCATTTAACTTAACTTCAAGTGAATTAATATGAAATACATTTTTGCTTATGTGATTTTAAACATAATTTTAATTATCTTCACGTTTGTGTTCAATAATTTTCATTCCAATAAGAAAGTAAAGCATTTGGGAATTTGAAAAGCATACAAATAATAACCCATGACTGTCTCCTTTCTGTCTAGTATCTGTGAGTGTCTAGAGAGTGAAATAATACATAATAAATGATTGTTGTTATTCTAAAATATAGGAGGAAGAAATCTGCTCAGATGTCCCTAAGAGAAAATAAATAAAATTCTTAGCAGCTTTTTTGTTTAATAGGTCACATTAATCGAAAAAAAGGTGATGAATTCTAAAATTAAGGAGGAATGGGAGCTTTGAGAAAGTGGTAAAAAAAAAAAAGTAGGAACAAAGTAGAGCAACTATGTAATTTGATCTTAGCAATTCTCGATTGTGTCAGAAGCTAGTAATCAAAAGCAATTTGGGTCATGTCATCCTGATCAGAGAAATATACTAGTTCCTAGGTGGCCATGTACCTCACTGTTTCCTTATCTTAAATTTACATTCAACCTGAAATCCTAATGTTTAAAATTAAGTATTTGAGGAGTATTTTTTTATATGAAGAATTTTCTTCCTTTAAACAAGAGCCAATGAATACCTACCTATAAAATGATTTCTATGAGATAATCACTACCTCTGAAATCCAGCCTTTTGCTATTCTCAAGTTATTATCATTAAACTAAAAAAAAAAAACTGCATTAAACTTATTATCCTCAAGGTACATATTGTACTACTTTCAACTCTCCAATCTCATTTTGGAAGGGATATCTGTCTCATCACATAGATTCAGAATGTTTCTTCTATAAATTTTCAATTTTCGGGCCTTGGATTGTAACTCAAACAACTCTGAATCAATCTTGGGAAATAGAAGTTATCATCCAAACATTTTATGGGGCACTTCATTTTAGATCCTTTCAATATTACGTGACTCTCCAAACTTTAAAGCTGCTGTCATTTTTGGGCCTCGACTATCACTAAGGTTAAAAGTCTTCCAAGAACCTTTAAAAAAAACTCACAGAAAATGTTATTAGTTTGCAAAATCTTTGTTTAAAAAATGTACCAGATCACTTTTTTCAGAAAGCATTCCTTCCTTCTTCATTGCTAAACATTGCATAATATTATGTTCAGACTTACACAGTTGTTGCAAAAATTCTCAAATTCAAATAACAACACCTAGAGTATATTGGGGTGCTAAAGATTATATCTGAAGGGGGGCAGCTAGGTGGCACAGTGGATAGAGCACTGGCCCTGGAATCAGGAAAACCTGAGTTCAAATGTGGTCTCAGATCAGACACTTGCCACTTACAAGCTGTGTGACCCTGGACAAGTCACTTAACCCCCAATTGCCTCACAAAATAAAACAAACAAACAAAAAACAACAACAACAACAACTAGATTATAGCTGAAGGAAAGTCCTATGATAATAATTCAGAAGCAAAGAAACAGAATGCAAGAAACACACAATTCAATAAATTCTTTTGTATAGCTTCAGATATATGCTACCCTGGAGAAAGGATCTTATGTGAGGCAAATAAGAATAAGGCTCCATGGCAGCTCTAAAAAGTATGTTCACAGGGACTTAGGCTTGTTTGTGATTACACATATGGACAACTGATCTAGAAATTGCTTGAGAATAAAACATCTTCTTTTCATATTTAATCTGGAATTTACAAAAAATCTTCCAAACATTTTATGAGGCACTTCATTCTATCTAGACCTTTAAAGGTCATCTCTCTTTTTTCCTCAGTTTTGTTTTGCCTCAACCCTGTCATATAAATAATTGTCTAAAAGTTGTCATCTCACAAAACTCTGACCTTCCCTATGAAGGATACCTACTCAGTAAGTGAAATCCTTCCAGTGATGAAGAAATGGACTCTTTTCATCACTGCTGTGGATGTATAGTACTTGTAGAGATGGAAGACCTTAGAGAACATGATCTACTCTAACTCCCTCATTTTACACATAATGAAACTAAGATTTAGTGAAGTCACAAAGCTGTTTCATGGTAAAGTCAGGCCTCGATTCCAGGTCTTGGGAAGAAGCTTAAGTTCTTGAAGCAGATTTTTTTTTAAACTACATGCAAAGGCTTATATAGAAAGAACAGCGTGATAGTGATGAGAAAGCTGATGTTGAAATCAAGAATGAACCCAGGTTCAAGTCTTGTCTCTGACACATATTGACTCTAAGTCACTTAACCTTTTAGTGTCTCTGGCAAATCTCTAAGACTATACATTGCCGTGGAGGTGCCAGTCTTCATTGACAGAGGGAGTGTTCTCACTCAAAGATCCTTATATCTATAAAATCACAGGTCTAGTGCAAGAAGGTATTATGAATCCGGTTCCAAAATCAACCTATGGTTATACTTGAGTTTTGAAACTTGTTGCATCCAGTTAGATTGGGGGTAGAGTGGGGCAGGAGAGACTTCATTTTAGGAGATATTTAACCTCTCTGAGCCTCACTTTCTTCATCTAAAATGAGGCTAATTATATTTATACTACCTACCTCACAAGGTTTATTTGAGGAAAGTACTTTTTAAATCTTAAAAAATCTTTATAAATGAGTTATGAATTTATCATAAACATATTACTCATAAAAATAAGCTGTCTCATGCTTAGTTATTCCAGGCACATTGTAGGTTCATAATAGATACCAGTTGAGTGACAAGTATTGTATCAAATGGGTAGGTGGATTTTAAGCAAACAATGTATGAAAGTCTAAATTTTTTCAACCTCATAAGTGAATCACCATTTTACAAATATATTTCATAGTATTTCATTTAATAATTATCTCCCCAGTGCATTATGAACACTACTTTTAGTGTATGAAGATTTTGATTTAAAATCATTTGAAGGAATAAATCTATTGCATAACATGAGATCAACTCTATATATTTAGCCAACTCAGTGAGGAATAAAGTTGTATCACATGATGAAAACCTAAATCGCTAAATTTCAATTTACTAATCTTAGATTGGTAACAGAAATAATTAAAAAATCAATTTACTTTTTATGTTATATTTCCTGCCATCCAGAACAAAAGATAATTAGATAATCGTTATACTAGGTTAAAAAAATCAAGTGGGCTTCTGATTATTCCATCATAGCTCAACATGAGCAATATCTATTTTGGTTTTATTTTTAAAAACATATTTTTACATAAGCTTGGAATGTGTATGATTTTCTCTCTATTTCTACAAAGCACCTATAGTTATAGAATCATAAATTTTAGAAGTGAAAGGCTCTTAGGCTATCATCTGGTCCCATGCCTCCTGGGTTCATGAAGCTAAGATATTATTTTCCCTATTTTATAGATGACTCAGGTGAGGGTTAAAGACATTGATTATCTTGCCCAGTATTATATAGCTGGTAAACAAACACTTTCATTCAATCCTCATACTTTTTAGTAGAATTATTTTTCCATGGTAACCAGTGCCTCTACAATTGATTCAGATGCTAACTTAGGAAATATTAAAGTGATCCAGAGGAAACAAATTTTCTTCCATGTTATTTCTTTAGTTGTTTAATACTGGATGGTATATAGTTTTCCATTATCAACTCTGGCCCTTTTGTTATTCATAAAAATACTTTTCTCAGAACTACCATATTTTAGATAACAATCAGATATTTGCCTAATATTAAGTTAAGGTACCTAGTTCTGCCTAGCATGTTTTGGTATATATTGTGACAAAGAAATCCATGAAATGTGAGAGCAATAATGCTTGACATCATTTATGCCAACCTACCCACATTCAAAAATAGAAACTGAGTCACTAAAAGGGAATTGATTTGCACAAGGGTACATAGCCAGGAAGATGTTTATATTTGAAGGTAATATAATACATTTGAAAACAGAAAATAAAATAGTTGATTTGTTTTATTACCAAGTTACATAAATCAATTTCTATGTTAACTATTAGAAAATAAAAACTTAATAACTTATTGAACAAGTAGACCATACCCAGTTGTTCCGCATTACTGCCACTCCTTTCTCTACTATCTGGAGTTTGACATATTTATTTAATAATAGAGATTATCCTACTAAACCTACCCTTTCAGAGACACTGATAACCTTCTCACCTAACTGTTGAATAAATGAATGAACTGTATCATTGGGAAAAACAAACAAAAAAGCCAGCATACTGTTTGGTATTTAAGGTTTAAGGAAACATCCTGAATTAATAGAATAATCTGTATTATATAACGAATCAAATACTGTTTGTCAGTTTTCTGATAAAAAGGCAAAAGAGAGGGGTCCGAATTGTGTGGGAAAATGAAGAAATTTTCTGATTTGTTTTATCACTGAAATTCTTAGAAAGATCCAAAATTGGGTAGCTCTTAGCTTTTTGCCATTTAAAATCCTATACATTCTTCAATGCTCAGCTTAAATGTTGCCTCTTTCATGAAACCTTCCCTCATTCCTGCAACTAGAAGTGCTATCTCCTTCTCTCTGTTTGTACACTTTGTACCTATTGTCTGAACCTCTTTCATGTATACTTACAATGTGCATGCAACTTCTATCTATTCAACTAGATTATAAGCTGCTTAAAGAAAGGAGCTATTTTTTTTTATGTTTCCCAACACTTAAAACATTGTCCTGTAAAATTAGGTGGTAAAGATATTTGTTGAATAAATTTTAGAGAAATATGGGATGAACCTATGGGATAACCAACTTCTTCAGTGATGCATACATTTCAGATAATGTTGTTGTGGATACAGGTAAGGTTCACTTTATGTTAAGTTTTATGTTTTAAAGACAACCTATTAAGAAACCAGCATTAGTGTCTTTCGTGAATTATTGTTTGGATACAAATTAATATCAGATTTCAAGCAGGGAAAAATAAATTGGTCATGTTTTAAAATTAGAATTGTCTTCAACTTCTTAGGTAGGGCAAGACTGATAGTGCTTATTTTTGTTAGTTTTAGAATTATAGTAGGTCACATTTATGTTGAACTTTACACTACTCGATAGGCTGTACTCAATAGGAACCACAATGGTTCCCTGTTACCTGTAGGCTCAAATGTAAACTCTATTGTTTGGCATGGAAGTGTCTTCACATCTTGACTGCCATTTTAGTTTTCCATTCTGATATATTATTATTTTCCATGCTTTCTGTTGTCTATCCATGGGATGCAACTTGATGTTCCACACACATGGGAATCACTCTTTCATCTCTTGGTCTATGTATTATTTTTCCCCTTTGCCTGGAATTCATTCCATCCTCACCTGTATCTCTCAAGCCACCTTCAAGACCTTTCCTTCAAGAATCCATTCAATTGCCATCTTCTTTTGAAGCCTTTCCTAATTCACCATCCTACCTAATAATTGCTAGTGTAATCACTCCTAAAATTGCCTTATATTCATCTTGTATATGTTATGTGTTTATTTATAGGTGTACATACTCTCTTCCCTCTTAGACTGTAAGCTTATTCGGGGCAGGTACTATTTCACTTTTGTTCTTATATTTCTTGGCACTTAAAACAATGCCTGTAACATGTGTTACTAATAAATGTTTCTTGATTGATTGATTACAACCCTGGACAGCAGTGTGCTTTCCATTGTACAGATGTGGAAACTGAGGCTTAAGGAAGTTAATTGACTTGTCTAACTCTCCTTGTATTAATAATTTTCCATCTTCCCAACCCTGCCTGTTTTTGTATCCAAAAATGCTGGGCCCTCTTTTCTCTATGTAGTGTCTATTTTGGTAACCTCATCAGCTCCTCTGGGATTCTAATGATCTCTATGCACATAACTGCCAGATCTACATATCTCATTCCAATCTCTCTTCTGAGCTGCAGCCTAGCGTTGCCAACATTATTAGCATTATTGAACATTTCAAACTGAATGTTCCAGATAGATTTCTAACTTAATAAGCCAAAAACTAATGTCATTATTTTTCCTCAAGCCTACCTGTTTTAAAATTCCCTATTTTTGATAAAACATCATCTTTCCAGTCTCCCAGTTCTTAGCCCTTGAATTATCTATGACTCCTTACTTTATTGATGCCACATATCCAAATATTGCATTTCTAATTCCACAATATGTCTCATATTTGTCCTTTTAACATTATTCACGCTGTTTCCACCTAAGTCAGAACCCAATTACTTCTCATCTGGACTATGCAATGGCTTTTTAAATGGTCTTTCCCCCTTCTAATTCATCCTCCACATAACTGTCAAATTCTTCTGTCTCCAAGCTTTTGACCAAACTGATACAGAATGGACTCTCTCTTCATCTTCACCTCTTGGAATCTTTACCTTTCTTCAAAGCATAGTTGAAACACCAATTTCTACCAGAAGCCTTTTCTGATCTCTGCCTCTAATTGCTAGTGCTTGTGTAATTTTATATAATATATTCTGTGTAAGTATATATTCTCCTTGACTTCTAACCATGATGGCTGCCTGAAGAAAAGAAGGCCATCTAGCTATCATGTACCTACTCCAGCAATAGCTTGAAGTTCATATTGGACTGAATAATAATAATTCTCAGTAGGAAACTACAGGAAGCGGTATAATCTCCCCTTTAACTGCCAGAAAAGTCATGCAGAATCCCAGGGGCAATAGGAAATTTGACCCCTTCAGCAAGGTGAATACCAACATGACAAGAGACTAGATCAATATAGGTGGCAAGGCTTTATGTCCAGTAGCAACAAGAGCAGAGGGATTTCCTGAGAAACATCCAGGGTGTTCAGAAAACCCTAGAGTGGGGACATTAGTAGCCCCAAGGAGTAGCAATAGGCAGTGACCAGAAAAGCTCCAAAGTGATGTCTTTGCTCTCAGACCAAGATATCCTAGGTCCAGGAGCTCCACTTAACACTATCTTAATATGACAGCATGCGTTGCCAAGCTCCAACTCTTTAAACTTCAGTGATTCAGGGTACCCAAGCCGAGGAAAGTAGAAAATAGAACAAGAATCAAGGAGACCCCAGGGAACAACTAAACAGGGCAGACCATCACACCCAAAAATACAGCAAGGGGAGGTTCCTTGCCCTGGCAGAAAGTCCCAATTCAGTAACTGAAGCTGAAGAAGTAAATAAATCAAATAGGAACCCAACCAGTATCAATAATTATTGCAAATCTAATCATATAACAATTGCAAGCAGAGACTCAAAGAAAAGAATGAATTTCCCACAAGGACCTCATGAATGCCTAGAAGAAATGAGGCAATAAATTGTTTGAAATGAAATATAAGCTTGTAAGGAAGGAATTATATTGTGAATAAGAGGCATAGGAGAAATAAATTTAACTCAAAGAGAACTGAAGGAATTTAGAAGGAAGTACAATAATGTTTGGAAAGCAACATGTAGAATTGTATGTGTATATACATTATATGTATACATATGGGCAGTGTATAGGGAATTGGGCCTGGAGTCAGGAAGACTCAACTTCTTGCCTCCAGATACTTACTAGCTGTGGGATCCTAAGCAAGCCCCTTAACCCTGTTTGCCTCACTTTCCTCATCTGTTAAGTGAGCTGATAAAAGAAATGGCAAACCACTACAATATCTTTGCCAAGAAAAATCCCAAATGGGGTCACAAAGAGTTGAACATGACTGAAAACGACTGAACAACAATAATACACACACACACACTTACATATTTCACAGTTTTCCTTGCTTCCCCAGCACTTAAAGCATCTGATGCCTAGTAGTTAACTAATCAATGTTGATTATTAATTGTATAGAGACGTTTAAAGCTAAACCTTGAAACTGTTCTCCTGACTCCAAGTCAATTGTTCTTTACACTAGACCAGTAAACACACACACACACATACACACACACACACACACACACACACACACTTCCTCAGGTAAATCAAAATTGTAGTACACAGAGCACTGGAATGGACTCTGGATAATTGCATTCTACTTCTGGTTTCCCAGAAGACCCTACTTATCACCTTGGACAAGTTACTTAATCCATCTTCACTTCTATTTCCTTATATGCAGAATGAAGGTGTTGGCTTAGATGATGTGAATGGTCTTTCCCTGCTCTAATATTACATGGCATGAGTCTATGATTCTTTGACATGCATTCATTATGGTATTTTTACATGGTACTGCTTATATTTCTGTTAAGTCTTTCAATTAGTGTAATAAAAATAATTTAAGAATCATTTAAAAATCAGTGTATTCAACTGCTGCTATTTACTACCTTTTTCCACATTCACATTTAAATAACTGTTAATGGGGTGGAATGGGGGTGGGGTGGGAGAAGCTTTCTTTTGCCACTATAAAGGAGAAAATAAAAGATTCTGAATGGAATTTACTGTTGTTGGAAGACAAAATGAAATTGTCTACAATGAAAAGTTATGTTTGGAGTAAGGTTTGTTGTTGTTGTTGTTTTAATAGCTACTTATATCCTTCACAGGAACACATACAGAGTTCACCAAATTATCGATGGAGAAAATTATACGCAGCTTAAGAAGGGAAATAAATATTAGAATGCATATTTAGTGAAACAGGTGTTTACGTAAAACATTAATCCTTTGGCCTACAAAGAGGATAGTGGTTGTTTTGTATTATTTAAGGGGGAAACACTCATTTGTTATAGATTAGAAATCAGCACAAGTTATGAGTACCCAATATAATTGTTTTTTAACATTATAATGTCTAGGATGTGTTTATAAGATACCTAGAAAGATCTTGTTCTTTTTTCTCATGTGAAACATAAATTGTTGCATAAAGATAAAGAATGAATGCATAAAAATTCAAAGTAAGGATTAACTGAAGGAAAGTAGTTCCTTTTCCCTCCTGAAGTTTATAGCAATATATGCTAACTTGTCCTGTCACTTCAATCTCTCCATTTCAGTTACAGATTTCAATCAGCAGACTGCAATAAATAGAACTTTAAGCTTCCCTTCTAGCTCTCTAATCTATACAGCTTTTGCTTCTGAGAGACTCAGCCATTATCCATTTAGATTTCAATAAAAGCATCTGGTACAACAAGATTAAGGTTTTTAAAAAAAGTTCCTTTGTTTTCTGGAGTGACCAACATTGTTTTTATTTCATGCAGGAATCTTTTACTGTGCCAAGGAAGCAAGAATACTAGCCTACTAAAATAAAAATCATAAAAAAAGATTAAAAAGGTAATACAGCTGAAAATAGCAGACTTCTTTTTTCTCTTTGTACCATTCCATACATCCCCAAACAAAGTGGCTTGAAGTGGGGGTTAGGGAGTAGAATGACACTATCTCAAAAACATTTTCTCTTATTTCATTCAATTTGATCCTAAAAATATATACTCTTTCAAAACTTCCCTAAGTAGAGAAGCCATTCTTTCATTCAGACTCTACTACCATTTCCAGATATGAAGTCCTATTACTGCCACTAATGGTAACCCTTACCAAATACTCCTAATGCCTTTAATGAGTATAATGCTGTATGGATCCAGGCTGCTATGATCATATTTGGACTTGTCCACCAAAGATGTACTTTTGCAGTCCCAACATCAACAATTTTGAAATTAATTTACATCACCCAGAGAGAGGATTTTTTAAGATCACCTGAACATATTTCAAAATTTTATTGTGGGAAAGATACAATATATTTACCTTTAATTTCAAAATCAATCAATGAACAAGAATTTAGCAACCATGTATGTTCTAAGAACTTGGATAGGCTCAGAGAATATATTCCTAAAAGCAAGACTGTCCTTGACTTCCAGGAACTTCCATTCTATTGTAATAAATATGGTAGAAGTAAGAAAATTAAGGCAAAAATAGCATCAAATTAACTTACTAATTTATTAGAAATACATTTTTTTTATAAATTCCTCTGGAGAAGTACCTGAATTATTCTAAATTCCTTAATACTATAAACAATAATTGAACTTAATTTGATGGATCCCTGCTTACAGCAGTGTGTGTAATCTCTGCGCTGAAAAAAAAAAGTCCCAATCTTTCCAGGCTTTTTTATACCATGGGGATTCTTATCTATTCTATCCATAAATATTTCCTAAATGATTCACCCTAGAGTCCTGAAGGCCCTTGTCTCATTTTTTAAATATCTCAAGGATACTAGTACAGCACTCTCCATCTGATGTTTCCTCTTATTACATTGCATGACCTCCTTTTCCCATCATACATATCACTGATACTATCTTTTAAGTCACTTCTCAAGAGCAAATCATCATGGTAAGTATCCTGTAGCCTACCTAAACTTCTATGAATCACCCCATTGCCCTTTAGGTTACTTGTAGTTTTGATTATTCTAGAATTTTGATTTTCCATGATTGGCAGCCATGAGACATTACCAGGAAAATGTTGATGTTAAGGAGAGTTTTACCATAGTAAATGCGTTGGGATTTTTAAACGGTTGTTCAGTTTCCCAAATGTAGTGCAACTGGTCATTTCCCTGCTTTAGTCATAGGTGTTGTTGCACAATGAAAAAGAACATAGTCTCTAGAGTCAAAAGCCCTTCTTGAGCAAGTCATTTAACTTCATATTTCTTAACTTAAATTATAATTATCTCAAATATATTAATTTCAAAAATTATGAGCTAACGAAGATGAATGAGTACATCCAGTTCCTTTTTTTTTTGTTTTCCGGGTGTCATAGGACATCGGGTCCTAGTGTCATAAACATAGACAAGGCAAGTTTGGTCAGTTTATTCATTCAACAATATCACTCAAATGCCTTTGTTGTTGATGATATTTAGTTATTTTTCAAGCTTGTCCAACTCTTTGTGAGATCACTTTTGGGATTTTCTTGGCAAAGATACTACAGTAGTTTGTCATTTCCTGCTCCAGCTCATTTTACAGATGAGGAAACTGAGGCTAACAGGGTGCAGTGCCTATGGTCATATAGCTAGGTAGTGTCTGAAGCTGGATTTGAACTCAAATCTTCTTGATTCCACACTCAGTACTCTATCCATTACATCACCTAGGTGCCCGCAGTTTGCAGAATTGGATGCTATATGCTGATTAAGACTTGTTTTTTGTCCTTTAGAAGGTAAAGGCACACACAAAAAAAGAAGTTAAAGGCACTAAGGTGTTATAATCACAGTGTTCTTATATGTGAAGTGATAGCCTTCTATCATTAAATTTCTAACTTTTTGGTATTGAAGCATCTGGCTGCCATGTGTTTATGGAAATGTAAATATATTCTATATGCACATGTGTTTTGTCTGTATATATACACACATATGTGTTTGTGTATATGTCTATATACATGCCTATACATATATACACACACAGGTGTATGTGTGTGTGTATTCTGTGATTTTATTGCTATTCATTTCATTGATTTAAATCCTGGCCCTCTTCAATTTACTAAATGATTATCAGGAATTGTAATTATAAGTTTTATTACCCTGTAGCCAACCTAGTGAATAGTCTCTCCAAAATTAGCTAGCCTTGTCCCTAGACAACAGACATACATCTGTCCTGGAGCCCATACTCAGAACCATTCCACTCTGGTAGGAGGTGTCCTAAGCTGCTTTGCTGGCAGTTCCTTCTAAGAAGCCTTCATTATCAACATACCATAATGAGTGGAAAGGAGTATGGTATGCTACAGTGAAAAAGATCGTGGGCTCTGGAATTATAGGAGCCTAGTTCAAGGCTTGTCTCTGATGCTTACTCCCTATGTGATATGAAGTATGTCATTTGTCATCCTTGGACTTGTTTCCTCAACTGTAAAATTATGAATGTTGGACTTGATGGTCTCTGAAGTCCTTTACAATTCAAAATCTGTGGTCTTATGTTTGGAGTAGGACTCAAATAGAGTAATATGCATGTGTGTATCTAAACATGCATATAGAGATGTGGAAAGATAGACTGACTTGATGGCATGACTGCCTGGAAGAATATCGTGGTCTGAGAAATAGGTGTTTTATACCTACTCTACTTTCTAGTGTAGATACTTGCAACATCTTTTTTAGTTGATTTTATATTGAGTTATCCAGTGAGTGGTGTCTATATATAAACATTTAAAATTGTATGTAAGGTAGAGTATTTAAGTTCTCTCTAATAATAAAAAAAAATTAGCTTTCTGAATTTCACAACGTTCTTAGATTTAATTTGAATCAAAGTTAGAAACCAATAGTTTAAAGAAATATTATTTCAGAAATAACAAGCAACAAGGACAAATGAGTATATCCAAATTTCTCCTACTATAATAGACACTATGACCAGTTTGGTCAGATTATCATTCAAAAGCATTTATTAAATGACTGCTATTTGCAAGATGCAGTGCTGGATGCTGATCAAGACTTGTTTTTAGTCCTGGAGGAGGCAAAAATGTTATGCTCATAAAATCAAGGTCATGGATGTGATTATCATGTGCGACAGTTAACCGTTTCTTTCTAATACTTTACACTAAATCTTTAATATTAGTGATTTGTCTCTTGGTCACGAGAGATTTGGCCCAAGAGTGTGAAAGAAGTAGCACAAATCTTTCACCATTACTGAAAAAAAAAACCTCAGAGGATATGCCCTACTAATTATGGCACAATAACATTTTTATATGCAAAAGACAGTACATTCTCATACTTGATCCTCCTTAAGATAGGAATCTGCCAATGAAACATCCTACTAACACTGACTTAGAATGGTAAGCATCTGACAAAAGGTCTTTTACTTCTACTGAAAGAACTTCCTGCTTCTACATAGTGGAATAATACAAAATCTGATTATTTTTTGTATGAGAAATATAGCCCTTAGTTTGATTTTAAAATATATTTCTAAGGGTTTTACTAGTTTTATGATTTTAAACCAAATCAGGATTATCTAAAAACAGATGTCTACATTCATTAGGAAAAATTGCTTGTCAGTTATTTGAAAGCCTAAGTATTCCAAAATACTTCCTGGGTTTATCCAAGCATCCATACCTATAATTTGAAATGCTGTATTGTTTCAAGAATAATCATTTTAGACATGAAGTACATAATTATATCCAACAATATAATATAAATGGACCCACTTTAAGCAGAAATGTACTACTAAAGATTTTCAGAAATATGTTAAGAATCCTTGATGCCCCAAGAACAGCAAAAGGCAAAATGAATTTAGCATAATATAAGAGAGGTCTATTTGTGTTGTCACTTTTATTATATTGTTCTTAATAAACAATATAAACACCATGCAGTTTCAAAGCCATTTCTAATATTCTTCTCTGGATCTTATATAATCACTCTCTCTCTCTCTCTCTCTCTCTCTCTCTCTCTCTCTCTCTCTCTCTCTCTCTCTCTTTCCCTCTCTCCTTTTTCCCTCCCTCTCTCTCCTCTCTTCTCTCTCTCAAATAAATAGAATATAATCTGTATATATGAAATATATAATCTATATATTATAATCTCTTTCTATATATAATCTACATATAATATTATATATATGAAAAGTTAGAGGATGTATATTAGGATTTAGAAAATTCTTTACTGAAATTCTTACTACTCCCAAGACTTTATTCTTCTATTGATCAGACATATTTCTCAAAGGCTATGCCAGTGAAGAACAAGGTGAAACAAATACTACTAAACTGGAAAACCTTGTAGCAAGAATCCACTAGCTAGCTTTTATATAGCACTTTAAGCTCAGCAAAGCACTTGACAAATATTATTTCATTTTATACTCACAACAACCCTGGGAGCTAGGTTCTATTATTATCTCCACTTTACAGATAAGAGAATTGATTCGGAAGTTTAAATGACTTACCCAGTGTCACTCAGCTTGTAAATTCCTGACACAGAATTTCCACTGAAGTTTTCTTGGCTGTAGGTGCAGTACTCTGTCTATAGCAGGACCTCATCATCAGAAGTTAAGCCTCCAGTGGTAATTTTTATCATCTACAGTAAATCATGAATATCATTTACTAAGACCACCATAATAGAAAGATGTAATCAGCATTGCTGCTACCCTTAGTGATGAAAACATAATTCCTTAAAGTGTTGAATTATGTTAAAAATCAAGCAAAACTTTTCTTCAACACCCAGTCTCATTAGTACAATAAAGACATAACAAATAAATAAAGACAAATAATAAAGACAATTATGACAGCCTCAAAGCTAAGTATTACTATTGGAAAATGAGCTAACATTTAAAAAAAAGGGCTTAAAATAAATACTGAGATTTTTTTTTAAAAAGTAAACTACCATCTGAAAAGACATAAAATAAGGTCAATCTTTATTACCTTGCATTTACTAAATGCAAAACAATTCTAATAGTAAAACCCACTTAGAAAATCCATTTTTATGCTATAGGGTCAAAGGTTTGGGGTAAAAACCTGGATTAGTAGTTATTTACACTTTAATAGTTTTATCTCTAAATTGAATTCTTATCTTTTATTCAAGGATAAATATTATACATGTGTTGAGTGATCCCTTCAAACAAATGTGAGTCATCTCATAGCACTTACACATTTTATTTTGCACTGTAGGTATTCTTGTACTTATTCTTCCTTCCAAATCGCAAGTTTCTTGAAGGAAATTTGACCTAATGACTTCCACAAATGCTGACAGTTTTTTGCATATTGTAGCTTCTTAACAAATATAAGTGAATGGGAAAAACCTTTAACTTAAATAAAACTAATACTTTAGTAACTAACTCTTAGTAATGAAAATAATTACACAATATAAAGAAAAAAAATTTTAAAGCATGTGCTAGGAGAGTAACATATTTTCTGTTTCTGTGTTTCTTATCCTCCTCCCACATCCCAATTTTTTTAATGATTAAGTGGTAATTGCCATTGTCAGAGTCCTTGAACCTCTATAGGTAGTAAAATTAGTTGTTAGCCTTCAAAATCATATTTTCAGCATTTTTAGAATAAATTTTCGCAAAATTTAGACATTTTAAGTTTACTGACTTTGCTATTTTTGTGGAAAAAATCTTCATAACATCAGCTACATATTCTTAAGATGATTAAGAAATATTCTGCTTGAATTTATGGCAATGAAATATTTTAAGTAGTTTTATTGGTCATAACTATATTAGTGTTATCATTTTTGGTATACAAAGTACACTTTTGCATTCTTGCTGACATCTAGAAGAACTATGTTTTGATTTTTAAAATAACTTACATTTACATAACATTTTAACTTCTGCAAAGTACTTACCTGAAAACAAACCTGTAAAGAAGGTGGTTTAAGTGTTATTGCCATTTTACAGACAGGGAAATTGAGATTCAGAAAGGTTAAATGATTTGGCAAATGTGAGAGGATTGGTAGGTGGTAAAGTTGGAACTGGAATATCCAGGCATTTTGATACCATGACCATTGATCTGTCCATCAAACCATACTTACTCTTAATATCATTCTACTTATTTGTACAAAAATAAAAATGGTGAAGTCTTAACTAACCCTAATGATTGTATGGGGTAGTGATGGGGAAAGGGATGTTTAATAGCACAAACTCATCCAGAAGCACGTTAGGTATGACATGGCATTAACATGGTGGTAAGTGTTCTTAGAAATTCTGATGAAGTAAATAACCACTATTCTGAGAGACATATAGTCAACTAGAAGGAAATAAAGTTTCCCAGTGACCATCAGAGCCATATCACATAATTTACTCATTCATTTCCACATTACCTCTAGGACCCATGTGTTTTATTAAAAGTGAGTTTTTAAATTAAAAAATGGGGTTTGGGGCAGAGATCTGAATTGTATAGTTGACTTGACAATGCATTTGTCATTAATAGTTGAGGTACATATGTCTGATATAACAGAAATTCACAATATATAAGATTAAGCACATTTTGAAAATCCGGACTATAAAAAACATGGAAGCTAGATATTCTGGCCTCTTGCTGAGTCCTCTATATGGGGGACAAACAACTTATCTTCTCAAAGAACCAATCAAAGCAGAGAGATGCTCTATATAGTTTACTATATTGATGACTACTTTCCTAAAGAGGAGAGACAATTAAATATTATAATTTAAATAGCTTTTCTTTCCATAGTTTACTAAACTCTTTAGGCTTTATATTAACATCCTAATTAGCAGACGTAGTGAAGACATCACCTGAAGACATCACAAAGAGTTCACAAAATAGAGGAAGAACACTGAAATTAAGACTATCAGTTATACCATTTTATAGGTCATAGAATAGGAAGCAATATAATACAATGAATCTAAGCTCACAGGATCTGGTTTCAAATCATGCCTCTGATGCTTAGGAACTTTGTTACTTCAAGTCCCTTAACCTCCCTGGACTTCATCTACCTCATTTGTAATATAAGTTGGCCTTTAGAGACCCTTCAAATTATATTATTCTATGAATAGTCATTAAAGTTTTCTTATGGATTACGCTATAAGTATGTGTATGTATGGTGCTATCTCATTATAATTACTCACATGTAATTTTACTTTATGTGTTTAAAAAAGAAACTATATGTTGTAGGCAGTTAAAAAGCAGGATGGGTTATCAATGAAAGTTGGGAGTTTTAAGAGTCTAAAATACGGATAAAATTTTATCCATCACAGATAGTTTATGTCCACAGCTGAAGAAATAGAAATGAACTTGGAGATCTTTTTCTAAGTCAAAATTGTAGGCTTTCTCATTTGAAAATAACACTGATCACTCTAGATATGATTGTACATCATGTGAAAGTCAAATTTTCCACAGATAAGTGTCACTGTGGATAGAGCACTAGCCCTGGAGTCAGGAGGACCTGAGTTTAAATCCCATCTTAGGCACTTGCTATATGATGCTGGGCAAGTTACTTAACTCTGTACACTTCGGTTTCCTCATCTTTAAAATGAGCTGGAGAAGGAAATGGGAAACCACTCCAATATCTTTGCCAAGAAGACCCCAAATGAGCTCACTGAGAGTCTGACACAAATGAACAACAATAACTATCTGTGCTGGGTCTCCTCCCCCTAACTTAAACAGAAATTCCCTTAGTTTTACATTGCAGCCCATTCACTTTATTGGGAGCATATTAGATTATCAGCACAACTCATTGTAATATAATTCTGACTCAAAGTGAATCCTGGGCCATGCTATTAGCTTAAGTTTTTGAAATAATTAGTTTTATGTATATATTTAGGATTTATATTTTATCTTTTCCAAAAAGCAGTTGAGGTGTTTTGTAATTTTCTTTATTTGATTTAGTATTTTAGTCTTTCTAAACTATTGCTATGAGAGGCTTCATGGCATAGTAAATAGACAGTTGGGCTTGTGACACTTTCAGACTGCGGATTATGGGCAAATGACCTTATCTCTCAATGTTCTAGGTAACTTATTATAAATAAGTTACTGAGAAGCTCCCTACCTGCATGGGTAGAGGGAGTTTCTCTACTTATGAGTTTCCTATACTCATCAAATCATAGATCAAGTTCCCATTCCTATGCTTATCCCCTTAATTCTTGCTAAGAGGGGAAAACAAAAACAAAACAAAAAACCAATGCTATAGTGTAGAAAAGTCAGGTTTAGTAAAGTAAATGTAAAGAAAACTACTTGAAAAAAAAACTAGGTATGAGATTACATAAGCACTGAATTCCACCCCTCAAAAAAATATATATTTCCCTTTTGTTTTCATAAGAGAACCATCTGAAGGACTTGGAATGTTTAGCCTCAAGAGAAGAGAATTGGGTTTGGGTAGTGGTTGGGTAGTGGGCATCAAAGACTACTTCATGAAAAAGGGATTGGATTTGTCCTGTATGGTCTGAAAGAAGGAAGCAAAGGTATTTAAGTTGTGGAGAAGTAGACGACCAGTTAAGTAAGGAAATATTTTCTAAAAAATTAAAATTGTGCAAATAATATGGATTCTCTGAGAAAGTACTGGAGACTTATTCATTAGTATTCCTCAATTGGAATTGGTATAACATGCTGTTGAGGGTATTTCAGAGGGATTCCTGTTCAGGTATAATTGAACCAGATGGCATCTGAGTTCCTTCCATATCTGAGATTCTGTGAAATTAGGATGAACACTAGGTGGTTAACACGTAATAGGAAGTAATTTTTATGACTCCTCAGTTATCTTACCCTTCCTCTTTTTGCCTATAGCAGAAGCAAAACACAATCATATCTCACAGAGTCAGTGTGATATTGTAGGAAAATAATAATTTGAAAATACTTGTCCTTACCCTGTCATTGACACACAGTATATTTGTTGACAAGTCACTTAATCGTATTGGCCTTATTTTTGTGATAGGGAAAATGTGCATAACAACACACAGCTTAGTATGGTAGAAAGATTACTGCTAGGTTTGGAGTTAAGGAACCTAGATTCAAATCCTAGCTCTTCTGTTGACTACCTTACTACATATGTGACATTGGACAGTTTATTTCACCCTCTAGTTTCCTAAATTATAAAAGAAAAGTGTTGTATTAGATGACCTCAGAGGTCTATTTCAGCCCTCTGTCTGTGTTCCTCTTATCCCATCTCTTTTCCAAGGTTGTTCTGAGAAATAAATGAGATAATAGCTATTTATGAAAACATGTTGATATGTCACTGTACAAATGTAAAATACTACTATTTGAAGAGAAACTGTAAAACTCAAGATTAAAAATCCCAATAAATATGAATATTTTGAAATATTTAAACTTAAATTTAAATATTTAATATTTAGTTTAAATATATGTTATATGTTTGAATATATTTCTATGATATATGATATATAACATATAATAATATATTTAAATATTTTATTTAAATCTAAATATTTAAACTTAAATTTAATTTTTAAATATAAAATATTTTGAAATGTTTAACAGGAAGATTAAACTTTTAATTTCATTCAATTAGCTTTTAATTTCCTCCCTCCCTCCTTCCATCCATCCATCTCCTTCCTTCCTTCCTTCCTTCCTTCCTTCCTTCCTTCCTTCCTTCCTTCCTTCCTTCCTTCCTTCTTGCTGTCTTTCCTTAATTCATGTCTTCCTGCTTTTTGTTACTATATCTAACCCAAACTGGAAAGCACAGAGGCCACTTACAAATCAGATTTAAATAATTGGATAAATATTAATTGTTTGTGAATAAGCAGGGCCAATATAATAAAAAACGATTATAAAACTAATCTATATATTCAATGCCATCCCAATCAAATTACCAAATAATTGTTTTACTGAATCAGAAAAAAATAACAAAATTCATTTGGAAGAACCAAAAGTCAAGAATACAGAGGCTTTGGCTTTCTCCACATCCCACCCAGGTAGGTTTGCCATTCTTTAGTGACACGGATCTCTGATCATCTTTAGCCCTGTAACAGCTCATAATTTCTGAATTTAAGGAATCTACCAACCTCAGCCTTCCCATTATTAGGGATCATAAGTACATGCCACCACTGTGAGCACCTGTTTTTCATTAAGATACTCTTCATCCTCAAATTATTTTTCATAGACTGGAAGGAAAAGTTATAAACTTCACCCTACTAGCTAAAATGTTTTCTCTTTGGGTAGAGAACATACATGTCATATACCTCTTTGCTATCTTTTTCTTTGAAAGTTTTAGATATTTTTCAAGATCATAAAATTATGCTTATATCATATTCTAAACATGCTTACAGAAGGTATTTCTCTATTTGACTCATGAAGTTGCAATTAACTTTACATTTAAAGTGGTAGAAGAGACTTCACTTAAAGATCCAAATAATGTGGATCTTTATGTCTGTGGACTATAATTTCCTTGTAGGAAATTCTCTGTAAGGAAACCGTCTGACAATTTGGATCAGCACTAGCTCTGCAGTCAGTCTGACAGAGGTACCTGGTGGTTAACCTGAGAGGTCACATCTCCTGCCCAGGATTCTACAATCAGCATCAGAGGCAGGACTTGAACCTATGCTGTCCTGACTCTTAGACTGGCTCACTATCTGCTACACTATTTTGCTTGGGAGAATATTAATCTTTAAAAGATGAAAATTTGAAGTTATGTGGAGCTTGTTGGAATTGTTAAAAAGTAATCCATAAATCAGCAAATGCAATCCAGCCCATTCTCTTCCTCATATAAGCTCCTCTGGGTTCAGCTCTTGTTATGTTTTTGATGCCTGTCCAAGATGTGTATAATGGCATACTTAATTAATTTGGCCACGGTAAATGCACTACATAATTTAAAATGTTCAAACTTATAACAAAAAAGATAGGTAGAAATGACATTTAGGATTTGCTAGACATTTTTCTGAGGTTTTTCTTCTATATTTCACCTGGACATTTTATTCTGTTTTTTCAGATTTTTGAGTAATTCTGTCTGTAAGTTCAGTAACATCCTTAAGTTACAAAGGTCAAGAGATTCCTGTCCTGAGATTAACATTAGGACAATCATGTGAAATATCAGTATCAGTATCAAAAGTTTTTTTAAATTACTATAATTTCTCCTTTCTGCAAATATACTTTAAATGCAAATAATTACAAGCAAATGTTATGATTTTCCTTTGAAATAAAGAGGTTCATCCTACTAGTTCTATTTTCTTTGCCTTGTGGTTAAAAAAGTGCTCTGGGATCAATTGAAATATGTTGGTCTTTGAAGGTTTTCTTAAATTCCAGTTTGTAAAGAACTTTTAAATGCTTCTTTGAAATTGCTTCTTTTAAAAAGAAGCAATAGGGGCAACTAGATGGTGCAGTGGATACAGCACCAGCCCTGGAGTCAGGAGAACCTGAGTTCAAATCCAGGTTTAGACACCTAACATTTGCTATCTATGTGACTCTGGGCAAGTCACTTATCCCCAATTGCCTCACCAAAAAAAAAAAAAGAAAGAAAGAAAAGGCAAAAGTCTTGTTCTTCAAAAATATTGTGACATTCTCATTCGTTTTCTTGGAGCCTCAACTTCTTGAAATATCTCCAAAAGTTCATGCATAACTACCTATATAACATCACATGATAGATTTCATTTTCCTTGAAAATATATTGGACATTGTGAGTAACATATTAGAAATTAGATACTTTTTAATGTGATCTACTTAAAGATGCATGATCCATTTTACTTAACTTTTAGTGTAAGCTCCTATGGAACAAGAACCATTTCTATATAGTTTTATTCTTGTGACAGTGTGATCTATTTGAGAGACAGTTTGGCCTTGGAGTAAAGAAGACCTTTGTAACAAGTCCCACTTCTAACACGTATTTACTAGGTTACCCTGTATAAATCACTGAACTTCTCAGTGCCCCCCAGGCTACTAAGACTAAATTGTTGAGAAGATGCTGATCAATCTTGGTAAAAGAAGTCCTCATCGGGACTTCTCTATACCAATGAAAAGGCAGGTCCCATACTATTACTTCTTCTGATGTCACTCTACTAGGTTAATAATTTAACAATTATTTTTAATTATTCTTACATTGTTATTTTGGTGGAGATAAGTATTACAAAGGTTTGAATTAAATTAGCAGTTAAAATTTGCAAAAAAATATCATTAACACAGAAACTAAAAAGAAATTGGTTGAGATAAATTGTAAAAAATGAACAAATTATTTTATATTACCTAAGAATAAGGAGTTAATATTTATTCCTTTTTGTATTTGTATATTTTTTTAAAGAAATAGTTTAGTTGTCAAGAAAATTTATAGAACTTACCAAAAATTTTGTTTTTATTGGAGTAAGTAATGTATTTCTACTTCATTTCTAAATTGAATAGCATGAACTTCATTTTATGAAACTTTTTTACTATAAATTAGACTTCTTATACAACTTGTGTCAGAATTATCTTTGACACGTTTAAAGCATATCTCTGACTATTGTGCTGCATTAGCAAATTGTCATTTTTTAAAAGTTTCCACTATATTCTTTCTCCCTGTTAGGTCTTCTATAGGCTACAGCTCTGTATACTGAAACAAGGCAACTGTCAAAGACTAGATAACCAATTTACTTGGGAAATGAATTAATGCCTTCTCCACATGACTTTATTTTATTGTAACTATATGTCAAGTGGAAAATGTTGGCTTTGAACATAGAATAACGAGTTACTTCTTTAGACTCAATAGGTTAAAATGCCAGGACAAGAAACTCTGTCAACTGTATGACTGGAACATTATATGATGAGCTAAATATATAATACAATAGCAGTTATTTTGTTTTTTACAAAATAATATAAGTTTAATGGGTTTTGGATTATAATTCATCCCCCTTTAAAGCATAATACACCTAAAGCATTTCATATATCAGTATTCCATGTTAGAATATTCATTAATGCAAAATATTTTATTTTTATACAGAGAATTTTATCATTTTGAGTACTAATCTGGGTAGGGACTACCTTCTTCAAAAAATATTGCAATTCATGTAAGACTTACTTGATAAATCCCAAGGAGTTGTCTTAGATACAGAGAAATTAAATTACTTCCTCAGGGACATACATGTAACAGGTGAGATCAAAGATCAGGAACCTCTAGTATCAAACTCAGATAATAGCTCTGGCCACTAAATTATACATAAGGATCCCTGCTGGCAATATATTAACTTCAAAATCCACATATTAACATTATATATGTTCTATTGTATTTTTATTTATTTTTGCTCATTATTTTCCAATCACATTTTTATCTGGTTCTATCATACTGGGAGTAGGTGATATGTTTGACTTTTCTTATATAGTCCAACTTTCAGAGTGAGACTCAGAGAGACAAAATGATTTACCCAAGGTCTCATAGCAAGTAAGTTTCAGACTCAATAATGGAACTCAGGATTTGAAACCAAGCTTTCTTCATCTAGGCTCAGCACTCAGCCTACTACATATTGTTGCCTCTGTATTTTATTTGTGACCTTTGAGTCTCTTAAGTAATCATGAGGACCAAGAGAGATAAGAAATATGAAATGTCTTCATCTACCAAATACACAAAATATGGCCAAGGTAAATACAAACAAAAAATCATATTGATAAAAGGCATTGGTTATTATTATTTTCCATCTGGAACTTCATAATCTATAGTGTTTCCAAAAGGTTTAATAATCATAGGGCAGAAATAGGTTCATACTTCTGTTTATTCCTCCCAAACATTTAATAATGCAGCTGTTTTTTCCAAGTTTCTTTTTTTAATATTAGGCACAGTCCTAATTAATAAAGTAAATAAAAAATATAGAAGAGTAATTTTAGCTACCTTACTAAGTAATGAAAACAGTAACATTTTCCTATTAATTTTCTTTTTTATTGAAAGAGTATATGTACCCCCAAATTTGTTAATTTTTCTAAATCTTTATATTAAAATTTACAGAGATCCTCAGAACAAATTTTAAGATAATCATAGTAAATATGACTGTCAGTAACTATGGTAGACAGCTAAGTTGTATGATGGACATAGTTTTGGACCTGTAGTCTGAAAGACTTGAGTTCAAATCCAGTTTCAGATACTTATTAGCTGTGTGACCCTGGTCAACTCACTTAAACTCTGTCTACCTGGTTTTCCTCATCTCTAAAAATAGGTACTAATACTAGCACCCATGCCTCAGGCTTGTTATGAAGAGCAAATGAGATATTTGTAAAGTGCTGTTGTTGTTGTCATTGTTTAAAATTATTGAGTAGTTGGAGGCAGCTAGGTGGTGCAGTGGATAGAGCACCGGCTCTAAAGTCAGGAGGACCTGAGTTCAAATCCAGCCTCAACCATATAACACTCACTAGCTCTGTGACCTGGGCAAGTCACTGCCTAGACAAAAAACAAGAAAAATTATTGACTAGTCACTTTAAAAAATACATTTTCTACTCCTAGACTTAGCAAATCATCACAGAATAGTTTAAATATCTTTCTATTCAGTATGGGAACTGAAGCTTATGGAAGTGATGATTTGCCCAAGATCACACAGTTTGGAAGGGTTGGAGTGTGAGATGCAGAATTGTCCAATTTATAAGAAAAACCACTGAGACAGAGCTCCAAGCCAATAGTACTTTATCAAAGGATCCAGGGCCCCCTCTAATGAAGTCCACCTCAGATCTTCCTCATGATCTGAGATTCCCTTGGTTCCTAGAACCTTGTTTTTATAGGGTTTGATACCGGGTTCAATACCTGAACATTCTGGAGAAGTAACACAAAATACAAAATCCCATTGGTTGATAAATTTTGTTTTGAGGGCCAAAAATGATGTGTCAGCTAAAAAATGGTATATTGGCGGGGAGGAGAGGGAGGTGTCACAAATTCGACAAAGCACAGGACATCTCCACTGATTAAGTGTCATAAGATGGGCAAAGCAAGAGTCATCTCTGGTGACCAAGTGATCATAAGCTGGTCCTAAGATGGTCCCCTCTTCATGTTGGGCAAGCGGGTCCAGAGGTACAAAAATAAGTTGGGAGACTTTCCAAAGAATCAAGACATCCCATTCACACGGGGTTGGACATGGAATCTGAGCAAAACAGGATGGAGATATTTTTGTCAGTATTCTTGTGGTTGCTCAAATGAGCTTCATAACTGGTAAACAAGTGGTGAACATGGATAAAAGTTTGAGGCCTACTATACTAACCTATCGTATCCAATTATCCCTATGTTATTTATGTAAATTATCAAACTGATTAATTCTGATTGGAATAGAGTAGGCATTCAAATGAATCATTTCTCGCAGGAGACAGCTTTGATTCCTCTTGTTCTTTTAATCAGATTGACTCTCAAATAAGGTTTCAATTAGTAACAAAGAATATATCATTTTTAACATATTTATACACTGATGTACATATATGTACATATAATTTATTATTAATTCCATATTCCTGTCTATAATCATATATATGCAGTATTTACCAGGATGGAAGCGAAGCAGCCCCTTCATTTACTCAGTCCCACTGCTGATCAGCATCAGAGCTTTGACTTGATCAACTTCTGACCTGTATCAGACTCCACTCTTCCTTAGGCAACCTGTGGCCACCAGTGCCAGGAGCTCAGCCCACTGATGCTAGACTTAGTGTGGATACCTGATCCACTTCAATTTATTAAAACTAAGCTCTCCTGAACTCAAGGGATTCACCAGCTTCAGCCTTTCCAGTATTAGGGATTACATTTGTGTACCAGTAAGCCGAGCATTACATATTTTGTTGTATAAAATGTTTTCAAGTAGGGTGGGGTGAGAAAAAAGAAGATAGTTGTTTCAAAATCAAATTAAAGAATAAATTTAAAAATAGACTATTATCTGAGAAATGAATGCTGAATTTGTATATGTTTACAAAAAATCTCAACAGCCCTCTTACATTATAAACCTAGACATGGCCAGTCAGAAAGCATAAGTGCAGGATAGATAGCATCATGAGGTGTCATAAATAAAGACTGAAACTATCCTGATGATCAATGTCATGGCAGAATTGTAACCAGGTTGTCCTTGTATCCAAGAATATAGTCTTTCAAGTCAGCTCCTCATTTTGATTGTGAAGCCCTTGATTCAAGGAATTATATTTTCATTTTCTTCTCTTTATTTCCCCACTGTTCTTCATATAGGAATTTGCACACAATGGCACTCAAAAATATTGTAGCCTCACTGTCAGTCACACAAACTATCAGTTTCTACAGCAGAGGTTGGCAACCTTTCTCGAGTGACAGTAACAAGTTTTTCATTTTTTCACTCTATACTAAGATGGAGGAGAGAAGGAGGTGACACTGATAGAAATGTTGGTCAATAACACATAGAACATAAATCATCCGCATTTCTTTATATGACCAACAAAGCCCAGCGACAGGAGATAGAAAGATAAATTCCATTAAAAAAAACTGTAAACAATATAAAATACTCAGGAGCTCACCTCTCAAGACAAACCCAGGAACTATAACAACACAATTACAAAATGTTTTTCACACAAATAAAGTCAGATCTAAAAAATTAGAAAAATATCAATTGCTCATGGGTTGGCCAAGCCAATATAATAAAAATGACAATTCTGCCTAAACTAATTTACTAATTCAGTACCATACCAATGAAACTATCATAATGTAACAACAAAATTCATCTAGAAGAACAAAAGGACAAGAATATTAAGGGAATTAATGAAAAAATACAAAGGAAGGTGGCATAGCAATATCAGATCTCAAACTATATTATAAAAGAGTAACCATCAAAACTATCTGGTACTGGCCAAGAAATAGAGTTGTAAATGAGTGGAATAGATTAGGTATACAAGACACAGAAGTCGATGACCATAGTAACCTAGTGTTCGATAAACCAAAGACCCCAGCCTTCGGGACAAGATAGCATTTTTTGACAAAACTGCTGGGAAAACTGGAAAACACAAACTAGGTATGGACCAATGTCTCACACTGTATACTAAGATAAGGTCAAAATGGGTATGATTTAGACATAAAGGGTGATATCATAAGCAAATTAGAAGAGCAGGGAATAGTCTACCTTTTAGGTCTATGGAGAAGGGAAGAATTCATGACCAAACAAGAGATACAGAGCATTACAAAATGTAAAATAGATAATTTTAATTAAATTAAAATAAAAAGCTTTTGTATAAACAAAACCAATGCATCCAACATTAGAAGGAAAGCAGAAAGCTGAGAAACAGTCTTTACAGCAAATGTCTGATAATGGTCTCATTTCTCAAAGATATATGGAATTGAGTCAAATTTATAGGAATACACTACATGATGATTAACTATGAATGACTCCACTCTTCTCAGCCACACAATGATCCAAGACAAGTACAAGGACTCATGAAGGAACACTATCCACATCCAGATAAAGAACTGATGGACTGAATGAAGATTGAAGCATTTTTTATACTTACTTTATTCTTTTTTGTTTTTTTTTTCTTTTGATCTGTTTCTTCTTTTCCAAATGTGACTAATATGGAAATATGTTTTACATGATAGCACATGTATAAGCTATATCAAACTCCCTACCATTTTTGGGAGAGGGGAGAAGAGGAGAGGGAGGGAGGGGGAAAAAATTGGAACGCACAATCTTGTAAAAAAAAAATACTAAAAACTGTCTTGATATGTAATTGGGGGGGAAATACTATTAAAATTTTATAAATAATAACACATGGAGCCATAATCCAGGGAACCTCTGGTTCATGTCAGTCTAAGAGCCTGGGGGTACCAGAGGGTGAATGGATAGAATGAAGGAGAGAGAAGAGCAATAATAATACCTCCAGAAAGTAACCTGAAGGGTTTATCAGCTTACATTCAGTTAGCAATTGTTTCCTTCTTTTTGGTTTAGTTTGAATTTGGGGTTTTGTAGGGATCCAGCTGATGTGGAAAGCATCTCCATTGATGTAGATAGGCTATGTGTCACTAATTTATAGTATTAGAAAGATATTTGGGATATTGAGAAGTTAAAAAATTTGACCATAGTTACATAGGCAATATATGTCAGAAGTAGGATTTAAATCCAGGTCTGCCTATCCAAGGCCAACCCTCTATTCACAATGCTAAATTATATCTTAGTTAACATCCTAATGACTATCACCAACCCTGGTATTCAGAATAGTAAGCCTTTGAAGAAACTAAGTTGGTTGGTGAATGTAAAAGATGCTGATTTAATCTATACATAATTCAAAAAAAATATAGTATAGCACAGTATTTAACAGGAGTATCAGGCCTAGACTCTTCTTCCTGAGTTCAAATCTGGACTCAGACACTTACTAGCTGTATGACCCTGGGCAAGTCACATAAGACTGTTTGTCTCAGTTTCCTCATCTGTAAAAGGAGCCAGAGAAGGACATGGCAAATCACTCCGGTACCTCTGCCAAGAAACCACAGATGGGAGTCACAAAATGTTAGACAGGCCTGAAAAATGACTGAACAACAGTATCACTTAACTCTCATAATTGTGTGTAGATATGTAGTAATAAGGAGTGAATGATATGCTGAGGATACAAATAAAAAAGTGAAGATAATATTAACCCTCAAGGAACTTACATTCAAATAAGGAATGGCAATGCATGCAGGTAAGTGGAGGCCAGGGAGGGGTATTTTTGTTTAGAAAGTTGTAGGGATGGTTAGTGGAACAATATGGGAAAAGACTGATATATCTGTACCAGAAATAATGTCATTATTGATTCAGTTATGGTTCCAGAACTGGAAAAAGGAGAGAGAGAGGGTGATAAGCCCAAGGCAGTCTTGTATAATTGATAGAGAACTGGCTCTGAAACCAGGACAGAGTTTTAGCCTTGTTTCTGATGTATCATGTATTGACTGCATAGCCTGGGCAAATCACTTACTCTCTCAGTGCCACACACAACATTCTAGAAAGCTAGATGTTGTTGAGCAAGTACTGATCTCCTGGTAGGAGATTCCCCATCAGGAATTCTCTACACACATGAAATCACAGGTTTGTCCACTTTGATTCTATTAGTCTAGAGACTTCCTGGTCTGGAACATCCCTCTGCTGATGTAGGCTGCTACCTTCTCTGCAATTTCTGGTCTTAGAAAGTTTCCTAGAATAGTGAGAGGTTAAATCAGGGTTCCAGAGCCAATGTGTCTTAAGTACGACTTAAATTCAAGTCCTCTTTGCTCCAAAGCCAACTTGATTCTTTCTGTCTCTGTCATCGTATCTCTGTCCTCTGTCTCTCTCTGTCTCTGTCTCTCTTTGTCTCTCTGTCTTTCTCTCTCTCCCTCTTGTCTCTCTCAATGTGAAACATCGGAGGCAAACTTGGAGCTGATTTAATATTCTTTAAATGGCTGACTCCCTCTACCCCTCAACTTAGCTTCACTGCTTAGCCTTGATATAGAAAGACTTTTTCTCTCTGGATCTCAACATGAGA
This sequence comes from Phascolarctos cinereus, assembly GCF_003287225.1. Taxonomy (NCBI): domain Eukaryota; kingdom Metazoa; phylum Chordata; class Mammalia; order Diprotodontia; family Phascolarctidae; genus Phascolarctos; species Phascolarctos cinereus. The sequence continues at coordinate 200,524,247 of NW_027555958.1, read as the reverse complement.
TTCTCAGTAAAAAGCTGAGTAACAAGGACTAGAACATGGCAAATCACCGGTTTCCTTTAGCTTCCATGAATGCCTTTTGTCCCTGAAATTAAGCATATACATCACAAATACCCATCTGCTTGCCTTCCGGTGGGTTATCCTAATTTTGAATCTGCTTAAGTTACCAGTATCTCTCTGCTCTTAGCTTCCCCTCTTGAAACTGAAAATCTAAATGCAAAGCAGGGCATTAGAAGCTCTTAGAAACTTTCTTTTTCTAGGTCAATCTTTTTAATCAGTATGATTTCTATAAAGGAGCAAATTTGTCTTTTAAATATTTTGAAAGACATTTTAAACATTGTAAAAAGTGTTTTAAATAACTTTTAAAAATTAAAGCAGTTTTAAATAGTTCCATGGTAATGAGCTAATACTCTCAATTTGTATTTTAATTTAAATAGTATTTTTCCAATAACATGTAAAGACAATTTGTAACATTCATTTTTAAGATTTTCAGTTCCAAATTTTCTTCCTCCCCCCTCTCTAAGATGGTAAGCAATTTAATGTGGGTCACATATGCACATTCACATAAAACCTATTTCCGTATTAGTCACATTGTGAAAGAAGAAACAGTTTGCAAAAAATTACAATTTTATAGGGAAAAAAAAGAAAGTGAAAATAAATATTTACAATTTAAAAAGATATAGCTATGCCATAAAAAGTTGTCATGATTTAGTCGGAATAGAAAGCTGGCCTCAAAACCAAGAAGACAGGGATTCAAGTCAAGCTTCTCTTATATGCCATCTCTGTAATCCTGGGCAAGTCACTTAATACCCTAGGCACTCTGGGAAACTCTTTAAGACTATAGGCTGCAAAAAGATGCCAACTTGCATTGGTAGGTGGAATATCTTCATCCAGAGAATTTCCCATTCCAATGCCATCAGAGGTGTAGGTTTTATACTGTACTAAGATCAATTTCTTCCCAGTGTTCTCAAAATTATTGTTTTAGATATTGCTAAATGCTACATTTTAGGTTTCCTTTTATGAAACTCAATTTTATAACTTCTAAATAAAATTAGAAAGCAGCTAATTAGTTGAACAGTTTAAGCAAAAACTTGAATGAATACTTGTACAGTATGTAAATGAGCATTACACTGAATATGTGATGTCTCACCACAGAACGTATGATACCAAAGGGCAGTAAGCTTCTAATGTTTTATGTTCCATTTTGAACTTAGCCCTGGAAGTGAAATGCAAGCATTTTTAAAATTTTTACATACATGTTTTCTAAGGCTGTTAACTGTTCAAAAATTTAATGTTTCCAACATTTCTCTCAATACTTTTGGCATGCAAAAGTGGTCTTTTGAAGAAAATCACAATGATGACTTTCCTCACCAAATCTGCATTTGACTGAAATTAAAGTGTATCATAAATAAATGTATTGGGGCAGCTAGGTGGTGCAGTGGATAGAGCACTGGCCTTAGAGTCAGGAGGACCTGAGTTCAAATCTGGCCTCAGATATATAACACTCGCTAGCTGTATGACCCTAGGCAAGTCACTTAACCTTGATTGCCTTACCCCAAAAAAAATGTATTTAAAGGTACTTGAATTTGCATTAAGTTTTTTTTAATTACTATGCTTATTAGTCTGAATATCTTTTGCTTACTGTACAAAGGAGAATGAAAAACAAAAAAGACTTACAAACATGACAGTTGTATAGTTTATGTATACAGTTCTTCATAATTTGATGGCTTAAAATATAACAAAATTACTGAGAGAATTTTGACAGTAAATTCTGTTCTTTATTGTTTTGACAATGTTTCTTGCATACTCCATATTTATATTGATAATCATCTGTAAAATAAAAAACAAAAACAAAAACAAAAGAAGTTGAATTTCCTAAGCTGGAAGGACTATGAAGAAATGCATCAAAGATGCATTTAATACTTTATGAAGCAGAGAATGAATTCTGACAGTAATAAAGAGTAAACAAAATTTGCATAGCTAAAACAGTTTGATCATTCAATTCATAAATATTATATGAGAGAAAAAGTAGTTTGCCCTCTGTAAGGAAAAAGAAAACTCTTTTGCACTTTATATCTTTTAAGTATTCTGGAAAAATACTAACTTGAGACACCAATAAATTCTAAATTTTTCACCTAACATAAAATACATATATAGAGTTGAGAATTCAATCAGTGAGTATTTATTAAGCATTTATTATGTACATACATGTTGTGCTGTGAAAGAGAACATTCTCTTTGTAGTATCTACAGTGCTTTCCATTATATATGGTAGGTCAAGAGATTATCCAACCCCTTTTCCTTTGACATTAACCATCCCATGTGGAACAACCATTGAACATGCTGCAGAAATCTGTGGTGTGGTTAAGTGATCATGACTGCATCAAAAGCCAGAACTGAACCTTATTCTTATCAGGTATTTAATGTTGACAGTTTGGGGCTGATCCATAACTCTGTGTGTGTGTGTGTGTGTGTGTGTGTGTGTGTGTGTGTGTTTTACCTATGTTAATTAAGGTAACTGGCAGTGATTATCAAGATTATTTGTCACCACCTCCTCCACTTTTTACAGTACTATTTTCAGAGATTTAAAGCAATATAGTTGAAATTATGATAACTAAAGAGAAGATTTAAAGGGGATATGGCAACTGTCTTCATAATTTCAACTGGAATGCCTTAAAACATGTCTCTGTGCACCTGTTGAAGTTAAAAGATAGAGAGTGATCATATCTGAGAGACTTATAAAACATAATAATGGCTAACTGCAATCAATAAACGATATCACTTTTTAATTTAAAGTTTTAAAATGCCTTAGTGAAATTTAAATACTGTTGGGGCATTTTTAAAAGTAAACAGACATTCTTGAAGTGCTATTTTATCTCCTTTAATCCTGAGTCTCTGATTTGGTTCCCTAGCTAGTACTCCAATTGTTCCAGGCTTGCTGTTCTATCTTACCCTTCCCTTGTTCTGTGAATGAATGGAGTACTTCCTCTGTTTCCTGTGTTGGGTTTTTGCTACCCATCACCAGCTGTCCCGGGACAGCAAGATGGCATAGTGGGTAGAGTTCCTAGCCTAGAGACAAGAAGACTCACCTTTATGAGTTCAAATGTGACCTCAGACACTTATTAGTTGTATGACTGAGCAAGTCACTTAACCCTATTTGCCTCAGTTCCTCATCTCTAAAATGAGATGGAGAAGGAAATAGCAAACTACCCCGGAATCTTTGACAAGAAAACCCCAAATGGAATCATGAAAAGTCAGACGTGACTGAACAACAATTACAACAAGAACAACAAAAGTATGTCCCTGATATCTATTACCTGCCTGGCTAGACCCTTAAAGTCAAGTTGAACTTTTTATTACCTGACTAAAATCTAACCATGAAGACTGAAGCATGTTATATCAATCAACAGTCAGTCAACAAACATTTATTAGTCACTATATATTGGGCACTGTGTTAAGTTCTGGAGACACAAAGAAAAACAAAAATAGTTCGTGCTCTCATGGAGCTTATTTTATAATTGGGGAAGACAACATGTAAATAACTTTGTAATACGAATAAATAAAAAATAGATAGAAAATAATATGAGAAAGGGAAGGCCCTTGCAACTAGTAGGAAAAAGAAAGACTTCTTAAATTTTTTTTAAAAAATTGTTTTTTTAATTCATTCTTTATTTTAAGAATCTCTGTTAATTTAGGGGCAGCTAGGTGGCACAGTGGATAGAGCACTGGCCTTGTAGTCAGGAGGACTTCAGTTCAAATATGGCCTCAGACACATAACACTCACTAGCTGTGTCACTAGCAAGTCACTTAACCCCGACTGCCTCACGTAAAACAAACAAACAAAAAATAAACATAGAAAGAATGTCTGTTAATTTAAAGAATGCTCCAGTGATGCCAAGGCCACTTTTAAAATGTTATGCTGTTCACCGATTGTAGTTGGCCATTATAATGATTTATGCATTTCTCAGGTTTGCTCTCTACCTTTTTAAGTTCGACATGGGCAAAGGGACATTTTATTAACACCTAGGACTTGAAGGCAAAAATCAAAGCAGAATATGCTGAGAAAGTAGAATTTACAACATTTGTAGGGACAACAATTTTCTCAGGTTTTCTTACAGGAAAACCAAAATGAAAAGGTTTGGATAGGCACAGAAAAGTTGAATGACTTGATCTTGTGATGTATCTGTTCTGTAAGATGATAATGAACTAATCAATTAGTGTTAGTAGATTTAAAAAAAAGAGAGGGAAGCAATAAAGAAAGAAAGAAGGAAAGCAGGATAGAAAGGACAAAGAAATAAAGAAAGGAACCAAGGAATAAATAGAGAATTGAAGAAGAAATAACTAAATTAACAGATTGTACAATACATAAATTTGGGCAAGATGGATTAATAAAAGAAGGAAAAGAAGAAAGAAAATGTAAGGAAAGATAATATGACTAATTGGAAGGACTGGGTTCAATCAAAAAGATTAATTTCCATGATGTAGGGCTCAATTTGTCACATTCTGACTGAGAATTTTATTGTTGCTTCCTTTTTCCTTTTATGTCAAAGAATAGTAATGTCTATGACATCTAAACTATTTTACATATAAATTATATCATTGATATATTTCAGGTATAAATATTATGGACACCAAAAACTGTAGTGGGCTCCATGTGTATGTATATATACATATATGTATGTATGTATGTATGTTATACACACATACATATATATACATATATACATACATATATGCATATATGTGTGTATATGTGTGTGTATATATATGTGTGTATAACATATATATACACACACATATGTGTGACATAAAAGGAAATATATATGTACACATATATATTTTAACAGGGTCATTTTTATATCATCATTGAATACACTAAAACAGATGCCAAAATAGTTGGCATATAACATAAAAGTTGGTAATAGTGTAATGACTCAACTTTATAAATCCAGATGAGGTAACTTGTCCCAGAGCAACCCTTACTAGAACACTGTTAGCTTCAGCTGATTTTCTATTTTGGGACCTCCTACCAAGGTGAATGTTTTAGGTTCTCCACCAGTATTTCATTTCCTCTTCAAAAACACAGTTAGGTGACCCAAGGGTATGCTGAAACCATCTGGAAATGATTCATGAGAACTATTCATTTAATTTTCAACATAAGCATTTATACATTGGAAATTGACGAATTACAAATTACAGTTTGATTTATTGTTTTATTCATTATCCATATTTAAGAAAGTGATGGAGAAAATGTTACTATAGATAAAAGTGTGATGAGCATTTTTTTTCCTGGAAAGTCCATTGTCAGATGTTTACTACAGAATCCTACTTAGGTCCAAAGTCTCTTTGGTAGTGACAGAAGAGGAGGGGTAGTGACAGAACCCGACTGGATACTTGGATTCAGAATAGGACTCCCCAAGTACAATAAACTAACTTTTGAAGGTAGATTATAGATTTATGATCTGAAAATGCTTTAGAAATCATCTCAGCCCAGTCCTCCTCATTTTAAAGTTAACTGAGACCCAAAGACTTTAAGTAACTAGTTCTGCGTTAGAAAGTTAAGAAGTAGCAGAATTAAGATTTGCCCCTCAGTGCATAGACTGAAAATTCATTGTCCTTTCCTTTATGCCACACTTCCTTTCATAGTGGTTCTTATCACCCCAAAAGTCCAGAACTCCTAGAACAAACATAAAACTTCATAAGCCGATTATCCTGACAATAAACTTGGGGAATCCTTTCCAAGCTACAGCTTTCTACCATTCTCAAACAAGGCGGTCCTATATTCTGCTAATGCTATTAAGGGAGATAGAATTGTCAGAATTGCTGGGCCTCATGTGAAATATGATGACCATTTACAGATTAAGAAGTTGCAATTCCTTGAAATGTGATATATTTCTCTTGGTAATACAAAAAGAGAATTACTTTGTAATATAATTACTAGGATAGCTATGTATAATTCTGAACTAGTATCTACAAGCAAAATTTACATGAAATTGTTTATAAAAAGTAGGTGAATTTTCAGCTTAGCTGGTGCTGGAGTAAGTTACCTCATGGGAGATTTTGATAAAACATTTACCTCCTGCTCTTGTGTTATTGAGAGATTAAAAACTATCCTGAAAATAATATCATTGATCCCTGGGGAAGAGAATAACTGGGACAGCATTAGTATACCAGATGCAAGTATATGCCACAGGCAAGGCTGGAGCCTGTAGGTTAACAGCAAGGAACAGACACTGAAAGCTGGGAAATGGACATTTAAAGTAATGACTAATGATGCAAAAATCTAATTGCCCTGAAGGGCAACTACTGCAATGAACACAAGCCTTAGGATTCCATTTCTATTTGTCATGAAGGAATAATGCCTGAATTACTATTTCTCAATTGTTTAATGTGAACTGAAACATTAAAACATATGGAAGGTCATTAAGAGATCTAAGCTCTCTTTTCAAAAAAAAAAAGCAACATTAATAAAGTATTGGCTCTTGGGGAAAAAGGGATATGAAATTATGATTGCTACAATATAGTAGAGAATAATATTAAATATTCAAAGTGCTTATATTATCCTTCTGTAAAGGTAATTCAGTATATTTGGAAGGGCATCTTTATTTTATAGAAATCTACTATAAGTTCTCTAGCCCCAAAAAGCTGGTGAATATAACTCAAGGAAAACCCTAAATATTAAATGAAAACTCTAAAATTATAGTACTAGTTAAATAATACATTAAGAACTGATTCGCCACTGAAGATCTCTTGATAACACTACTCAACATCTCACAGCATAGTTACCTTCTGAAATTTGACTTTCAAAAATGTTAACAGTTTATATTCCTCAGTCATATACATTATTATTAATTTTGTAACTTTTCAAAAAGTTGTCTTCACAATATTGTTTTAAAACATTTCTCATTATAAATATGTCCTCACATCAATACCAATGTCATAATTATTTTTGACAGATTGATCTAGTAGATAATATGTTGCAATTCCTAATTTATTTCTGTTCTTCCAAGTAACACCTCATTTCTAAGATTAAATCCTATTACTGTAAATAATTTATGACTATTCATAACTGAAATATAGTTGCTTAAACATTTAAAATCAAGTCCCCTTCCCAAAGATTATCTAGTCTGACAAGATCCTTGATTTCACAAATAAATTGGTTATAAATAAAAATTATACATTTTTCTGAGTTCACTTTAAATAAGGTTCATGCAGTTACTCTTTTAGAATGAAGTAATGCTGATTTACAGAAAAGCTTTGATATGTTAATGTGTTTTAACTAAGAGTTATTTATTACTTGGGAACATTAAGTGGAAGGAGTGTTGGCTTTATATAAGAAGATGAAATTCAAATCTCAGTTCTGACAATTATCAACGTTAAACTGGGTTATAAGACTCACTTTCTTCATATGTAAAATAGGAATAATATTTGCTATCCCTCCCTCATAGGGTTGATGTGAGGGAAAAATATAATAAACCTTGAAAGTGCTATATAAATATGAATTATGACCATGCACAGTATCATAATGACTTAAGTTCATATCAGCCATACTAGAAGACCACATGGAAAATTCATATGAAAAGCATTAGGAATTAAACATTTACGTTGATGGCCCTTCTATTTTGGATTAGCTGATTATATTTAGAGAATGTATAGCAAAATCAATTAATTTAACCTGATATCCCATTTCCTACCCTGATACATCTAGTACAACCCTCCTCCCCAACCTACCCCCCATGCTAGGAATATAATCCTTCCTCATTTCTTCATCTTAGAGTCGTCTTCTACCTTTAAGACTTTCATTAATTGCTCTTATCACATCTCCTCCTAGTGTTTACTAATGCTTTCCACTTCGATTTAAATTATATATAATTCTTCCCCACATTTCTTGTTGTTGTTCAGTTGTTTCAGTCATGTCCAATTCTTCTTGACCCCTCATTTGGGGTTTTCCTGGCAAAAATATTGGAGTAGTTGGACATTTCCTTCTACCCTAACCCTAATCCTAATTGCGCTCTTTTGCTTTTTGTCTTTGAACCCCTAGAACCTAGCCCAATGCCTTACACATAGGTATTTAATAAATGTTCATTTAAATAAGTTGAACATGGCCATACAACTCTGTGTGTGTGTTTTAAAGCAAAGTTCACAGTGTGATTTTTTAAAAAATCTAATCTGAGAAAATTAGTAGCCAAAATCGAAAGATAGTTTGGGTAATACTCTAGGTGAATGCTGAAATATTTTGTTGGTTTGGGATTATATTCTACTGTCATTGGATTTCATTGATCCTATATTCCATTATCAAAGTTCAATATAATCTATTATTACAAGTTTTCATTTCTTTCTGTATTGGAAGCCAAGTATAATGGTCACCCATAATGTAACAGAAATGTTGTTAGTTTAGGATGATAGCATTAAGAAGGACTCAGCTCTTATCCAACCTGATTTATGTGTAAAATAAATTTAAAGAAAATAATAAAAGGAATTAAAATTGCATTATACCGCTGCTAAGTTTGGGATTTCATCATACATATTGATGCTCCTTTAAAAACTCTAAAGTCTTAGTTCCCCAGTATGCTACTTTACCATCACTTACTTTTCCAACTCACTTTAGTCACATATAAAGATGGTCAGACCTTGATTTGCCATCACCCATAAATATATTACCTCTCTATTCATGAACTCTGAAATTCCCTTTTCTGATTACATTTCCACCTCTCCGTTTTTTCTTTCAATACCAAACCCTACTCTTTGTCAACACTGTGACATTCAATATCCAGACCCTATGGTTCTTTCCCACACCATGTCCCTCTGCACTAGCCTTATGTTTTTCCTTTCCCTATCTTGACCCTTTTTTGAACCCATTCAACTCTTTACTGTCCTGTTCACTTAAGTCCCTAGCTTCCTTAAGTCATCTATTGTGCCATATCAATCCTCAGTCTTGGATCATTATCAACTACTGCTTTCATTCCTCCAGGTGTGCTTCTGAACGAAGGTGAAGAAAATTATGCAATCATCCCAACTGTGTCCACTGCAAATGTAACTTTAAATAACTTCAGCTGGGCTTTCACTTATAGTGCTAAGCAATCCTCTTATATCTTCTATTTAAGTAACTAAGCCACTTACCACAGCAGCTCTTCCACCATATGTTCCACCAAATCCTTGCACCATATGTTAACAAAAAAAGAAAAAAAAATGAGGCCATTCACTTAGTTTTCCCTCTTTCCTCCTCCTTTACTCATATTATCCAGCTTCCTTTTACCTTCCTCCTACTACCTCCTGCTTCAGAACCCTGTGTTACTTGAAGTGGCACTTCTTGCCAAAGCCAACCCCTCTACCTGAACCAGTAATCCCATTCAATCTTGTCTCCTCTAGTAGATTGCCACCTCTATCATCCCATTCTCACTTATCTTCAATCTCTCCTCTTCTACTGGATGCTTTTCTATTGCTTACAGACAAGTTTATGTCCCCCACCATTGAAAAACCCTCACTTGATCCTACTATTCCTACTCAGTATTGTTCCACATCTCCTCCTTTTTTGTGACTATACTCCTTAAGAAGGCCAGCTGCTATACATATAATCATTTTACTTTCCTCTTCCTACTTGACTTTCTGCAGTTTGACTTCTGACCTCATCATTTAATTAAAACTCCTCTCTCCAGAATTATCAATGATCTCTTAATTGCTAAATTGAATGTCCTCTTAATTTCCATCATTCTTGACACTGAATCACCCTCTTTTCTTTGATACTCTCTTTTCTTTTGTATTTTGGGATACTACTGTCTCCAAGTTCTTCTACTTGTCTGTTCCTTCTCTGTCTCCTTTTCTGGAACTTCATCCATAGGTCATACCCTCTATCCATAGGTGTTCCACAGGGTCCTATCCTAAGCCCTGTTCTCTTCTCCCTGTATCCTATTTCACTTGGTGATCTCATCAGCTCCCATGAATTTAATTATTATCTCTAATCTAATGATTCTCAAATCTGTTATCCAACCCTAACCTGTCTACTGATCTCTAGTCTCAAATCTCCAACTACCTTTTAGACATCTCATGCTGGATAGTCTGTAGACATCTTAAACTCAACATGTTCAAAATTGAACTCATCCCCCCCAAAAAAAAAAAAAAACCTCCCACCTTCCAAATTTCTCTGTTACTGCTGAGGGCACCACCATCCTCCCAATTACCCAGTCTTACAACTTAGATGTTATCCTCAACTTCTTACCATCTCTTCCTCTCCCATAAACAACTTACTGCCAAGTTCTGTCAATTTCACTTACAACATCTCTCAAATATGTCCCATTTTCTACCCTGATACTTACACCACCTTGATACAGGCCCTCATGTTTTCATATCCAAATTATGGCAGTAGCCTGCTGGTTGGTCTTCCTGCCACAAGTCTCTCCCCATTCCAGTCCATGCTCTGCTCAACTGACAAAGTAATTTCTCTAATCACAGGTCCAACCCTGTCACTCCTCTACTTAAAAACCTTCGGTGGCTTCCTATCACCTCAAGTATTAGATATGAAATCTTTTGTTCGAAGTCTGTGTTCTATCACCGATCACTCTCTGCCACCAACTTCCAAGTATTCTTATGCTTTACACCCTTCCAACTACATTTTGATCCAGTGATACTGGCCTGCTTACACCTTCTTGAACAAGATAATCACTGACTCAGCATTTTCACTTGCTGATCCTTACCCTTGGAATGCTCTCCCACTTCCTTTCTTTCTGATTTCTCTGGTTTCCTTCAAATCCCAGTTTAAATTCTACTTTTCCCACTATACCTTAATTCTAATGCCTTCTTTCTTTTGATTATTTCCCATTTATCCTGTGGATAGCTTGTTTGTACATAGTTACTTAAATGACACTTCCCCTTAGATTGTGAGCTCTTCAAGAGCAAGGACTTGTCTTTTCCCTTTATGTCCCTATCACTTAACACAATGCTTGACACATAGTAGGTGTTTAACAAATGTTTATTGACTACCTGACTTATTTTTTCCTTCATTTTGTATTGATTTTGCACAGTAAAGGAGTGCTGTGCTGATAACTAATGTATACAGGTCAGGGAAAAGCAACATACTGTTCAGATTCCACCAGAGAGTTTATACAATCTATTAAATCAATATTACTTTCTACATCAGCAAAACAAAAATTAATAAATAAAACATGCTGTATGCTTTGAACAATATAGAGTTTTGCATTTGATCCTGGAGGTGATAGGGAGCCACTGGATTTTATGGATTAGAAAGGGGACATAGTCAGATCTTTACTTATGAAGATCCCTTTGCCAGCTGAGTGGAGGATGGAATTGAGTAGAAGGGGACTTGTGGCTGTGAGGCCTCCCATTAGGGTATTGCAGTAGACCACATGTGAGATGATGTGGTGATGATCAAATCTTTCACTTTGAAAAATGACTTAGATCATAATGCATGCACATTATTTAAGTGAATACTTTTTTGAGGCTTTATTTCATCTTGCTATGTTAGTATAGCACTCTTTCTGGGGTTACTTCCTCAATTCCCACTCAGACTGGCAGGTTGCATCCCAAAGGGAGTGCCTTACTATTGTCCTCAGGGTTTTTAGGGTAATGGCAAAGGAATAGCTTTTTAGTACTGTTGTTCATGGAACACATTGGTATGTTTCCCATTAAAATCAGATGGCCATACTTCAATTAGCTTTTAAGAAAGGGATCATATAAATAGCTGTTACAAAACAATCACTCTCCAAAACACACAATTAAAAAAATCCCAAAAGCAACAACTGGGGACATACTCTTCCCTTGTACACAAAAGATCCTTGGATACAGTGGGATCAAACTTAAAATATAATGGTAGTGATGCAAAAGTGTAGAGAATACAAGTGACCAAAAGGGTAACTCACTGTTTCTGATTATTGGGAATCCCCTTTTTCCATTCATAGAAACCTGGTGATATTTCCCTTTAGTTCAGCTCTCTTCTGGGCTCTGGGTATTGTGTTCTATTTTTTAGGAGTGGAGTCATGAGATGATACTTATTTATCCTCCTACCCCATAGTGGTTACACTCCTTTGAGTGACAATCCTTTCCCATATTTGTCTTCAATACGTTCTCCTTGTATCTCTGTCTGACCCTATGTATAGCCTCATTTTTCTTGGGTGATGCTGTTTGCTCTCTGCCTCTTTAATTTAGACTGGATATCTTATCTTTAATTGATTCTTTCTCTCAGATAACATATTCTGTTTATGTTGCATGATGGGGAGCAGGGGGAGGAAAGAACAGAAAGAAGGAAACTCTTTACTCCCCCTCCCCCAAGAGCAGTTCTCTTTCAGGAGCTTGACTTAAATTGGAATCCTCAAGTTCAGTATTGAAATCTCCCACCTGTATCCTTATGGACGGGGAACTGCGGAATTTCTCTGCTCTTTACAGCTGCTAGAGGTGTGGTTAGTTTGTTTGAATAGCCAAGTATTCTCTTTTTCTTCTTGATTCAATCTGAAAGGGTCATGCCTAAAGAATATAGAAATCTTATTTTACACTTCAAGTCTATTTACTGGATTCTTTTACTCAATCATTCATTCTTAAATAAATACATCAAGGATTAGAAAATCAGGGTTTAGCACAGTGCTTATCACATACTAGGTGTTTAATAAATGTTAATTGTTTGGTTATAGTTACCTGAGATTTGGTAATGGTAATTCAATATGTAGTTGCCAACTTTCACTAGCTAATTTTCCTCATCACAGAGCATTTGCTTTGACAACTCTGCACTGCACTTATAATATATTATTGTGTTTTATATTTATCTGCTTTGTTATTATCTATATCTATATAGATATATATCTATAGCTGTCCTCTACTAGGCTTAATAAACATTTACTGAATTTAAAGGAGCTAATTATATTATATAAGTAGATATCCCTTATAATAAAAACAGGTTAAATGAGATAAATGTGGATATATAATACATACTATTATGTGTGTGATATTAGTGAATTAATTTCATAATCAGTCAGTAGGTATTTATATTTATGTTACAAGCATCCAGGTGACTCAATGAATAAAACACTGTACCTGGAGTTATGAAGATCTGAGTTCAAATCTGGTCTCAGACATTTATTAGCTGGGTGACCCTGTGCAAGTCACTTAACCTTTGTTTGCCTCAGTTTCCTCATCTATAAAATAGGAATAATAATAGCATCTACCTCCAGAGTTATTGTGAGGATCAAATGAAATAATATCTGCGAAGCACTTTACAAAATTTAAAATGCTATCTAATGCTAGATATTCATGTTGTAATTTTTGAAACGCTATGTTCCAGGCATAAAACAAGGTACTAGGGATACAAACATAAAAAAAGAAACAATCCTTACTCTTGATGTTGCTGTTCAGTCATTTTCAGTCATGTCTGACTATTCATGACCCCATTTGGGGTTTTTCTCGGCAAGGAAAGATACTGGAATGGTTAGCCATTTCCTTCTCCTGCTCACTGTACAGATAAGGAAATTAGGCAAACAGAGATAAGTGACTTGCCCAGGGTCTCATAGTTAGTAAGTATCTGAGGCCAGATTTGAACTCAGGAAGATGAGGTATGGTACTCTATCCACTGAGCCACTTAGCTGCCCTTACTCTAACACACACACACACACACACACACACACACACACACACACACACACACATACGTTGGTGATATCGTAGATTCAGATCCAGACCACTGACCACAAGAACAGTTATCTCAATAAAGTGAGTCACACATTTTTTTTTGGTTTCCCAGTGCATATGAAAGTTATCTTTATACCATACTGTAGTCTATTGGGTGTACAATAGTATTCTGTATAAAAAATATACATGACTTAATTTTAAAATACTTTATTGCTAAAAAAATAAAGGCTAACCATCATCTGAGCCTTTAGCAAGTCATAATCTTTTTACTGGTGGAAGGTCTTGCCTCTATGTTGATGGCTACTGACTGATCACAGTGATGGTTGCTGAAGGTTGAGGTGGCTGTGGCAGTTTCTTAAAATAATGCAACATTGAAGTTTGCTGCATCAGTTGACTTTTCCTTCCATGAAAGATTTCTCTATAGCATATGATATTGTTTACCCAGGAGTAGAACTTCTTTCAAAATTGGAGTCAATCTACTCAAACTCTACCACTGCTTTAGCAACTAAGTTTATGTATTATTCTTCAATATAATTGTGTCTCAGGGAAAAGAGAGATCTGAGGATAGGGAGGTGGCCAGTTAGTGGAACAGTCAGAACACACATGACATTTATAGATTAAATTCACCATCTTACATGATCATGGCTCATGGCACCCTAAAACTATTACCAAAGTAACATCAAAGATCACAGATTACCATAACAGAGATAATATTGTGAGAATTACCAAAATATGACACAGATACATATATGAGCACATGCTATTGTAAAAATAGTGTTGATAGCCTTGTTCTACACAGGATTGCCATAAACTTTAATTTGGTAAACACACACACACCACAATCTGCAAAGCACAATAAAGTGCATGTGAATAAAACAAGAGAGTGTCTGTACAGATACACACACACACACACGTTATATATATATATATATATATATGTATATGTACATATATATATATGTACATATACACATATATAATCATTACTCAAGAGGACCTTAAAGACTCATTTGAGATGTAGATGAGCCATGGTTTTCTGCCTCCTCTCTCTTCCTTTGTTATTTTCTCCTCTCCTCTCTCTCTCTCTCTCTCTCTCTCTCTCTCTCTCTCTCTCTCTCTCTCTCTCTGCAGGGCTTAAGCTGCACACAATTTTATCCTTTAGGTGGCAGCATTTGAGAACAGTTATAAGTAGGAACATGCTATCATCTGGGACACAACTGTAGGTTAAAAATAATGCAGATGTAGAAAGAAAAATAAGACTTGGGTACAACGCTTATTATGAATTTTACTGCTATTTTCATTTTGATTATATGTGATCATTAATCAAAACAAAACATGATTTATGATTTTATCCTTTAGAAAATAATTTTAGGTACCAGAGAAAAATTTTTTTAAAACACCATATTAAAATTCCATCATTTTTATGGCACTGTTTTTGTTTCTTCTATGACACTCAGAGGTAGGAGCTTACACTAAATGGAAAATTTTTAAAAAGTTATTTTCTAAGTGCGCTGGCTGAAAAAATATATATGTATATATGTGTGTGTTTATATCTATTTTATTCATATATAGCAAATAATCATTAAAAAGGCAAGTGGTATTTAAATTAATTTTAAGTATTGAACTATTTGTATTAAACTCCATGTTCACACTTACTATATAAAGTAAACCTCCAGATGTGAATTTTCTCAAATAGTCCATAATAACATTCATCCATCCACCTATCTGTCCATCCATCTCTCTGTTCCTTCATCTACCCATTCATCTATATTTTTTTGCCTTAAAAAAAAAACCATCAAAATGCTTCCAAGATCCAAATGTCTGACTAAGATTTGGACCTGATGACTCTGAATACCTCCTGTTTGTAATAAACCAAGGCACAGGAAACATGACATAGGGCATGTCCATATGTGGTAGACAAATATACCCATGTGGCACATGAGTATGTCTGATTGCTTAGTCAGAAATAATTTTGTGACAAATAATACCAAGTATTAATGGTGCTAATATGGATAGATTGATTAAATTGTACTCCCTTCATTTTGAATGTATGGACCTCTTAAACACAGATGCTGGTGACTAATTTGAGAGGAGCTTGATAATTAATGTTGCTGGTTTTGAATTCTGCATTTCTCTCAGTAGATAATCTGCCTCCTGCCAAGTATAAGAACCTGTCATTAAAATGTTGCTCCCAAAGAATTGAAAGTCTCTTTTTATGAGCCTTTAAAGCATCTTAATAACAAAATTTAAGAATCATTTATCAAATCCATGTTTAGCATGCTTAAAAAACATAAGTGAAAATAATTATTTCAAAGTTATACACTCCTGCTTACTTTCAATTTAGCACCTGTCAAATATGTTCTCTCCAAGGACAAGTCAGAAAGCCAAGAAGCAGCATGGTGTAGGGGAAAACAACAACAAAAATAGCAGCCATGTGACTGTGAGCAGGACATTTGAAAGCTCTAAGTCTCAGTTTCTTCATCTGTCAGATGGTGATAACAATATATGCTGCCTACCTCACAGAACTGTTGTGGGAAATATTCTTTGTAAATTAGAAAGTGCTATATAAAATGTCAATTGGATTCATTTTTATCATTATTCTCTGTAAAAATCATGCCAATAAGTTACTCAGATGAAGCAAAGTGAGTAATTGAGGAGAGTATCACCTAATATATGCAAAATATGCAAGACTCTCATGTCTCTAAATTGTACTTCCTATTGTCTCATTCATCGTAGGCTAGCACTTTATACTTTAGGCACTTAAATATTTGTTGTGAATGAATAGATAAATGAATAAATGAATGAATGAATGAACCATTTATCTATCTTCTCTCCAACTTCCAATGAAAAAAATCATAGACAATCTGAATGGACATTTTGACATATCCTGTCCATGACATTTTCTAGCAAATCTTCATTTTAATAATGTTCTGTATAGTTGGTCTATTGTAGATATTTAGCTTTGAATATTTCACTACTTGAAATGCAAATCAGTTGTATTCAAAGTATGTCTGTTGCAGCCTAGCAAATTTTGAAACTGTGGCCATTTTCAATAGAAATTAATAATAGATAATGGTATCTTCTCCTCTTATATGTATGGTTGTTTGAGTCATTTTTGGCAATGTCCAACATTTTGTGACCCCATTTGGGGTTTTCTTGGCAAAGATACTGGAATGATTTGCCATTTCCTTCTCCAGCTCATTTTACAGATAAGCAAACTGAGGCAAATAGGGTTAAGTGACTTGGCCAGGGTCACACATCTAGTAAGTATCTGAGGCCAGATTTAAACTCTCTGCAGTCTTCCTGACTCCTCTGCACCACCTAGCTTCCCTTATATTAGATGCAACACATAACAGTAGAAGGTTATGTATAAGAAAAGTGAGTTGAAAAAAAATTGCAAGCTGACAGTTTTTCTCTACATACAACAAACATTTTAAAAGTGTCTTTTGTGTGTAGGGCTCTGTGCTAAATACAAGTATGCTTTCTACCCTAAGGAGATTTCAGTCCAGTGAGCTGTGGCAGGGATTATACAGATCTCTAGAAGACAAGTTAGAATCTGTTAAGTGTATAGGAGAGGAAAAAGATTAAGAACTATAGGAGAGAGTGATCACTTCTCTCTGGGGGTATCAAGGAAGGCTTCATGAGAGAGGTGATATCTAATCTGAGTTTTGAAAGAAGACGAGGATATGAATAATATGGAGGGATGTTCATTGTAGGCCAGAGCTTCTTAATATTTTGGGGGTGTCATGGACTACTCTGACAATCCAGTGAAACTTATTGGCTCTGAACTAGATAGTTTTGATACTTATTATCTTATAATATAGTTTAAGATCTGGTGCTGCTAAACTTCCTTCTATAGCATTTTTTCATTAGTTCCTTTGATTACTTCCTTGCCTTTTTTTTCTTCCAAATTAATTTTGGGTTTTTTTCTAATACAGTAAAATAATTTTCCAGAGAAAGAACTGATAAATAGAAGTATGTATAGAAAGATATATATAATATATGTATAGAATGACTATATTTACATATGTGTGTTTGTGTGTATATATATGTACGTGTATATATATATATATATATATATATACACGTACATATATATACACATACACACATCCATATTTGTGTCTAATGGTAGCCATCTCTAGGGTGGGTATGGAAAGGAAAAAAAAATCACATGATAACTTGTTTTTGGGTGATTTCTGTGGTATGGAAACTTCCCTATTGGTGCAGAATCAACTTTTTTTTTTTACAACTTACAGTTTTAGAAGCTTGTTTGGTATTCTAAGAGGTTAAATGTCTTCCTAATTGTCACATAGGCAATGTGTGTCAGAGGCAGGATTTTGAACCCATGTCTTTCTACTCCATACCTGGTCCTCTCATACACTACACCCTATTTCTACTAAATGTTTAGATATCATTAATAATAGAAGTCATGAATATGTTTACAAAGTAGCCTTGTACCTATTAGCTATATTAACATTTAAAACTAATAGAAAACTGAGATAATAATCTATTAGGTAGAATTCTCAGATACAGAAAATATCATTCGTGTTTTACTGACTATATTTTAATTTATTACAGAGCTTGATTGTCTCTATAACTACTTAATTTTCTTGGAGGGATGTACTTCAGTTTACTTTACATATGTTTTATACTCTTAAATGTTGAAGATGACTATCTATTGTCTAGTTTATGCTATGGCATTAGGAAAACCTGAGTTCAAATCTGAACCCAGACATTTACTAGCTGTGTGAATTTTTAAAAATCATTTAACCTCTGTCCCAGTTTCCTAAACTATAAAATGGAAATAAGAATAGCACCTACCTTGCAGGGTTGTTGTTAGGCTCAAATGATATAAAATTTGTAAATCCCTTATGTAATATCTGGCATGTAGTAAACACGATATAAATATTTTTCTTATTGTGCTTATTAGATACACTTAGATTGGTATGTAGCATGAACAGACTCTGCAAATGGACAATAAGCTGGGCTGAAATTGATTAGAAGTAAAGGACCTCTAGGAAAATTTTTTTAATGATTCCAAACATTTCACTGAAGGTTGTTTGTTTCTTTTAAACATCACTATGTTTCTGGTAATGTGGTATGTCTCTGAGTCATGAAATACCATGGAAGAATTATGGTCTTGGGTTACCAAGAGGGCAATAAAGAAGTACATGGTGCCTGTGAGTATGCCAGAGATACTACAAGTGAAGAACTGAACAGGAGAAGTGATGTAAAGGATTATATAAAAGAGGTGTATGACTGAAAAAGGAGATGTAGAGGTCACGTGGCAAAAACAAGGGTTATAGGTAAGATAGTGCAAGGGCTCAATTGTAATGTTGGCAGATCTAACCCAAGGGGTTTTTACACTTTTTTTGTATTACAAATCTGTTTGGAATTATTGTGAAGCCTATGGATCCCTTCGCAGAATAATGCTTTTTTTTTTAAAGTATTTGAAAGATATCATTACTTTCAATTAGTTACAAATGAAGATAAAGATGCATTTTTTCCCCATCCAAGTTCATGGTTCTCCTAAAATCTGTTCACAGGTTGCTTGGGACCCAAAATCACCCTTATTCTAGAGGAAGGTCCTGAGACAGTTTGGAGGACTACCTTGGTAGGGAAAGAGATATTAATAAGATTTGCACAGGAAGAGATGTTGAATAGTTGTGCTCCGTACCACTGGAGAGACACCCCTCTCAGTGAGGTCCCAGATCTATCAAAGTATGATATAATTTTCATAGGGTCATAGAATATGAGAGCTGGAAACGTTCTTGAAGACTCAGAGATGTCAAAGCAATACATAATCCTTTTCATCATAGTCTGTATACCATTGATGGAAATATTTTAATATTATCATAACCATAGATTTCTGGAGCATGATGCACCTGGAGTTCTGATATGTAGTTCTGATTGAAATTATCTCATTGCTTGTGTGAATGTTCTACATCTATTTTTATGATTATGTCTACCTAGATGTTCCTAAATTATATCTATTAGTGACCTTTAATGTTTTCTTGCATATTATTTGAATTTGAATGAGAACATATTGTGTATGCATTAATTTTTTAAACAAATTCTTAACATTTTCCCACCCAAACTTTTATAATCAGAGTCTTTTGCACTGCAAATTATGGACATTATCAATAATTGCTCTGTTACCACAAAAGAAAATATTTAGGCTTTATGCAGTTTCAAAGTATCCAAAGACTTTTTTGAAGTATTGATTCAACAGTGGTAGATTTTACATATGAATGTAACAGCCATTATGCTTTCTTGTACATAAAGTCATTTAAGCCATAGGACACTGACGTTATCATTTGCTGTTAGAGATCACCACGGGAGTGTAGTAGCCCTCCTCTCTCTGAATAAAGGCTTTCATTTTCTTGTATTACACATACTATATAATAACCATGCTTTAGCGTGATTTTTACATCAAAGAATTTTAGAGCATTCACTGCTCATTACCTCTTGTGAAATCCTCTTCTATTCATTGTCAGTGTAGCATATAATTATCTTTCTTAATTGAAGACTACTCTGTGGAAAGGATCATCCCCTCTCCTTCCTGTCCCCCAAACCCTCCCATTACCTTGTGATAGATAGGATCTCAGCTGCGGCTGTTTTGACGAAATGCTTCGTTGGTTCTGTGGTCACACAGATTGGTACAGGTTTTATTTTTTTTCCGCTGTCCATAACTAATCAGAACTGACACACTTTTGTTTTAGGAACAATTTTTGATGTAGCATCAAATTGTTGCCCATATTTATGAATGAAAAGCTAATCAAAAAGAAGTTGATAATATGGAATATCTGGATTTATAAACCCTTTCACTAGCATCTTCTTCCCTCGGTGAGTCATAGAATATAAAAATCAAGATTCCTTATCATCAGATATTTTTGCTGGTGCTTTTTTTTCACAAAATGTCAGCCATAAGATGCTTGTTATGGGAGAAAAACTGGTGTTTATGATGTCATATTTTGTTTCTGTGGCATGTCCTTGGGTAGCACGTAGCTGCTGATGTAGGCTGCCTTGTCTGTTGTCTATTGGATATTAATTTTTCAAACCCCATTACTTGCTTCTCAGCTAGTCAATAATATCATTTTTGTTCCACCAAAGAAATTATGGGGAAAAGAGTGTTCTTTTTTTCTAAAAGGTCTGTGTGTAAAATAAGGGGAAATCAGGAATTCTACTTTATAGTTTTTGGTTTCTTCTGATAAATTCAGCTAAAGCTGTCTTTGTGAGGACTACTGCCTCTCTGTACAGATGGGAATTGTGAAACAATTATAGTTTCAAGCCACAAGATTTTTAGTTATTCTGCTGGAATTAGGACTTGAAGCATGAACTCTGTTTTTCTTTTCTAACTCTGGGTTTAACTTGTCATTTAGAAACACTGCTCCAATAAGTCAGAGTCTTCTGAGAGATACCTTAAAAGTGATGCCAATATTCAGAAAACAGCATGATGTATAGAAAAAAAAAATACTGTACTGGGAACCTGGGCTTTAGTCCTAACTGTATCAGTAATTAGTTGTATGGCCTTGGGCAAATCATTTAACCAGCTTTGGGCCTCATTTTCATGTCTAAAATGATGAATTAAGCTGTCACATAGTTCCCTTCCAGATCTAAAATTATTTTATTTTACATGATTCTATTCAATTCAGTAAACATTTATAAATCAGATACTATGAACAAGATAGCCATGGCATACTAACTAAAGTTGTTGTTTAGTTTTCAATCATATCTGACTCTTTGTGACCTTATTCTGGGGTTTTCTAGGCAAAGATATTACCAAAGAACTGGTACTACCAATGACTTGGGCAAGTCATATTGGATAGAGATCTGGACAAAAAGTCAAGAGGACCTGACTTCAAGTCTTGTCTTGGTTACTTGCTAGCTGTGTGACCTCAGCAAGTTAAGTTAACCTCTATCCCCTTCACATTCTTCATCTGTAAAATGGGGATAATTATAGGATCTAAATCACAGGAATGCTTTGAGGATAAAATGAGATAATATATATAAAGTGAATTGCAAACTTTAAAGCACTATATAAATATTAATGATTATTGTTATTGATATTATTATTAATCTAAAAAAATTGCCAAGGCATAGATCACTGGTGACAAACTCAAATAGAATCAGGGGCCACTAAAAGGTACATTTTTGACCCAGAAAACCACATATTAGCATTATCCATGTTCTATTGTATTTTTATTTATTTTGTTAGATACTTCTAAATTACATTTAAATCTAATTCACATACGTGCTGCATGTTTGACACCTTTAGCATAGAAGATAGGTTTAAAAAAATTAAAAACAATTTAAAAATTTTAAAAAAAGAAAAAAAGAAGATAGAGATATGACCTAGTAGCCAAAAATTTCAATTAGAGCAGAGATTCTTAACCTGAGGTTCACAAACTCAAAAAATTTTTTTAAACTATTTTGATAATTTAACATAATTGATATCCTTTTTAATCATATATATTTTATTTTATGTATTTTAAAAACATTATTTGGTAATGGGGTCCATAGTTTTCACCAAACTAGCAAAGTCATTCTATAAACAAAAATAGAGTTAGCAATCCCAGTCCTAGAGGTTCAAGGTCCATTTCTGGCATACACTGACTGTATGCCCCCCTGGGCCAGTCACTTAAACTCTCAGCGCCTTTCTAAGATTACAAATTTCAGAGTAGTTGTGGATTTACTGGAGTTTCTTCACTATGAGTTTCCTGTATCGATGAAATTACAGTTTAGGCCCAATAAGGAGGAGCTAAGAACCACAGCAGATAGAGCACTGGGCCTGGAGTCAGGAAGATCTGAGTTCAAATCCAACCTCAGACACTAGTAAGTCACTTAACCTCTGTTTCCCTCAGGTTCCTCAACTACAAAATGAGGATCATAACAGCAGCTAGCTCCAGTGTATTGGGCATATCAAATGAAATAATATTTGTAAAATGCTTAGTACAGTCCCTGGTATACTGTAGGCACTTAATAAATGTGAGGATTTTTACATATTGGACAATTTAATAAGAGATTAAGAAAATCTTTTCAATAACACTTTGTAATTGTGTTGTCTGCTGTCATTCAATATATAATTCATAACACTAGAAGATGGAGCACATGCAGAATGACGAATCTAAAATAATGGCACATACCTATACGAATAGTGTCAGAAAAGCTAAAGGCCTCAGACACTTAACACTTTTTAGCTGTGTGACCCTGGGCAAGTCACTTAACCCCAATTGCCTCACCCCCCCAAAAAAACTGGGGGCACCTAGGTGGTATAGTGAAGAGAGAACTAGCCCTGGAATCAGAAGGACCTGAGTTCAAATGTGACCTCAGACACTTGACACTTAGTAGCTTTGTGACGCTGGGCAAGTCACTTAACCCCAATTGCCTAGCAAAAAAAAAAAAAGCTAAAAATCAGGATGAGTTGAGACTTGTGCACACACATGATGATAACCCTTGACAAAGTTTTTAAACTGTTCATTAAAAAGATATTTATCAGGGGCAGCTAGTTGGTGCAGTGAATGGAGCTCCGGCCTTGGAGTCAGGAGGACCTGAGTTCAAATCCAGCTTCAGATATTTAACACTTACTAGCTGTGTGACCCTGGGCAAGTCACTTAACCCTGACTGCCTCACCAAAAAGCAAAAAAAAAAAAAAGATGGTTATCTATTGCTTAGAAAAGGACATGGTGATTACTTGCAACCAACATGAGTCCAATAAAAAGAACTAGATGGGCCAACTTCATTTCTTTTTTTTTTTTTAAACAGTAGGACTAGATAGAAAGATTGGAGAAATACCAGAAACATAGTATATTTGCATTTCAGCTAATTTATTTTATAGATTCCCTTATTATATGTTTTTGGAAAAGGCAGACATATATGGTCTAGATGCTAATGCAGTCAAATGGAATCATAACTGGCTTAATGACTAAATATATAAGAAGTATTAATTAATGAATCAAGTCAACTCAGAGGGAGGGCATAGTATCATAGGTTCTTAGTTTTCTAGTGGCATACCACAAAGGCCTTGTCCATAGTCTTGTTCTATTCAATATTATTAACTAGTAACTTGGATAAAGATCTAAAAGGTATATGAAGCAAATTTAAATGTGACAAAGCTAAGAGGGATAGCTTATTTGTAGTATGAGAATAAAGATCCAAAATAAGATCATCAGACTAGGGGATGAAACTAATAAAATTAAATGTAATAGGGATGTGTAAAATTTTTCTTTTAAAATATTGTAATATTTACGGCAGTCCAGGTGGAAAAAAAAATTAGGGTATTCATTGGCTTTAAGGTCAATTTGATTTAACCCGATGATGTGGTTAAGAAAAAAATCAACTCAAGGCAGTGTTAAGCCATTTTAATAGAAGTATGATGGTGAGAATAACTCTGCTTTTCTCTTCACTGTGCAGTCAACTTCTTTAGTACCAACTTTATTTTTGCAGGCCATACTCAGAGTGAACTATCAAGAAATTAGAACAAGTCCAGAGCAAGATAACCAGGATAGAGAGATAACTGAAAAACAGCCCATATGAGAAATAATTTAATCAACTATGGATATTTAGCCTTGAGAAGACTTGAATGAGATATTATAGTTGTTTTCAAATCTTTGAAGTACTGTCCTGTGAAAAAGATTCATAGCATTTAGAATTGAAAGAGATCTTATCTAATCCTACCTTGTCAATTTAAAAATGAGGAAACTTAGACACAGAAATATTACATGGCTTGTTTAATTAAGGTCAGAAAATTAATTAAAAATACGTATTAATGTGCTAGGCACTGAAGTAGGTGCTGGGGATACAAACACGATTAATGAAACAACAAAGCCAAGGTTCTCAAGTTCCACATCTAGTGTTCTTTCAGCTGAGAGTCTGAGCGATAAACTGTTGGTGTTGCTGTACGTAGAGATATTATTTGCTATATACGAGTACCCTCTGAGGTCCAAATCTAAAGGCATAACAACAATAATTAATAATAATGATGATGATGATAATTATATTATTGAGAAAGGAGATCAATAAAGAATAAAGTAGGAAATCAAGTTGTGGTGGTGCTTATAGATCAATTGAATATAGAAACTGGCATTCTGAGAAGAAAAGTCATTTAACTTCCAGGACAGGTTATTTGTATGGTCAAAGACACCTCTATAATTTTTGGGAGGAAAAACAAGCTATAATTAATTAATAAAGCAAAAAGCGTTTACTAAATTATTTTTAAGCTTTTAAATGATTAAGCTGATATATATATATATGTGTGTGTATACACACACACACACACACACACACACACACACATATATTTATGCCAATCATTGCTCTAGGCAACAGGTACATAATAAAATAATCTCTACTTTCAATAAGATTATATATCAACAGGAAAATAAGACCCTCATATATAATATATGGAATAAATATAAACAAATTAAATAAAGTTTAATACAACATAGTTAAAGAAGGAAGACCCTAGAGGGTGATCAATCAGGAATGGCTCAGGTAGGTACTTATGGTTTTTTTGTTTGTTTGTTTTTTGTGGTTTTTTTTTTTTTGCTAGGCAATGGGGTTAAGTGACTTGCCCAGGGTCACACAGCTAGTAAGTGTTATGTGTCTGAGGCTGGATTTCAACTCAGGTCCTCCTGAATTCAGGGCCAGTGCTCTATCCACTGCACCACCTAATTGCCCCCGTAGGTACTTAAGTGAGGGATTTTATGAGGTGATGAGTATATTCCTGGCAATGGGGACAGCTAATACAAAGGCATGGAGGTGGGAGACTGAGGTGTGTAAGGAACAGAGAGAAGGACGATCTGACTAGATTGCAGGGTCAGGGAAAGGAAATGATATACAATTACTCTGGAAACATGGGTATAGGTAGCTTTGGGAAGAGCCTTAAAAGCTACGCAAAGGGGTATATATATTTTGTCCTGAAGGCAAGAGGGAGCCACTGAGTTTAATGAATAGATGAGTGACATGGGCATATCTCTGTTTAAGGAAAATAATTTTCATAACTCTGTGAAAGAAAGACTGGATTGGAGGGAGAACTGAAGTGGCATACCAGTTAAAAAGCTTGTTGCAATGATCTAGGTGAAAGGTAATAAGGACCTGAACTAAAGTGTTGACTCTTTCGTAATGATATAATGACTTTTCAAGACAGTTTCCTAAACTTTTAACTGAGTTATATATTTCAGCTGTTAAGGCATGCAGCTTGAGACATCATGCTACATTTCATTTCCTAATATTTTGATTTTTTTTGTAGACATGCGCACAAAGGTTCTGGATGAACCTTTTTCATCCATAATATTTTGATTGTTCTTCAGATATAAATACCCTAATATATGTTTTCCTGGAAAATAGATGTGGTGGGCTTGGTGTAATTCCTGTAATCCTTCCCAGATGCCTGGGAGTATGAAACAGGCAATACTTTGATCTTTAGAGTTCTAAGCTGCTGTTGGCTAAAACTGTTGGGTATCTAATATTGGGAGCTCTTGGTCTGGAGGGGAGGTACCCAATTGCCTAAGGAAGGACTAAGTGGCCCAGAGAGATATTATTTAGTGTATATTCTGCAGAAATACTTGAATATGCATTTGAATATGAAAATATAATTTGCAAGGTATGACTCTTTGCTTGTCTTAACTTATAAAATGAGATGTGTGTGTGTGTGTGTGTGTGCGCGCGTGCGTGCGAGTGTGTTTTAAGCAGTGCTTTTTGTTCTCTCAGGAATGGTTATTGTGATCATAACAATAGATTATTCAATAAATCATTGATAAAAATGCTTGCACAAATATTATGCAAATTATACTATTAACATTTTGACTACTTTTACATAAATCACTTCCTAAAATGCTCCAGAAAAGCTTTAAGTACTCATTAAGGAAGAAGTTAGGAGTGCTAAATAAGTCAAGTTGTTAACAAACATTTATTGAGTTCCTACTATGTGCTAGGCATCGTGCTAAGTGCTATGGATGCAAAAGAAGAAAGAAAAAAACTTTCTACCCTCAAGGATCTCAATTAAATAGGAGAATCAATATGTGAACAACTACATACAGGGTAAGTTACATACAGGATAAGTTAAAGAGGTAATGTTACAGGAATGACACTAACATTAAGAAGAGATCAGGAAAGGCTTCTGGCAGATGATGGGGTAGATGACAGAATTTGACCACCTAGCGCTTTCCTCACTAGGGTGTCCTACCCAAATATATAGGAAGTTATCAAGCTTGCTGTTAATTTCTATAACTTTTTCCTACTGTATTTACAATTGATGTAGATTTGAAATGACAAAAAAAATGAGGTGTACATTTTACTCCCATCTAATATACAAAAAGCTACCATAATAGATGCATAGATACAGAGACAGAGGAAATATGGTTATTAAGGATAATTGGAGGAAAATGTGAAAACTCTATCTCAAAGCATGTGGAAAGTACATAATCTAAAAATATGTTAGTTGATGATAGCTAATTGAAATAAGCATATTACATTTTACTTACAAGATGTGGGGTGATTTTTGAAATGTTGAAGTGGAAAATTAAATTACATTTGAAATTTAAACTTAATTTCCAAATATTTCAATAATCTATAATAGCCAAAAAGAGAGAAAAGTAGAAGTTACATTCTTTAGACTTTCCATTAATTGCATGCAGTGTTTTGTTTTGTTTTTTGTAATTATTTGGCATATGATTTTTCCAAGTTAAAAACATTATCAAAGATACTTTATAACTCTAGCAAACCTTGGGAAATGATAGAGTCCTTAACTGAAATGTTCAGATAATGTACAATTTTAGGAAAAATAATACAAGTGATATTTCTAATAATCATATATAAAAGATATCTAGATTGCAGTAGATACAGTGCTGAGTTTGGCTTCAGAAAAATGTGAGTTCAAATGTGGCCTTATACATTTATTAGCTGGATGACTCTGAACAAGTCACTTACCATCAGCCAGCCTCAATTTCCTCATCTGTTAAATGGAGATAATAATAACAGTTACCTCCCAGGGTTGTTCCAAGGATCAAATGAGATAATATTTACAAAGTGATTTCCAATATTTAAAGCACTATACAAATGCTAGTTCTCATTATTTTTGTTGTCATTATAAAATAATGCTACCTTAATTAGTATTCTTAATAAAGATATTGAGCTTGAGATTTTGTATTTTTGCTTAGAATCTTAGTTCATGTTTTTATTTGTTTTAAAAAAAATTGACTTAGTAATAAGGCATCTTTAATGCAGCAGATATATAGAGAGTTAAGCCCTAGGAATGATGTAGTTATGCAACCTGAAATATGTATATACTCAATGGCAACCAATTTTAGTGGTAACATAATAACAATCTTGATATCAATTATATAATATCCACATTATGTTTTATGCAGGGAGGCATAGTGAAGAGATGAGAACCCAGGCTGTCTTGGCTTTAAAGCTGGCTCTCTGACCACTATGCTTCTTTTTCTTCAAAGTACATAGCAAATAATTAGGTTTTAGTGATATTTTCTCCCCACCCAGGATTTTAAAATATATGTATTTCTTGAGATCTGTTCTTTCAGCAAAATCAAACACACACTTTAAGCATATAATAAGCCACGTGCCTGCTTATCTAAGTTCTTCATTGTACTGCTCATCAAGGATGCTGTGCCTGAGTATCCAAGAGCAAATCATGACTTTTACATTCTCAGGCATTCGTCTTTGGCCAAAGAATTTCATAACAAGAAGCTTGTCAAAGGGTAACTCTGAGGTAAGTACAGTCACTTGGTGAATTTTACATGTGCTGTTCAATTTGTTCTCAATGAATGCTTTTGCATCGCCAAAACAGAACATTGTATGCCTCTTTTCACAGGTGAGAACAGTCCATTCGAATGACTCACTACGGCTGATGACTCCAGTTCTGTAGTCCAAAATCTCACCCTCAAGCCCCAAGGAAAAATCTATAATACTACACTTTAATCATTCTTCACAAGGACATTTAGAAACAGTTGGCACCTGGATAAAGCAGATGGAATATTACTTTACAAGTGCAACGAAAGCTGCAAGGGATTTTGGACCTTTGCTGTATGCATCTACAATTCAATCAAAAAGCATTTATTTAGCATTTACTACATGACAAGGCAGCTAAAGGGCATGGTGGATAGAGCTGTGGACTTGGAATCAGGAAGGCATGAACTCAAATCGTGCCTTGGCCATTTACTGTTTGCATAATCCTAGGCTAGTCACTTAACTCTCTCAGTCTCAGTATCTTTATCTATAGAATGAAAATGATAGTAACACCTTTCTCACTATCGTTGTGGATCAAACGATATATAACTAATGCTTTGTAAGCCCTAAAATTCTATATAAATATTGTTTGTCATTATTGCTTTTTTTTGTCAGACACTGTGGTAAGCTCTGGGGATTTGAGGACAAAAACAAGAATCCTTTACCTTCAGGAAGACCAGATATAGAAAAAGGAGACAGCATTACTTCAGAGCAGGAAAATTACATCCAGATAGTTTAATTATTTTGACCAAAGAATATGCAATGACAAGAAAAAGGCTTTAATCAACAAACAATTATTGAGTCCCTACTATGTGCCAGATATTGGGGATAGAAGTAATAAAAGTTTGTAGTTACTGTAGCACTTTGGGAAAATGATAAATACTACAGTGACATATCATGTCATCATTCAAAAATATTGGGGATGCTTTGGAGACTACATCAAAACAATAGAGAAAATATGAATCAAAAGCAGCCATGAAACCACAATTTTGTTATACATATAATATGTAATATAACATATCATATGCATGTAGGAATTCACCTACAATTTTTGTACTATATTGATGTTATTCCCAGCAAGTAAAAATGAGACTGGTCTACCCAGCTACCTCTAGGAGCTACCATGCTCAATTTCTTACCTTCTCTTCAATCTTTGTTCTGATTTATTAAATGGAGGCTGAGTTTTTTTTTTTCACTTTAGAGTATGAGCATCCACCTTTTTCAAAAGTGGACCACATAATCAGATAATAATTTCTCTGTTACTTGTGTCTCTGATTTATTAAATGGATTGATAAGGAGGGGATTGGAGATTTTTATACTTTAGGTTATAGGTATTCAAGTTTTTCAAAGGTGGACAATATGATCAGAAATACACATGGATATAGGCTGCACAAATTTAATTCAGTTTCATTTATAATTGCTATTTTTTTTAATTCTCTGGCCTGCCTCTGGGAGGCTATGTTAGGTCCTTGGATCACATGTTGGAGGCTGAGGCTTTGTGGACTTCTTGAAATGGTCAACAGCATTGGAAATTTAAATTGATATTAGTAAAAGGAGAATGAAACTAGCCAAAGTCTGTATTCATCCAGTTGGCAGTTCATTGGAGGAAAGAAAGAGTTTTACTGCTTGAAAATGGAAGAGAAATAAGGACAATATGTGATCTGGTAGATACTTGTTTTAATTCTCTCTGAAACAAAACAGTTGACATATTTTGGATGGGTGTCATCATCTAAGTAACAGGATAGCAATAGTTTAAATAAACCCTTACATCATTCACTAAGGTGAACTTGGTTAGCCTACATTTTTAGACATTAAAAAAGGGGAAACAATATTTTATTTTTTAGTCTCAACTACCTGGAAAATAAGGTTGACTTTAAAAGTAGATTCTGAAAATAACTCTTATATTCAGCACTTCCATATCTTTGATTTTTAGTCTTAGTTACTTCTCCCAAGAAATATTTCCAACAGTTTGGAGAATCTTAGAATTGAAAAGGGTCACATTTTGTCAAAGCTGAATTTGAATAGAAATCACCTCTACTACGCCTCCAACAAGTGGCTGATGTGTCAAGGCATAGATATATGCGGTGGGGAGATGTAGAAAATATAAAATATGACAGTTTAAATATACTTGTGATTTTATTGGTATTGAGAACTCCTGGTGAGGATCCTCCCTTTACCAGTGCAGATCAGAATCTGTTATGTAATTTATAATTTTATAGAATTAGCTAGGGAGTTCAGGTGACTTGCCAGCATACCTCAGGACTTGAACCTAATCTTCTACACTCAAAGCCTGGCCTTCTATCCATTATACTGTGATGCCTCTCTATATGCCATGATATGGGAATTTATAGTATTAAAGAAGAATTTATTATAAGGATACAATTTTTTTTCTAATTATAACAAGTAATTTCTATGTATGTTATGTTCCTCTGTAGAACTTTAGATTTGATTCCCTCTAGTTATAGAAATTTAGGACTTTATAGAACTCTACATTTATATATCTTATGTACTATAGTCGTGTTCCTTTTCTTTAATTTATTCATGAGTCCATCTTCTGTCCAACATCATTTGATGACTTGTGTTTTCATTAGTAAGTATTGTGCATCTTCTTCTGCCACCTCACATTTAATATCTATGAGATACGCCCACATGTGTTAGGAATGAAGTTTTATTTTTTAACCTAATATTCACATTAATGAAAAATATAGTATGGAACTATGTGAAAATCCCCAGGCTTCTATTATGATAAGTAGTAGCTAAGTGCATAGAATCATAGAATTATAAAGCTGGAGATAACTTTGGACATGAACCAGTCCATTTTCTCCTTTTGAGAGATCTGAAAACTGAGTCCCAGAAATATGAAGTGATTTGCTTAACATTCCATAGGGAAACAAAAGCAGGAGTAGAATTAGAATATAGATCTAAGTGGCATAGTACATAGGGCTCCAAGACTGAAATCAAGAAGATTTGATTTCAAATATGACTTTAGATACTAGCTATGTGACCCTGGGTGAGACGCACACTAATACAAAAAAAAAACATCTCTGCCTCAGTTTCCTCATCTGTAAAATAGTGATAACAATCACTTGTGCCCCAGGGTTGTTGTGAAGATCAAATGAAATAGTAATTATAAATTACTTAGCATAGTTAAATGCTATATAAGCCTTATTTATTGTTATTATTATCTCTTGAGTCTCAATCAAATACTCATTCTGTATCAGTCAATTCAATCAATCAACACAGATTTATTTATTAAAAGTGATTCCTATATATTAGGTGACGCAACATGGTATATTGGTTAGAGAGCTGGCTTTAGACCTAGGAAGAACTGAGTTTAAATCCTGTCTCTAACATACTTGATGTGTGATTTTGGGCAAGTCACTTAACTTCTCAGTTCTCTAGTTATTTTTCTAAGACTAAACATTTCGGAGCAGGTGCCAATTTTCATTGATAGAGGGAACTTTCTCTAATAATTCCCTTTATAAACAAAATCACAGAGACTCTTCCAGACCCCTATTCTATGTGCCAATCACTATATTAGCAACTAACAACGACAAAAATGAAAACAGTCTTTGCCAGCAAGCTATGCCAGGAAAGTCTGGGAAGACAACATGTACACATATATGTATATTTAAAAGAGATAGAAGGTTATTTACTGGAAAAGGCACTAACATTTGGAGAGAGAGAGTCAGGAAAAACCTTGTGTAGGAACTAGGTCTTTAGCTGAACCTTGAAACTAGAGTTTCTGAGAGATAGGTGACAGCCAGGGAAAAGGCATGAAAATGTTCCCTATGATTTTTTTCTCCTGATGTCTAACATAGTTCACTTCTGAAGCATTCTTTGAGCATATTATATTATGAAGGTCATTTCATTCTTCACTATTACATATCTCATTTCAAGTACTGAAATTAAAGTCTGATTCCTATAATTCTTGGTTACATTCCTATCCCTCATCATGGTCACACATCAAGGATTATATAATCAAAGGGATAGGTGAGGGGTTGGGTATTATCTAGTAAGTTAATGCTGTGTATATAAATACATTAATTCACATGTAAATTTGGTTCCATTTCTGCTTAGACTTTATATGTAGTCTCCTATTGCACTTGATTTATGTCAAAGCATTCAAATTAATGTTTGAATGTCCCCCACAGTAGTTGAGAAGAATGATGCAGTAGCAGTGAAGATAGCAGAGAATAAGGTAGTAATTGCCAATGGGCTGAGGCCACAGCTGACACAGGGTAGTTTTTGAAACTCAACCCTGACTTAGGCCACCACTGCATACTTGGTTAGAGCCATTCTCTATCTCTCAAGAGCTTGACAACAAGTTGTTCCCACAAGTGATTACATATTGGAGCTATTGTATGTGGTGATTTCCTGCTTTCTCATTAAAGCAGTTCACCCACTGCATCCTGAACCCACTCTACCTGCTGATAGGCAGTCATGTTGAGAGGCTGGAGGGTCAGGGCCTGCAATCAACCATTGCGAAACGGGGAGGGGAGGATCTCTATAGTCAGAGCAGAGGTAATCCACCTATGCATGTAGCATCAACTCACTAAATAGTATGCACTCTCTGACATATTTCTGATGGTTCTGTGGACCTGTTAATATACATAATGGGAAATTATTAAGAAATTCTGGGAAATTGTTAATATATCCTTAGGAATTCTAGGGATATATAGCTATTTCTGAAACACTGAACTTCTAGCCTGATTCCTAGAATTTCTCCATATCTATATCCTCCACCATGAAATAATTTATTCAACAGCACATGGATCCATTTGTTTATCCCCAGTAAGGATGTAAGCTCCTTAAGGGCAGGATGTGTAGCTGTTTTTATCTTTATATTTTTTCCTCAGTATCCAGCCCATTGTCTGTTGCATAAAAGGTATCTGATTGATGTTTGCCGAATGAAACTAGTTTCCAGCAACATTCCAACAGGAATGAAAGGGCAGAAAAATATGTTATTTTTCCAATAGACACAACTACACGCTTATTGAAACATTTCAGGAGACAAGGAACATTTTGGCTAAAGACTCAGCTCCTGTAGTGTTTAGATAGGTAGCTAGATAGACAGCCAGACAGATAGATATGGATATTGTCTATATGTCTATAGTGAAGAGATGAGAAGCACTTTGTTTTTTTCTAATTGACAATTTGTCTAATTTGGAGCACTTATGACTTCATTATGCAAACCTATGAAGGTGATTTCAAATAGGGTTCAGCATTTCATTGTTACCAAGTAAAAGCTATGTTTTGTAGGAAATTTCTATTACTTCAAGTTGCAAAAAATTCCACATGTGTAGGGGTAGGGAATATGCACATATTTATATTTTATTCAGTATTTTTAGTATCAGCAATTTTTAGTTTCTTTCTCTTGTTTGACCCATCACAAGAATAAAAAAAAAAAAAGGATACTTGGCATGCCATAAGGCACATTCTTATTGCCAGTTACAACAATCATGTTAAGAGAGTAGTTGTGAACATTGTAGAATCCTAAAAATAATAAAATTTTAGAAGAGACATTAGGTATAATCTGATCTAATATTTTCAACTTAGATTTTAGATAGAGAGAAACAAACCTAGAGTTGCTGTGACTTGGGTCACATGGATATGACCAAGGTCTCATGGATAATTAGTGGCAAACATCAGTTTGCTAATTTCCAACCTGTCATTCTTTCTATCAGACATTATTCCAAGTGTTCTGAATGTTGTGCTTACTAATAGATGACATAATAAGAGTGGATTAGACTTAAAGGGAGAACATGGGTTGTCCTGAAGTTTTGGTGAATTCTTTTTTTTTTTTTTTTTGGAGAGCATGGGGTTTTTGCACTTTTTTAATGACATAGACTGCCTATGTAGTCTTTCTCAGAATAATGTTATTAAGTGCATAGAATAAAATTCATAAAATTTTAAAATAAATCAATTATATTGAAATAAAGATGTATTTTTTCCCATCCAGATTCATGAGCCCTCTGAAATTTTTCTATGTGCTTGAGGTTAGGTCTCTGGGGTTTAGAGAGGGAGCTAGAGGCATAATGGTTTGTGATAAACTTTGAGTCAGGAAGACCTGAGTTCCCATCGTGCCTCATATGCTTATTAGTTGAGTGACCCTAGGTGAGTCAGTTAACTTCT
This sequence comes from Phascolarctos cinereus, assembly GCF_003287225.1. Taxonomy (NCBI): domain Eukaryota; kingdom Metazoa; phylum Chordata; class Mammalia; order Diprotodontia; family Phascolarctidae; genus Phascolarctos; species Phascolarctos cinereus. The sequence continues at coordinate 200,489,739 of NW_027555958.1, read as the reverse complement.
TTCAGTCTCAGTTTCCTCCTCTGTAAAATTAAAATAATAATAGCACTTATTTTACATGGTTTTTGTGAGGATCAAATGAAATAACAAATGTAAAGCATTGTGCAATGCTTGCCTTGCCATATAAGTGTTAGCTGTTGTGTTGTTGGTAGTATTGTTGTTTCACGAGTTCAATGATATAATGCATTCTTTTTGAACCTTGGGATTCAATTACTTTCTTTTTATTCTCCCCTAGGTTCCTCCAGTGTTTCACTGTGGCATAGAAATAACCTCGTATTCTTGAAGGTCTTGCTAGCAAAATCTGTCAACATGCATTTATTAAGTGCTACAGTATGTTTCAGGCACTGTGCTAAAGTATTTGGTAAAGAAAAAAAACAACAAAGCATAGGAGTATATAGTCTAATGAAGGTTGCATATAATTAAGTAAATACATACAAGATGCATTCAGAGTGGTTAATAATTGTAAAAGGAAGCTTCTAAAGGCTGGAAGAAAAGATCTTGCAGCTCTTACTTACCATACTAAAAAGATTGTGAGGTTATGTTCAGCAATACATTCTGTGTCTGTGGCCAGAGCAATAGACTTTTTTGAAAGGCTTCTTATCGTATTAGGTTCAGGGAAATGAATTTTTCAACCATAACCTCCTGGAAGGCTATAGACCATGGATTCTTAATCTAAAGACCATGAATTTTTGAGATGGATTGGTAGGTACATAGGTAGGTAGATAGATAGATAGATAGATAAATTGCATTTCAAAACAGTTGTTTTCCTCTATGATCTCATGTGTTTTATTTTACATATTTAAAAACTATTCTGATAAGGGATCTAAAGGTTTCACCACACTGACGAAGAAGTTTATGCTACAAAAAAGATTATAAACCTCTAGATTAAGTTGTACAAGAGCTTCTGTGTTTCCATGAAAAGAATATTTATGATGATAAAACCACAGATATTTAGAATATTGAAGCATAGGGGGCCATAGTATGGCTGTTGCAGAAAACCCTGGGAAATCCAGCCTTTAAATTGTTTAAAATGGTAATTTATATTTTGAAAAATAATTATGAAGCTAGATTTGTCTCTTAATGTAGTTTAACTATCAGGCAGAATTAGAAGTTGATGGTGCCAGTTGAAGTAGGAGTTGTTGGAGTTCCTTAATTGAGAAGCAATCCAGTAATTCCTAATAAACAAAATAATATGAATGCATCCATCTACTCCCCTATGGCTCTACTCATCATTCCTGTATCTTTCAGGATGAAATTGCCTATTCCAGGAGAAGACTTATCTGTTTCCCCATTAGTATGTAACCTCCTTAAAGGCAAGAATTCCATTGGTTTTTGTATTATTTAAATTCCTAGAGATTAGCACATTTCTTGGCACATGGCACTCATTTAGGGATAGGGACAAGAGTTAACTCCCTGTACCAATGCAAGTTGGCACCTTCTCTGCAACTTTTAGTATCAGAAAATTTCCAGGAGCGTTAAAAGTTTGAGTGACTTGCCCAGTGAGCTAAAGTTCAGGGTGTCCTAGGAGAACTGAGCCTAGGGCTTCCAGCCTATAAGGAGATCTCTATCTACTTCACCATGCTGATTTTTCCTTCCTTGATCCCTCTTCTCCATTTTCTTTTCTAGCATCCCTTTTACTCTCCTTTGTAGCCTTCCTCCCTCCCTCCTTCCTTCCTTCCTTCTTTTCCTTCCTTCCTTTCTTCCTTCTTTTCTTCCTTCCTTCCTTCCTTCCTTCCTTCCTTCCTTCCTTCCTTCCTTCCTTCCTTCCTTCCTTCCTTCCTTCCTTCCTTCCTTCCTTCCTTCCTTCCTCCCTCCCTTCCTTCCTCCCTTCCTTCCTTCCTCCCTTCCTTCCTCCCTCCTGTCTTATTGCTTCTCTTCCTTCCTGTCTTGCTGCCTTTCTTGACTTCAGTCATGCTTAGTTTCTGTTACAGCATCAACATTTCAGTTGTCACAACTTAAATACTCAAAAGATCAATAATCTTGTGATTCCAAATAAGTATTCAAGTCACCTCGGAATTTCAGTTCACTTTGAGCAAGCCTACTGGCACTCAGGCAATTCACTCTAAACAGTTTAAAAATCACACTCACACAGACATCCACACACACACACATACACACACATTGCTGTTCCATTTTCCACTTCTTAGATAACTTATAAGGTTTTTTACGTGGTTTAAAAAAATATATTAAAATATTATTTTAAAAAAATTCTTGTCATCTCAATAGGTAGTCTTGTAGATTATCATAAAATTACATAACTTGTTTTCTTGCAATAGCTTCATAGCATAAGAAAGGTACTACAGAGAGTTTATTCCTAGACATGTTATGATTCTGTTTCATTTCTAATATGATACTTTTAATCCTTTCTAATGGACATTCTAAACCAATTAGAGTGAAACAAAAGCATATTTGCTTTCAGAGAAAAAATATTTCTGTAACATTAGAGCATGATTTAATGCCTGTATTTATACTTAGATATTGATTAGAGAAAGGCTTTTGAAAATTTTTGATAGCTGTGTTAAAGAAAATACATGCATCTTTTTTTGGAGGTAGTTAATAATTGGTAAATAAAAGTTTATGGACATGCACAGCAATTTGTTCTTTTTTGTTTGATCAGCTTTCTTATCCTCTTGTTTATGCATTTGAATATTTGTACTTGTCAATGGAAGTCAAAATAAAAATTTTAAAATTAAAAAGGAAATTATGGTAGAAAGAATTATTCTGTTCATGCTAACCTTATAATCTAGCAAAATAATTAATATTTTTAAAAGTTTTATTTTTATTGATGTTATACTATCATTGGAATTTTGTCCAAGTCCTTGATCACAAAAGAGATTTAACAATAGGGATGTTCGATAATCACTCCTAGAAAAATATGTTTATCCACAATGCTATCTTGAAATATGAACAATAACCCACTTTTAATTCCATAATTCATATAATGAATAAATCACTAATAGCTTTTGTTGCTATCTTGCTTTTTTCTTTCATATTCTAAAAATATCTTAATATTTCCAGCTGTTATTCCTATTGTTACATCTTATCATGAACTGCAGATGCTGAAACTGATTTTGGGTCCTGGGAGTTATTTCCTTCCCTAAGGAATATTTTTGCTATAATAGCTAAATGTCTAATCATCAATGTATACTTTTAAAGAGTTTGTTCATTGCAGCATTTTAAAGCAGCATGAAATTAAATGACTGGTGGTACCATCTACCTCTAACATCCCCTGATGAAATGAATATTGACACATGGCATTGTTGATTAATTTTAATTTATCATTCCTTGGGCATGAAATAGCATGTCATCTCTTCAATAGATTGATTTTTTTTCTCTCCTCTTATGAAACACTTCATCAAAGTTCAGTGTTTACTGCTTTGCTTTAAAAAATCTTAGAGTTTTTTTTTGGAAAATAGCCTCAAATTTCTTAAAGTCAGATATATCAGAGAAAAGTGATATAATTCTATGGGTACTATCTTAATAAAATTTTAAAATGTAATTTTTTTTAGTAAAATGAAATAGCTTAAATACAAGCAAAACTAGTTGAAATTTTAGCACTTAAATGAAGCCTTGTTCATTTACATAGCTAATCTGTGTAAATTTATGGAAGAAAATATTGCTGGTCCAATGAAATTCCATATCTGATTTTAAGCTACAGATTAATTTCTCTATTTTTACCATGATTATTTTACCAGTCATAAGTGTGTATATATACATATTATCTATCAATCTGTCTATTGACAGGCAGGTGGTGAAGTGGATAGAACGCAAAGCCTTGAGTGAAAATGATGGGAATTCAAATGTGGCCTCGGACACTTACTAACTGTATAACCCTGGGCAAGTCACTTAACCTCTGTTTACCTCAGTTTCCTTATTTGTAAAGTGGGAATAATAATATCACATACCTCCCAGAGTTGTTGTGAGGACAAATGAGATAATACTTATAAATGGCTTAGCATAGATATTTTTTGTCTTTACATGATGATCTACTCTATAAAATTCTAATTGTATTCTCACAGAAATGAAGACGGCTAAATCAAGAAGTTTATTTTGTTCCTACTTTCTCTGCTTTACTTCTACCATCCTTCTAGACCACACTTTCTTATCTTATGGGAAAACAGTGGGACCTTCCGACAAGTTAGGAAGGCTCTATGAGCCAATTGACTAACATGCATTAGCACTGGCAGGCTTCCAGAGCTATGTTTGGTACTATGAAAGACATGAAAGAATTATAAAAGACTCTCCACTTTTAAGAAACTGTTTACTTAGGGAGATAAGGCTGCATGGGTGTTGAGGTCAAGAGAAAAAGAGAATTCAATATAGATGTAGAAAGTAATAGACAGAGCAGTTTAGCATTTCATTATAAGATTAAAAATTCTGCAAAATCTCAAATCTCTCTGTGTACATACATACATACATACATACATACATACATACATACATACATCTAAACAAGACAGTTAGGTGGTGCAGTGGATAGAGTGCTGGGCCTGGAGTCAGAAGGATCCAAGTTCAAATCCAGCCCTAGACATTTACTAGCTGTGTGACCCTAGGCAAGTCACTTAACCCTGTATGCCTCCATTTCTTCATCTGTAAAATGAGCTAGAGAAGGAAATGGCAAACCACTCCAGTATCTTTGTCAAGAAAACCCAAAATTGAGTCACAAACAGTTGGACATAATTAATAAACAACAAAAATATACACATCATACATTTATACCTATGTATATGTATGTATATATACATTTATACACATGTATATGTGTATATATACACATTTATACACATGTATGTGTGTGTATATTATACACACATATGTATATTATATATACATATATGTATACATATATATTATATATACTTGCGCATATATGTATATATGTATGTATACATGTATATATGTACACATATTTATATATGCATACACACATTTATATATGTATATATGCATATACATATGTATATATCTGTATATATACATGTACGTATACATATATACATACACATGTGTGTATATATACACACATACATATGTATAAATGTATATATACATATATATGTATATATACATACATATACACACATATATGTATATATACATACACACACATATATATATACATACATATACACACACATATATATACATATATACACACACACATATATGTATATATATACATACATACACACACACACACACACACACACACACACATATATATATATATATATATATATATATATATATATATTGCACATTTTTACATTTGTGAAGTATCCTGGAGGATTTTGTAGCAGGGTTGTTTGGTTTTTTTAATCTGGCAAATTTCTTAAATAGAGTTTCTGTAAATGAAAGAAGCATTTATTAAGCACTTAGTATATGATATCTATATCTATATATACAATGGGTATGTGTGTGTATATATATATCTATATATATATCTATATATATATGGATGTGTGTGTACACATATATACATATAGATAGCATTATATTTTGCATGTTAAATTGAATAATTTAGATTACCTTTGAAATTGCCTTAATCCAGGCTTATTGGTGATTATTTAATAAGTATTTGCTTTGGAGTCTTAGTATCAAGAATAAATATAGTAGAACCTCAAAGATGTTTGAAGGCAGAGATAATAGTTTTGGATATTCCATCTTTCAGTAATGCATATCTCTTAGCATAATGATTAGCTAGAATGTACTTAAAGGTACCCAAAGTGCCTCAAATAATGTTCTCAATATAAACATCTTATATACTGAAGACATAACTCTAAAAAGAGTGAGGTACTTTTTAATGGGGTTTATTTTAATTTTTTTCCCTTTGTGTTACCTTAATAATACAATTCAAAGACACTCCCCTAATGGAAAAAATAATTTAATAAATATGACAATTCGTTTGCAATACAGTTTGATCTCGTGTTTCCAGTAATGTTAGCTATGTTTTTTTTTAATTTTGTTTTTTAATAAGCAAGAATGGAAAAGGTTGTGCCTTTTTAAAAAAAATTTATTTTTGTCACCTATTTTTCCCCCAATAGTTTTGGTTTCCATTCTATAGTTTCTTTCAAGGAAAAGAGTTGTGATTTGTGAGATGTGTGTGTGTGTGTGCATGTCTTAACAAATGCTTTGTCATTTATCAAGTTAGGAGCATGGTTAGTAGCTCATTAGTCAAAAATCCTAGTTAAATAAGAGTTATTTCATATTTAACTCACTTCAACAAAAAATTTTAAGTACTCATTTGTGCTTGGCATTTTGGTTCCAATTTTTATGGAGCTTATAATCTAAGAAGAGAGAGTATACAATGCAAATATATAACTATAATTCCCAAAGTGTATATATCTTAGAGAGGTGAAAGTAATCAAGTATCATGTGAGGTATGTGAGCAAAGGATGTTTATTGAATGAGTCAGGAAAGGTTTCTTGAAGAAAGAAGGATTTTCATTGTATTTTAATAATTGGATAAGAATTCAATTTCCCTTAGGTTTTTTTTTTTATTTTTTTCCCAGTTGTGTCTAACTCTTCATGACACCTTTCAGGGTTTTCTCGGCAGAGATGCTGGATTGGTTCACCGTTTCCTTCTTCAACTCATTTTACATATGAGGAAACTGAGGCAGACAGGATTAAGTGACTTGCCCAAAATCATATAACTAATAAGTATCAGAGGTCATATTTGAACTCAGGTTCTCCTGACTCCAGGCACAGCACTCAATCCATTACATTAACTTGCTGAGCTTAGACTTCAATATTTAAATAGCCTTTTGTTATTTTAAAGAACTGGGTGGGGAATTCCAATACACTGAGTAAAAACGACTAAGCATACTCTGATTGAGTTGGCTAAACTACAAAGTACATCAAATCCTATAGTTTTCTATGTAAACTTGTACTCTACTGAAAAAGAATATATCAATATTTTTATGCATGAGATGTTGAAATATGTATGATGTTTTTTGCTCTCCTCCTCTCCATCCCTCCCAGTTGTAAGTAGAAAAAAGAAAATAGAAGTAAAATATTATTTAATCTACTGAGAGACAGCATTAGAGAACTGATCTAGAACTATTTAAGTCCTAACTCTGACATACTGGCTGAGTGACCCTAAATAAGTCACTTAACTTCTCAGTGCTCTGCTAAACTCTCTAAGACTATATAAATAGCAGAGAAGGTAGTAGTCCAAATTGGTAGAAGGAATTGATTTCCCCTGGAAGTTCCCTATAGTAGTAAAATCATAGATCCAGTCATTATTTCTATATAATCTGGTAATCAATTATATTCAAACACCAGAAGCACTACATGTTTTTTTTGTCATGTTATAGATAGTCATCATTTATATGTGACCTTCATTTCAGATCGTTCACTAAATTTGGTTCTAATTGTTGAGTTCAATACAAATAAAATCACAGATTTTGGAGTTGGAATAAACGTCAGATATAAAATTATACAATCTCACTCTAATTATAGTTATGAGAAAACTGAGGCCTAGAGAAGTCAAATTTCCTTGCCTGAGATCTGACCTGGGATTTGACCTAAGATCCTCTGATTTTAAATCCAGTCTTCTTCCATTATGTCATGATGCATTATACTTATTTTCACTCAGATCAACACTAAATGACCACAACTAGAGAAAGATATTTCAGGACTATTCTCTTCCTTCTTCCTCTCTCCCTCTTTCTATCTCTCCCTCCCTTTCTCCCTCTCTCCATTTCTTCCTTCCTTCCCTTTCTTCTTCCTCTTTCCCTCTTTCCATCTCTCCCTCCCTTTCTCCCTCTCTCCATTTCTTCCTTCCTTCCTTCCCTTTCTTCTTTCTCTTTCCCTCTTTCCATCTCTCCCTCGCTTTCTCCCTGTCTCCATTTCTTCCTTGCTTCCCTTCTTCCTTTCCTTCTCTTCCTTCTTCCTCTCTTCCTCTTTCCATCTCTCCCTCCCTTTGGCCTCACCTGTTTCTACCCTGTTCTCTTCCCTTTCTCACATCAGATACTTAAGGTTTAATTAGCCATACCCTGTTAGTACAACTAGCTCAGTTTCAGTCAAGAGACAATATAACAGCCTTCAGATCATATGACCCTTTTCTTTCTGTTTCATATAATTTATGTAAGATGCAAAGTTGTTAGTACCATAACAATGGTTAGTTGCCCCCAGTGAAGGAAATTCCTTATATTAGACCAGAGATTTGAATCTGTGTCTTAATTTAAAGTTTTGTACATATTTACTGATAACTTAGATTTTTCCACTGGGTACCTTAGCTCTGACAGGTTAGCGTTTCTTACATTGTTATGGCTAAGATGTATATACCATTTCCTCCCTGTTTTATGCTATATTGCATCTATTCTAGTGGTCAGTTCCCTACTGATTGCCTGGACTCTGACCCTGGATTCCCTGAATTTGATAGGTCAGCACATACCTTGTTTTATTGGGTCTCCTATCTCCCTGACAATTTTTGCCTTGCCAGGTCTATAGAACTGCATGCTTGCATCCCCTTGGCTCCCTTGTCTTACATATTGTTTTTCTTTTTTAAATATACTTTATTTATTTATTGTCTTTTTTAACGTGTTTTTAAAACCTTGGGTTCCAAATTTTCACCCTTCCTCCCTCCCCACCCACCTTAATTGAGAAGGCAACAACTCGATACAGTTTAGACATGTGTAGTTATGCAAAACACTTCCATAGTAGTCATGTTGTGGAAAACTAACTATATCTCCCATCATCCTATGCCCCCCCCCCATTTATTCTATTCTCTTTTTGACCCTGTCTCCTTGAAGTGTTTGCTTCTGATTACCCCTCCCAATCTGCCCTCCCTCTCATCTCCCCTGCTCTCTTGTCCCCTTCCCTTCTATTTTCCTGTAGGGTAAGATAGATTTCCATACCCAATTGATGTGTATGTTATTCCCTCCTTAAGCCAAATCCTATGAGAATAAGATTCACTCATTCCCTCTCACCTTCCCTCATTTCCCCACCTCTGTAAAAGCCTTTTTTGTCTTTTTATGTGAGATAATTTACCCCATTCTACCTCTCCCTTTCTCTTCTCCAGTATAATCCTCTCTCACCCTTAATTTTATTCTCCATATATCACCCTTCATCTTCAACTCACCCTGTGCCTCTCTCTATCTATCTATCTATATATATATACATGTAATTTTTTTCCCTCCAACTACCCTAATACTGACGAAGGTCTCATGAGTTACAAATATCATCTTTCCATGCAGGAATGTAAACAGTTCAGCCTTAATAATTATGATTTCTCTTTGCTGTTTACCTCTTCATGTTCCACTTGAGTCCTGTATTTGAAAGTCAAATTTTCTATTCAGCTCTGGTCTTTTCATCAAGAATGCTTGAAAGTCCTCTATTTCACTGAATGACCATTTTTTCCCCTGAAGGATTATACTCAGTTTTGCTGGGTAGGTGATTCTTGGTTGTAATCCTATCTCCTTTGCCCTCTGGAATATTATATTCCATGCCCTCTGGTTCCTTAATGTAGAAGCTGCTAAATCTTGTGTTATCCTGATTGTGTTTCCACAATACTTGAATTGTTTCTTTCTGGCTGCTTGCAATATTTTCTCCTTGACCTGGGAACTCTGGAATTTGGCTATAATATTCCTAGGAGTTTTCCTTTGGGGATCTCTTTCAGGAGGTGATTGGTGGATTCTTTCAATTTCTATTTTGCCCTCTGGTTCTAAAATATCAGGGCAGTTTTCCTTGATAATTTCTTGAAAGATGATGTCTAGGCTCTTTTTTTGATCATGGCTTTCAGATAGTCCAATAATTTTTAAATTGTCTCTCCTGGATCTGTTTTCCAGGTCAGTTGTTTTTCCAGAGAGATATTTCACATTGTTTTCTATTTTTTCATTCTTTTGGATTTTTTTTACAGGGTCCTGATTTCTCGTAAAGTCACTAGCTTCCAATTGCTCCATTCTAATTTTTAAGGAAGTATTTTCTTCAGTAATCTTTTGGACTTCCTTTTCCATTTGGCCAATTTTGCTTTTTAGGGCATTCTCCTCATTGGCTTTTTGGACCTCTTTTGCCATTTGGGTTAGGCTATTTTTTAAGGTGTTATTTTCTTCAGTATTTTTTGGGTCTCCTTTAGCAAGCTGTTGACTTGTTTTTCATGATTTTCTTGCATCACTCTCATTTCTCTTCCAGTTTTTCCTCTACTTCTCTTACTTGTTTCTCAAACTCCTTTTTGAGCTCTTCCATGGCCTGGGACCAATACATATTTTTCTTGGAGGTTTTGGATGTAGGAGCTTTGACTTTGTTGTCTTCTTCTGGTTGTATGGTTTGATCTTTTTTGGTACCAAAGAAAGATTCTATGGTCTGACTTTTTTTGCACCTTTGTTCATGATCCTAGCCAATTACTTGAGTTTTAAACACATTGTTAAGGCACGGGTCTGCCTCCAGTGTGGAGAATGTACAGTCCCCAGCTTCAGGGGTTTTGTGCAGCTGTTTTCAAAGATACTTCTAGGGACTTGTAAATTTTCAGTTCCTCCAAGGTGGTATGATAAGGGGGGAGGGGTTTACTCCTTTCCTGGCCTGTGTTCTGGTCTATGAGTGACCACAAGCACTCTTTTCTACCTTGGAACTATGAAGAGGGTTTACTCTTCACCATGCCACCACTCCTTCTGGCCCCAGGACTGCCACCAACAACTGTGACCCAAATCCAAGCATGGGCAAAGCAAGAGAATCCTGCACCAGCAGAGAGAACCCTGCAATCCCCCTCTCATCAGCCACTCAATTCCCCCTCAGTCTGTGGGCCAGAAGCTCAGGAAGCAGCCACCACCCCGGGGCTACACCAGGGACTGGGGCTGGGACAGAGCTTCTCTCTCTGACAACAGTCACAGACTTTTCCTACTGACCTTTTAAGTTGTCTTTGGTTTTTGTGGGTTGAGAAGTCTGGAAACTGCCACAGCTGCCCATGATTCAGTCCTCTGAAGCTTGCTCCAGGTTCGCTGAGGCATGCCTTGCCTTGGCGCCCACACCAAAATGTGCTCCTCTCTCCACCTGGCACAATATACCTTTCTGATCTAGGTTGTCTTGGGATGTATATTTGTTTCACTCTGTCTTTTTATGGGGTATGATGCTTTAGAATTTGTTTAGAACCATTTTTACAGGTATTTGGAGGCGTTTGGGGGAGAGCTCAAGCAAGTCACTGTTTTTACTCCACCATCTTGGCTCCACCCCTGATCATCATTTCTTATAGCACAATAGTATTCTATTACATTCATAGACTACAGTTTGTTCAGTCAATCCCGAATTGATAGGCATCCACTCAATTTCCAATTCTTTGCTACCACAAAAAAGAGCTGCTATAAATATTTTTGTACATGTGGGTCTTTTTCCCATCTGTATAAACTCTTTGGGGTACAGACCTAGAAATGATATTGCTGGGTCAAAGGGTATATACAGTTTTATAGCTCTTTGGGCATAGTTCCAAGTTGTGCTCGAGAATGGTTGGATCAGTTCACAGCTCCACCAACAATACATTAGTATTCCAATTTTCCCACATCTTCTCAAATATTTATCATTTTCTTGTTTTGTTGTGTGAGCCAATCTGATAGATGTAATGTGGTACCTCAAAGTTGTTTTGATTTACATTTCTCTGCATTCTTTCATATGACTAAAGATAGCTATAATTTCTTCATCTGAAAACTGCTTGTTCATATCCTTTGACCATTTATCATTTGGGGAATGACTTGTATTCTTATAAATTTGACTTAGTTCTCAGTATATTTTAGAAATGAGGCCTTCATCAGAGATACTGCTTTAAAAATTTTTTCCCAGTTTTTCTGCTTCCCTTCTAATCTTTTTTGCATTGGCTTTGTTTGTGCAAAAACCTTTTAATTTAATGTAATCAAAATCATCCATTTTGCATTTCATAATGTTCTCTATCTCTTGTTTGCTCATAAATTTTTCCATTCTCCATAAATCTGACAGGCAGACTATTCCTTGCTGTCCTACTTTGCTTATAGTACCAGCCTTTATATCTAAATCATGTACCATTTGAACTTTATTTTGGTATATGATATAAGATGTTGGTCTATCCCTAGTTTCTGCCATATAATTTTTCAGTTTTCCCAGCAGTTTTTGTCACATAGTGAGTTCTTATCCCAGAAGCTGGAATCTTTGGGTTTATCAAATACTACATTACCATAGTCATTGACTACTGTGTCTTGTATACCTAACCTTTTTCACTGATCCACCACTCTGTTTCTTAACCAGTACCTAGTAGTTTTGGTGAATGCTGTTTTATAATACAATTTAACATTTGGTATGACTAGGCCACCTTCCCTAGCATTTCTTTTCATTAATTACCTTGATATTCTGGACTTTTTGTTTTTCCAGATGAATTTTGTTATTATTTTTTCTAGTTCTATAAAATAATCTTTGGGTAGTTTGATTGGTATGGCACTGAATAAGTAAATTGATTTAAATAAAATTGTCATTTTTATTATACTAGCTTGGCCTACCCATGAGCAACTGATGGTTTTCTAATTATTTAGATCTGACTTTATTTGTGTGAAAAGTGTTTTGTGTTCATATAGTTCCTGGGTTTGTTTTGGCAGGTAGACTTCCAAATATTTTGTATTGTCTATAGTAACTTTAAATGGAATTTATCCTTCTATCTTTTGCTGTTGGGCTTTGTTGAAAAAAAATATGGAAATGTCAATGATTTACGTGGGTTCATTTTATAGTCTACAACTTTGCTAAAGTTGTTTATTATGTCGAGTAGTTTTTTACTTGATTCTCTAGGGTTCTCTAAGTATATCATAATGTCATCTACAAAGAGTGATAACTTTGTTTCTTTGAATGATTTTGATGAGGAAGAATTGGGGAAGTATCTAAAGAGATTAGTGAGGTTATATGAGTTTAGATTTCAAAATTTTATGTTCAAAAGCTAGAAATAAGGGCATTAAACAGAGAATGGATGTAAAAGACTAGTCTGATCCTGTAAAAATATTTTTGGCATGTCTTAAGACTACTAGGAGCTATGGCTTGTAAAAAATCATTAATGAAACAACCACAACAACCAAAATAATATATTTTTGTTCCAATGGAGATAAAAAGAAAAACAAAGATAGGATGGAATGTCTAGCTGATGGATAAGGAAATGATATAAAGAGGAATCTTGTAAATAAAGAGACATGACCTCTGATCTTACCATTACTGGGGAAGGAAAGGGAATAAACATTTATATAGCACCCACTAAGTACTAGGCATTATGCTAAGCATTTTTACAAATATTACCCATATGATCCATCATAAGTCATTATCTGCCATTTGAGTGATTCAGGTCTGTCTTTGTAGCACACAGATGTTTAGTTTGGCATCTGTCTTCCTGTAATTTATTGACAGCTCTGTACTGAATGAAAAATTCAAAGAGATTCCCACAAAGGATCACTCCTAATTCTTTTCGCATCCTATATTGACCATCAGAAGAGGATGCTATTGCCCTTTAATATTCCTGAGTCATATCAAAGACTTATATAATATCATTGCTACACAATAGATCATCTACGTATTTGTTTCTCCACTGCGGCTTCTAGTTAAGTATTATCTTATTTTGTCATCTTTGTATCTAAGACTTGTAGTTATCCCAGAGGCTTTTTTCAATAAACACTAAATTATTTGTGCCCATCCTTCTGGGCTGTCATTTAATGTGTGCACTAAGTGTCATGGATGTGAGCCTCTCAAGTTGTACTTTAGTGAAGCCTGAGTTTTTCCTTCTGTCCTCTCATTCAGTTGACATTCCACCTAAGATTCTTATAAATAGACATTGCTTTATTCCTTTATTCCAGTGCATAGCAGTGTCTGGCATGTAACATAGCAAGTGCGTAATAAATGTTTATTGATTACTAATTGATTAACTTAATTGATTGATTCAGCTGACTAAAAAGTCTTTGAGTATCTTGATGTACGTGCGCAAATATTATTTTGCAAAATGAGGGAATGCAACTAGATAATATCTTAGTTCACATTCAGTTCACCTGTACTTCTTTGGGTCTATGAGTCTGTTAAGTTTCAGTCTCATTTGATCCTTACTACATCCTGATTTAGTGGACAGAATGCTGCTCTTTCAATCAAAGGACCTGAGATAAAATCCTTCCTCTGTTATTTGCTATGTGACTTTGGGCAGGTCACTTCATGTCTTTTTGCCTCAGTTTCTTCAGCTGTAAAATGAAGAGGTAGCACTAGATGACTTCTAAAGTCCCTTCCATCTCTACCTCTAAGACTTTATAATCCCTTGAAGTTAATGTCAATACTATCCTCATTTTACAGAAAAGAAAATTGAAGCTGAGAAAGATTGAATGACTTGCCCAGGATTACATGTCTAGTAAATGTCTAAGATTCAATTCAGGTTTTTCTGCCTCCAAATTCAGTATTTTATCCACTATCCCCCTGCTACCTGTTAAAGTTGGAACAAGCACTTGCGAAATGATGTGCTAGTCGTAAATGACCATGAATGTCTCAGTCTTATAGAAGGCTACAAAAAGATATTGGTTTTCACATTCTAGAAACATGGATTTCATGTTGCTAAATTAAGCAGCTGTTTTTGTTTCTCACATAAATTATATGAGGGAAGGGACTGTTTTGGTTTTGTCTTTTGGTTCTCAGAACCTAGAAAAGTGCTTTGTACAAAGTAAGCTTGTTTAATTGAAGTGACTATTTTATATTACTTGGCTTCCATGTACCTTTACTCCTTCAAACATAATGCTTATAAATAATATTTAGACAACTGACTTAAATTTATTTATTTATTCAGGTTTTTTTTTAGGCAATAGGGGTTAAGTGACTTGCCCAGGGTCACACAGCTAGTAAGTGTCAAGTGTTTGGTCTGAGGCCGGATTTGAACTCAGGTCCTCTTGACTTCAGGGCCGGCACTCTATCACTGCACCACCTAGCTACCCCTAAAGTTTTTTTTTAAGTAATAATAGCTGACATTTATATAACTCCTTAAAGTTTGCATCATCTCATTTGAAATGCTGTCCTAATATCAGCCCAGTGAAGTAAGGAAAGTCTTCTGGCTCCTTTTTTACATGTATGGAATAGAAAACTCAGGGAGGGTTAGATGACTTTCCTAACGTTACACAGCTAGTTAAAAACAGCAGAATTATGATAATTTAAACTTGTCATCAGACTGAAAGATCACTTCTCTCAACATTTTATTTCATTGCCTCTCCAGTAATTCAGGTCTATCTTAGTATCACCTAGATGCTAATCTGGAGACTTCTCTTTTAAAATAATGACACCCCTGTATCTAATAACAAGCCTTTGACACTAATACCAAAGATAGCTTCTATTTCCTTTTGAAGCTTGGTAGAATAATACTTCTTTTGAATCAGTTTGAGTTTGGAGCATAGAACTATGTAATGTAAGATGCTTTCAAGAAGGGATCATAGAGATCATAGAGACCATGAAATGGGCAGCTGATTTGAATTCCAAAGACCTAGCATTAAATTTTGGCCTTGTCACTTACCACTCTATGACTTTGTGTGTGTGTTGGGGGTTGGGAGAAGGGGAAAAAATAAGCATTTATTAAGTGCTTAGTATGTGGTTGGCACTGTGATAAGTGCTTTACAACTATCATCTCATTTAGTCCTCAAAAGCCCAGTGAGGTAGGTACTGAATTTGAACCCACGTCTTCCTGAGTCCAGGCTCAGCACCCCATCAAATACATGCCTGGTAAATTATTACTTTTCTGTGTCAATTTTCCCATCTCTAAAATGCTGAGATTGAAGGTTTTTTTACTCTCCAAAGTCCTTTGCAATCTCTAAAGTCCTATGATCCTAAGGAATCACAGGATCATAGCTCTAGGAGGAACATTGAAGGCCATCTAGACTAACTCCCTAATTTTATAATTGAGGAAACTGAGACCTGGAGAAATTAAATAAATTGTCCAAAGCCATTATATCAGAGGCATGATTTGAACCTAGCTCTTCTGCCTCCACAGTCGTTCTTTACGCTGTACCATGCTCTTCCAGTTCAGTCATCTCAGTTTACAGATGGGGAAACTGAGGCCCATGAGAATGTTAATAGCAGACCTGAGATAAAAAATCAAACTTCCTGATTCTCTGTGTAGGGCTCTTTCTACAAATAATTTTGTTCAACTTGGTTTTTATATAACTGCTACTAAGAAAGTTGTCCTGAAGCATTGACTTTGCCACAAAGTATGCTACAGCATACTTTGATATCTGTGTACTGCTTTATTATGTATCTATTCATAATCTCTCTCCCTGAAGTTAATAAAGAACAATTTTATAGCCTAAAGCAGTAAAATTGCAACTGAATTCACACTGCATTATATCACTGCAAATTATGCCACATTTCATCATAACTACTTTTATAATGCTAACAAGTAGAGATATACTTTCCTCTCCTCCCTGCTCTGATAGCTTTGCATTCACTTCTGCTACCTTTTCACTACTGCCCCACCTGCTGCAGGCATTAGGTGACCTCTATCTTCTGGTTTATCAGCCCATAGTAGCCATACTGAAGGATTCAGGATCAGGTGCAGTCTTTTTGCTTAGGGCAGTTCCTTGATTGACTCCACCACTGTTAATGTAGTTCTTTGTCAATTAGGTAAAAGAATTTTCTAGATAAACAGATTTTGTTGCCTGTTCTAGCAACTGGCCTATTTTTCTCCTTTCTTTGCCTGCCTCTCCTCTTGAATAAATGACATATACCTGCTCCCCCCCTCATCATTAACAGTTCTCTTTTTAAGCCTCTAAAATTTGGTTTCTTTGACTTCCATTTAACTATTGGTTGAATAGTTGTTTATGGTGACCTAATATCAAATACAGTGATTTACCCATCCTCAATACTTTAGAGTCATCTTAGATGCCTCTCTTTCTCTTACCCTTCATCCTCCATAGCCAATTAGTCATTAAGTGGGAAAGCATGTATTTGTCAAGTACCAGTTTTGTTTTAGGTTCTGTGTTAGTTGCTGAGAGAGAGAGAGAGAGAGAGAGAGAGAGAGAGAGAGAGAGAGAGAGAGAGAGAGAGAGAGAGAGAGAGAGAGAGAGAGAGAGAGAGAGAGAGAGAGAGAGAGAGAGAGAGTGTGTGTGTGTGTGTGTGTGTGCGTGTGTGTGTGTGATAATAACAGAACTGAGACAAGAACTTGAGAGGTACTGTATACATGGACTGGAGTTTGGAAATCAAATTCATGCTATTTTCAATAGACTATTGCTTACTGAATTGGGGTAAGGGGAAGTAATTTAAGGATTATAAATCTTGAATTTGTACTTTGTGATTGTTCAATGCTTTAATATGGAAATTTATTAATTGAACGCTATTTGCATTTTGCAAAGACTTTAAGAGTTTGCTAGAAGATACTATCAATTAAAAACAAGAAAGAAAATTCTTAGATGATTTATTGATCAAACTATATAGATCAAGAGGCAAATATTTTTAACAAAAATTTTCTGTGCATTTCTTTGGATTATGAATTTATATTCCACTTGAGCATATTTCTTCCAGCATTTACTATGGTCTTGATATGTGCAAAGTCAGCCACTGGGGCAGAATTTAGTCTGATTGACCCTCATGTTTAACCTTGCTTGACCTTTTGGGTACAGTGCTCAGTCAGCCTCCTAAAGAGGAAGTCCATTCAGGATTAATCCTGTCTCTTCAGGACTCTTCCCTAGTTTTTAGTGCTAATCCCATCTCCCAATGTTGCTGTAATGGAGGAGAAGTTAAAGAGACACTAATCCTACTTCCTCATTGAAAAGTCTACCAATCAAGATTGTCTTTCCTTGGCCAACTGTACTCTAACTGCTTGACTCCTTGGTGTGCTAATAAAACTTCTTTTGTCTTATTTCCCGAGTTTACCATAATTCACCAGAGTTGGGCCCCAAACCAGGATTTTCTTTAACAGATACATGGCAATATTTCAAGAAGGGACTTTGTCCTGGGGAAGAAGTAGTAAGTTCAGTTCCAAGGATGAGGAAAGTTAAAAGGATTAGTTGCTTAAGGATTGCAGTGAGGGAGGAAGGAAACTGTCCTTTCAGAACTAGTCTGAGACTCAGAGTTCTGAGCCTAAGACCAAAGAATTAAAGAAGCAAGAAATTTATGGACTGCCTGAGGCACTCACTCAGAAACTGTAAAGCACTCAGGATGCTAGCTGCAGATTCATTGTTTCTTTTTGGGGGAGATTATGTAAGAAAGAGAGGGCTGGCCACTGAAAGGAAGAGAAAAGGTACATTAAATTGGCTTTTCAAACGTGATTCAGCAATGTTGCAAAAGCTACATGAAAATTGATGGAGTGTTTCTATTTAATCTGGATATTTAACTCCATTTATTTCAAAGGCGTTCTCACACACACAAAAAGAAGTTTATGGCAAATAATTACTTTGTTAGCTGGAGATGTCTTTTCATTTGCAAATCTGTTTCTGGGAAAATTCGAATGTTGCCTTTTGTGGAAAAAACTTGAGTTGCTTGAAGGTCATTTTGAAATGTCAGAAGTCATGTGGTGGTTATTCATGTTAAGTTTTTTAACATCTTAAAGATTTTTTAGTTTTCAAGGTCAATTTAGTGCTTTTATGTTGAAGGAAAAACTCAGTTTGAGTTCTCAAAACAGTTACTTGCTTCAGAAATCACAATATCTGAGTATAACATACAGTACAGTTTGTACTAAGAGCTAAGACTTCATATGACTCAGCTGTAACCTTTCTGAGTGATTAGTGGATTGCTTGCCTTGTGAAGAGTTCAATTCTTCCTAAGCCTCCCAGTCAAAAGAATTGAGTATTGTCATGACAATCGAAGTTCTGGTATAATAGTAAGGGTTGGAGATCTAGGGATCCACAGGGGAAATTTTAAGAATTGAATCTTTTGTCAGAGTTGCAGAGTTCTATTGGAGAGAATACATAAAAATGAATGATAATATGGGACATGCTCCTACAAGGCATCTAAGGTGGGAGAGGTTACCTTATGTCTTTAAGTGCTTCATGACAAATCTGGATGTGTGTTCTTTTTATTTATGCTGAACAAATAGCATTTTAATGGAGTCTAAATTAGCCCAGCATCTGGATGGCCTGAGGTAGGAACATTAATGGGGGGAAAAAATGGTGTGCAAAATGCATCCACCACATCAAAAGCTGTTCTGTTTGATCCAATATGATGTTAATGCATCAGAAGACTGTGCTGTTTTGTAAGGTATCCTTAAAATCAATTCACAATGTGAGCCTTTTAATTTCAACTGAGTTGTGCTTCCCAAGGAGCATCAAATAAAATAAACAAAGTGGTTGGATACTGGATCAACAGCTGAGAGAATATGGCACTGAACATACTGTATACCAAGGAGTCTTGATTAATCACTTTCTAGTTTATTCCAAATAATCATCATGCTATATGCATTATTTATGAGTTATTAGGAAAGAGAGTTCAATTAGAATCGTCCCAGATCAGGATGGTCATTGTTAGAAGTCAATGACTCTAGTGACTTTGGTCACAACCAAAGAATTCAAGAATCAGGAGAGACTCTAATCCAGTCCCTCATTAGGTATATACTATGTTGGAAATTCTTTGATGGGTATGGCCATCTGAAATTCTGTGAAGTCAACTGGCTAAATTCAAAATTGTACAGAGACATGACCAGTAAAAAGGAAAATTATAAGAAATAGAAACCATGAGAGGCAATATGGTGCAGTGGCTTAGACACTGCACATGCAATCATGAAGACCTGATTTCAAGTCCTGCCTCAGATCTTAGGAAGTCATTTAACCTCTCTCAACCTCAGCTTCCTCATTTGTAAAATGGAGATAATAATAACACCTATCTCCCAATTTTGTTGTGAATATAAAATGAATTTAATGTGTGTAAAATGCTTTGTAAACCTTATAGAACTTAAAAATGCTAGCTTTCTTCTCCTCCTCCTCCTCCTTCTTCTTCTCCTCCTCCTCTTCCTCTTCCTCCTCCTCCACATTCTTCTCCTTCTCCTTTCTTTTTTCCTTTTTCCTCATTCTTCTTTCTTCTCACACACTTATTATGGAATTCTAGACAAATCATTTAATCCTTCTTTGCTTCAGTTACCTTATCGGTAAATGAATTCAGTGACCACAAAGATCCCTTTCAACTCTAAATTTATTATCCTAGGTGGCACAGTAATAGAGCTCTAGGACTGGAGGCAGAAAGATCTGAATTCAAATCCAGCCTCAGACACTTCTGGGTGTATGACCCCCGGCAAGTCACTGAAGCCAGTTTGCCTTAATTTCTTCATCTGTTCAAAAAAATGAACTTTAGAAGGAAATAGCAAACCACTCCTACTATCTTTGCCAAGAAAACCCCAGGTGCGGTCATGACACAACTGAAATGACTGAATAATAACTAATGACTTTTAAAGGTCTTTGGTTATTTGGTATTAAAACAGCATTGTAAACCATTAACAGCATTCATAGTCAAAGAAAGGTATATTGAACAATCTAGATGAATATTAAACAAATAGAAGATGTGACATTCTCCAACCAAGGCATTTACAATAGCATGTATGACCTTTCTTCCTTTCTTCCTTCCTTCCTTCCTTCCTTCCTTCCTTCCTTCCTTCCTTCCTTCCTTCCTTCCTTCCTTTCTTTCTTTCTTTCTTTCTTTCTTCCTTCCTTCCTTCCTTCCTTTCTCTTTCTTTCTTTCTCTTTCTTTCTTTCTTTCTTTCTTTCTTTCTTTCTCTCTTTCTTTCTTTTTCTTTCCTTCTTTCCTTCATTCCTTTCTTTGTTTTTCTTTTCTTCCTTCCTTCCTTCTTTCCTTTCCTTTGACTAAATTGTCCATATCCTTTGACCTAGAGATCCTTTTACTATGCTTATTCCCCAAGAAGGAAATCCTGATATACATCAAAATATTTATAGCACCATTTTTTTGTGTGATAACAAAGAATTGCAAACAAAGCAAACAAAGTCCATCGAATGGGGAATGGCCAAACTAAATTAATGAAATATTGCTGTTTTGAAGGAACTTACAAGTGTGATAAATAGAGAGGCATAGAAAAATCTATAAGAACTGATGCAGACTGAAGCAAACAGAAAAAAGAATACAGTATATACTGACTACAATGTAAATGAAAAAGAAGAAACACACTATATAAAAAATGAATGTTACAAAATTAAAAACTAAAAGCATGACTCAGAAGAAGAGATATGAGAAGACACTCCCATATCCCAATCATTCAATCATTTGCAGAGATGGGAGGTCCATCAGTGTGGTGTATTAACATAATTTTAGACTTTTGATGTATTCATCAGTTGTGCTGAATTTTTCTTTTTCTTTTCTCTTTTGTCTTAAAAATACCATTTGTTATATGAGATGACTATTTGGGAAGGGGAGGGGGAAAGATATTGGAGAAGATTTTCAAAAAATTATGGTAGAAAAGTATGATGGAAGAAATTATGGTGATAGTTACAGCAAATTAAATAAATATGGTGCTAATTATGGTAAAAAAGATATAAATAATAATAATAAACTTATTTTCAAAAAAGAAAGAATGGTAGAATTCATCAGTTCTATAAGATAAAGAAACAGGACTTTGAAAAAGATCTATTTCATTTTAAAGAGGAAAACCTTATACCTAATGGTTTTGAAAAGGAAGAAGCTTTTCTTCCTTTTTTTTTTAACATCAGTGTTGCTGGAAAGTTTCAGGGCAATTAAATTAACAAAACTAGTGTTTTTCTGAGGTGGAGAGGAAACAAATTTAAATGAAGAAAGATTTAGAGCACTTGGAATGGAGAAGAATATAAGTATTTATATAGTGTTTACTATGTGCCAGGTGTTTTTTTACAAGTAATTTGTCATTTAATACTCACCACAACCCTGAAAGATAGAAGTTATCATTATCCTCATTTTACAATTGAGGAAACTGAGGCAAAATGAGGTTTAAGTGAGTTACCTAGTGTCACAAGGCTAATAAGTGCCTCAGGCCAGATTTAGACTGAGGTCTTCTTGATTATCAGTGCTCTATCCACTGCACAACCTAGATACCTCTAAAAATAAAAACACTTTTTTTTATTTGATCTACATAATAAACTGTGAGACAGATGTTACTATTAATCTATCAATAATTGGCACTATTATTAGTAAACCCTTCTTAGATGAAGAAACTAAAGCAGACAGAAGTTAAATTGCTTGCCCAGGGCCATACAGCTAAATGCCTGAGGCAAGATTTGAACACAACAGTTATCCATGAGGCTGAATCAGCTTGTCAATTAAAAAGTATGATTGTTCCATTATCAAAGCGTGTCAGCATATAAACATGAACTTTTTTTTGCTGTAAAGAGCTCCTAATTTTCACCTCTTTCTGAACATGAGACAATGATACAGTACCACTGACATTCTATGAGCATATCTGAATTCCCTTCATGAACTATGTACAAGATGATTCCCCAACTGAAGAGAATGGTTCTTATGCCACATGTATTTCTTCATCTGTTTACTATAATGTGTCTTGGGAGATTACTTCAAATCCACACTGATTTCCCCCTAAAAATTCAGGAGTTCATGTATGTACTATTGAAAATTGCATTTATGTATTTATTATGAAGAATTTATAGTTGTATTTAAGTATCTATTAGTGAGAATTGAGAAGCTAGTTGTTGTTCTTTGTTCAAAGAGGACCAAAATGGCATCACTAGAATTGAGAAACTGTGTTGAACAGAAGATAGAAAGTTCACCTCACAATTGGAAGGATCTTGGTTCATATTTCACAGGCAGCCAGGGCCTTCCTTTCCCCCACCTCACCCTGACACACTATATCAAAATGGATCTAGCAGAGGAGAAGGAGAAGGTAGCCCTTCTCTTCTCCTGTTCCAACCTCCTCTGTGTAGCTCCTGTCAGATACTGAATACCTGTTGTGAGTTGAATGTTGAATCTTTCATCTCCACCCTGGTTACCTGGGGGCCCCTGCTTTACCTTTGGGCCCATTAGCCCCTTCCCAGCTGTCAGGGTTAGCCACAAATTTGTTCACACTTATTAGATTAGTATGGAGTAACTAACTCTAATACTTAAGATATTAACTCATTAGGCCTTATCATTTTCCTTAACTATATGTCCTCTGCACTGTTAGACCTTGGCATATGATGTGCTATTTCCTTCTAAGTAATCCTGGACCTTGCTCTCTACCCTTCTCATGCACCCCAAGGACCACTGAATATTTCCATCTTTCCTGCAGCTAAACTCAAATACTTGAGAGCAGGAATGGTCTCTTTTTTCCTATTTATTCCCAGAGCTAGCATAGTGCTTGACTTTCAGATGATTTTTTTCATCCATCCATTCATTAATTCATATCGACTGTGTACCATATGCTGTGTGACAATGAGCATCTCAGGTCCCCAGCAACCCTCTAAGACTACAACTTGATCTTCCTTGGTAAACAGAGTTTCCTCACTGGGTTTTCCTTATGAAACCACAAATGTAAATCAAATATATATGTATGTGTGTGTGTGTATGTGTATATATGTATACATATGCATATATACATGTATACATATGTATATATATATATATATATATTTATGTATATATGTATATATATATATATGCATCATCTAGGACAAAAATATTCATTGAATAATTAGAGGAAAATTTAAATTTAAAAGTACACTTCTATTATATACATTCTCTGTATGGGAAATTCTAAATTGCATATTATCAGGCAAGCATATAAAACAGTAGAGAAGCATATTATACTTTCCAGAATCCAATTTCACACAGCATATAGCACATGGGCCCAGGAGCATAAGAAGTTCTAAGGTTATAGGCAGCCATAAACTCCCCTGTCCCAGAAAAAAAAATGTTCTTCCATGCCCTAGAGCCATCCTCTCTGCTCCCCCAAAGCCCATGACCCTAAGAAAGTACCTTCTAAGTCAATGAGATAGTCTTGCTTGTAATGAGTCTGTGTGCTCCCAGATCTGAATATCTATCTGCTGGAAAAGAAGGAAACCTGGCACCTGTTCTGCTGTTTCATGCTCTCCATTAACCTCTGACTTAGCACAAACCATACTTTCTGTGATCCCAAGGATCACATTTCTTCTTTCCAACCTTCAAGCAAGTACATCTAATCTAGTAAAGGTCTCCGTTCCTTCAGCAATTTTGAGATATTATTCCAGGAAAGGGAAAAGAACCCAGGAGAGGAAGGTAGGGAAGATATGCCCATTGCATTGCTATTAGGTACTATCCACATTCCTTTCTCTGTTATTTTCCTTGCTGCTCTAAAACTCTTCCCTAAGAGCTCACATTCATATAAAATCTTACAGTTTTACAACAGTGCTGTGAAGTAGATAATCTTACACATGAAAAAAGTAAGGATTAGAGAAATAATTGACTACTGAAGATTACATAGCTATTTAGTTTCAGTATCAGGATTTGAACCGAGGTGTTATTACTCTTCCTACTACATTTGATTCCTTAAAAGCTTGACTCTGAAGTTAAAATTTCTGACCACATTTCACCCAGCAAAGTATGTATCAAGTTTCAGGGTGAATTTCACTTCCTCAAGGGATAAGACTGTCAGAGAATAGAGAAATATTTTTTTCACCTTTCAGATATCAATTTCTCCAATGCAAATACATGTACATAGTCCCAAGCTGATACCACTGACTAAAAGATATGCATTTCTTTTTAATAATGATTCTTATTTTAGACTTTTATAGGCTTTCTTCTAGTTCTCTTCTATTCTTTTTAATAATGGTAGTATTTACAAGGGAAAATTAATGGATTTCATAGACTAAAGATTTCCTCCAGTACCAAAAATAACCTACACTAGAAGTATGTCTGGTTTCATGGGAGGGGATTGGAGAGCAGTTTCCATAAATAAAATGCTAAGGGTATTTTCTCTAAAGAAAATGGCCTGCAATGATTAGCTGTTTGTTGGTCAAATAACTCAGACCAATCTATATGACAAAATCTCCGAGTTTGCATGAATTCAGCTAAATATTAAGAACTTCTCAATAACACATTAGCAAAAAAGAACAATGAAAGAAAAATAGCATAATGAATTTTAACAGAGAGAAGTATATGTAGAAATGAAGGTGGTTGATCATGTGGGAAGAGCAAGGGATAGCTGAGTTCTGTTGATATCTGCACAATGTTCAGAAAACTAGGGAAACATTTAATATATTGGAACCACCTATGGAGAATTTAGAGGAGAATATGGGTGGTGAATAAGGGGTCATGGATGGGTTTGCATCATTTATTAGAGGTAAGAGGCACATTTATAAGATCCATTGAGGTATCAAAGTAACTGAATAACACACTATTTATTGTCTTATGACACCATTGAGAGTATTCCCCGGAAATATCATCATTTGGTTCATGATGAGGTCCAATAAAAAGAAATGACCCTCTTTTTCCATATACACAATTGGACTAATACTTAGGAAGATTTGAATTTAAATCAGGCTTCAGACACCAGCTGTGTGAACAGGAGCAAATCATTTAACCTCTTATTCTCCTAGTTCTGCTCACTTCACTCTGCTTCAGTCTTTCTACGTTTATCTGAAAGTATCCCCTCATTTCTTATGACATAATAATATCTCATTACATTCATAATACTATAATTTGTTTTTTACTCACTCATTCATTAATTTTTTTTAATTTTTAACATTTATTTTAAAATTTTCAGCTCCAAGTTCTCTCTCTACCTCCAGATCCCCATCCCCTTTACATTGAGAAAGCAAGCAATATGATGCCAGGTACCCATGAAGTTATGCAAAATATATTTCTGTATTAGGCATGCGGGGGGGAAAAGCAAGAAAAATAAGGAAGGTGAAAAAATATGCTTCATTCTTCATTTAGAGTTCATCAGTTCTCCATCTGAGGGTAGATAACATTTTTCATCATGAATCCTCTGGAACTATCTTGGATCATTGAATTGATTAGAGTAGCTAAGGCTTTCACTTGATCATTATTATGATATTACTGTTACAGTATACAATATTCTCCTAGTTCTGCTTACTTTGCTTTGTATCAGTTCATATAAGTCTTTCCAGGTTTTTTCTGAAACCATCTCCCTCATCATATCTTATTGCACTATCGTATTAAATCACAATCATATACCACAACTTGTTCAACCATTCCCCAATTGATAGGCATTCCCTCAATTTCTAAATTTTTGCCACCACAAAAAGAGCTGCTGTAAATATTGTTGTACATATAGGTCTTTTTCCCTTTTCTTTGATCTCTTTGGGATGCAGCCCTTTGGGGTGCAGCATATCAAAGGATATGCACAAGTTTATGGCCCTTTGAGCATAGTACCACATTGTTCTCCAGAATGGTTGGACCAGTTCACATTTCCACCAACAATGCATTAGTGTCCCTATTTTCCCATAGTTTCCTTAGCTGTCATGTTACCCAATAAGAAAGATATGAGATGCTATCTCAAAGTTATTTTAATTTTCATTTCTCTCATTAATAGTCATATAGAATATTTTTATGTGTCTATTGATAGCTTTAATTTCTTCTTCTGAAAACTGCCTGTTCAGATATTTGACCATACATTAATTATGGAGTAATTTTACAAATTTGACTTAGTTCTCCATATATTAAGAAATAAGGTCTTTATCGGCAAACTGGCTATAAAATAATTTCCCCAATTTCCTGCTTTCCTTCTAATTTTAACTTTTTTGATTTTATATGTGCAAAACCTTTTTAATCTCATGTAATCCAGATTATCCATTTTACTTCTCATGATCCTTTCTATCTCTTCTTTGGTCATAAATTCTTCCCTTATCCATAGATCCAACAGGTAAAATTTCCCATGCTTCTCTAATTTACTGATATCACCCTTTATGTCTAAATCATTTATCCATTTTGACTTTATATTGGTATACAGTGTGAAATGTTGGTCTATGTCTAGTTTTGGCCAAACTGCTTTTTAGTTTTACCATCAATTTTTGTCAAATAATGAGTTCTTGCCCCCAAAGCTTGGATCTTTGGGTCTAACAAAAACTAGATTACTATAGTCATTAACTATTGTATATTTTGAACCTAGACTATTCTACTGATCCACCACTCTTTTTTCTTAGTCAATACCAAATTGTTCTTATGATTACCATTTTGAAATAGAATTTGAAATCTGATGTGGCTAGGCTGCTTTCCTTCACACTATTTTATTTGTTGATATCTATGATATTCTTGACCTTTTGTTCTTCTAGATGAATTGTATTAATTCTTTTTCTAGCTCTAGAAAATAATTCTTTTGTAGTTTGATTGCTAGGAAACTGAACAAATAAATTGATTCAGGTTGAATTGTCATTTTCATTATATTTTCTCACCTTTCATATGAGCAATTAATAGTTCTCCAATTATTTAGAACTGTTTTTATTTGTATGAAAAGTATTTTGTAATTGTGTTCATACAGTCCAGTGGTTTGTATTGTCAGGTAGACTCAAAGTATTTTATATTGTCTGCAGTTATTTTAAATCTAATTTATCTCTCTATCTGTTGCTAGGTTTTGTTGGTAGCATATAGAAATGCTGATGACTTATGTGGATTTATTTTACATCTTGAAATTTTGCTAAAGTTGTTAATTGTTTCACCCAGTTTTTTAGTTGAATCTGTAGGGTTTCCTAAGTATACTATTACATCATGTTAATGGAGTGATAGTTTTATTTCCTTATTGTCTATTCGTATTATTTCAATTTTTTTCCTTGTCTTATAGCTATGTCTAGCATTTGCTTACAATATTAAGTAATAATGGTGATAATGGACATCCTTGTTCACCCCTGATATTATTGGGAAGGCTTTAAGTTTATCCTCATTACTGATAACACTTGCTCTTGGTGTTAAACAGCTACTCCTTATCATTTTAAGAAAGGCTCCATTTATTCCTTTGTTTTCTAGTGTTTTTAATAGGAATAAGTATTATATATTGGGCACCTGTTGATATGTTATCTGGCCTATAGTCAGAAGATTCACCATGAGTTCAAATCTAGTCTCGGACACTTACTAGCTGTGTGACCCTGGGCAAGTCACTTTACCCTGTTAGCCTCAGTTTCATCTGTAAAATGAGCTGGTGGAGGAAATGGCAAATTACCCCAATATCTTTGCCAAGAAAACCCCAAAAGGAGTCATGAAGAGTCAGATATGACTGAAACACAACTGAACAACCACAAAGTAGAGATGAATAAACTTGAAAGTAAACAAAAAATAATTAATAAAACTAGGAGATGATGCTATTAAAAACCAATAAATAGATAAACCATTGGTTAATTTGATTAAAAGAAGAAGAAAATTAAATTACCAGTATGAAAAATGGAAAAGGTGAATTCATTTTGGTGTTTAATTAGGGATTTTAAATATCTTCTTTGTCTAGTTATTTTTAGTTGTGTGCCAAATTCATTGATCTGCAATTTCTCTCTTTTGTTGATGTATATGTTTAAAGAAATAAATTTTCCCCTGAGTACTGATTTGGCTCCATCCAACTAATTTTAGTATGCTATCTCATTGTTGTCATTCTCTTTAATGAAATTATTGATTGAGTCTACAACTTTTTTTTTGACTCACTCATTCTTTGAAATTAAATTATTTAGTTTCTAATTAATTCCATATCTATGTTTCAGAGCTCCATATTAAATAAAATTTTATTGCATTACTATCTGAAATTTAACATTTCTGCTTTTCTGCATTTGGTTATGAGGTTTCTATATCTTAACACACATTTTTGGGGGGTTGAAGGTGCCATGTACAGCTGAGAAAAGGTGCACTCCCTTCTTTTCCTATACAGTTTTCTCTAGACGTCTATCATATCTAACTTTTTTTAAAAATTCTAATCATCTCCTTAAGTTCTGTCAAAGAATGTATGTCTTTCTTCTGTCTGATTTTTCCCCTCTCATAACTGAGGAAGTTCAACTTTCTGAGAAGTTTTGCTTTTCTTAACCTTTAGGTAGTGCTGAAGGTCAGTAGCTGAAATTGTAGCTTTCAATCTGCTCATAAGGAATCATATAGGATTATAGCTGAAATCTTTCATTACCTTAATGCTCTTGGAGTCTCTTCAAATCCCTCCAACTCTTTTTCCAATCTCCTACTGCTTCTTCAATCTTTACTTGCCACATTCTTTCCTCTTCAGTCTCCACCTCTATATTTTATATCTTTCAATTACTTAGATGAAAGCCTCCTTCATCTCAGTAATTCGTCTTTTTCTTAAAAGCTAACCATCAACCATCACCAATTTTTTCCTGTGAAACTGAGTCATTTTAAAAATCTTGCCTCAATCTCCAGATATTTATATGATTCCTAATTTTTAAAGTTTTATCCTTTTTAGTCATACAATAGGAATATGGAAATGAACTAAAGTCACATAATTCTCTTATACTTCTAAGTTCCCAAAATGGACCTTCAACCGTTTTGTGTCCTTGAAACTATTTTTTTCAGATACTCATAGCTTTTCTAGTTTTTTAATAAATAAAAGTTCTTTCTGTACCTGGTAAACCATCAAACTGTTCATATACATCCAAGGTATCCTATATCACTCACAAGATGATTCAGGTATTTATATTTATATGATAGCTCATTTTTAACCAAAATTGCTCCAAACCCATCTGAAATCTATATTTATTCATGCATATATTTTAGCATTTCTTATTAGATCAAAGTTCTCTCCCTCCTCCTTTCACAAATCCAAATGTTTGTTTATAACAGGAGCCATATTTTATATTCTTTAAGAATTTATTTAAATCTTTTCCTTTACTTGAGAGCACTCTTTTTGCCCATTTCAGCACCAAGTTTCTGAAAAGGATTTTACATCACTATGGCATTACATTGAAATGAATGGTGTGTGTTTCCTGCTAGAGGCAGGAGAGAGATAGTCAGACCTGGGCTTTGCACAACTGAAGATAGGAAACATGTAGATAAGTTATACAGATACAACAATTGAGGAAAGAAATGATGAATGTATGAACTAGAGAGGTGACTTTGTCAGGGGATATATGGGGAATAATGTCAGAGGTGCTGTGGAGGTTGAGTAAATACACCTTCGCAATTGAGTGTACCATTTTATTATTCCTTTATTCATAAATCTATATGTCTAGCCGTAATTTCTCCATTGGGTTTGAGGCATGTATTACCAATGTCCTATGAGGCATTTCAAATAGAATGTCTCAGAAATATTGCATACAAAATATGTCCTAAACATACCAAATCCACTCCTCTTCCAAAATTCCTCTCAAAAGCATTGTCTTTCTCCCAGCCCCCCATGTTTGTTACCTCAGCAGGTTCCTCCACTCCTTATTCTGTCCCCCAATTATCTCTTCAGTTGCCAAATCTTTCCATTTCTGCTTTCACGACATCTCTCTTATCTCACACCTTTCTCTAGGCATATAGATATCACCTTGATTAGGACCTTTATCACCTCTTATCCAAAACAATGAAATGCCCTCCTGATTAATCTCCCTGTCTTATCTGTCTTTACTCCCATCTATACCCCAGACTGTTACCAAAATAATTTTCCTTGAGTACAGCCATGACTATGTTATTCAACTACTCAATAAACTCCAGTGGTTCTGAATCTATCTCGGATAAAATATAAATTCTGTTGAGCTTTTAAAGCTCTTTACAGCCTTGGCCCAACCTATCTTTTCTGACTGATTGTGCATTACTCCCCTTTCTGCACTTTGCAGTCTAGCCATATTTGCCTTCTCTTTGTTCCTTACACATGTCATTCCATCTCAGCTAACTGTGACTTTGCACTGGCTATCCTCCATAGCTGGCATATACTCATGTTTACCTTTTTCTCAAAGAATCTCTCTCTTCTTCCAGATACAGCTCAATAATCCCAACATAAAAGCTTTTCTTGAATTCCTTGTTAGTTCTCTCTTTCCCTACCTTTTATTTATTTCCATTTACTCTTTATATGCTAATATATGTATTTGTTGTCTCTCTATTTAGAATATAAATTCCATTTTTTATATTTGTACTCCTAGAATTTTCAATAGTGCCTGGTACATAATATTTACTTAGTAAATGCTTGTGATTGATTAATTGATTCATTCATTCATTCATTGAATGGGGTTTTTAGAGAAAATTGAGATTCAAAGATAATTTTGAAGTAATTTGCCTGTGTGACTGGTAGCTGTACTGCTCTCACTAGAAACCAGGAGGTTTAGAAGAGAATTAGATTTAGAAGGGAAGATAACAAGATTTATTGTGGATATGTTTAATTTGAAATGCTAATAGGACATCCACTAGCAGTTGGCCATGCAGACTGATTTTGGGGAGCTGTTAGACTAAATATATGGATATGAAATACTATTCAAGTGCAAGTTTTTTTTTTATTGTTGCAATGTAAATAATACTCATCAGGTCATATCACTGACCTATCCAGATATTTTCTTTAAATCCTTTGCTGTTGGCTTAAGTCAAATGCTGCATTAAGTTCCTTCTTATTTAGCTTAGAATATATATATTCTTCTCAGACATTTTCACTCCATCCTAATGTGAGTTATTCCAAAAATTTCACAAAAGCATAAAAAAATACATGTGTGTGGTGGAAGAAAGAAAGGAATCTGAATTAAAATGATATGTAATACTAAATAAAATCTTAAACTAATCAGAAAGAAGTTAGCTATTCATTTCCTTCGGTGGAAGTTCATAGTGGGCTGTTCTTCCTTTAATTTCTAAAGATAGTCTTTCCTTGATTACACTTTATGATTGTTTTAGGTAAGTGTATTACAAATAAAACTTCTGATAATGATTACTATCATAATATCCAGATTAAAAAATATATATTTTGTAGCCATCACAGTTTACAAACAAAAGATATTTAGGAAGACCCAATCTAAGAGGTCACATAGAAAGTTAATGTTCAATGCAACTTCCATTTATTTAATCATCTCTCCTTTCATGAAATATTTATTGAGCATTTACAATATATAGTATACAGTGTTGTTGTTGTATGGGGTACCATGAGTTCTGAGGCATAATTCCTACCCTCAAGAAGTTTATAGTCTGGTAAAAGAATAGAGGGAAAGAGACATAATTGAAGAAAAGGATCAGAACAGTATAAAATGCCATAGGCATTTAAAGGAGAGGAAATGACTTGTGGGAAGGTTTTGTAGAAATGGTACCATTTGAACTAGGCCATAAAGAATGGTTCTTTGACAGGTAGAGACAAATGGAGAGGACAGAGGCAGAGAGGACACACACAAAACTTCAGAGCTAGGAAAGTTCAAGGCCTATTTGAAGAACTGAACTGTATATAGTTTAATCTGACAAGAAAGAATTGCATATGCAGAAGTTTCATTTTAGAAATATTTGTAAATGGCTAGAATAAGAAGGAAAAGGGGCTTGAATGAAAGGATGAGGAATCTAGAGGATTTTCTCTTATATGCAATGAGAGCTTTTGCAAATGTTTCATGAAGGGATTGTGGTATCCTAACTGTGCTTGAGGAAGAGTAAATTGGCAGCTTTGCAGAAGATAAACTGAAGGAAAGTTACACATGCCTCATAATTACATTTAAGTGATATGCCACAAAGGCAAATAGATATTTTGGTGTTACTGTGGCTTTCTCAAAATACGTATTATTAAAAAAATAACTCATTTAAATCTTTAAATTTAAATTCCATCTTTTCACACAAAGTTTTCTCAACTCCAAGTCAACTGACAACAATGAATCAAAAATGGTTTTATTTTTTGTATTTGCCAGTGTCTGTACTCCTAAGAGATTATAGAGACAGTGACAAATTATGAAAATAATTTTTTGGCCAGTTAAAATAAATTAACATTACTTAAAAGTATTTACCTTTTATAAATTAACATGTAATGGTTACTACATTTAGCAATATCTAAGAATCAATATTGGATGAGAATGTTAATGTTACATTTTATTCAAAAGATTATTCTCTGATGGGAACCACTTAAGGTCATTAGATATTCTTTAAAGTTACCAAATATCCCTTCAGGAAAAAAATACTACTACAAATTTAGGGTTTTATGTAGTATTATAGTTATTTACTCACAATTATATTTATATCATTGACATATAATAATTGGAAATGTCACTGTATTTTTTCCTTCACACTGTCAGATTGATCTCTAAAAAATGCTACAACTTTATAATTCCACTAGTACTCAGAGGGTATCTATTTATTTTTTTTTCTTGGTAAGGAAATAGGGGTTAAGTGACTTGCTCAGGGTCATGCAGCTAGTAATTGTCAAGTGTCTAAGGCCAAATTTAAACTTCAGGTTCCAAGGCCAGTGCTCTATCCCCTGCACCAGCTCAGGGTATCTATTTCTTTCTGATCTATTTTTCTAGTTTTCAGTTTCATGAATTTTTGCCATGTCTGTGAAGCATGAGGTGATGCCTCATTTAAAAAAAATCACTTTAATGATGAAGTAAGCCCAAGCATTTTATTATTAACAATTTAGGTTTCCAAATTTGTTAAAATCCTTTGGTCATTTATCCATTTTGTAATTGGCATTATCCCTATGGCTGTATTTGTATTACCCATAGATTAGAAGTGCATTTCCCTGTTAACAGGACAGGCCATAACCTGCGGCATGGTGGAACGTTCCAACCTGCATCTGCCTGATTCCCAGCACCTCCGTGATCATAGCTTGCAGGAGGGGCCTTGCTGCCCCCTGCCTCGGTGGCCGCAGCAGGCCTGTCCACTTGTCCTCACCCCCTCGACTTTTCTAACTTAACAAACACTCTCACATTCAAACCCAAAAACTGTGAGCTTGGGTTGGAAACAGTTTTTTAAAATCGTGTATTTAACCAAGTAGGAACAGCATTGTCCAGTTGGTTTCTGTGCCCCCTTTGGAATCTTTTTGTGTGTAGTTTTTATGTTGATGTTGCTTTTTTAAAAATGTGTCCTTTCTCACTCACTCATTTCAATCCCTTGTTCTGAGTAAGTCCAGTCTCCCCACACTGATCAGCAGTTTAGCCCTGAACATGGTGTGCTTTGTAGGGCTGGTCCCTTCCTCTGCAGACCTGGGGAGGCAATTCTGTCGGGAGACCTCTGCGGGGCTCGGCACTGACGGCATGGCATCGCCCGCTCCCCCGCCCCGCCCCCCCACTGGCCTTCCCCTGTCTTTCTGAGTCGTCTGCTTTTGCTCAGGTGTCTGTTCTGCTCTTGACTACCTCAAAAAGTATTGCTCTCAATAAAGAAGCACTTGGTTAGCAAAAAAAAAAAAAAATTTAAAAAAAGATTAGAAGTGCATTGTAAATTTACATACTCATTGTTTTAATATCATTTCTTAATTCAGCTTGCATTTCTATCAGCAAAATTGTCAAACTTTTAATTTGGTTATGTTTTGCTCCTGTTTTAATTAATGAATCGGTTCTAACCAGAGATGAGACCACTACATCTTAAAGCTCTTTAGTCATGTTAGAATCAGTATAGCCAAAATTCAGCATAAATCTGCTATTTAAGAAAAGCAAAGCAAGAAAATATTGACTTGCTTTTCCCCCAGAAAGGTATAATTGTTACCTTTCAAAGTTTTATTATAAATGAAGAGTTGATAAAGGATGTCACTGTCATTCTCAAAGGGAAAAAAAATAAAAACAAAAGGAAAAACAGTATCAGGAGATGCATTTGCTATCCACTGTGTTTGTAATGAAATCTTGGCATTGGAAATAGTTCTTTTAAGTTAATTTGCCCCTCCATAAATGTTTCACTTCAGTAAACACTGACAGAAGCCCAATAATATATTTTTCACAGTTCACTTCAAACACTGTATGGTGTTCTTAAGTCTGGAATATTAGAACAATGCAATACTTTTTTTCTTTACAAAACAGTGCAAAAAAGTTATATTTCAAAAATACAATTTTAGATGATACAATTTTATTTGATTTATATGTTAGGTAGTTAATCCCATTCATGCTTGAAGGTTTTTCTGTAAGAGGTGAGTTTTTAAATTGTTATTCTAGGAAAAGCAGCAAGAAATCTCATCAAGAGGTTTGTGCATGGAATATTAATATTACATTTTTCTGTAATAATTCAAGTAAAAAGACAATAGGCTACAAAAATATTTATGACAAGTATGACTGATATGTATTTATAAATTACATTGCAAAACTTATTTAAAGTGCTATGTAAATCATAGCTGCTATTATTACTATTAACATAAAATTTTGACATCTAAATATATAAGGAACTGTTAAAAAGTAATAGTGGTAGCCCCAAGCTATAATGCATAAATGAGTAAAGGATTTGATTGGACAGTTTTTTTTATTGGATAGTTTTCAAAAAAAGAAAACATAAACCACAATTTGTTAATAATTGTTTGAGGAAAATAGTTGGCCTCACTTCATTATTAAAGAGATGCAAGTATAAAAAAATTTTTTTTGAGGTACCACCTCACATACTTCCTAAATGGCCTTGTCATAAAACTCAACACTGATGAGGTTGTAAATAGACACATTCAGTAATTGCTAATGGAATTGTAAATTGTGGAATCTTTTGGGAGGGCTATCTGATAGTATTTAGAAAAATCAAATAAATGATCACTCTTTGATCTATTAATTCCCTTGTTGCAACTATACTTTAAAAGCATTACCCCCAAAAAAGCTGTTGGTTCAAAGAGTTTTTAAAACAGTATTATATGAAATTGAAAAAGAAAACAAAATATATGCAAACAAAATGTCTAACAAGTTGTCACACTAATTAATAAAATAATGCAACACACTTAAAATAAATGGTAATGAGGATTACAAAGAGATAATGTGGTATTCAAGAAAACACATCCCCAAATCTGAGAGTTTTCAAAAGAAATTTATTAGGCCATTGAGGGTGGGTGGGAGAGAAAGAGAGAGGGAAAACACCAGAGAGGTATATCTTTCTCTCTCCAGGTTCTGGAATATTTGCATCATATAAAATTTGGCAAAGTTTTCCAGACCCAGTTACACATGAATCATTTTACAAAGATATACACATGAGTCACACAGCATGATTCACATACAAATCATCTGACAAAGATTTCACACACAAGACACATACAAATCACCTGAAGA
Organism: Phascolarctos cinereus; assembly: GCF_003287225.1. NCBI lineage: Eukaryota > Metazoa > Chordata > Mammalia > Diprotodontia > Phascolarctidae > Phascolarctos > Phascolarctos cinereus. The sequence continues at coordinate 200,453,834 of NW_027555958.1, read as the reverse complement.
CAACCCAAAACACAAGTTTGAGTAGACCCTAAACCAGTCCTGGGTGTCATAAACCAAAATAAGAAAGCTTTGGATTGATCTAAGACATAGGGAAAACCTAAGATTCCTCATAGTCATTTCCCATATTTCTGGAGAGTTTTGAGATGAGGTGACATTCTGGATACAGAATGCCTAAAATAGGATTTAAACAGTATAATTATTAATAAGTTTTTTAAACTTATAAAAAGTAATTTTCTACAAATGCAAAGTTAAAAAGTCAAACACAAGAAAATGGAGTATCCACTTATGAAAAAGCTTCTTACAGAGATTTAGAGACAAAGACTAAATATTATTATGTAACTGATTAAGTGTAAATAGTAAAAAGAAAGTAGAGGTCCTTATTTATATATTAAATATCTAATAAAGCTGATACTAAATGAAAACTGATAAAACTGATATTCTCAACTTATGAATACATATCATGTACATCAATGATAAGCAGTAGTGACTAACATCAGAATCTTAATATCTGAATTATATGATAACTTTCTGCAAAGATTTCTAATATTGTGTTTTAGGCAAGAATGCATAATGAGATATTTGAAATTCTGGAGTCTATTTTTAAAATTCAAAAATTCATCAAAAATTAAAATTTTAAATTATTACATTTTAATCAAAGGATTCTCTAATCATTTATCTTGTCAAAATTGTGCCATAGTTTAGGATTACCTTTTCCCCTTGTTCTTGCTACCTAAAGGAATATTCAATGGAAAGCACTTTGTTAGGGGAAATCCTATGCAAATCTAAGGTTATTTATCATCAGCATCATCAGCATCATCATCACAACTGTTGTTGTTATATAATGGTTTTTGCATATGTCCTAATTTTTTCCTAAAAATACCTTGTTTTATTCGTTATTGAAAAGAAAAATAGGCTTTCATTAAATCAGGGTAATGATGGAAATTAGTTAAGAAATAATCCTAGAATAATTATCATTCCCATTTCTTTTTATGTGAGAATAGCCATCCTCTATACATAAATATTTTCAAATAAAATTGCTAAGCTATTCTATAAATGCATACTCAGTCTTTGTTTTTTTTTAAATTGTCCAAAGATTACATATATGTGAATATATGTACATTTTATATGTGTATGTATTTTAATACAATTTAGAAGAGTAGTATAAAAGTGACTTTCCAGATAAGATGCTTGCAATTCATCAAAACTAATACTAAATTATTTTCTATTTGATATCTTCATTCTTTTGTACTAAATATTTTTCTTAATTTTACATAACATTTTTATTTTACAGAGTGTGAAGCTAATACAAGTTTTTTTATAAACACACTACTCCTTTGAAATACACATTGTAGAGTGTAAATTGAAAGGTCTGTACTGAGGTAGCAGAACAACTTGCTGAATTTAAATTCCTCTACATTTATTAATCTTACCAAGTTTGTATTTTGCATGAAATGTATTTTCTTACAAAAAAGATTAAACAAAAATTTACATCTATAAAATCATATTGCCTAATGAAATCGTCAGGATTTTATATTTTCCTCACTCTTTTTTTTTTCTATGTATAAATAATTTCTTGCCAATACCACGAAATGGGATTTGTCTTATTCTTGCTCTTGTAGTAAAATATTAGGTTAGGCCATGTGCAGAAACGGTGTTGATAATGATTGGAAAGTTGTAATGAGTTTTACAATTGAAACTTTCCACTGAAATTGAACAAATGCACCAAGCCCACAATTGTTTTGTATCAGAATCATGACATGACCATGCCAATATTATTTCTGCCCCAGGTCTAAAGTGGGGGGAGGGAGAGAAGGGATTTCATTATCTCATTATATTTTCCTCTAAATGAAGCTAAATTTTCCCTGTTAATGTGGATATGTCAAATAAGGCTGGATATGGCTGAGGACTTTACTTCCATATAAACCTGATCACAATGGGTCAAATTTGAGGTGGTAAAAAGTTATAGTTTAGAATGAAGGGTAAGTATTAAAACATCCTCTGAAAAAAAATGGTTTAGAGACAGGAATGTTTTGTATTTTCTTTTAAAGTTTATCCAGAATTGATGATAAGAGTAAATCTGAGGCTTATGAAATCATTCTCTTCTAAGTTACTGAAATTCTCAGTGCTGGAGTTTTAACTTAAGAACCCTTTTGCATTATGTTATAATATGCTGAACCCAATTCCCTTTACCATAAATAAAAGTGTGTTCTCCATACATTTTTATACAAGCAAAATAACTCCTACTTCTTTTCCTCTGGCCTATCCCTTATGAGATTTTGTCATAATCTTGTTGAAATTGTTTGAAATGTTAGAAATACTAAAATAGATTTCTAACAACTGCATGAGCATAAAGCATAGCCTCCTTTGAAAGTTCTATATACATGAGGTTATTCTCCAAAGGGAGGCTGAACAGAAGGGCCAATCTGATGAGCAGCCAATCTGTCTCCTACCATAAAGGAAAATATGTTTCATTGAAATAGTACTGATTTTCCCCATTCCCTAGCCTAGAACCTGTGCAGCCACATAATTTGGTGACAGAAGACTTCAGTGATTCTATACCCCAGATGAGTTATAAACTGAAAGGAGAGGAACATGTCTTATATTTGGCATAGGAAGAGATGTGCACGGAGGTGGGATGAAAATACAATGGGGTTTGTATCACTCAGGAAGGATTGATAAGTTACCCTGACCTCCATTTCCCTTAAGCTTCTGAATGCACCAAGCACCTCCATACCTGTGGGGAAAGAACCACTGTAAATAATATAATATTCATTAATTCACTTTTCTCCTCTGTAAATAAAGCAGTGTGTGACACTGGTTCCATACTCAAAGAAAGATGCTGACAAATCTGGCAGGTTGATTAATGTTCAGAGAAGGAAACATCCTGTAAGATAATCAAATTTCTATCACTGAACAGCAATATTTAATGGTGGGTTGTATTTATATGATGCATTGCTTTAAAATGATATCCCCAATAGCACAGTGTCTCCATTAATTTAACTGGTTTACACTCTGATATATGCCATTACAATGGATGTTTCTGTTGTTTCTTGAAATATGTTCATGTTTGAAATTCTGCTGACATTGAGATTAGATCTATTTGAAGGAGATCAGTCTAGCAAATGAAGTAAATGTAAAGCTAATCAGGAGCCTCTAGGTATGTGTAGGAACATATTGCATGAGTCAGTAATGTAACTTTTGAGAAATGTCTGCACACAAGCTTTCATGTACCTTTATTCTGTCTTTAGAATTTGGAATGATGGGAGATCATACAATTAAAAGTCAGCGACCTCGATCTGTTCATGAGAAAAGGGTCCCTCAGGAACAAGCTGATGCTGCTAAATTTATGGCACAAACTGGTAATACGTTAGTTACATTTTTCTATTTACTGTTGTTAATTTAATTTAAAAAACACTGCATGTTTTCATAATCTTTTGCTGCACATTCGTCAGTTTTGAAGCTGATACTTTTTTTGAACCATTTTTTTTTGTCACCAGTTAAAGTCCATAAATAAAGTAGCTGGAAATTGAAGACATAAAAATATGCACAATGAGCTACTTAACTATCAGAATAGATTTCATTGTTCATCAAGTATAGCATGCAGATGGAATATTAGGACCAGAACATTACAATTTAAATATGCTGGTTAACTGCTTGAAATATATCATAAATATTTTGAAAGAAGCTCTTGCCAATGAAAGTCCAGATTCTTAATAATGAATCAACATTAGAAGACTTCAACATTATAACATTGAAACTGAGATGCAATCAGAACTTAACAAATTCTTTGTAAGTTCTAGTTTCAGTTGCCTAATTTTATATATAAATATTAATTGACTTTCATATTTTACAGACATTATTCATTATAAAAGATGTGATTTTAATATTAGTTACAATATTGGTTAAAAACAGTTTTTCTCAAGGAAACCCAATAACTAAAAGAAGACAGTCTACTTGTATATAGTATGGTACCTCAAAACATTAAAAATATAAATATAAATAAAATGACTGTCTTTATCATAAAGCATTTTCATGCATTTAAATGCCATATATTTTACAAATAACTAAGAAAATAATGGTTTTACCTATGTATCTAGTGTCTGTGTGTGCACAGAGATGCTGCTGAATCTTACATGTAAGTTAGGGTTCATTGTAATAAATGAGCTAGCATTCTATCTGGTAACTCTGCAGCTGACACCTCTTAGATGAAAGTTTTTGTTTTTAAAAGGTCACGAACATATCTAATTGTCACATTTATTTTGAAAGCTAAAACATCTTTGTCTATGTGAAGGTTTTATCCATTGCAATCTAGAGGCGTTTCTTCCTCCATCAATGCAGGTTGTCTCAAGCAAATTGGTCACCTTTCTGAAGTGATGCCTTGGTTGTTTATGATACAAATCTCTGAAAGGATAAAATATTGCCATTCTGTCTGTATCTTAGATAAGGTTTAATCAGATACTAAAATCAATGATACAAATTTTAAAATAAAATTTTTATATCACTGAAGTGTAACTGGTAAACACATATATTTTAGAGAACTTAATTTAAGATAATAGTATCACCAAATTCAAATTCACCAATATGAAAAGGGAGATTGATTTTCAGAATAATGTACAATAATGACCCAAGTTTAGTTTCTTACAAATGCAGAAATTACTACCAACTGCTTTGCTCAGGCCAAAACTTATGGTCACTGACAACAGTACAAACTAATATATTTGCATTTTGCTAAGTGGATTAAGAAATATCTATGTGGAGTTGTGTAAATGTCCAAACATCCTAAAATTTGCTATTTTTCACAATAGGCTTTGAGAAGCTTTACCATTGGCCATGTATTGGATAATGCTTTGGGTTTAAAGAAATGGCTAAGGAAGGCACAGAGTGCTCACCACCACCTCAGGGACATTTTGGCAGAAAATACTCAAGTAAAAAGGAAATCCTATGTTAAGAGATGATATGATTGGTGGGGTGTAGGGTGGGAAGACTCTGGCTTGCCTCATCTATCTGCTAACTGGGAATGTTTCTTTGTATCAGGCAAATGACAAGAAGAAATGCAACTTAAACAAGATCACTTGATTTGATTTATGAAACCTGAGTGTGCAGTTCTCATATGTTCTGACATATGACAATTGCCCATTTTTTTCACACTGATTTGGGACAAAACAGAATTTACATAAGGATACTTTAGACATGCATACATACACACACATAATTTATTTGCCTATAATGTATAAGCAGTGCATACAACTTCACAAACTAACTTTTAATGAATTCAGATAAGCAAAACCAAATAACCATGGTTTTTAAAGTAAAAATTTGCTAATATCTATATTTTCATTTAATTGCTTCTTTCTAGTAACTGTATTATATCTAATATATTGTACCTCTTGATTATAAACTTAATGAAGCACTTTAAAAATTGAACTATGAGGATATTTTAAAATATTGCCTCACATTCTTATCCATATATATGAAAATACAGTGAGCTTTATGGTCATATGACTGGAAAAAAAAAGATTGTTAGAGTTGATGATCTTTATGTTAAAGAATTCATTATTTGATACAACAGAATGATGCATAAAGGTACAGAAGAAATAATAACAGAATATATATTCTTAAACTAAAATTATTATTAGATAAAAGTAATGTTCAAAATTCGTATTGCTTTGGAAGTTATTGAAAGCTTCACTTTATGAATAAAATTCTTTTCTGAGGGAAGGAGGTAGTCATCATTGGCAAAGCTATGAAGTGAAAAGCATCCATCAGGGCTATTGGAAATATTTTAATAATTATTTCTCATTTAAATTTTCCTGAAATTATCATTCCTTTAGGCATTATGGGAGTTAGTATGGATCTTACACAGGTAAGTGTCTCACAATTAGACAATCTATACAGTGTTTTATTAGTACATATTCCCTTCCACCTATCTTTTAAACAAAGAAAATGTTTGGAGACATGAATATTTTTCTTTTGTTCACATTATTTTGTGAACATAAAATAGCTTATAAATATGGCATAGAATATGGAAATGGATATGATATGATTTTTGTACTCTTTATACAGAGGGCAGAAAAACCAACTGCTAGAATAGATTTTGTAGTTTTCAGAAATATTTAAAATACATTTTTCTTTTTGACATTACAGATCTACGGAGCCAGTAGAGAACCTTGCATTGCAGATGTGTATGCACAGTTTAAGAAACTTCCTTAGACAGTGTTCAGTTTGAAAATATTTATTAAACTCATGTCTTCATGATGCAATGATATTATCTATCGTGTCACACATAGCAAGACTTGATTCTGGCCTGGTTAATCTATTCATTGAGCCAATTTTTGGAACAGGTATATATTACCACACAAGTCATTTAACCATAATTAAATTGTTGATCAAGTTGGATGCTGTTCTATGGATTAATTTTTTGGGTACGTATCAGCATAGATGGATAGAAGGCTGATCTTGGAGTGAGGAAGGCCTGGATTAAAATTGCAATATTGACTGTGTGACAGCTGGAAAGTGCCTTAATTTCTCATTCCCCAGGGGAACTCTTTAAGACTAGAAGTTTCAGAGGTGTAGTTGATCTGAGTTACTGAAGAATTTTCACATTGTCAGGAGTTCACTACACTGATTAAATCAGAGGTCTAGACCCTTACCCTACCAAAAAAAATATCAGATATCATTTTAAATATTAAACAATAGTTCATGATAATGATTCATTTCATCTTCACAATTTGGCTATAAAAGTTAGTTTTAATTTGTGGCGCTAAAATATATTGTGGATTTTCTTTTAGTTAATCTGGTAGGTTTTTTTAACTTTACTGAGAAAAAGTAGCACATCCAAAGTATTAAAGAGACATGCCACTTAAAATAAAAAAAAAACACCATAATTTAAAATCAGGTTTCTAAGTTTATAATAAAAAGGAATACTTGTATTGATAGCTATTTCCTATTATTTTGGTCTGTCAGCTTTGAAAACCTTATTAGTACTTTAAAACATAGAGATTTCCAACTGTTTGTTAATAAATCCTTTATCTGATAGCCATGGTTAAGAGTCTGATTATTCTGTATCACTTTCTGATCTACACTTATTGGAGTGTAAGACATCTACATGTTGTATCATATAATCTAACTGACCATTGACAAATAGTTTGTGTGCAGATAAATAACAACTGTTAAGACTAGCAAAGGGATTAGATTGTAAAATCAAGACTTTTTCTCTTGCTCAGATATAACTAGTCATACTGCACCATGTAGACCAAATATTAATTTATATTCATTTAAGAATCTTTCTCCATACACATACAAATATAATAGTATACCTATATATTCTTATAACATATATATATATATATATATATACACATACAAATGTATGTGCTTATATAAACATATGCACATAAGCACAATAGAATGAACAAATTGAAACGTCCAAGTTGCTTCTAAGGGTCTCTATCATCAAAGAGACAAATATCTCAAGTAGTCCTTTCCTAACTTCTCTAAGTCTCCATTTTTTTAATCAATAAAATTGTAATAGATGCCTTTACTACCTACCTCACAGGGGTGTTGTGAGGACCACAATAGATGTCTGTGAAGTGCTTTCTACCTCATGAAGGGCTATAAAGATGTTGACAATGATTTTTTTTCTTCTTACTTTCAAAAACGTAGTTTACATCAAAAATTGAAAATTACACACAGCCCTTTTTTACTTAAAACATTCCTTACAAAATGCGTTTAATCTCTCATATCAATCATGTAATAAATTTCACTTTTATCAATCTTCCAATGAGCTATGCTGTTTTGCACAGGCTTATAAAGTCAAAACATTAGTGGCACAGAAGCAACCCAGATCATTTGGCTTGTATCTCTACTGGCAAAGCATTTGTTTCAGCAAGCTGCCATTTTATAGGCATCATCTCATTCGTCTAAAAAAAAAAGTCCTGTTTGAAAGTGAATAAATGTCATCAGAAAAGGTTTCAAATGAAGGGACATTTGGTTGTCAGAAGTGATTTGAAAGTTTGGGATGAGGGGGGAAAAAAAGGCACTCCTAATTTCCATGGGCAAGTGGTTGCTCTTTCTAAGACCTAATTTAGCAGCTTTAAGAAAAAAAAAATTGCATTATCTTTCAGAACTGATCCCCAAGCTTTGAAACTTTTTTTTTGCAAAAATGAGCTGGGTTAACATGTAATTGCTTAATATTCACAAAACATCAGTCTTTTCTTACAATGTTTAATTTGCCAGTATACATTATATACTTGAAGGTCCTAAACCTGTTACCATTGTAAAGTACAATTAAACCAAATTATTTCTGACCTTCCTGCAGTGCCAGGGTAAAATGAGAACAATTATTCGAGACAAAATGATTTCAATTTTAGACAAAAGCTATTTCAGTTTTTTTTAATAAAACCTATATTATATACATTAGCCAAGTTTTTAATTGATAACTTCCTAAAACCCACTAAATCACCACTTTTCTTAATGTCATTGTTCATGTAGGTTCAAAATGTTCTAAAAATGAATTTAAGATCTTTCCTAAATTTGTACCTGACAATTTTTTCCTTCAGTTCCACAACAGAGAAACATCACTTTATAATTTACATTCTGCATAAGGTTGTTTTTTTTTTTATGGTAAGGAATACTTAAGAAGAAAAGTTTTGAGTTTTAATGTCACTTGCGCTAGTCAGCCAATTGATAAATATTTATTAAGTGCCTACTGTGTGCCAGCCACTGTGCTAAATGGTAGGATACAGAGAATGGCAAAATGTAGTTTCTATTCTCAAGGACCTCACAGTTTAATATAATCAGCAAATAATATGGCCCTATTATAAAATCATAATCAAATGTTATGATTCTGTTAAGACACAGAAACTAAGGGAAAATGTTACTCTAGAGCATACATTCTGATATATGATACAATTTATTACAGGCAGGACAAGAGAATGATCCATGTAAAACTAGTCCAATTTAATTCTATATGCATTCACCTGACTACCCCATCCTTATGGTCTATTTAGTATGATACACACCAACGTAAAATTCGTTATCATCAGTACCTCTGTGGGAGTACTTAAAATAGAAGCATGCTTAATACATTTCTCAAACACTGCAAGTAATGGAAATAATGTTTATGGTAATGTCAAAGCTTGATAACTTGTTAATGGTAGGAAAATAGTATTTATGTCTGGCCAAGAAAACTTTATGTTTTGTGATCAAATTTATAATATCCACTATGAATATTAGGTTGAGAGCATTAGGAGCCCACTGTAATGATCTTCAGTATTTTAAACTTTAAGTTTCCTTAGAGCTTGAATTCATTAATTATTTGGAAACCATTGATGCTATAGAAGTGATTTATTTGATTTGGGAAAATGGATGCAGACCTTCCTTATTTTATAAAAGCCTGTTGTTAAGTCATTTTTTTAGCATTATAATGCAAATACTGGAAGAGTTTTCATTCATTCTGAGTCATAGTCACTAAACTGATCTAAACCCTGGGAAAGGCATCATGTTGTCAAAATGCCCTTATTAATAATTGCAATAGAATGAATAGCTTCATTTTGAAATGTCAAAGTAGTACTACTCGAGGACCTTTTTGAAAACAACGAGAGTAGTTGTTCAGTGTGCTACAACACAAATTAATAAGATAAAAATACCCATGGCTTGAACATTCCAAGAGCTAGGAATGGGGGTCTATAATGAAGGCATGAAAGAAATGCATGGGTAAATAATTTGTTCCTTGCTTTAAAAGAATAGAGTATGTTTAAATAGCATTTAGCTCCCCTCCCCCTGTACCATTTCATATCTATTTAAAGATTCTGAGGCAGAGAATAAAAACCAATTTGTCTTCTATTATGTAAAATGTTGACTGATTCTTTTTCTTTTAGTGTCCATAGTGCAGTGGTGTTTTGTGAAAGGAAGCACTACTAACAAGGTTGGACTCAAAGTCAGTTCTTGCATCAGTTTTCTGTGCATTCCAATTTTTAATTTATTGTTTCACTAAACATTTTTTCCATGGGCCCTTTCAAGTGTTTATTGTCATACTGTTGCCTTTAAATTATGCTTACATGCCACAATGCTGTTAATTACAATGTTTTCTATTATTACTCAAGGCAGTATTCATTTTTATTTGTTGTCTTGTGTACAGGTGAATCTGGTGTGGAAGAGTGGTCCCAGTGGAGTTCATGTTCAGTTACTTGTGGTCAAGGGTCGCAGGTGCGAACCAGAGCTTGTGTATCACCTTATGGGACACACTGCAGCGGCCCGTTAAGAGAATCAAGGGTTTGCAATAACACTGCCCTCTGTCCAGGTAGTGTTAGCAGCAAATACAATTGTGGATGTTATTGAATTGTGTCTTGCTAAGCATTTGAAACATTTGATTATTATTTTCACATGAATTGAGTATAGATATTTTAATTAGAGTGGATAAGTGTAATTCTTATTCATCTGGGAAATTTCATTATGTATGTGATTATTTCTGCTTTCATAGCAGTCAAAAGAACTATACAAACAATTTTTTTCAAATGCTAGTTCTACATATGAGTATATGTTTTTAATTAGATATGTATCCATAAAGTTTTATTTTTTTCAGGAATAAAAGATAAGGGAAAATATTCTATGGAATGATTTAGGAAGGAAAAAAGCATAATTTATTAATGTGCTGGGAACATGAAACAAATTTTCATTACTTAAGAGAAATGATAAGCCTTTGGAGACATGCACTCTCCACAATTGCTACAAAAGTTATTATAACCTTATAAGTAAAAAAAATACTAATTTTCAGAGGCTTATTGTATTTAGCTCAAACTCTTCCTTTAACCATGCTTACATGTACAATGATTGCATTTGTTTCTCTACACTCAGCTACTGTCTGTAAGCTGGAGGTTCTATTTTACACTTCTATTTAATATTTAATATAAAATTTGAAATGACTTTTTTGAACTGTCCATTGCTTTGGACATTTGATACAGTCATTTAGGAAATAGAAAATGATATAATCCAAATGGAACAGAGTACCATTTCTTTTTAACTTAAGGCAAGTGTCAAATATTTCACTGCAAATCAGCATTTCCTGGTACACTCACACAACTACAGAATTCTTTCCCTCCCTCCTTTCTCTCTCTTTTCTCCTCTCCCTCTTTCCTACCCCTCCCTCCCCGTTCTCCCTCTCTCTTCTTTCCTCCCCTTTACCATCTTCTTTCCCCTCTCTTTCCTTTTTTCTCCCTTTCCCCTCTCTTTGTCTCTCTCCATCCCTCCTCCTCTTTCCCTCTCCTCTCTTCCCTTCTCCTGCCCTCCCTTCTCCTCTCTTCTCTGATATTGGTAGCCACCAGTTTGCATTTAATTCTCTGTGGGACCACCTGGAAAGATCCTAACTATAAATCCAGGATCTAGCAGCACTGATGCCATAGAAAGCTGCTTTATGGCAACCTGCAGTGGTTGGGTCCACAGAGGAACATGGATTTTTACCTACTACCCCTCTAAATACATAGCTTGTCACAGCTCGCAGGTTCTAAAGATTTCCTAGGGACACCCCTATAGTTTTATATCTGGGTCCTCTGAGGGTTTCTTCCTTTGAGTACAGAGAGGTAGAAATGAATACTAGAGAAATACAGGGTACTTAAGTGAATGGATGTTCCCAGAGGAGCTCCTGATCCTAGGAACCAACCTTGCAAGTAGGAAGCAAAGCTATGTAGAAAGATAAACAACCACAGCTGAGTAGAACAAGATACCTTCACCAATAAGTAGAAAAAATTATATAAGACATTAGAGGACAAGATGGGGAAAAGGTCTTGGAAAGAATTAGTAAGAAGCAGTTGGGAAAGAACAATGAAACCAATCAGTCAGACAATTAATCAATGAGAATTAATTAAGTGCTATAGGTACTTATTATATGCCAAGCACTATGCCAAGGACTGAGGATACAAAAAAAATCACATAGTCCCTGTCCTCAAAGAGATCACATTCTAATGAGACAACAAATGACTATATAGATACAGAAAGGATATACGTAGACTAAAAAGTTCTAAGGGTTCAAGAAAGCATTGACAGAGTGTGTAGAATGTGGAAAGAAATAAAGCATAAAGGATAGAAGGGGAAGAAGACAAAAGCATAAAAAAGAAAATGGCAAAAGGAAATTGATACAATTTTAAAAAGAGAAAGAAGAGATGAAGGACAAAGGGAGCAATACCATTAAGGGAAGAAAGATAAAAAAAGAAAGAGAAATCAGAACAAAAACTAAATGAAAAGTAGATTACACTAGAAAGAATATAGAGAATGAGATAGGACCAATATGCAGAGAAAATAGTAGAAAAGAAGGTCCAGAATGCCAGAGAGGAATAGAGAATATTTGAGAAGTTGAGAAAATTGAAAATGAGCAGCTAGGTACTGCAGTGGATAGAGCACCGGCCCTGGATTCAGGAGGACCTGAGTTCAAATCTGGCCTCAGACACATAATACCTACTAGCTGTGTGACCCTGGGCAAGTCACTTAACCCCATTGCCTAGCCAAAAAATAAAAAAAATAAAAATTTTTTAAAATTTTTAAAAATTAAAAAAAAAATGAGCAATTAGTATCATATGCTTTGTAACAACACAACAAATTTTTGGTTACTATGCATGAAATCTCACTTTTATGGCTCAAGTTCAAAGGTGTGTGTGTTTCTATGTGTGTACACATAAACACATAAACAATAATCTGCCAGAGAATAATGTATAACTGTATTTGGGATTCATGAGAAGTATCAGGATGTACTGGACAGAGAGCTGGCCTCAGAGTCAAGAAAATTGATGTTCAAGTTCTATCTCTGACACATGTTATCTGTGTGACTAAGGACAAATCACTTGATTTCTCAGTGCTCCTATCAACTCACTAAAAATATAAGTTGAAGACTAGCAGCTGATGAGCATCAGTAGAAGGGATTTGTCACTGACAGCTCCCTATACCAATGAAATCATGTTTAAAAAAGGAAAATAATTCACTGAATTTCTTGCCAACTAAACGTTAACTATAAGCCAAAGATAGACCCAAGACAAAGTTGTGGAAGCTATAATGGCCTTCTTAGTACAATCCCTCATTTTGACACCCATCAGCTTAAGTATCCAGTATCATCATGTTGGTATCTCACTGCCTAGTACACTATACCGTGTTATACACTACAGGTAATATCCCAAATTCTAGGCCTCCCCCATCTCCCAAACAACTCTCATCATCAAAATGTACATGTTTAGCATTCCATTTTCTCAGGACCATATAGATTGTTGACTAATTACAATAAAAATATTTGAAATAAGGCACAAAGTAAGAATGATAAATGTTGCTTTCCAAATGATAGCTGCATTTTAACATTGTCCTTCAATGCTAAAGGCATTGGCAGCATGAGATAGTGTTGCACAGTAGTTAGGAAGCTAGCATTGAAATCAGGTAGACAATTTTAGGTCTCACCTCTTACACTGGCTATGTGACTCTAGGCAAAGCATTTAACATCTCATTGCTCTGGGAAATGCTCTGAGACTCTGTATTACAGACAATGAAATCATATTCAGCTCCTATCCCTTCACTGATGATCAAAAGAAAATGGCAAAAGGTGTAGTTATCTGTGGACCGAGAGCCCTTCTCTCCTCCCACCAAACTAATCTCACTCTATAGGTAAGGATGTACTCTGCCTGTATTTAAAGTTGGTTCTTACTTTAACCCTAATCCATTAGTTGAATCAAATTAATATCTACTACGGAAAAGAAAAAATTGTGAGTTAGCAACTTGAAAAATAATAGTATTAAATCAATAAAGGCTAGAGGATTTATAAGCAAAGAGTTATGCAGAACATGGTTTCTTTTTGAAAGAACATCAGTTTCCTTTTTTAAACTTGTGCTGAGACCCTGGTTTTTATCCTCCAATGGGAGCTAGGAATAAAGGTTGGACTGGAAAGAACCTTGTTCAGGTTTTTCTTTCCAGTCAGTTTTACACATATGTATGTTTATATATTTCAACCAAAAGACATGTGATTCTGTCCTTCATCTAGGCAAGACAGAATATGTCAGAGGATTTGAGAATACATTTCTCCACTCTCCATTCATCCTTACTTTCATTTCATTATATCACTGTAATAAAAAAACTGAAGAGCAGTGATTATAACAGAAATTTTAACTCATTTTCTTAAATTAAATATCTTTATATTTGCTAATGACCGTTTTGCCCAAACAGATGTATCCATTTTATTTGTTGTTACAAGTTTTAATATGTGATACTGATTTTGGAGAAAACATCTTTACTTCATAATAATACAGAAAAATAGAATTGAAGGTAATGAAAAAGGAGATTTGTGTTTTTCCTTTTTTTTTGCTTTTTCAATCTTGAATGATATTTTATAATAGAGTAATTGGACTTATTTCAATATTAAGAATAAATGTTTTAATACTCTTATAGGTGATATTTTCAAATGGTATTTTAACATATTTACATAAATGTTTTAGGGTTGTTATCCACTTTTTCATGTGTTAATTATTTTGTTTTGATACTTTCCAAACTCGTTATGTATGTTCTCCTTTCACGCTAATTTTTAATGAAAGTAATGATTCCAAATGAATTCTTCCATTTAAATGTTGCCTGAAATGGTATAAATTTTTCTGTACTCAAATATCACATTTGCAATGAGATAAAAGAGCTAAAATCCATTACCTGATTAGTTAAATTGTGTCTATCCAAAATACATTTGTCATTTAAAGAAATAACATAAAATTGCAAAAAGTCAGGCTACATAGTTAACCATTCCTTGCTTCACATTATGAAATGGTGATGCTAAAGGTTATTTGCATTGCCAAGGGGGATGCTGGAAAATGAATCATTTTCACTTTCAGGTTTCACTTTATACGTTACCTTAGTTTAACCATATAATTCTTACTTCCTGGGCCATCTAGTGGAGTAGAAAAATCATTAGACCTTATGTCACAAGACTTTGAGCCCTGGCTGTGCTATTCTCTAATTGTAGTCCTTTGACCCTTGCCTTAAAATGACCTCAGACTTACCTACCATTTGAAGATTCCAGGAAATCTAACTTTTTTTTTTTTCCAAAGTTGGTCTTTTTGAATAGGAAATTATAAATTTTCAGTGATCCATAGAAAATAATTTTATTTCAAAGAAAGTGGAAAGCTATGTAACTAGTTTAAGAAGTCATTGTTTTCTGATTTGTAATTTTATGGAACTCATTCACATTTTTAAATTTTTTTAAATTTTATTAATTTATTTTGATTTATCAACAATCACTTCCATATGCTTTTGAATTTAAAATTTTTCTCCCCCTTCCTCCCCACCACCCTCCCCAAGACAGCACGCAATCTGAAATAGGCTACACATTTACATTCGTATTATACATATTTTCACATTAATGAAGTTGTAAGTAAAAATTAAAACCAATAGGAGGAACCATCAGAAAGAAGAAACAAAACTCAACAGAAGAGAAAAAAAATGATAGCGAGTCAACTTCCATAGTTCTTTCTTTGGATGCGGATAGCATTTTCCATCACAAGGCCTCTGGAGATGTCTTAGGTCCTTGTAATGCTGAAAAGGGTTAGTTTATCAATATTAATCATCACACAATGTGGCTGTTATTGTGTACAAAGTTATCTTGGTTCTGCTCACTTCACTCAGCATCAGACCACATGAGTCTTTCCAGGTTTTTCTGAAGTCAGCCTGTTCATCATTTCTTATAGCACGATAGTATTCCATTACATTCATATACCACAGCTTGCTTAGCCATTCCCCAATTGATGGGCATCCTCTCAATTTCCAATTCTTTGCCCCCACAAAAAGAGCTGCTATGAATATTTTTGTATTAAATTGTATTATAAAGCAGCAATCATCAAAACTGCTTTGGTACTGGCTAAGAAATAGAGTAGTGGATCAGTAGAATAGGTTAAATATACAAGACACAGTAATCAATGACTATAGTAGTCTCTTATTTGATAAATTCAAAGACCCCAGCTTCTGGGATAAGAACCCACTCTTTGAAAAAAACTGCTGGGAAAACTGGAAAACAGTATGGCAGAAACTAGGCATAGACCCAAATCTCACACCATATACCAAAATAAAGTCAAAATGGGTTCATGACTTAGATATAAAGGCTGATACTATAAGTAAACTGGCAGAACAAGGAATAGTTTACCTATCAGATCTATGGAGAACAGAAGAATTCATAATCAAACAGGAGATAGAGAACATTATGAAAAGCAAAATGGATAATTTTGATTACATTAAATTGGCAAGTTTTTGCACAAACAAAGCCAATGCAACTAAGATTAGAAGGAAGGTAGAAAATTCAGAAAGAATTTTTACAACCATTGTCTCTGATAAGGGCCTCATTTCTAAAATATATAGAGAATTAAGACAAATTTATAAGAACACAAGCCATTCCCAAATTGATAAATGGTCAAAGGATATGAACAGACAGTTCTCAGATGAAGAAATAAGAGCCATCTATAGTCATACAAAAAATGCTCTAAATCATTATTGATTAGAGAAATGCAAATCAAAACAACTTACCACATCACACCTATCAGATTGGCCAACATGACAAAACAGGAAAATGATAAATGTTGGAGAAGATGTGGGAAAATTGGAACACCAATGCGTTGTTGGTGGAGTTGTGAAATCATCCAACTATTTTGGAGAATAATTTGGAATATGCCCAAAGGGCTATAAATATGTGCATAACCTTTGATCCAGCAATAGCACTTCTAGGGCTATATCCCAAAGAGATCATACAAATGGGAAAGGACCCACATGTACAAAAATATTCATAGCAGCTCATTCACATTTTTAATTACACTTTAAGAAAATTTTATATAGGATAAATATAGTTATTTTCTCCCATCAGCATTGTATCTGGTATATATATATAGATATATATAGATATTTTTGAGCAACCAATTCACATTTATTTATTAAATACTTATGTGACAAGTGCTATATTAGGCGTCAGGGATTTAGAGAGAAAGATTGAAACTACCTAATCAAAAGGAGATTTTGTTGTATCCTCCATTTTCTCTTTCAAGGAGACAAGCATTTTTGTAAAGAAAATATCATTGAAAATTATTTTATAAAATTTGAAACCACAGAATTTTTTTAAAAAGCCACTATTTATGCTAGCTTCAAAACTTTCTAATAATGTAGCTTTCTGTTCACTGAATTACTTCTCACTTGACTAAAGCCATCTATATACAGCAAAAAAGTTAAGTAAGACATTTCATAATTACATGATCAATGTGGTCAGTTTCTACAGCCAAAACAGATAGATCATGCTCTAAAAAGGACCATTCCCCCAAGTACCATTTGTTTACATGTGCATTGATTAAATGTACCAGTTTTCAGGTTTAGAAGCAGGAGAATGTTTTTCTTTTTTTCTTCCTTCCTTTCTTTCTTTCTTTCTTTCTTTCTTTCTTTCTTTCTTTCTTTCTTTCTTTCTTTCTTTCTTTCTTTCTTTCTTTCTTTCTTTCTTCTTCCTTCCTTCCTTCCTTCCTCCTCCCTCCCTCCTCCCTCCCTTCCTTCCTTCCTTCCTTCCTTTCTTCTTCCTTTCTTCCTTTCTTTCTTTCTTTCTTTCTTTCTTTCTTTCTTTCTTTCTTTCTTTCTTTCTTTCTTTCTTTCTTTCTTTCTTTCTTTCTTTCTTTCTTTCTCTTTCCTTCCTTCCTTCTTTCTCCTCATCCTCCTCGTCCTCATCCTCTTCTTTCTCCTCCTCCCCCTCTCCCTTGGTCTCTTTCTTCTTTTCTTCTTCTTCTACTTCTTCTTCTTCTTCTCTTCTTCTTCTTCTTCTTCTTCTTCTTCTTCTTCTTCTTCTTCTTCTTCTTCTTTTTCTTCTTCTTCTCCTTCTCCTACTCCTCCACCTCCTTCCCCTCCTCCCCTCCTCTTCCTCTCTCACCTCTTCCTCCTCCAAACTCAAACCATTCACAATGAGCACCTATGAATAGCAAAATATCTGAAATTGTGGCATAGTATCTGCCCTATATTATTTCCATAACAAATTAGAAGAATTCTATAGAAGCAAAAGGAATTTGTAGTTAATATTAGATCCAAAATTCCTAATTAAAAAGAGTTAATATTATCTTACTTTCTTTGGCGCTATAGGAGAATCATGAAATCACACCATGAAAAAATACTCAAAAAAATTAGTCAATAACTTAGTTTTCAAAAGCTTTAGGTTTCATCAACCATCAAAGTTAATCAAGATTTTAAAGATTAGCAGATGAAAATCTGCCAATTTAGAATTAATTTAGAAAGTTCTTATTTTTCTGTGATGCTTTGAATATTGAAGTATTTTTAAGGAGAGAAAAGGTATAAACTAGCAAATTGAGTAACAGAGCAGTGTAATTAATGACACTACTCAGTAATCTTGAGACAACTATTTCAACAGAACTGAGAAATGCTGGCTACAGAGGAGGAAGAAAGAACATATTACTCAATAAAATTTTTTTAATATCAATATATTCAGAAAGTATTTTTAAACATGTATCCTAATTAATCTTTTGTTTAAAAAGTGTTACTTATGTTAAATGACATCTGTTATTTCTAAATGCTGAGCCATGTGTCCCCCCCTGTTTTTAATGACAATTGATATAAATTCACCTAAGGCTAGATTAACCATGTATACATAAAACATATGCAAATGTGTTCGTGTAATATATATGCATGTATGTACACACAAATATATGTTTGTATTGTGCGTGATATGTATATATATATATATATATATATATATATATATATATATATATATATATATATATATATGAACCAACATATGACAATTTCTATATTATTTAAGAGTACTATTTTTAAGTACCTTTCCATGATTACAAACATGGGAAATCTACACAAATTAGAAGAGTTTATAGATGTGGTCTTTAGAGTGGCAACTTGGGCAATTACTTTGTAATGACTCTCTTAACATTTACTTGCCCTCCATCCTGCTACCCTTACCCTCCCTCAGGTTACTGCTCATCCTTTACTAGTTTTATACAAAGAGGAAATAGATTTTTTTTTTGTCTTTACAAATCACCTATACCCTTACCCCCAGTGGGATATATTTTTTTTATATTCTAAAGGTCTAGTAAATATAGTGTTTGCAATATCAAGGTAGGGGTCTTAGTGTATTATATAATTTAGCTGTTTACCTATTTTTATCATCTAAATGTTGTTGTTTTCTGTTCCGACTTTGAAAGGAAAGTAAGATAACTTTTGCCGATGACCTTTATGAATAGGATTTTTATTTTTTTGGCTAGGCAAAAGGGTTAAGTGACTTACCCAAGGAAGAATTATTTATTTTTCAATAGGTAACATGGAGAGGTGCTGCTTTCACTGCTTGTTTGATAGAGTTTTGAATTTCTAGTAATGTAATTTTTTGAAGCCATGTTCAAGCAGTAAATTGTCAAATATTTCTTTATCCTTTTCCTGCTGATTGCTTTTTCTTTTTTTTATTGAGAGAAACAAGTTTTTTTTTTAAGTAGCTGCTTTTGATATACTGTTGGGCTATTTAGTAAGGGGATTAAAAAGTCAGAATAAATTATTATTGGTAATAATTTAAGCACAAGTCTTAAAGCAACCAATCTCTTTAAGTCATGATTTATTGTATTAAACATTGATACTATAAGATATGAAACAATCCAAAATTAAGAGCTATAGGAAAAATATTTTATGTTAATAGTAGTGGAAATTTTTTGTGAGAAGAAAGTTTAAGAAGCTTAATAAAGTTCTGTACCTGCAATATTTAAAATACTCTTCATAAAAGTTATCTTAGTTTTTATACATTAAAACAACGATTTAATGTATTTTCAAAGAAAAAAATAAACAAGAAAATAATGTAAAGCTAATTCTTCCAAAGTTCTGATTCTTTTTCATCTCTTTTAAAATGTATGGCAAAATTTTTAAGGATGTTACTTAGCACTTTGGCCTGTATAGTGTACTGCTGTTTATGTATGACCTTTGGACAAGTATCTTAACCTCTCAAGTTCTCAGTTTCCACATTATGAGTAAGAAGGGCTGGAATAGATGACCTCAGAAGTCCATTAAGGCTCTTAATCTAGGACCATAAATGAAAATTAGTTTAAATTACTATGATTAGATTAGTAAAAAAAAAAAATTATATCATTATGCTGCTAGATTTGTTGTGATAATTATCTTAAAACAGAAAAAGTTAACTAAAAAGCTTCCTAGTGAAAAAAGTGTATCTCTATACATATACCCCACAAATAAAACTATAGCTTAAAATTCAGCATACTCAAATATAGAGAAAACATGAACTTTCCAACAAACTGAATATATTTTCAATTTTTTTTTGTATTTTTCTTGTAACTAAGAAGGTTGATAATATTGTTTCAGGGAAATAGATTAATTTTTTTTAGGTTTCTTATCTTTTTTTCTGATTTGACTTTATTACCTTCTTTTGTTGTTAAATTATTTTTACTTTATTACAGTACATGGAGTTTGGGAGGAGTGGTCACCCTGGAGTTTGTGTTCATTTACATGTGGTCGAGGCCAAAGAACTAGGACACGATCATGTATACCTCCCCAGTATGGGGGAAGACCATGTGAGGGACCTGAAACTCATCATAAACCTTGCAATATTGCTCTTTGCCCAGGTAAGTGTAAACTGTGTATAGCATACTCTGTGGTACTTTGCATGAAATATTTATTGATATGAATATATCTTTTAAAAATGTTGTGCAAATGATTTACAACCTTTGTTTAGGTACATTGGAAAAAGTCTTGATGTCAAGATTGTTACCTTCTAGGAATACTTTCTTCATTTGTATCAAATGTGTTGATGATATTTACATTTTTCTCGTTTTATGTAACATTTTTATGAGGACCCATCCAATCCAATAAATATCAAGTATCTATTCTTTACTAGGAAAAAGACAGCATGATATGCTAGAATAACCTCACTGTCAAGAAATATAATAGAAATGAATGTTGAAAACTAAAAATAAAGAAATTATTTTTAAAAAAAGAAATATGGGTTCAAGTCCTGGTTGTATGTATAAGGAACTGTGGTCATTCCAAGAAATGCAATTCCTGCTCTCAAGTTTTTTTCACTATAGTAATAACAAGGGTAGCTAGGTGTCACAGTGGATAGAGTACTGGGCCTGGAGTCAGGAAGGCCTAAGTTCAAACTTGGCCTCATACGCTTGCTAGCTATTTAACCCTGTGAAAGTTGCTTAACTCTGTTTGTCTGTTTCCTCATCTGGAAAATTATCTGGAAAAGGAAATAGCAAACCATTCCAGTGTCTTTGCCAAGAAAATCCAAAAAAATGGGTCATGAAGAGTGGGACACAACTGAAAAACAACTAAACAACAAATAATAGCAAAGGGGTAGGGTTCAACATGATCAAGAGAAATATAAAATAGAATGTGATAAAGACAAAGCAATAACCTAGAATTAGAAATTTGAGAGTTCAATGTATATTAGTGACCATGTGGTACAACCAATCCAAGATATTGTAGCATACCCAATAAGTGATAGTCCAGTCTCCAAGGAAAAAGAAGCAACAGGTTTTGAGACAGGTTATTCAACTTTTTAAAAGCTAAATTTTAGGTTGAAAAGAATGCTGGGATGTAATAAATGTCATTGTTTAAAACCTATTAATGTACAGTTATATTTAAAATATAGTTATATAAATTAACTTATTTAATAAACCATATATTTTATTGAAAGATGGAATGGTGTAGTACTACAATGTTGAGCCTAAAGAAAGGAAGACCTGGAATTCAAACTATGCCTCTGACACCAGTGGTGTGATGGTAAAAAAGCAATTTAACTTTTCTGAGCCTCTGTTTACTCATGTATAAAATATAATAAGTACCTATCTCACAGAATTGTTATGGATCAAATTAAATCATGCATATTTAGCACAATGAAAACTTTTAGGTATTATTTAAATGCCAAGTACCATTATAGCAGGTAAGTGCCATAACAGGTAGAGTGCTAGACTTGGAGTCAGGAAGACCTGAAATCAAATCCTGCCTCAGACACTTACTATGTGACTCTGGGCAAATTACAATTTCTCAGATTCAGTTTCCTCATTTGTAAATGAGGATAATAGTAGCACCTCCCTCATAGGATTGTTGTGACACTCAGATGATATAAGTAAAGTGCTTTATAAACCTTAAAATGCTTATAAATACCGGCTATAATCATCATTACCACTACCACTACCAAAATGGCATTTTAATTTTCTATCCTTCTTAAATATGTCGTAGAAGCTATAAAAATCTTAGCACAAAAAAGAGTTTAAAATTTACCTACCCTCTTTCCTTGAGTTCACCATCTTTAGGTTTTTCTAGCAACCAGTGAAGCAGTCAATATCTAGATATCAGATGATTAATGAGGAGAAATAAGGTGAAGAGATTTATTTACCAGAAACAGGAAAATCATCCCCCTACATTCATGCAGATAGATTTTTCTCTTTCTATTACGGGGCTTCCCACACACATTTCCACAAATAGATGACCTTCAGCATCCTCTAAAATTCAATTCAAACATCATTTAAGTGCCTTCTACATAGTAAAACTACATAGATAAAATCAGACAACGAAGTCAAAATACTTTAAGATTGTCCCAACTGGTATTGACTTTCAGTTTCAATTATTTGGACTCTGATTGGCTTATTGTATTTCTTGTTTGTTGTGTACATAAGAATCGTAGAAAATTTAGTTTTCTCTTTTAAAGAATTTAGATTCGGGACTCATTTTCTCCAGTGAAGATTCTATTTACTTTCACCAAGACACTCCAACTGTTCAATATTAATTTTACACACATACACACAAAAGGTTTATGGAAAACATTAATTGATATGGTAGATAATAAATAAAATTCCTAATTTACAACAAAATCAGGAAGTATTCTCAGTTGCTAAAGGCTACTGGGTTTACTACAGAGAAATGTAGTTATGACAAATCAATAGGTCAACAATGAATATTACTATGAATAAAGCAATGCTGGGGATACAAAGAAATATTTAAAAAATTGTCTCTTCCCTCAAGAAGCTCACAATCTAATGTGGTAAACAGTATACAAACACAATTATATGCCAACAAGACATATACAGAATAAATTGGAGATAATCTCAAAAGGAAGACACTACCATTAAGAAGCATTAAGAAAGGTTTTTTGCAGGTGGAATTTTATCTGCAACTTGAAGGAAGCCAGTAAAGCCATGAAGCAGAGTCAAAGATGAAGAAAATTCCAAGTATAAAGGATAGCTGGTAAAAATACATACTCAAGAGATAGATTGTCTTACGTGAAGAACATCAAGGAAGCCAATGGCACTAGGTCACAGAATGTGTAGATGTGAGTAAGATACAAGATGATTGGGAAGATAGGAAGGAGCCAGGTTGTATATGGCTTTTACAAATGCATGATTTTCTATTTGATCCTGGAGGCAGCCAGAATCACTGGGATTGATTGAATAAAGGAGTAATGTAGTCACGAAATTAGAAAAAAAACACTTTGAAATCTGAATGGAGAACAAACTAGAACAGGGAGAGATTTAAAGGAGGAAGACCATCCAGAAGTGTATGA
This sequence comes from Phascolarctos cinereus, assembly GCF_003287225.1. NCBI lineage: Eukaryota > Metazoa > Chordata > Mammalia > Diprotodontia > Phascolarctidae > Phascolarctos > Phascolarctos cinereus. The sequence continues at coordinate 200,430,280 of NW_027555958.1, read as the reverse complement.
CAGATGTTGCCTAGATTAAATGCTCTTATTTATAGTGAAAGTCATGCTTTCAGGTTAGAAAGCAATGAAAGATTCATCTTCAAGTTTCCCCAGAACACTCACTGAACTATGACTATAACTATGCCCCGAGAAGGTAACAAGTTAACCCCTAAACATCTTGAATGGTTATGCAGACTGGTGATAAGAGCAATATCAACATTGAGAAAAATGAAAAGAGATTCATGTTTATTTTCTCCTTTGGAAATGGTATATGGGGAGAAGTATTGAGAGGGAGTAGAAGTTTTATTCAAATAACCAAGTAATTCCTCTCTATCTTTATAGGACCAAAGAATGCATTAAAAAGCACTTATTAAATGCTTGCTGTATGTCAAACATTGTGCAAATCAAAAGAGCAGAAAAAGTCCTAATGTCAAAGAGCTTACTAGATCCATGGCCTCAAGGAATTTTATAGTGATTATAACGTACAAGTTATATAATATGGAAAGGAGAATGGTGGTCAAGGAGGAGCACTTTGGATCCAAACATTACTGGGATAGGAAGTAAGGCCACAATAAGTACACTGAAACAGCCCTTCTCAGAGAAATGGCATAGTTGATTGGATCATGGCTTCAGAAATAAAGTTACTAAAGAAATAAAGAGTTAATCAAGAATAGATATAATCTTCAATGTCAGAACTGCAACAATTATACATATATGTATATATACATGTATATATATACATGTATGTATGTATATACATATACATATATGTGTGTGTATAGATGTAGATGCAGATGTAGATATAGATATAGATATCATAGAGGAAAAAGCACTACCTTAAAACAATTTCCCACCCTGTGCTTTTCTTCACGAATATGAAATTATTTGTGTATAAATTCATACCTTTTGTTCCAAGTACTTATGTGTGTGTGTCTGTTTCCTCTACCAAATATTCAGTAAAGGCTCAAGTTTTCCTTTGTTTCTGAGAGGTAAATGCGTCTTCTCTTTCTTGTATTTCTCCCTCTCCTACAAATAGCTTTGATTACCACAGTATACAATAAATTCTCATTGATTGACAACATTTGATTCCTTCAATGTCTAGGTTTTTGTATGTACATATATATGCATATATATATATTATATATTTCTGATATGTTCGATTTTATAGCAGATTATCTGATTAGTTTTAACTGAATTCCTCCCTTAAGTTAATAAACTTTTGGCTAGAGTTTTTCTAGATAATTTTGTTTTTCTATTCCTATTCAACAAGTGCCATTTATGTATTCCACTATGTAGTATATATGTATGTATGTGTATATGCACACAGATATCTACACATATGTATGCGTATATATGTGTATGTATGTATGTATGTATATATATGTATGTGTGTATGTATATATAACGTATATCCGTATATAAGGTCATACATAAATTTATCTGAGGTTCAGTTCTTCAGAACAAATTAATTGCTGAAGTTTCATAAACCATTTAAATGCCTATTCTCCAAGGACCTTAATTCAAACCATAACACATTGCTGAAGCTGGAATATATTTTTTCTTTATTAGGTAAAAACAGAGCAGAGTCCATTATAGAGTGTGGGGTTTTATTTTTACTTCAATATTGCTTCCTTTTTCTTTGGCTTTTATAAATTGCCATCCTGATAAGCCTATAACAAATTAATAATCGTGTGTCTAATCTGTTGCCAATGACAATCAATTTCACCTTTATGACATCTCTCAAAAATTCCCCCTTCTCTCCTCTGTCACTGCCACCACTCTGGTGGAGGCTCTCATCATCTCATGCCTATACCATTGCAATAGCCTGTTGGTATATCAGCCTGCCTGAAGTCTCTCCCCATTTCAATACAGCCTGCATTCAGCCACCAAAGTGATTTTCCTAAAATGCAGGTCTGACCATGTCACCCCTATTCAGTAAACTCCAGTGATTCCCTATCACTTCCAGGATCAAATACAAAATCCTCTACTTTGCACTGAAAGCCCTTCATAATCTAGCTCTCTCTTACCTTTTCAGACTACTTATACCTTATTCCCCTCCATGTACTCTTTGATCAAGTGACACTAGCTTCTTTTAAATTCAGTGATCAAGACACTCCACTTCTTGGCTCTGGGCATTTTCTCTTACTGTCTCCCATGCCTGGAATGTTTTTCCTTTTCAATTTTGACTACTTACTTCCCTGGCTTCCTTTAAATCCAAACCAAAATCCCATATTTTATAGAAAGCCTTTCCTAAGCTGTCTTAAATTTAATGCTTTCCCTCCGTAATTCTTATTTATCCTGTATATAGTTAAATTTATATATTTATGTTTGAATGTGTCTTCCCCATTACATCGTATACTCCTTGAGGACAGTGACAGTCTTTTGCCTTTTCTTTCGTATTCCCAGAGTTTAGTGCAAGTGCCTAGTATATACTGGGTGCTTAACATATTTTTGAGTGATTGATTGAAGCACTTATTTAGAGCTTTACAATTTACAAAGTATTTTCATATGTGTTATATTATTCAAACCTCATAGTAATCCTATAAGTTAGGGAGAGAAGATATCTTCATTTTAAAGAAAACTGAGGTTTAATGAGGTGACCAAGGTGAGATTTGTCCAATACTACATAAGTAGTTAATGGCTAAGACAATTGTATTATGGACAAGCAGGTATTTTGTCTACTTTATTGACCATTTGTCTTATAAAATGACATTTTGCCACCATTTTACACCTACATATTATGTCACAGAATTTTTGAAGTGGAAGTAACTGAGAGATCATCTAATCTTCCTTCCATTTTTTAATATAGATTGGTAAACCTAGGCTCAAAAAGGTTAAGTAATGTGACAAGACCAGTACTAGAACCCAGATTTCCTTATGTGAAGTTCAATGTTCTTTCCACTACAATATGTTGCCTTTTACCTTTCCTCCCAAGAGACACTGCTATCTCTGACCTTCAGGATATAAATTGGCCATGCTGTGTGTCACACGAGATAGCCATTGTTTAAGTAAAGTGTGGGCAGATGTTTCAGAGTGAGGAAAAGGAAGAGAGAAGAAAAGAGAGAGAAAGATGACAAACTAGAATGAAAGACAAATTGATTGCTTATAACAGACTGTTTTTTCTATACAAAGATAATTGTTAAAGAGAATTGATTCTTACAGTGGAAATGAATCCATCCCATTCTTTCCCAGATTAGTAGTAGAAAAATGTCCACTGCTTCTAATATACCATTTGGTGAAAGAATTCCTCCAGGCACAGAGCCAAAAACACATGTAAACCTTTTTGTAGTCATGCCAGTTTTGATGTGAAAGTTCACATATTTTAAAGGTTATTTTGGAATTTGCATACTTATCTCTCTGGGCCAGTGGCTAAAAAGCAGCAGACCTATACTATGGATGACCAAGTTTCCAACATGGGGGATGAATTCACCAGGGTGGAACAATTCAGTGATGCTTGTTTCCAACACAGAAGAGATAATTGTCTTGCACATGTCCCAAGTGGCTCAATACTTCAAGTGGAGGTTAGAATACAAGCAGTACTGATTGCAGGGAAAGAGGAGGACCAATATTGTATCTATCCTAGATCTCTATCTAGACATCTGGAATGGGACAGTAAAAGGCTACTTTGTTGATACTGAGGGGGAGACAAGAGAAATTCCACTCTCCCAGATCATTGAGAGGAAAAGCCTAGAATATATTAAGGTATACCAAAAGTTCATTTTTTCTTCTTCGTTTCTCAAGCTGCGGCTCCTAGTATGAACAAACCTGCTCCTAAGCTCCCCATTCCAGCTGTCTAAGCAGGGATCTGAAACAGAAGTCATATTTATATTTTCTTATATTTTCTTATCTTTTCCTCTCAGTGCCACCAATTCTAATAGGCTACCTAATTTAAGTTGACTATGTAACCAAGTGAGTAACTTTAAGATTTCTACCCTACCTGCTTTCTGAACTAAATGAAGAATAGAACTGCTATTGTATAAAGCTATAAATTAAAGATGTTATGTGATTTTAAGACAAATCACATTTCCTGTTATAATTTCTTGATTTCTGAGTTGTGCATATATATGGTATCATAGTTAATGAGACCTGGGATTAATATTCTTAAACATGGAATGACTATTAAAATTTATTATTTCTGCTGGGAGACCTTACTGTCACATGCTATACTCAATATATTCAAACCTGAATTAACAGTCTTCAATCTAAAACCAAATAACCTTCTTAACTTCTTTATTTCTGTCAGTGGTACTCCACAGAATCCAGTTTTAAAACTTTGGAGTCATCTTTTATATCTCTTATTTTTTTCTCAATTATATGTAAAAAAGTTTTTAATTTTTTTTAAATTTTGGTTTCCAAATTCTCTTCCTGTCCTAACCCCTCCTTGAGAAGGTAAGCAGTTTGATATCATTATACGTATGAAGTCATGAAAAACATTTCCATATTACCATGTTGCAGAAGAAAACACAAATCAAGGGGAAAAAAAAACCTAATAAAGATAAATTTAGAAAATATATAATTCAATGTGCATTCAGATCCCCTCAGTTTTTTCTCAGGAGCTGGATAGCATTTTTCATCATCAGTTCTTTGGAATTGTCTTGGATCACTGTATTGCTGAGAATAGCTAAAACATCTTGTTATTTCTTATAGCACAATAGTATTCCCTCACAGTTATACAACCACAACTTGTTCAGCCATTCCCCAAATTGATGGACATTCCCTCAATTTCCAGTCTTTGCTACCACAAAAAGAGCTGCTATAAATATTTTTGTACATATAGACCCTTTTTTTCTTCCTTTGATGTCTTTGGGATACAGACCTAGTAGAGATATTGCAAGTTCAAAGAGTATTTACAATTTTATAAACATTTAGATACAGTTCCAAATTGTTCTAACATTCATCATTTTCTTTTTCTGTCATATTAGCCAATCTGATGAGGCAATACCTGAGAGTTGTTTTAATTTTCATTTCTCTAATGAGCAATCATTTAGAACATTTTTATATGTCTATAGATAGTTTTGATTTCTTCTTCTAAAAACTGCCTCTTCATATCCTTTGACCATTTATCAATTGAGGAATGACTCATATTCTTATGAATGTGACTTATTTCCCTGTGCATTTGATAAATGAGGCCTTTATCAGAGAAACTTGACATAGTTTTTTTTTTCTCCCTTTCCTATTTTCCTTCTCTTCTTGGCTACATTGCCTTTGTACAAAAAAAAAAAAACCCTTTAATGTATTCAAAATTATCCATTTTACATTTCATAATACTCTCTACTGTGTGGTTATAAATTCTTCTCTTATCCATATATCTGATAGGTAAATTATTCATGCTCCCCTAAAATACTTACAATATCACCCTTTTTATCTAAATCATATACCCATTTTGACCTTATTCTGGTATGCCTGTTGTCCTTTTTTCTCATAGAGGACCAAAATGACATACCTATGTTGGGGTTAAGGTACAGTGTGTTTGCCTGCATCTGATTAGACCAATACAAGCTCAGAACACTCTATTACTGCTCAGGCACAAATAGTATGAACATTTGGAGTGCAGATGTCTCTTTATTTGTGTGAAAAGTATCTTGTGATTGTGTTCTTAGAGTTCCAGAGTTTATTATCTTGGCATGTATTTTCTGTTGTCTACAGTTGATTTTAAGTGGAATTTCTCTTTTTAATTCTTGCTATTGGACTTTGTTTGTAATATATACAAATGTTGATGATTTGTGTGTGTTTGTTTTCTATCCTACAGCTTTGCTTAAGTTGTTAATTATTTCAACTAGTTTTTTAGTTAATACTCCAGGATTCTCTAAGTATGCCATCATGTTTTCTGCAAAGGGCAATAATTGTGTTTCCTCATTGTTTATTCTAATTTCTTTGATTTCTCTTTCTTCTTTTATTGTTATGGCTAGCATTTCTAGTTCATATTGAATAATGGTGATGATGATAGGTGTCTTTGCTTCACCCATGAGCTTATTAGAAAGGCTTCTAGTTTATCCCCATTACAGATAATGCCAGCTGATGGCTTTACATAGATGTTACTTATCATTTTAAGGAAAGCTCCATTTGTTGCTATACTTTCTAGTGTTTTTAGTGGAAATGAGTATTGTGTTTTTTCAAAAGCTTTTTCTGCATTAGTTATCATGATTTTTGTTTTTGGTATGATCAATTATACTAACAATTTACCTAATTTTGAACAGTCTTTCATTACTGGTATAGACCCTTCCTGGTCATAGTGTATGATCCTTGTAACATATTGCTACAATCTCCTTGTTTTTTTTCTTTAATATTTTTCCACCAATATTCATTAAAGAAATTGCTCTATAGTTTTCTTTCTCTGTTTTTACTTTTCCTGGTTTAGGTATCAGCACCATATTTGTGCTATAAAAGGAATTTAGTAGGACTCATTTTTTTCCAAATGGCTTATATATTAGAATTGTTATTTAAATGTTTGGTTGAATTCATGTGTTAATCCGACTTGTCCTGGGGATTTTTTTTTTAGGGAGCTCATTGATAGTTTCTTCAGTTTCTTTTTCTAAGATAGGGTTATTTAAGTATTCTCTTTTCTCTTCTGTTTATCTGGGCACTTTGTATTTTCATAAAAATTAATCTGTTTCATTAGATTGTCAAATTTATTGGCAAATAATTGGGCAAGATAGCTCCTAATAATTGCTTTGATTTCATCTGCATTGGAGGTGAATTCACCCTTTGCATTTTTGATACTGATGATTTGGTTTTCTTCTTTTTTTAAATCAAATTAACAAATGGTTAATCTATTTTATTGTTGTTTTTCCATAAAAAGAGCTTCTAATTCATTTATTAGCTCAAAAGTTTTCTTTCAATTTTATTAATCTCTCCTTTAATTTTTGTGATTTCTAATTTGGTGTTTAATTGAAGATTTTTAATTTGTGTTGTTTTCTTATTTTCTTTAATTGAATGTCCAATTCATTGTTCTGTTCTTTCCCTATTCTATTGATGTTAGCATTTAGAGACACAAAATTTCCTCTAAGTACTGCTTTGGCTACATGCCATAAATTTTGATATGTTCTCTCATTCTCATTCTCCTTAATAAAATATTTTATTGTTCCTATGATTTGTCCTTTGACCCATTTAATCTGCAGGATTAGATTACTTAGTTTCCAATTATTTATCAATCAATGCTTCCACAACCCTTTACTGAATGTGATTTTTGTTGTGATATGGTATGGGAAAAGTACATTTAATACTTCTGCTTTTCTGAATTTGGTTGTGATGTTTTTATGCACTAATACATTGTTAATTTTTTTGAAGATGCCGCATACCACTGAGAAAAAGGACTACTCTAGAGATCTATCATATCTAACTTTTTTAATATTTCATTTATCTCCTTAATTTTTCTTGTTTATTTTATAACTAGATTAATCTAATCCTGAGAGGGGAAGCTGACGTTCCCTAATAGTATAATTTTTTTGACTATTTCCCCCTCTAACTCATTTAACTTTTGTTTTAAGAGCATGGATGCTATCCCACTTGATACACACACACACACACACACACACACATATACATATATATATACACACATATATATGTTTAGTATTTATATTAATTCATTGTTTATGGTAATATTTAGAAAAATGTAGTTTCCCTGATTATTGCTTTTAACTAGGTCTATTTTTTATTTTGCTTCGTCTGAGATCATGATTGCTACCCCTGTTTTTTTTTTTACCTCAGCTGAAGCGTAATAGATTCTGCTTCAACCCCTTATTTTTACTTTATGGTTGTCTCTCTGTTTCATATGTGTTTCTTGTAAGCAACATATTGTTGGAGTCCAGTTTTTAAATAATTCTGTTGTCTACTTCCATTTAATGCGTGAGTTCATCCCACTCACATTCACAGCTATGATTACTGTCTGTTTTCCTCCATAGTATTTTTCTGTTTATTCTTCTTCTCTCTGTCTCTCTGTCTTTGTCTGTCTGTCTCTCCCTCCCTCCCTCTCTCTCTCTCCCTCTCTCTCTCTCTCTCTCTCTCTCTCTCTCTCTCTCTCTCTCTATCTCTATCTCTTTCATTTTATCCTGGCCATCCTCAAAAACCTATTTTGCTTTTGAATACTGCTTCCCTTAACCCATATTCCGTTTAATAGCCCCTTTCTTCTTTTATCTCCTTCTCTTCCAACTTCCATGTAGAATAAGATAGATTTCTGTACCCAACTGAGTGTGTATCTTATTTCCTGTTTGAGCCAATTCCAATGAGAGTAAGTTTCAAATGCTCCACCCCCCCCAGCCACACACATCTGCCTCATCTTTCCCTTCACGGTAAAAGCTCTGTCACAACTCTTTTATGTAAGATAATGTACTCTATTATACATCTCTCTTCCATACTTTGCCAGTACGTCTGTCTTTGTGACCCTTTAATTTTGTTTTTTTTAAGATGTCATTCCATTATATTTAATTTGCACCATGCCCTCTATATATACTCCTTCTAATTGCCCTAATGATGAGAGAGTTCTTAGGAGTTACAAGTATCATTGGATCATGTAGGAATATGAATTGTTTAACCTTATTGAATCCCTTATTTTTCTTTCCTGTTTACCTTTTTATGCTTCTCTTGAGTCTTGCATTTGAAAGTCACATTTTTATTCAGTTCTGGTCTTTTGTCAGGAAAGTCTTCTATTTCATTAAATAACTATTTTTTTTCCTTGTAGAATTATACTCAGTTTTTCTCGATAGATAATTCTTGGTTTTAATCCTAGCTCCTTTGCCTTCTGGAATATCAACTTCCAAGTCCTCCAGTCCTTTCATGTGGAAGCTACTAGATCTCATGTGATCCTGACTATGGCTCCACAATATTTAAATTGTTTCATTTTGGTCACTTGTAGTATTTTCTCCTTGACCTGGGGCTCTGGAATGTGACTGGGAGTTTTAATTTTTAAATTTCTTTCACAAAGTGATTGGTGGAGTCTTTCAATTTGTATTTTCCCCTCTGGATCTAGAATAGCAGAATCATTTCCTTGATAATTTCTTGAAAGATGATGTCTAGGCTCTTTTTTTTGTGATGGCTTTCAGGTAGTCTAATCAACTTAAATTGTCTCTCCTCAATCTGTATTCCGTTTCAGTTGTTTTTCCAAGAGATATTTCACATTTTCTTCTATTTTTTTATTTTTTTTTACTTTGTTTTATTGTTTCTTGATATCTCATTGAGTTATTAGTTTCCATTTGGCCAATTCTATTTTTTTTCCTCTTCAGTGGATTTTTGTGCCTCTTTTACCATTTGGCCAATTCTGTTTGTTAAGGTATTATTTTCTTCAGTATATGTCTCTTACCAAGCAGTTGATTCTCTTTTGATAATTTTCTTGCATCACACTCATTTACCTTCCCAATTTTTATGCATCTCTTTTTTATTAATTTATTTCAAACTTAAATACTACAACTTAAATACACATTAAGAAAAGAAAAAGAAACATTATTAACTTAGATACTAAAACTTAAATACAAAATAAGAAAAGGAAAATAAGGCATTGCCATGTACACAGCAGAAAATATACAGCAATAAATTTCCATTTCAAGAAAGCCTATACGATAAATACTACACATTGTGTTCAGAGCTGCCCATCTTTTTTTTTTTTGCTTCCTTGTGAGTTTTCTTTTGTTCTCTGTTGTGTACTTTTTATTTTGTTCTTTTTTTCCCTATTCCTCTCCCTCCCCAAGAAGGCTACAATTAAGTACAGAGATTACACACATACACACACACACAAACACATATATGTATATATATATATATATATATATATATACATACACACATATATATGTACATATATGTATAGACACATACATATAGCATACATACCCTTACATATATATACTTATACCTAGCTATCTATAATTGTACTCATATATAGACATATACATTCATATGCATCTATGTAAGACCATACTATACTTGTTTGTCCTCTTTTTCTCTGAGGGTGGATAACATTTTCCTTCATAAGTACAGATCTTTCCTTATTTTTCTAAGTCCACCAACTCATCATTTCCTACACCACAGAAATATTCTAACTTTATACTTTCTAGTTATTTTAAATAGTCTAAAACAATATTGATCAATATGGCTGACATATAGTGTATTTTCCCTATTTTTCTCTTTTGATTAAATCTTTTTAGTATTAACTTTTTTTGAGATCATGATTTACTACTCCTGCTTTTTTCCCTAATAAATTTTACTCCTGATTATTATTTTATGTTTGTGTGTATTTCTTATTTCCTACCTTCCTGACTTCTCTACTTTACTTCTACCTCTTACCTTGCCCTCCTATGCCTACCCCCCTCCAAGGATTCCTCCCTTATCCTCTCCTCCATACCCTTTCCTTTTATCCTCTTATTTCCATCTGAATTTAGAAGACATTTATAGCCTTCCAAATATGTTATCCCCTCTCTATCTCATTCCTAACAATCTGAACATCCTTCTATAACCCCCTTATGCCATTCCCTCACACTCCTATTTCTTTATAAATTTAGAAGACTTTTATTTTCTTCTAAATGTATATATTGTTCTCTCTTTAACCCATTCCTAATAAGAATAGGGTTCCAGAACTAAGAAGCCTCCACCTTCATCTAATTCCTTTGTGTCAGTTCTTCCTCTTGCATGTCATTTGCATAAGATAATCATTCTTTTCACCTTTTCCTAAATGGTTTTACTTTTTAGCATCACATCATACTCAGGTCTACCCTAATCTTTCTTTGAAACTACCCAATTACTAATAACAATCTTAGACATACATTTTACATTTCCTAATATGCCTTGTCTTTGATGTGTACTTTATATTTCTCTTTGATCTTCAATGTTAAATTTTCTATGAAGTTCAGGTAGTTTTCCAACAAAATCCTGAAAGTCTGGCAATTCATTGAATGTGTTTTTTTTCCATTCAGGATTGAAAAAAAATGCTTAACTTTGCTGGTTATATTTTTCAGCCACAACCCCAGTTCTTTTTGCTCTTTCATATATAGTGTTCCAAGAATTGTGGTCTTTTAGTGTCATCACTTCCAGGTCTTGTGTGATTCTGATTGTGGCTCCACCATATTTGAATTATTTTTTTTTCTTATTGCTCATAATATTTTCTCCTTGAGCAGGCAATTTTGGAATTAAATTATGATATTCCTGTAGGTTTACCTCACAGGATCTCTTTCAGGTGGTAATCAGTGGATTTTTTCTATTTCTACTTTCCCCTCTTGTTCTAATGCTTCAGGACTATTTTCTTTAATTATTTCTTGTATTATTGTATCAAGATTTTTTTTTATTGTAGCTTTCAGGTAGTCCCATTATTCTTATGTTATCTTTTCTTGATCTGTTCTCCAGATCTGTTGCTTTTCTTATGAGATGGTTCACATTCTCTTCTTTTTTTTCATTCTTTATATTTTGTTTTATTATTTCTTGGTCTGTTATAACTTCACTGTCTTCCCCTTGCCCAATTCTAATATTCAAGGAATTGCTTTCTTCCATAACATTCTGGATCTTCTTTTCCAGATGGTTGACATAATCTTGTTTTTCTTAGATTATTCTTTTTTTTAAAATTTTTTTCACTCAATCTCTCATTTAATTTTTAAAGTCTTCCATGAATTCTCTTGGATAGCTGACCTTTTGATGTTACTCTTTCAGGTAGGAGAGGCTTTTTTTTTTTTTTACTATTTTTAGCAGCTTATTATTGTAATCACCTCTGTCTTTTCATATAAGGGATGATGCCTCTGGCCTCAGATCCTCCTTCAGTTCTCCTCTAAAACCTGGAACCAAAACCAAGAACTCTGCCCTCCTGTAAGTGCCCACAGCCTGTGGCATCCCCACCCACTGCTTCTGCACTCACCCTTCATGTTTTTTCTTATCCTGGGCTGCATTTCAATGTGTCCTTTATCAATCTTCCCCCACTCAGAAGCCTGATTCCCTACATTGTCTAGGAGGTGAAAATTCCTGTGGCTGAGTCCAAGGTTGTCCCCAGGGCTTGACATATCCTGTTTCAGTGGAATTAGCCTGGAGATGTTTACACTTCACAAGGACGAAACCTCAGTCCTAGAATTTTTCTTAAGATCTTCTCTGGTTGTCCCAGGAGGACCACTGTTCTGCCCCAATTCTTGTTTATTTTTTTACCACTCTACATTCACCCTGAGGCACTATTTTGTCTTGTTTGTGGGGAAAATATGGACTGCTTGGAATTTTCTGACCTACTCCACCCTCTTCCCAGAATCCTCTGTACATCTCTTATTTGATTTTGGAAATCCCTTTTGAACTCTTCAAGAATTCTTATTGGTCTTCCATGCATTTCATTATTTTTTTTTTCCTTTAGAGGCTTTGCTTATTTTTACACTGTTGTTTTTAGATTGTTGTCTTCTTCTGAATTTGTTCTTGATCTTTCCTGCCACCATAGTAAATTTGTATGGTCATATTTTTTTATTGTTTGCTCATTTTCAAGCCTATTTCTTGACTTTTAACTTTATGTTAAAATTCACTCTGCTTCTCAGAAGGCGGTGAGCTGCCTGCAGCTTCAGGTTTTTCATGCTGCTGTTTTCAGATGTAATTCTAGTGGTGGGGCTCTGTAGGTTTTTGCTGCTTCCAACGTGGTATAATGTAAGCAGAGGTATGGTCACTTCTCTCCTGGCCTGTACTCTGGTCTTTACCTAGGAAGGGAAGATAATCCCCAAGCACTGGTGTTCCTCTTGTTCCTGGAACTATGATCATGCTCCTGCTTTCCTGCAGCCACAAATGTTAGTGCTCCTTTCTGCCTTTGAACTGAAACCAAAGTCCTTACTCCCCTGTAAGCAACCATAAGCATTCTTCTTCACCCTGGAATTGTGACCAGGGCCCTTCCTTCCCTGTGGCTGCCCCTCTGCACTCTTAAACTACAATCCAGAACTGAGTCTGAGCAATGCAACTGGGTCCTGAACTCAGTACCAGCAAAGGGTGCCCTGTAATCTCTGACCAATTGTCTTACCTCCTTATAATCTATGGACTGAGAGCTCTTCTGAAAGTGCTGCTGTTGCTGTTACAGTCCTGTGCTGCTCTCCACCCTGGTGTCACAGACCTCTCCTGTCAACCTCCCAAGTTGTCTTTGGCTGGACAGTTGTTTCACCCTGACCTCTTATTGGCTCTACCACTCCAGAATTCAGTTTAAGGCATTATTTTAAAATTTTAATAATAAAATAATTCTCTTAATTCCTCCTTCATAAGCCATCTCACCTCTACTTCTTTCCATTCCCATTGCCTCCACATTAATTCAGCATTAACTTCATGCTTTTGAGTTTTGTAATATGCTGCTTACTGATGTTGTCTCTAGTTTTTCTTTTCCAAGATGTTACTCTTCCTAAAATACTGCTTAATTATTTTTTTCCATGCTCTAAAGCTTTTAGCAGTTCCTCTCAATCTTCAAGATAAATCCTAAACTCCTGAACCTGGCCTCCAAAGACTGACATAAATAGTTCTTGAACTATCTTTCTAAATTTATGACCAACTGCTCCTCCAAATAAGCCAGCTCACTATATTCAAATATTTCTTACAGATTCCTGGCTCTTTGCTTCTGCCCTAGATCTTCTTTTCTTCTCTAACATTATCAGCTATCTGCTCTCCTTTTCTAAATCCTATCTTTTCTTCATAGTTCAGCTCAAATGCCACTCTCTTCCAAGAAAATATCCCTGGTTATGCTAGCAAATATTGGTCTGTCCTTCACCTGAATTTCTGTCACCTATATTGTCTGTAAGAACAAGATATATTTATCACTTGCTTACTGTGTGTAGAACATTTGGTTCTGGGACTGGGAAAGATATGAAGTATCAGTCATTTGGTACTTATGAGAGAATTGTCTAAACTTTTTGTCGTTGTTCAGTAATTTTTCCAGTCATATCTGACTCTCCATGACCTCTTTTTGGGGTTTTCTTGGCAAAGATACCTCAGTGGTTTGCCATTTCCTTCTCCAGCTCATTTTACCAATGAGGAAACATAGACAAACAGGGTTAAGTGACTTACTCAGGGTCACACAGCTTAGTAAATAAGTGAGGTCAGATTTGAACTCAGGCCTTCCAGACTCCAGGCCCAGCCCACTATCTACTCTGCCACCTACCTTTCACTGTCTAGATTTAATGTCTCAATTTCTTCCCTCTCACTTCTACATCCTCTTAATTCTGGCTTTTAACTTCATCCTTCCATTGATAGGATCTTTCTGAGGTTACTGGAATTCTCTTAATTGATAGATTTAATGGCATTTTCTCAACTCTCATCCTTCTTGACCTATCTGAAGTATTTAATGATTTTATCACTTTCTCCTCCTTCTGAAAACTCCTTCCTCTCTGGGCTTTTATAATTTTGTTCTCTTGGTTCTTCTCAAATTTGTCCCAACACTCCTCAGTCTCCTTTGCAGATTCTTCATCCACATCATGCACACTAATGAAAGATGTTCTTCCAGGGCTCTGGCCTGGTTCCTCTTCTCTTTTTATTCTATAGTAATATTGCTTTATCATCTCATCAACTCTCATGACTTCAGTTATCATTTTTCTGCAGATGATTTCAAGGTCTATTTATCTAACCCCTATCTCTCCTGTGAACTATAGTTATGTGTCATTAACTACCTCTATTGCATCTTGAACTGAGTAGCTTGTAGTCATCTCAAACTCAACATGTCCAAAAAATAAGTTATTCTCTTTTCCTCAAAACATTTCTCATTTTCCAACTTCCCATTTACTGTAAGAGAAGACCACCATCTCCCAGTTGCCCAGACTTGTGACTTCTTTGTCATCCCTGACTCCTCACTCAGTCCACATTTCTAATCCATTTCTGAATCTTGTCTTTTCAACCTTTTCTGTATCTTTCATAAATGTCCTTTCTTTCCACTCACATAGCTCCAATACTGTCTCAAGCATGGATTATCTCTTTCCTGAAATATTGCAATAGTCTTCTAACTGGATTCACTGTCTCAACTTCCTGTCCATTGTAATTTATCTTCCATCAAGCTGCCAAGGGGATTTTTCAAGTGTATGTCTGGTTTAACATATATAGATATAGACATATTTGCATCTAATTGTAGCCATCTCTAGGGTAGGGGGTGGAGGGAGGGAAAAAGTAAAAAAGAAAGTTACATGATAACCTTAATATATCTTTAAAAAGAAAAGCGAGTTTTATATGACAGATTTCTAGTGTGTATAATCCTTTTCCCCCATTCCACTTTGTTATAGAAATGCCTATTTTCTTTCTTAAGCTCAGAATAAAAAAAATTAGGCCTAAAAATGTATGTCTAATAATGTCATCCTATGCCTATGGTCACTGAGTTCCAGTGGCTCCCTATTACTGCCAAGAGCAAAAATACACTTCTTTTTCAGATATTTAAAGCTCTTTGTAAACTGAACCTTCCTATGTTTCCTGTCTTCTTACACTTTACCACTATCTTCCCCTCCACATACTCTGTAATCCTGCTACACTGGCATATTTCCTGTTAATCACACATGATTCTCCATATCCTGTCTCTGTGCTTTCTCCTGGAATGTACTGTTTCCCTACCTCCACTTATTGACTTCCCATCTTCCTTCAAGACCTAGCTTAAGTCCAACTTTTTTTTTTACAGCAGGCTTTTCTGTCTCTCTACTTTTCATATGTTGGTACCTTCCCCTTCTCTGGTTGCTTTCTACCTATTCTGTATGTAGCTTGTATATCTCTATTTATTCTTATGTTGTTCTCCACCCCCCAAGGTAAAATTGTGTTCCCTAGGGACAGTTTTTGCCTTTATTTGTAATCCCAGTGCTTAGAACAGTATCTGGCACTTAGTAATTGTTTAATAAATTCTTATTAACTGACTTATTGACTGATTTCCTTGCCTTAAGTCATCTCTCCCCAATAGGATTCCAACTACCTTAAGGTAGCAACTGATTGTGACTGTAACTTCTTTGTCCTCCACAGTTCCTGGCATGGCGCCTTTCATTCAACTCACATTCAACAAATATTTGTTGATTAATTACATTCCCATTGAGAAGGATAATTACTTGAAAGACTTTGTGCCTTCTTGAGTTTTGGCATTCCATAAAAGTATTGACTGATAATGCTTTCCCCACAGCACTGGAGAAATAGCGTTCTGTGACATATTTCCAAATTTGAGCACAGCCAACTGTATTGACAGGGAATAATTCCTTTCATTAATAAAAACACCTCAAACTAATTAATGTTTTAGTTGATATTAGAAACAATATTAAGTTTGCTTAGGAACATTAACTTAAATTTGGTGTTCAGGAAATACACATCTACACAACTGTATGTGTATACATTTCTGTAAACCAGGATATGTGTAACAGAAGTTTTCTGACTCAATGTATGATGGTTTCATGCTTTTCTCCCACAAAATTAACCTTGTCAATTAATCATTCCACAATTCAAGCCCTTTTTTTCTGATGTTTAGTTTTATGTGAGCATTACCTTTGGTTAATGTTAACTATTACTCAATTCATGAGTTTTACCTTCAAATCAAATGTGTGTGTGCATATATACATATTGATAGAAAGAACTGAATAAAACATTTAATGAATGTAAAACTTTGTACCTTTTCAAATACTATCAGTGGTGTTTTTTAATAGTGTAATGTATCTTTTGTCTTTCCAAGATAAATCACTCTAAAATATAAACATTTCAACAAATAGCTGCACTTCCTTCTACTCACCCATATCTTGCTAAGATCAATTTTCATTTTTCATCAACACGTATAACATAAACCCTCTGACATAGAGTGTTTTGATGAGTAGTGCTATCTTTATAGTGTCTCCATGTCACCCTGATGACTGCAATTCTTCCTTAACACTTTGTGAAATTCCCCCTCACCATCTTATAATTCACCTCAACCTGGGAAGGCTTCCTAATAAGTCCTTGAAATGCTGCTCATTCCATTTCTATTCTTTTTAATTTCTCTGTTAACACTACTCAAATTGAATAACTTTGTATATATGTATATTTGTCTACATATATTCTAGCAACATTTATATTTATATTTCATTCATCCAACTAAATAATATCCACCAGTATGCCAGAGTTCATTTAAAAAAATTTATTAATAGCACGCTTAGTACATAGTACAGTATGTAATAGATAAATGTTGACTTAGCAAAACTTTTTTAAAAGTTCATTTATGATTAAACTTATTGTAATAAAGAAACCGAAACTCTAAGTTGTTTCTTTCCAAATGGTAACCTAAAAGAAGCATTGTGTTCTGCCAAATAGACTGTACAGCTAAAGATTGTATCAGACATTTTTGATAAAATTATTTGTGTAAATCTCATTAACATGATATTATTAAATTATCATTTCATGATGTCTTTTATTTCATAAAGTATTTTTAAAGTGCAGGTAGGTCTATATTAGGCAAGTTTGTTTTTTGATATGCAGGCCCTTTTATTCAAGTCCTGAAAGAAATCATATAAATTCTTCATCTCTTTTGAATTTCATTGTTTTTGCTAGGTTTCATAGTACTTTTTTATAGGTAATTGAATTATAGGTGAATCTTGTTTGCTCATTGATAAGACAGTAAACATGGAATGAATATGCTAGGGAAAGTATAGAAGTGCACTAGAAATTATAGTCATGGTCATTTTATTTGTAATTCTTTTTTAATCTATAGACCTAAAAAACCCCCTTCATATGTATATCTCTAAAATACATAGTGGATAGTACCTAATTACCACTGATTCTTAGTAGGTAGTACCTAAGGACCAGAAAACCTAGGTTCAAATTCGAGACCTACCACTTTCTGGTGTTGTGATGTTTGACAAGCCATTTAATCTCTCTTAGAATCAGTGTCCTTATCTATAAAATGAGAATACTAATACATTCCAACTTCAAAAATTTGTTATAAGGCTTAAATGAAATTAAATACGTGAAAAAAAACTTTGAATAACTTTAAATTTGTTTAAAAGTAAAGCATTATTAATGTGAAGTGCTTTTATTTAGTTCTGTCTTCAAAGAGACTACTTGCATCATGTACTTTGCATCAAAGTTTTCCTTCTTTCTCTATATATCTCTCTTTCTGCTTTCGATAGTTGATGGACAGTGGCAGGAGTGGAGTTCCTGGAGTCATTGTTCAGTGACATGCTCCAATGGCACACAGCAAAGAAGCCGGCAGTGTACTGCAGCTGCCCATGGTGGCTCTGAATGCAGAGGTCCCTGGGCAGAAAGCAGAGAATGTTATAACCCAGACTGTACAGGTAAGACAAGATCACCAGACACAGATCCTGCTACCATGTACAGGTGGCCTCAAATCTTCCCTATGCCACAGTCCTAGCATCTATATCATGAGATTATGAATTTTGTGAGAACATGTTACAAAAATATCCTTGTCACTTAATCAATCAATAAGCATTTCTTAAGTACTATGTGTCAGTAACTGTGATAAGTTCTGGGGATGTAAAGAAAGCAAAAAACATGTCTCATCCCTAAAAGAGTTTAAATTCTAATGTGAGAAACAATATATAGACAAACATGTACATACAAATAATATGTAGTGTAAATAGGTGGTAATCCCAAAGAAAAGGCACTAGTAATGATTGGGACTAAACTCCCTCATGTTTTGTTATAACAAAATTCAGGCTTTTGTAAGTCATGTTATAGGAAAACTGAGCATAAAGTAATTAAAGAATAACAGAAATGATTAGGGTTCTACTTTTCAGTATTTCTTTTGACTAATTTCCTATTAGGAATAACATTAGATATACCTTTAACCATTTTGAGAAAGGTGGCTAAGCATAAATCAATATAAATGTTATAGGTATGACCCAAAGGAGCATTTTGTTTTAAAGTCTATTGACATGAATACATATTTCAATTGTTCAGTGATTCATGATTTAATCAATGTAAATATTCCCTTAACTGACACAGACTACAAACCATGTGTACCTCAAGCGGACAAACTTCATGAGTTGCTATGGAGGAAAAAATATCTACTGCCTGTTTAGCAAGTCTGGTAATACCTCTTTCCAAACCTACCTAGGCTGATTGTTCCCTGACAGCCTTACAGCCTGTCACTGTACCTGGACTTCCAACTCTTTTGGCTTCCTAAGAACTATTAGAGATTGTGTTTATCTTGACACTGCCTTCAAGAACCCAACCAACATTGTGTCCTCACCATGATGAGGCCTCAGAGGAAGACTTTCATGGAAGAGTAGAACTATTTATATTGCTTAAAACAACATGAAAGTATTCCATTCTATTATTGAACTTCCTTATATAGTGTCCAATGAATTTGCTAATGTTTCTTCTGTTACCTGCTCCAGCAAATGGCCAGTGGAATCAATGGGGTCACTGGAGTGGATGTTCCAAGTCATGTGATGGTGGATGGGAAAGGAGAATAAGGATTTGCCAAGGTGCAGCAGTAACAGGACAACAATGTGAAGGAACAGGTGAAGAGGTCAGAAGATGCAGTGAGCAAAGATGCCCTGGTGAGAATTTTCTATGGTTACTATGTTCATATAGAAATTGGAGGGGTAAGGGTACACAATGGAATGGACTGGAAGTGGTAAAAATCAGAATAATAAAATCATAAAAGCAAATCAGTCTTTTTAATCTATCTTTATAAATTTCTTTGATGTACATTTATTTGTATTGATTAATAATAGAAAGTGATTCTTAAACTGAATAGACAACTCACTTTTTAAAATTACTACAAGGTTTTCATTTACTATTCCTTATTTGTTGGTATGTCATAAGATATCTCTGTATTATATTTAGCCTTGTCCAATTTGATAAAATGTGGTATAGGGTATAGTGCTCTATGTGCACTATTCATAATGACTTGATTTTAAACCCAGCCTGAGACACTTAATAGCTATGTAATCTTGAGCAAGACACTTAACGTTGGTCAGACTCAGTTTCTTCATTTGTAAAATGGGGATAATAATAGCACCTACCTCATAGTGTTGCTGTGAGGATAACTAATATTTACAAAGTGCTTTACAAACCTTAAAGTGTTTTATAAATGCTAGCCATTATTACTATTGCTACTTGAAATTATATCAGTAAAGTGAAGTTATTTTAATCTATTTTATTTTTTACTGAAGTCCAAACAAATTTCAGCTTTACACAGTGAAATTTAAGAGTCAAAGAGATAATGAAATATACTTCTTTCTAAAAGAGAGGCAGGATACTTTTATAGGGCAGAATATATATACATTGTCAATTATAATCTTTGTATCAGATGTTTTTGCTTAATTGTTTTTCAAAAAGTAGTTTAGTCTCAGCTGGTTAAATGAGTATGATAAAAAGGAAAAGGCATGAATTAATAGAGGACTATACTTTTAATCAGAATACCTAGCTTCAAATCCCAATTGAAATAGTTATTATTATCTGTGTGATGGCCAAGTCATAAAATACATAACTTCTTTGAGTCTCAGTTTGCTCATTTGTACATTAGAGATAAAACTTATACTTTTAACTCCCAATGTAAGAACAAATGAGAAAATATAGAAAGGGAAGGAAGGAAATAAGCATTTATTAACTGCCTACTATGATTTAGGCACTATGCTAAGTGTTTTACAAATATCTAATTTTAATCATCATGTCAGTCCTAGGAGACAGGTAGTATTATTCCCATTGTACAGTTGAGGAAACTAAAGAATACAGACTTGCCTGTGGTCATATAGCTCATAAGTGACTGAGACCAAATTTGGATTCAGACTTTTGAATCCAGACCTAGCTCTCTATCCACTGTGCCACCTAACTGCTTTATAAACTATAAAGCACTATATAAATGGTAGCTATTATAAGTGGTAGAAGAGAGCACTGTGTAATAGAAAATATTCTGTATTTGGCATCCCCAAGAGTTGAATTTGAATCCCACTTACAAATCCTGTAATGTCATGACCATGAGAAAATTGCTACATAGCTATGAATCTGTTTCTTTTGTACATTTCAACCTCAACTGACTAATTTTAAATATAAAGACAAGAATAATATACACAAGGTTGTTTTCAGGATCAAATGAGAAAATTTGAGAAGAAACCAAAAGACCTGAGAAGAATGTCATCATTATGATATCATAAATTTGTCTTAACAACCATAAGTACTTAATTCAATTATAAGTTAAGAATAGAATAATCACAAAGTCCTACACAGATTTTCATTCTAGAGAAGAGGCTGAAGATTTTTTAGAGAAGAGACCATTTCTTACCACTAATGAAATTCCTTTAATTGTCCATGAAAGGATTAGTGATAGAGTGGGAACACATCTATGTAAGTGAGAAGAAAGAAGTAAGCAAGTAGGATAAGAAGTAAATAATTTAATTCTTTGATATAGTTATGGCAGCCAAAAATTCTATGATCATTCTGAAGTTTATGATGTGAAATAAGTTTCTGAGTGTGATAAAATGGAAGAAAGCACTGAGATTTAAGAAAGCTGGTTTCTAGTCTACACCCTGCCACTAACCTGCTATCTCTGGTGATTAATTTCAACTTGCCCCATGTACCTCACTACCTATCTCTATAAAATGCAAGAGTTGGACTAGATGCTGTCCTTAAGATTGCTTTCAGCGCTTATACTCTGCCTCATAATTCTGAGGGCACTGACCTCTGGTTGTAAGCCAATGTATTCACTAATTTAGAAACCTCCAGGTCTCAAATTATATAAATTGGTATCAATCCTGTGTGATGTATGAAAAGTTTGGGACTTAGCTTCTTAGTAATTAATCATCATATTAATTATGCTAGAGAGTACTTAATAAAAGCATGGTCATTTGGCTGTCTCTTCTAAACCAAAGACCCCACATAGAATCCACTCAGTGCTCACATGCCCTTGGAAGAGTTGGTGTTCCTGAGACTGGAAATAAACTATGATTGGTTAACAAGTAATAAGAGAATGAATATTATAATGAGAAGTGAGTTTATTCTAATGAGGGTCTGGGGGATGTGACTCTAATCTCTCAGGCTTGGTCAAAGAATCTTATCTAGACCCATACCACCCATCCTGGGTAATATAGACAAAAGGAGAATCCGCTTCTACCCAGACCTGTCTGACTAAAACACAATGGGTTTTAGAATTTCTTTACCTTTTGATCAGATCTAAGTTTTCCTGATTTCACCCAAGATTTCATTTCATTATCAGACCTGCACTTCAAAGGTTGTATGAATAACCTATAGGGTTTTTCTGAATGGGGAAATAAAAAAGGAGAATATCCTCAGTCCTAATTCAATAATTGGTTATTAATATGAGAGAAATAAAAATTTCTCTCACTTGATAACTTTTATTCTCAAAGAACCTCACATTCTACTAGAGACTCTAATAGAACTTACATGAAGGAGTCAGTACTTAATACTTCTCTACTTTTGTAGGTTTCCTAAAGTATAGCAACTTGCTTCCATATACAGAGTATTTTAAAAGGGATTAAAGATGAACTGTTAGCTCCTTGGGGGCTAAAGGTGTTAGATTTTTGTGTTGGTATCCCCAGCACTTAGCATAGTGCCTGGCACATACTTTTAGACTGTATAACTGACTGGTTTAAAAAGTCAAAAATGTTTTTTTGTGAAGATATTAGAAAAGAAACAGCGTGTTTGTTCAAAATAGGAACAAACTCCTAGTAAGAATTGAAATTAACCTTTTTCCTAGGCGATATCAAATCTTAGTTATGAAAAATACTATGCTTGCAATGCTTTGCTGAGGACACATACAGAATGAGGCACAATACAGAATGTTACTTTGTTCCCTGTCTGAATGAAAAAAAGCACATCTAGACATTTATTTTGTCTTATAAGAATTTTCATTAGAACTATAGATATGATTAAATGTGAATCTTTTGATATTTGAAGCTATCTGAGCCAATCCCTCAATATTCAGAGGTTTCTTTAGATTGTCTTTTGAAACTGCATTCATAGCCACAGCAGTAAAATGGTGCTGCTGAAAACAGATTTTCCAAGATTGCCACCTGCTGTTAGTAAAATATTTTACAAATTTATTTACAGGGAAAATGTTCTCAAGGCATCATTGCTCCTTAGATTTGTTTAAAAGCTTACATCATTTAAGGCAAACAGTACCAATAAGAAGCCTTGAGAAATACAATTTACAATTCCATTCATTTGTATCTTTGAGGTGCTAACCTTGACATTTTCTTTCTTTCTGATTTCTAAATCCAGTTATAGAAAAACAACCACAAATCACTTTCAAGCATGCAAATAACTTGTTTTCACAATTAAACTGCATTATATATTTCTATAAGTAATATGTAAAAGAGATCCAGTTACCATGAATCTGGAAGTATGATGCCCTGGGTAATTTCTTTTGAAAGTATCCCAAATGTGCTCATTTCTATAGGCAGGAATCTGAGACAGGGATCAAAAGAAATATGTGATAGTTCATAATAAATGTGCATCTGAGGAAGAGAAGAGGTATTGATGCTAAATTAAGGACAATTTTCCTGTTTTAGTTCCTTGTTTGTGTGGCAATGGAATTGGAGTAGAAAGCATGGGATATAGGAGTGGAATGCATATCCTGTTCTTAATTTTCAGTGATAATGGCAATAAAGTTTCTTCTTAACAATATAGACTTTGCAAAGAACAAATTATTTCCAAAACATGCATGATTTGCACACTTGACTATAATGGTTGCCCATTTACCTTTACATGGTCAATAATTTTTTTTTTGTAGTGCTGAGTATATGGTTTTAAAAGATAACATTTTATTCCAAAATTAGATTCAAAGGATTTAAATGGAGAAAAATTACTAAGCTCCACAAATGAATTTATAAGGCATTTTCTGTTTTTTTAAACCACTAACAAAATTTAATATTTTTAAAGGAACATGTTTTGCTTGTTTTATTTTTAGTACTATGTTATGTTCCTTAGTAATTTTTCCCTATTAAAAACTACTACAAGTTTCATTATTGTATTTGTATTTATGCCTCACTTGTTTTGGATACAAAATAAATCCATCAAGTGTGCTAAGAAGTGTTCCATTTTTAATAATAAAGAAACACAATATGCACATAGCTTTGGCTTGATAATTAATCCAACTGGTTATAAAGCATCTTTTTTTTTTCTATTCCTCACATGCACATTTGCCATAAAGTGCTACATTCTGCTTTTTGATCTCCAACTCTGATTCCTGTTGATAGAAATGAGCACATTTAGGATACATACTTGCAGATTTGTGGGAATTATATCTCTTGTTATATATTATTTACAGAAATATATAATTCAGTCTAATTGTGACATTATTTACATGCCTGAAAGTGATTTGTGGTTGTTTTTCCATAGCTTGATTTGGAAATTGGAGGAAAAAGTCACAGTTAGCACCTCAAAGAAACAAATGAATGGTGTGATGATTGTATTTTTTTAATGGTATACTGCAAAAGATCTAATATAACCTCTGTTCTTGACTCTTTTCTCATCTCTTTCCTTTCTATCTTGGCGATCTCAGCATGGTGTAAGAAAGAAGGTTGGATTTGGAAGTAGAACAATTCCTGGTTCAAATCCCAACTGTCACTTGCCTCTGTGATCTTAAGCAAATTTTTTTGAGGCAATCAGAGTTAAGTGCCCAAGGGTCACACAGCTAGTAAGTGTCTGAGGCTACATTTGAACTCACATCTTCCTGACTCCAGGGATGGTGCTCTAACTGCTGTGCCACTTAGCTCCCCCCAATCTTTCAAACTCTCTATCAAGTTTCTCATCTCTAAAATGAGGAAGTGGACTGGGTAACCTTTAAGTTCACTTCTATCTATAGATTTATGGTCCTATAATCTACTCCCATGGGCTAAATTACTATCTTTATATAGGTGATGCCTATATGTGTGTGCATATACAAGTATGTGTTAAGCTCCTACTATGTGTTCAGACTCTGTTCTAGGCCCTTAAAATACAGTATCTTGTAAGTCCCACATCTCTTTCCTCCAAATATTTTGACAAGCAACACCCTATACCTGAAATACATGTCCTACTCTTGATCTCTGCCTCTTAGTCTTCTTTTCTTCTTTCAAGATTCAGATCATGTGTGAGTGCCTCTGAGATGTCTTCCTTGTCCATCCTTCCCAATCTTAAATGCTTTCAGTCCCTTCAAATTATCTTATATGCACATTTATGTACATGTTGTATTCCCCAATGTACATTTTCTGTAGTCTTTAACTGTGAACATTTTGTCTTTATATGTCCAGAGTCTAGCATAGTGCTTACATATAGTGAGCACTTAACATCCTTTTTTAAAAATTTTTTTTACTTAATGTATCTTGAAGTGAAATGAATAAATGTAAAGTACTTAAGATGATACAATAAACAAAGAAGTTGATAAGAAAGAAATTTCTGCCCCATTTCCCAGCCCAACTTCACTGTTGAGAGTTCTAGGAATTTTTTTTTGTCTTTTTTACTAGGCAATGGGGTTAAGTAACTTGCCAAGGGTCAAACAGCTCATAAGTGTCAAATGTCTGAGGCTGGATTTGAACTCAGGTCCTCCTGACTCCAGGGCCAGTGCTCCATCCACTGTGCCACCTAACTGCCCTGGTTCTAGTAATTTTTAACAAAAAGTTTGGAATGTCTTATTTTTTTTTATTTCTACTTGCTTTTTTCAAATTTCTGTAGTTGGTTCAGTTACTTATTAATTTTTTAATAGAAATAAACTCTGAGGTACAGGGTAGTGCCTTATTTTATATGAGGGAGGGAAGGAGGGAGGGAGAGAGAGAGAGAGAGAGAGAGAGAGAGACAGAGAGAGACAGAGAGAGACAGAGAGAGACAGAGAGACAGAGAAATTATAAACCCCTTGGGAACAGCGTAGTGCCTTATTTATTTATTTATGTGTCTACCCCTAGGCTTGAAGTCAGGAGAACTCATCTTCCTAAGTTCAAATCTAAACTCAGATACTTACTATGTGAACCTGGACAACTCATTTCACTCTGTTTGCCTGTTTCCTCATCTGTAAAACAAGCTGAGAAGGAAATGGCAAACCACTAAGTATCTTTGATGAGAAAACCCCAAATAGGGTCAAGAAGAGTTAGACATGACTGAACAGCCACCGTGGTCTCACAAAGAGTACTTGCAGGAGTTGGTAACCCAGGCATCTTCTAACACCAGTTCCTATTATCTTTTTACTATGCCTTATTGCTCTGGTCTTTCTTCAAAATAATTCTGACCATTCATGTGTGAAAATAGGGAAGTCAGTTATAAACACAGACACAGGCAAAGAATTCAGTGATAAGAGCAGTTAGTAGGCAGATATAGTATTGATGGAATTCATTTTAAATTGTCCACAAGTTTTTGCCAAGTCACCTCACATGCACACTGAAAAGTGGAATAATAAATCATAACTCTAGGATACCCCACAAGAGAGAGACCATCTGTTGGATTAACAAATATCCGATCAATGTCCATTTCTGAGTAAGAAAAAAACAATTAGACCTTCCTGTCTACTCTTCCTAATTAAATCAACCAAATTTTATGGTCATCAGTTAGGAAGAATCACAGACAGTTCATCAGGCATCAGTCTGGGTGCCCATATTTGCTGACTTTTGCTCATTGTTTATATCCGTTGCCATGGGGATAATTATTAATGTGAATTGGTGTCCCAGACTGCTCAAGTGCTGAAACTTTGAGAGAACTCTCAAAGCTTCAGCCCCCTGGCCCTGACTTTTAAGCCTAGATTGAAGGGCAGCTTGTTATTTACAGGCTAATAGTATCCTACCACATGTAATTTGACATCATTGGATGCCATAATGCTTGGACTAAAATCACAACACAAGACAGTCACCTTTTCTCCATTGCTTAATCTTCGTTATTTTTCTGTCTTGGATGGCTTATTATATTAACAACAGATCATTTAAAATGACATTAGTCTAGGCTACCATTTAAAAATTATAGTTGTTTTTGAGTATTTTACATTGTCATGTAGAATAGAGATTAGAATTATTTTCATGGGACCTATAGGGCAGAAAGTTAAAAATAAAAAGATAAACGATAACAAGGGACTAATTTAGTTTTGAGGTTAAAAAAAAAACATAAAACTTCCTAAGAATTAGAATTATATAAAAATGGAGTAGGCTGCTTCCAGAGGTTGTGGTTTACCCTTTACTGAATATCTATAAGCAAAGTTTTAGTTTTCATTTGTCAGATATGTTGTTTAGATTTTTGTTGAAGGCAACATGGTCCAATAGTAAGAGTCCCATATTTAGAATTAATAGAACTAAGTTCAATTTCTGGCTCAGCTATTGGGTGCCTTTGTTTCCTTGGATAGTAACTTACCCTCTTTGACATCTGTTTCCTCATCTAGAGAATGAAGAGGTTGAAATAGAGGACTTCGGGTATCCTCTAGACCTAAGTCTGTGATTCTATGACTAGTTGACCTTTTAAGTCCATTCTATTTCTGAGATTTTTTTTTTTTGGTGCTGTGACATGCAGATATTGGTAATCAGAGGCTCATTGAACACAATGTTTATGTCTGATAAGAAATATTATTTAATCTACACATTGGAGATTTATTTTGTACTAAATTATCACAGAGTATTTTAAGGGCATATTTTATTCTTTTTAAATCAACAATAGAATCTTGCATTTTCTTCACTTTTCTGTTTCTTATGGGACTGAGAAGATGTGGTCTATTGCTTAGTATACTTTCTCATCTTTTCATCAATGATATCCTGTCATTTATGTATAATAATAGCTAAAATTCATATAATACCTACTATATAACAAGGGGTGGGGCCACATATGGCCCTCTAGGTCCTCAGCTGTGGCCCTTTGAATCCAAACTTCACAGAAAAAATTCCCTTAATAAAAGTATTTGTTCTGTAAAACTTGGACTCAGTGAAAAGGCTGCACCCAAGGATCTAGAAGGCCACATGTGGACTCAAGGCTACAGGTGCCCCACCCCTATACCAAGCACTGTACTAAGCACTTCATAAATATCATCTCTTTTCATTTGCTCAAAAATGCTGTGAGGAAGGTGATATTATCTTAATTCTATACATGAAGAAAATGAGGCAAACAGAGGTTATGTGACATGTACAGAGCCTCACAGCTAGTAAGTGTCTGAGGCTAGATTTGAATTTAGGTCTTCCTGACTCCAGTACCAGGGCTGGATGCTTTTGTCTGGAACACTTTTATAAAGATTTTATAGAAATGAAAAAGTAAGCACGTGTGCTGGTAATTACTGCAGAGCTACAGCTGGAAAATGGAGAGTTAACTCCACATCTGGTTTCATTGACAGTAAGAATATCAAAACTGATATGTTTCAATTCTTCCAATAACATATGAACTCATTCACTATGATAAGTATTTTGCAAAATCTAAAGTGTTATGTAAGCATTAGCTATTATTCTTCAATTGAGTATCTCTTTGAGTGACTGAAACATGGCTGGACTCCTTTTTCCAAACTATATCCAAGACACCAGCTATTCCCAATTGTAGAAGCAGAAGCCTTGTCCAAGTACAAATGATAGCTATCTCATCTCTTTCTTTCTCTCTCTCAAAAATATTTTAGCATTCATTTTTAAAAATTTTCAATTGCAAATTCTCTTCCTCCCTCAAGCCCCTATGCCAGCCATTGAGAAAGGAAGCAACATTATACCCTTTGTGCGTGTAAAATCAAAATTATTTTTGCTATTCTGTGCTTATTTCAAATAAATATTTATTCAAGTTTTTATGGTCTCCAAATGTTAATTGAGTTACAATCTAGTAATTTCAGAGAGTTAAAAAATTTAAATACATATCATATGAAAAGATGGCAGAGAAAGTCTACATGGATTAAATTATTTCTGTCATAGTTTTTTTTTAATTTGTTGCTTCCCATTAACAAAATTAACACTATGAAAATGTTATTGTGGAAATGTGAAATAACTTTGCCTCAAATTCATTAATAATGATAGATCAAATAATCTTACACATTATAAAACAGCATACCATATTTTACATAATAAAATATCATCTCTTTATGATTAATTTAAACAAAACAAGAATATAAAATGCACTGTGTCTCTTAAGGACTTTTTATGGTTGCTATTTCTGTGCATGATCTAAAAATTGTTATCAATTAATCAGGAGTCCTTATATTGAGTAATCTATCAAAACCATTAAAACATTGTAATCATTTTTGTTTGGTTATGTGCCTACAAGTCCATTTTTCACAGCCAGAGAAAAATCATTTATATCTAAAGTAGTAAAATGTTCATTAGTGGCTGCAAAGACATTGGTGTGTATCGGCAATGTGTTATGAAATGAAATCCAGACAGCAGAATTATTTTTAAACAAAGATATCTCTCATAAATAGTAGAATTAAGAAAAAAGAAAGAATATGAATGATTTCTACGGTTACAGAGGTTGTATGTAAGGATTAATTATTGTCACTTAAGAAAATAAGTATTTTGTCTCAGTATTTAGCTTCCTCTGTTTTAAATCACAGCACCTTATGAAATATGCCCAGAGGACAATCTAATGTCGATGGTGTGGAAAAGGACTCCAGCAGGAGATATGGCATTCAACCGATGTCCTCTGAATGCCACAGGTACAGTAGGAAAAAAATCAATTCAAATCACCATTAATGATAAGAATAAGAAAGCTCTTCTTCCTGTTTATACCATCCTCCTTTCTTTCTCCTTTCTTCCTTACCTGTGAATAAGATTTTCTAATAGCTAACCAGAAGTGGCAAATGGCATACTTAATGGACTTCATGAATTGATTTATTTTAAACTAAACCTATGAGCTAATGAGATGACCCAGAAAATTTTGCTAAAACCATTAGAGTGCTTTCAATGTAAGAAGTGTGCATTAGGGAAAAGCAAAATAGTACTATAAGTTGATATGCAAGATTTAAAAAAGAAAAAAGAAACTACTTCTTGTCTGCATTGCGTTTATTTTGATGCTTTCCAGCATCTCTGTTAAAAAGATTTTTCTCTGTTCTTTGTGACTTGCAGGCACCACTAGCAGACGCTGCTCTCTCGGTCTTCATGGAGTGGCCTTCTGGGAACAGCCAAGCTTTGCAAGATGCATATCAAATGAATACAGACACTTGCAGCATTCAGTAGGTGCAAAGCCAGCTTTAGTACTTGCTCTGTTTATTCTTCGCTAATGATCTGTGTGTGAGAATTTAACCTTCTGCTGTGGAATCAAATCAGAAAAATGTCTCTGATGAAAAATGCCTTTGAGAAAAAAAATACGATGACAGAATATTTGGGGTTTTTTTGTTTTTAAAAATCCATGCTAAATCTCTTTGTTCCTATGGTTTTTGTTGTTGTTTATTCTGCTATTTAAATGAAAGAATTTCCTATCTAACATAATGAAAAGGATTTTTTAAAATTTGGTTCAACTTCAAAGAAGAGAAAAATCACATGTTTTGGCTGATAAAATAATTTTTTTTCAGTAGAAAATGAGACGCTGTTGCTTCCAGCCACCCTGGGTAATTTCATGACACTTTAAATTCTTTAATCATTCACTAGCACAGAAATGATGATAGAGGTGCATCTTTTAGATACCAAATTTCTCATTGCAGTGTAAGACTGAAACATGTGCAAATGACTAACCTGCAATGTTACTGCACCAGATTACTAAGAAAATTAATTACTCATGAAAGATTACGTAGGCCAAATGTTCCAAAGATAGCCTCTCTTTTCCCACACACCATTGAATTATTCATAGAGTGTGATGCATGAATATTTTGAAGACAATTAAATTATGCTTGACATTTTACAAGCAGAACTCAGTATCCTTACCTGGGTTGGCTGTACATCAGTAGGAGCTTCCTTCTACTAAGCATTGTGGTAAGAAAGGAAGAATTAGAAAGTGGTTCAACCTTGATTTTGAACATTTTTGAACATTGACAACAAGGCATTTTAGTTTAAATTGTTTCAGGTTGATTACACTTAATTTGTATTTTTTTTTACTTTCTTGCTGTCATATGCATGCACATGTAAAACACGACTAAAGACCAAATCTTGACTAATGTGTGTTTATGCTTTCATTCTGAAAGCTAGTTATTTAAGCAAACACATATTACTTGGTTAGAGTTGAGTATGAGAAATGTTGGTTGAACTTGGCTTTGTAGAATGAAATTCAGCATTCAGTAAAATTTAAAGAGTTCCATTTGTCAATTGCAATTAATATATGAGGAGACGGCTTTCAGAATTAAACTATAAGGAGGATGATTTCTTAATTTGCTAGTGTCTTTCATGATGGAAATCTTCAAATAGCTCATCTACTTCCATTACTTTAATTACAGCCTCTCTAGAAATAATTCTCCAATCTTTTACTCCACACTTTTACTTCCCACTGAAGTTCTATCCTTATGTTTTCAATTTTTGGCTGAATATCTCCACGTAGGAGCTAGTAGCTGAAATTCAATAAATGCAAAACTGAATTTCTCATCTTGATCCCCAGTCCTTCTTCCCCTAATTTTTCTATAGTGAAACCCAGACCAATAACCTTAGTTTAATATTTGATTCTCCCTTATTCCTTATCCTCATATTCAATCAATTTTCAAGTCTCCTCAATACTTGCTCTACACAATCCATTCAGTGATTTTTACTCCTGGTAAAACTACCCAAATTTATGTCCTCATTGCTTCTCTTCTAAATCATTATAATAGGATGTTGTCAAGATGGTTGCTATCCAGAGGTCTGTCAGTTCAGAGACACAAAGCCCCAATATCCAGGCCATTCAAAAAGACTGTTGGTGCCATATTTTTACCTTCTAATATATATGTAAACAACATTTTTGTTTTGTTTCCTTCTGTTTATGTAGAGTATCTCAGTAGTTCTCACACTGGTCTTCCTCAGTCTATCACTCATCTATCCAAAGCATATTTCACCCCTTGCCCAAATAATCATCTCAATATAAAGCTGTGGTGATATGATTCCTGCTTGAAAACCTTCAGTGGATTGGCTGTGGAACAAAATTTAAATTGCTTATTCTAGTATTTAAGAAGATGCAAAAGGACCTTGAAGGAAAGAAGGAAGGGAGATGAGCATTGTTTGAAACTTATGGTCATCAGATTTGGTTCAAAGAGGGAATAACATAATCAGTTAGGTATAGAAATATAACTTACCCTATAGGAAGTAGGAGGGGAAAGGGGAAAGAAAAGGGAGGTGGGATAGAAGGGAGGGAAGAAGCAGTAAGGGCAAAGGGGAAGAAAAGGGAAGGGGATGGAGAGAAAGACACACATAGTAATCATAACTGTGAATGTGAATGGGATGAACTCTCCCATAAAATAGAAGCAGATAGCAGAGTGGATTAAGAACCATGATCCTACAACATATTTTTATAAGAAACACATTTGAAGCAGAGGAATACACACAGAGTAAAGGTAAAAGGCTGGAGCAGATTATATTATGCCTCAGCTGAAGTTTAAAAAAAAAAAGCAGGGATAGCAATCCTGATCTCAGACAAAGCAAAAGCAAAAATAGATCTAATTAAAAGAGACATTGAAGGAAACTACATCCTACTAAAAGGTACCATAAACAATGAAGTAATATCATTGCTAAACATGTATGCAGCAAGTGGTATAACATCCAAATTCTTAAATGAGAAGTTAAGGGACATACAGGAAGAAACAGAAGCAAAACTATACTAGTGGGGGACCTCAACCTCTCCCTTTTAAAACTAGATAAATCTAACCACAAAATAAATAAAGAAATTAAGGAGATCAGTAGAATTTTAGAAAAGTTAAATATGGTTGACCTCTGGAGTAAACTGAATGGGGACAGAAAGGAATACACCTTTATTCTGGGCAATACCTGGCACCTACACAAAATTTGACCATATACTAGGGCATAAAAATCTCAGAATCCAATGCAGAAAGGCAAAAATATTAAATGGATCCTTTTCAGATCATGATGCAATAAAAATTACATGTAATAAAGGGCCATGGAAGGATAGACTAGGGGCAGCTAGGTGGTGCAGTGGATAGAGAACTGGCCCTAAAGTCAGGAGGACCTGAGTTCAAATCTGGCCTCAGACCAAATATTTGACACTTACTAGCTGTGTGACCCTGGGCAATCCCAACTGTCTAAAAAAAAAGATAGAATAAAAATTAATCTAATCCTAAAGAATAAGTGAGTCAAACAACAAATCATATAAACAGTCAATAACTTCATCCAAGAGGATGACAATAATAAAACAACACATCAAAACTTATTGGATGTAGGGCTTAGGGGAAGTTTTATATCTCTAAATGCTTACCTGAATAAAACAGAGAAAAGAGATCAATAAATTAGGCATGCAACTAAAAAACTTATAAAAAGAACAAATTAAAAATTCCCAATTAAATACTAATTTAAAAATTCTGAAAATGAAAGGAGAGATTAATAAAATTGAAATTAAGAAAACTATCGAACTAGTAAGTAAAACTAAGAGCTGTTTTTATGAAAAAAAAGCAATAAAATAGATAAACCTTTGGTTAATTTGATTTAAAAAAAGAAAGAAGAAAACAAAATTATCACCATCAAAAATGAAAAGGGTGAGTTCACCACCAATGAAGGGTAAATCAAAACAGTAATTAGGAGCTATTTTGCCCAACCATATGCCAATAAATTTAACAGTCTTGGTGAAATATATGAATATTTACAAAACTATAAATTGCCCAAATTAACAGAAGGGGAAATAAATTACTTAAACAGCCCAATTTCAGAAAAAGGAATTGAACAAATCATTAATGAACTTCCCAAGAAAAAATCACCAGGGCCAGATGAATTTATAGGTGAATTCTATTAAACATTTAAAGAACAACTAATTCCAATATTACATAAACTACTTGGGAAAATGGGTGAAGAAGGAGTCCTACCAATTTCTTTTTATGATATAAGTATAGCACTGGTACCTAAACTGGGAAGACCCAAAACAGAGAAAGAAAATTATAGACCAATTCCCCTAATGAATATAGATGAAAAAATTTAAAATAAAATATTAGCAAAGAGATTACAGCAACTTATCTTAAGGATGATACACAGTGACCAGTTGGATTTATACCAAGAATGCAGGGCAGGTTCAATATTAGGAAAACTTTCAGCATAATTGATAATATCAACAACAAAACTAACAGAAACCATATGACTATCTCAATAGATGCAGAAAAAGCATTTGACAAAATACAACACCCATTCCTATTAAAAACACTAGAGAGCACAGGAATAAATGGAGTCTTCCTTAAAATGATAGGTATAATCTATCAAAAACCATCAGCAATCATTATATGCATTGGGGATAAACTAGAAACATTTCCAATAAGATAAGGGTGAAACGAGGATGTCCATTATCAGCACTATTACACAATATTATACTAAAAATGTTAGCTTTAGCAATTAGAGAATGAAAAGAAATTGAAGGAATTAGAATAGGCAAAGAAGAAATAAAGCTATCATTCTTTTCAGATGATATGATGAAATACTTAGAGAATCCTAGAGAATCAAGTAAAACATTACTTGAAATATTAAAGAAATTTAGCAAAGTTGAAGGATATAAAACAAACCCACGCAAATCATTGGCATTTCTATATATTACTAACAAAGCCTAACAGCAAGAGATAGAAAGAGAAATTCCATTTAAAGTTACCATAGACATTATAAAATATTTGGGAGTCTACCTGCCAAAACAAACTCAGAAAGTATATGAACATAATTACGAAACACTTTTCACACAAATAAAGTCAGATCTAAATTATTTGAAAAATATCAGTTGCTCATGGGTAGGCCAAGCTAATATAATAAAAATGACTATGCTACCTAAATTAATTTACTTGTTTAGTGCCATATCAATCAAACTACCAGAAATATTTTATAGAGCTAGAAAAAACAATACAAAATTCATCTGGAAGAACTAAAGGTATAGAATACCAAGGGAACTGATGAAAAGAAATTCAAGGGAAGGTGGTCTAGTTACCAGATATTAAATTGTTTTAGAAAAGTGCAATCATCAAAACTAGCTGGTACTGGCTAAGAAGTAGAGTGGTGGATCAATGGAATAGGTTAGGTATGCAAGACACAAGAGTCAATGCACTAATCTACTATTTGAGAAATCCAAAGACTCCAGCTTCTGGGATGGGAACATCACTATTTAACAAAAACTGCTAGGAAAACCTGGAAAATAGTATGGCAGAAACCAGGCAAAGGCCAATATCTTATATTGTACACCAAGATAAAGTTAAAAAGGGTACATGATTTAGATATAAAGGTTGATACTATAAGCAAACTAGAAGAGCAAGGAATAGTTTACCTGTCAGATCTATGGAGAAGGGAAGACTTTATGACCAAACAAGATATAGAGAATATTATGAAATTAAAAATAGATAATTTTGATTACATTAAATTGAAATTTTTTTATACAAACAAAGCCAATGCAACCAAGATTAGGAGGGAAGCAGAAAACTGGGAAAGTGTCTCTGGTTAGGACCTCATTTCTAAAATATATAGAGAACTGAGTCAAATTTATAATAATACAAGTCATTCCCCAATTTATAAATGGTCAAAGGACATGAACAGGCAGTTTTCAGATGATGAAATTAAAGCTATCTATACTCATCTGAAAAAATGCTCTAAATCACTGTTGATTAGAGAAATGCAAATCAAAATAAGTCTGAGGTACCACATCATATCTATCAGATTGGCTAACATGACAAAACAGGAAAATGATAAATGTGGGAGATGTGGGAAAATTGGAACACTAATGCATTGTTAGTGGAATTGTGAACTGATCCAACCATTCTTGAGATCAATTTGGAATTATGCCCAAAGGGCCATAAAACTTTGACCCATCAATAGCACTTCTAAGGTTGTATCCCAAAGAGATCATAAAAATGGGAATAAAGGAAAAATGTACAAAAAATACTTATAGCAGCTCCTTTTGTGGTGGCAAAGTATTGGAAATTGAGGGGATGCCTATCAGTTGGGGAATGGTTAAATAAGTTGCAATACATGAATGTAATTGAGCAGTATTGTGCTAGAAGAAATGATGAGCAGGCAGACTTGAGAACAATATGGAAAGACTTATGTGAACTGAT
Source organism: Phascolarctos cinereus (assembly GCF_003287225.1). NCBI lineage: Eukaryota > Metazoa > Chordata > Mammalia > Diprotodontia > Phascolarctidae > Phascolarctos > Phascolarctos cinereus. The sequence continues at coordinate 200,394,378 of NW_027555958.1, read as the reverse complement.
GCTGACTGAAGTGAGCAGAACCAGGAAAACATTGTACTCAGTAACAGTCACATTGTCTAATGACTGACTTTGATAGACTTAGTTCTTCTCAGCAATGCAAGATCTAAGACAACTCCAAATGGAGTTGTGATGGAAAATGCTATGTACATCCAGAGAGAGAACTATGGAGTCTGAATGCAGATTGAAGCATACTATTTGCTGTCCTTTAAAAGAAAAAAAAAGACACAAATATTTTTAGTGAATATTTTGCAACCTAATAAAAATACCCATATCTTATAGGCTTGTCTAGCTTCTTCTAACAACTTTAGTATAGCCTGGAATTGTATTTTTAAATAGTTTTATAAGTAAAAATTACCTTTATTTACTTATTAGTACTCCTGTCTTTGAACTGCTTTGTCCGTGACAATATTTTCCTTCATATCACTAGTTAACATATTTTTTTTAACTAATCTCACCATTGTTTCAATTTGAACAAGCCAATGCCTCACTCTAGAATAATCAGTCACAACCCCCATGGCTTCTTAATCCCTCTGAAGGTCTGCTTATATTCTGAGATTTAATTAGGCTATTGGCAGCAAAAACTTGTCAGTTCTTGACACTGCTTTTCACTTTTGACCATACCTTCCTTTGAGTATTATGTGACTGATTCTGTATCATTCTAGGCTTGAATGATCCAAATGCTTGACTTTTACACACCTATAGTCAATGCAGTACTTCTAAAAGTTATTGAGTTATGATCCTTAGTAGTTCTGCCATAGAATTAAAAACACATCAAAAGAGTACAAGGAAATGTATGTATGATATGAAATCTAGTACTCTATTGACAGAAATCTAGCTGAAGTTGGGGAAACCACCTTTTCCCATTTCATCTTATCATGAAGTCAGCCTAATGTCAAATACATATGTCCATTGCTGTAGCAAAATGAGACCTTGTCAAAATCATTGTTTGTTGCAAGTAATTCAGTGGTATATATCCCTGTAATCTCTGAAAACTGTTAATCTCTCTGTGAACTAGTTAATCTCATTATCTAGTAGGTGAACTTTGGTAATAGAAAATAACTAATAATTTTTAAAAAGGATATATTTATGTTATCCAAGCCCTGCTTTTTAGAATGTGTACCTTCCTTAAAGGCTCATCTCGGGTGTTACCTACTAAAGTATTTTCTGATACCCCAGGCTCACAGAAAGAGAATTATAAATTTAGAGCTGGATGGGAGCTTAAAGGCCTTTTAGTTCAATTCTTGCATTTTGCCTGTAAGGAAACCAAGTCAAGTGTCTTGATTAAGGTCATGTAAGTACTTAGTGACAGAAGCAAACTCAGGTGCTCTTTTTCCAGTTCCCTTGCTCCTTTCACTGCCCCAAAATAGGTAACAGATAGAAATTAGAGGGGAGGAAAGGTATCATTAATATAATTACATCTTAAGTAAAGCTTCCTGAAATTTTGAAAAACTATAGTATACCTTACAGATGGGCTGTAGGAGTTGTTGCTTAAAATAGTATGTAATTGCATTAGCTTAAAAGTTATATGTATCATTTGTAGTGGGAATTTATGAGCAGGTTTTTTTTTTTAAGGAATCAATACAATAGGAATAACTGTGCTAATAGGAGGTATGAAGTAAAAGAGTAAAAGTATTTGAGGAATATACCCACTCTTCGAAACCTGACCCTGGAAGATCTCTTGATGAGAGAAATGATTCTTAATCCTAGCCTATGAAAAGGAACCCATATTTAGATTCCAATCTCTTTATTCTTTCATTTAGTTGATCTTGTCAATTTACATTAAATCTGAATGACTTTTAAAAAAAATTTAAAGACATGCCCCTATCGGACAAAAGGCTCACAAAGTATTCTAAAATGAACAAGATTAATTAAAATACTGAAGGGAAAAATTTAAAACATAAAATCTTATGTAAAAATTCACTGACAGCTTTGAAGGAATGAAGGGATGTGTGTGTGTGTGTGTGTGTGTGTGTGTGTGTGTGTGAGAGAGAGAGAGAGAGAGAGAGAGAGAGAGAGAGAGAGAGAGAGAGAGATCCCTCTTTATTGGTTCCTAAGAGTGATTTTTCCCATCATTTGAGTAGACCTAGAATAGTACTATCATTCTTGCTATTCATAAATATCATTTGAAAGATTGAAACATCAAGCCCTAAAATAAATACTCAAAGTGTGTGTGTGTGTGTGTGTGTGTGTGTGTGTGTGTGTGTGTGTGTGTGTGTCCAGGGTTGTTTTGAGGCTCAAATGAGATAATGATTATAAAGTACTTTTTAAACCTTAAAGCACTATAAGTGCTCATTATTATAACATAATACATCGTATTATAATAATATAAATTTTTTTTTAGTAATATATTAGTCTATAATGACTACTCCTCCAATCTGGTGATGATTTCATTCCCTGAGCTTTCTATTGCACTCCTAATGATCTCAAGGAATATGAATACAGCAATGCAGACTGTGTGGGTAAAATTTTAACAAATAGGCTAGGAAGGGGGCAGGGGATATATTAAAGTTAATCCACCTTATTAACACTTTCTTAAATCCAGACAGTCCAAAAAAAAAAAAACCAGTAGATCAAGCATTCATTCACGGTGATTGTCAATTTCTGTGGTACAAATCCTGGCACTGAAAATTTGAAAATGGCTTTCTCAAGCTAGTTAGAGCTGACTCCAACACATCACTGTACTATCTCTCAGCTATAGAAAGTAAGTTAAAATCTCCTGAATTAGGTTTCTTCATTGGTTAGGGAATCTTAATCGGTTATCTATATATCACAGAGTATAAAAATAGAGAGGATATTTTTTCACTCATTTTGGTCATCTCCTATAATATGATATGGGAGATCATAATCATTATTTGTAGGGCAAATTAAGCATCTGAATATGCTTGAAAAATCTGGAAAATCCCTGACTACAGTTATGTGATCTTTACAAAGTACTTCTCCAAAATGAGAAAGGCAGCCTAACCAGACCAAGTATTTAGAAAAAAAGTCCAAGCTGATGTTGAAAATTTGGAGAATGTTGAGGGATATTGTATATACCCACAGAGAGACACACATACGGCACATGCAAGACACACATACTATAATATGTGTATATAAATCTTGGAAATATGTAAGTACATATATGCATACATGTATGTATGTGTACATACATATGACAAAATCTTTTTTGCTCCCATTTGTGGATAATATTGTGCTGATTGGGACAAACTCGAGAATATTGCAAATATTCCTAGGTGAGATTCATAGTTAATCAAAGTAATTTGGTGGACTATCCACACAGGAACAACATAGTAGATGAAGAATGTTTATTGTCCAAAATATTGTATGCAGTTGGATACAAAACACATAAAACACTGCACATGGGTAATGATTTGTCTCCAGGTTTGAACAGGAAGGAGAGAATGGGCTAGATTGCCTTTGGGTAATCACATAGTACCTTTAATGATCCAAAGCTTCTCTATTTTAAAAAAAGTCATGTCTTTTAAAACAATAATCTGATGATTTTGAATTTCTGCAAGTCATAGAATATGATAGTCTCTAAAGGATTAAAGCTAAGAGTCATTCAAAGGGATGAGAGACAAAGGGTGAGTAAAAACAGTTTGCAACACATTGAAAATGAATAAATAAATCAGAGAAATGGCATAAACTGTATCATAAGAGAGCTGTATAATTGGAAAAAAAGATAATTATTTAGGGAAATAGATAATGGGTAGATATCCTATATGTGTCATGGGCAGGCATGCAATGTAGAGAGATCTAGTGGATCTCAAATTATTTCTAAAAGCAGCAATTATTAAAACTATTTAGCACTCTTTTAAAATAGAAAAACAGGTTAGTGTGACTAAGTAAGCAAGAATTAGAAGCAATCTAATTCATTAACCCATTGTTTGATAAATTGAAGAACATAAAATACTTGGAAAAGTCTTACTTTACAGTAAGAACAGGTAGGAAAACTGAAAAGCAAATTAGTTAAAAAAAATTTTATGCCATCATTTTACAATGCATTCCTAGTGGATCAGTGGCCTAAGAAAGTAAATTAGAGAGTTAGAGGAGAAAGAAAGGAGAGAAATTTCACAACTATGGCTAAAAGGAAAATTCTTAAAAAGGGAAAAAGGGGAAAGAAGAGATGATAAAGAAGAAATAGACAATCTTGTTTGCATAAAAATGAAAAGATTTTTGCACAAACAAAATGAACACAGCTATGATCGACAGTAAAACTATCAATAGGAAAATAAAACTGTCAAAATTTGTCTGAACTTGTATTTATGTTATTATCAGATCTTTTAGTGAGGAACTCCCTCTACCAATGTAGATAAGTATCTGCTTAGCAACTTCTATTCATTGCAGTAAGGTTCCTGGGGGTGCTAAGCACTGTGGCTAGTATAGGTCAGGTCAGAAGAGGGACTTACACTGAGATCTGAGACCAGGTACCTATCCAATTCACTATGCTGCCTCTCTCTATTAAATATCTCTGAGAAAAGGCCTGATTGCTAAGATACGTAAGCAATTAACACCATTACATGAGAACAAGGTTCATTAACCATCGAGGTATAAGAACAATTTAAAACAATTGTAAACTATCAATAACTATGTTTAAGATGCCTAAGATAGTTTATGTTTGAAGGACTGAGAAAAGATTGGTACACTAATACATTTATTGGTGGAGGTGTTAATTGGTTTAATCATTTTGAAAAATAATTGGTAATTATTAAAAAAAAATGCAGAATTATTCATACTATTTTACCTAGATATCCCAATACTTTGTGTATACCCCCAAGGAGTTCAAGGAAAAAATAAATGTGCCATATAAACTAAAATATTTATCAGTCCTTTTTTTGGTAGCAAAATATAAGATAAATAAAATAAAACCTAGAAACAAAGTAGGCTCCATCACTTGGAAATGTATTAACAATTCACATCTAAATATGTAATATTAGTATAAGAAAAAAATCAGTATAGTAGATTAGACGGAAAAAAAACAACAGACTTATATGAACTGAAGTAAGCAGAAAACAGTATACCAGGAAAACAATATATACATTGAGTAAAATGAAGTAAATGGAAAGAACACTAAAATGAAAATACACACTGCAATTTTATCAACCAATTTCAGGCCAGAAGAAGAGATGAGAAAATGTACCTTATCCCTTTTCTTAGACAAAAGAGAATCTCTACCTATGGAGTGTTGCCTATGAAATAATTAAGATTCTCTGTTAATTGGTTTAGCTTAAATTATTTTCTTTCTTACCAGGGAAAATGGACAGGGATGTGTGAGACACATAATTTATTTGGCCATTCTTAAAATAGTCATATATCCAGAAATGACTGTGATGTCAAAACAAAAAAAAAATCAATAAAACTTTGTTAGTTAATAAGCATTTATTAAGTACTTGCTATGTGTCAGACAGTGTTAAGTACTAGGAATGCAAAGAAAAGGCAAAAATTGTCTTTGTCCTCAAAGAGTTCACCTTCCAATCTGAGAGACAATATGTAAATACCTAGGCACATACAAGATATATACAGAGTAGATGGAAGACAACCATACAGGGGAATGGACAAGCAACTGGAGAAAAACCCAGAATGCCCTCCCACAGAAGGTAGGGATTGAGCTAAATCTTATAGGAAGCCAACTAGGGAAACTAAGAGGTAGAATTGAAGAAGAAAAATATTCTAGGCATGGAATATATCCAGTACAAAGTTAGAGAAATGGATGTCCTTTGTAAGGAATAGCAAATAAGATAATTCAGCTGGATTCTAGAATGCATAGAGGAAAATAAGGTGTAAAAAGACTGGAAAAATAGAAACGGGCCAGGTTGTGAAGGTTTTAAATGCCAGAGGACTTTGTCTTTCCTCTGGATGGTAACTGGAATTTACTGAGTAGGGCATATGGGATGGTGATCTATTTTTAGAAAAATCAATTTGGCAACTAAGTAGAGGATGATTTGGAGTGGGGGTGGGGCAGTGTGGAAGGGGAAAATTTGCAGAATGGAAACTAAGAAATAAAAATATCTAGAGGAATACTCTCAGTGCTTGGATGAAACCCCTTGGAAGATTTATAGGATGATATGGACAAGAGTCACATAGAGAAGCAGGCATGAATGGGTTTGGATCTACATTGTAAGTCTAGGTAGCTAGGTAGTGCAGTGGATGAAGTGAAAGACTTGGAGTGAAGTCAAATAATGTCTCAGACACTTCCTTAGTTGTATCAGACTGGGCAAGTCACTTTGCCATTCTAAGCCTCAGTTTCCTCATCTGTAAAAAGGGAATAATCATAATATTTCCTTCACAGGGTTGTTGTACGCAATGAAATAATACAGGTAAAGTGTTTGCTAAACCATAAAGTGCTATTCAAATATTAGCTATCATCATCATCATTTTTATTATCATTAATAGCACCCACACTGATGAGATCACAGAATCATGGAAGGATTAAAGTAATTGCCCTAAGTAATCAAGTATATGAAGCATTCTGATTTTTATGCATCATCACTTGAATATTCATCAACTGTTGACATTTACTTAACAGCCACCAAAGGAATTTTTAGCTGGAGCAGGTTTCTAGGTTTCTTACCCAGTGGATTTGCACAGGCAGAGCTTCAATTAGCCTCTTTCTTTAGATTAAATGGAGCTTCTCATTGTGATAAAATTATTAAATGGTGATGACAGGTCATTTAAGAAAGCTAATCAGACATCATTAGAGAAAAGAGGATTTTTGGTAAGATCTGGTTTGGAAGAGAATTCAGTATTCATGGAATCATATGTTTAAAACTAGAAAGCATCTTAGAATTCATTTAGTTCATACCTTTTGATTTGCAGATGAGGAATCTGAGGATCAGAGAGATTCAGATCATATAGGTATTAAATGTGGTCATACAAGCATTAAATATTAGAGTTTATTGGTCCAGTGGAAGGAACAATGACTGTGGAATCTAAGGACCTCAATGCAAATCCTGCCTCTCATGCTTACTGCTTTTGTAACTTTGGGAAAGCTATTTAACCTCCCTGGGTCTCTGTTTCCTAACATGTAAAATTAGAGGATTGCATGTGAGCTCTCTTCTAGCTTTAGAGCTAAGATCCTATGTCAAAGTATTTTTCTTCCAGATGAGTGCTATCTGATAATCATTTAAACTCCTTATGCAAATATACCCAGTATTTGATGTTCTGTTATGAAATTTCAGCTATCCTTCCCTTGTCCTCTCATCCCTAAGCCACAGTAGAATTCTAGCATTATGACATTAAGCTTCAAAATGCTTAGATTTCTTCCTGACTCTTGCCTCTTCAGAGGTGGTTTCCTTCATTGAACAATTTCTATCAGGCACAAGAAGTCAATGTCTTACTCTTCTTCCTCCTCCTCCTGTTTCTCCTTTGTCTCTTTTTCCTGTTCTTCTTTCCTCTTCCTCCTCCTCTTCCTTCTCTCTTCATTTCTTCATCCTCCTCCTCTCTACCTCTCTATTGTAGGTTTTTCAATATTCTCTTCTTAACTCTTGAATTCCAAGTGAATTCACTCTGAATTCCATATAGACCTTTCCCAGTAAAGAGTATTTCTCTTCCTTTTGTGATTGAGACATCACATTATAATTGGCATTTCTTCAGGAAATGCCCCATACTTTAAACTCAAGCTGACTCCTGTAAATTAAAGATAGAAGAAAGTCTCTGAAAATGATATTATACTGCTATATCAGTCCCTATATAGCAACAACTCAGATTTGTGTGGTGTTGTAAAGTTTCCAAAGAGGCATTTTCCAGAAAGTGGTTGATTCTACTTACATGTCTTTTTGGGATTGTCCACAGAATTATGGAAATATTAAAATGTATTTATCTTAAGCCTTCCCATTTTGACACTACCAAGAAAAATGCAAATTATTACCCATTGTGGTAGTTGGATTTTGTGATAAAGACACTTGATTTTGAAGAATTATATGGAGACCAATTATTTTGACATATGGTCTATGAACCGATGTCAGATAGGAGTGCTATGTGCTTGCTTCTGAGTCAGGCCAGGTTTGAGGCTGACCTACAGGTGAAGCATTGATTACCTTATTTTTTATTGGTTAAGCTATCAATCAACTAATCAACACATATTTATTAAGTACCTAGTTTGTGTCAGGCACTGTGCTGTTTATACAAAGACAAAAAGTAAAATAATCTTTGCTCTTGGGGAGCTTACATTCACTACAATTTATCATGTGGCTATTAATCTTCTTAATAGAAATAAAAAATGTAGATGTGATATAGAAACATATCTTTGTTCACTGAAGACTCACATCAGCTTTATGAAGTGTGTGTGCATATGGGGTAGGGGAGTAGAGATGATCCTCTTGTAGAAAAGAATGAAGGAAACAGAGTTAGAAGGGAATGAAAAAAAGCAAAGAAAGAAAGTGGAAAAAAGGCAGACAAACTTGATTCACTTTTTCGTTTATATTTAACAAATGAAGGATCCCTGGAGATGCTAGGAAAATATTTTTTTTTCATCCACTCCTCCTATCAGTGGTATATTGCAGTACTTCCACTATAGAAGCTATTGCTTGCTGAATGATAGACTTGACTACGGTGACATTAAGCATATTCACTACTCTTTCTCACCTTGGCACACAATAGAAGTATAAATCCCCTTCAGCTGTGTCTATACCAACACTAATGACGAAAAAAAAATTGAATACTGAAATCTTTTTTAAAAAATGGACATTAGTGTGGCCAATCTGCATGTAATAAACTAGTGTATAATAATATAACAAATTCCACCAGGCTATTCAACACTGTCATCAAATGACTATTGAACAAGGCACTGCTGGCCTATAAGCTACATTAACTTGAGGGAATTGAGTCTACTAACCTAGTGGGATTTAATTCAATATCATTTGCTAAGATATTGGCTGTTTTCTGAATGTTTTTAATTTGATTCCTGTTTATATTAATAACTTGAAATTTGGAAGAATTTTGCCTCATAGAGTGCTTATTTATACCTTGTATACAGGGTATACACAATAAATGCACAATAAATTATACAAATGATATGTTTTTGTTGTTGTTGTTGTTGTTGAGTTTAGAAAGGGGGAGTTTATGTTCAAACACTGGGTTCAACTGCTAGCTTTAAATACTAGTTCTGTAATACTGGATGAGTCATATAATCATTCCAAGCCTGAGTTTCCTTGTCTGTAAAAAGGGAAAAGGAAAGTTGCACTGTATTACCTGTCTGGGTTGTTGGACCATCTTTAAATCTTTTTAAAATAAATTTATTTATTTTCAGTTTTCAACATCCACTTCCATAAGATTTTGAGTTCAAAATTTTCTCCCTCTCCCTCCCCTCCCCCCTCCCCAAATAGCATTCAATCTGATATAGGCTCTAGATATACATTCATATTAAAATATTTTCACATTAGACTTGTTGTGAAGAAGAATTAGAACCAATGGGAAGAACCACAAGAAAGTAGAAATAAAAAAAAATTTAAAAAGAGGAAGAGCAAATAGTATGCTTCAATCTCATTCAGACTCCAATAGTTCTCTCTCTGGATGTACATAGTGTTTTCCATCATGAGTCTTTTGTAGTTGTCTTAGATGTTTTGCATTGCTGAGAAAAGCTAAGTCTATTAAGTTTAGTCATCAGACAATGTTGCTGTTACTGTATACAATGTTTTCCTGGTTCTGTTCACTTCACTCAGCATCAGTTCATGTAAGTCTTTCCAGGTTTTTCTGAAGACTTCCTGCTCATAATTTCTTATAGCGCAATAGTATTCCATTGCATTTGTATACCACAACTTGTTCAGCCATTCCCCAATTGCTGAGTATCCTCTTAATTTCCAATTCTTTGCCACCACAAAAAGACCTGCTATAAATATTTTATACTTGTGGGTCCTTTTCCCATGTATGATCTCTTTGGGATATAGACCTACAAGTGGTATTGCTGGGTCAAAGGGTACGCAAAATTTTATAGCCCTTTGGGAATAATTCCAAATTGCTCTCAAGAATGGATGGATAAGTTCATAACTCCACCAACAATGTATTAGTGTTCCAATTTTCCCACATCTTCTCCAACACCTATCTTTCTGTTTTGTCATGTTAGCCAATCTGATAGGTGTGATGTGATACCTCAGAGTTATTTGGATTTGCATTTCTCTAATCAATAGTGATTTAGAGCATTTTTTATGACTATAGATAGCTTTAATTTCTTCATCTGAAAGCTCCCTGTTCATTTCTGGTTTTGCTGTTCCTGGTTTAGGTATCAGCGCCATATCTGTATCATAAAAAGAATTTGGTAAGACTCCTTTGTCCATTTTCCCAAATAGTTTGTATAGTATTGGAATTAATTGTTCTTTAAACATTTGATAGAATTCATGTGTAAATCTATTTGGCCCTGGAGATTTTTCTTAGGGAGTTCATTGATGGCTTATTCAATTTCTTTTTGTAAAATGGGGTTATTTAAATATTTTATTTCCTCATCTGTTAATCTGGGCAAGTTATATTTTTTGTAAATGTTCATCTATTTCACTAAGATTATCAAATGTATTGGCATACAGTTGGTCAAAAAGCTCTAAGTAATTGTTTTGATTTCCTCTTCATTGGTGGTGAATTCACTCTTTTCATTTTTGATATTTGTAATTTGGTTTTCTTTTTTTTAATCAAATAAATCAAAGTATTTGTTTTATTATTTTTTTCATTAAAAACAGCTCTTAGTTGTATTTACTATTTCAATAGTTTTCTTCATTTCAATTTTATTAATCTCTCCTTTGATTTTCAGAATTTCTCTAATTTGGTATTTAATTGAGGATTTTTAATTTGTTCTTTTTATAACTTTTTTTAGTTGCATGCTCAATTCATTGATCTCCTCTTTCTCTATTTTATTCATGTCAGCATTTAAAGATATTAAACTACTCCTAAGAACTACTTTTGCTGCATCCCATGAGTTCTGGTTTGTTGTCTCATTATTGTCATTATCTTGGATTAAATTATTGATTCTTTCTATTTAGGACTAGATTATTTAATTTCCAATTACTTTTTAGTCTATCTTTCCAAGGTCCTTTGTTATATGTAATTTTTATTGCATCATGATCTGAAAAGGATGGATTTAATATTTCTGCCTTTCTGCATTGGATTCTGAAGTTTTTATGCCCTAGTACACGGTCAGTTTTTTTGTACGTGTCATGTACTGCTGAAAAAAAGGTATATTCCTTTCTATCCCCATTCAGTTTTCTTCATTGGTCTACCATATCTAACTTCTCTAAAATTCTGGTCACCTCCTTAACTTCTTTCCTGTTTACTTTCTGGTTAGATGTACCTAGTTCTTTTTTTAAAAAAATTATTTTATTAATTTATTTTGATTTATCAACAATCACTTCCATATGCTTTTGAGTTTAAAATTTTTCTTACACTTCCTCCCCACCACCCTCCTCATGATGGTGCACAATTTGATATAGGCTATACATTTACATTCCTATTAAACATATTTTCACATTAGTGAAGTTGTAAGTAAAAATTAAAATCAATAGGAGGAACCATCAGAAGAAGCAAACAAAACTCAACAGAAGAGAAAAAAAAAAGATAGTGATTCAACTTCCATAGTTCTTTCTTTGGGTGTGGATAGCATATTCCATCACTAGGCCTCTGGAGATGTCTTAGATCCTTGTATTGCTGAGAAGGGTTAAGTTTATCAATATTAGTCATTGCACAAAGGGGCTGTTATTGTGTACAATGTTCTCTTGGTTCTGCTCACTTCACTCAGCATCAGACCATATAAGTCTTTCCAGGTTTTTCTGAAGTCAGCTTGTTCATCATTTCTTATAGTGCAGTAGTATTCTATTACATTCATATACCACAACTTGCTCAGCCATTCCCCAATTGATGAGCATCCTCTCAATTTCCAATTCTTTGCCACCACAAAAAGAGCTGCTATAAATATTTTTGTACATATGGGTCTTTTTCCCATTTGTATGATCTCTTTGGGATATAGCCCTAGAAGTGCTACTGCTGGCTCAAAGGGTATGCACATTTTTATAGCCCTTTGGGCTTAGTTCCAAATTGTTCTCCAAAATTGTTGGATCATTTCACAACTCCACCAACAATGCATTAGTGTTCAATTTTCCCACATCTTCTCCAACATTTATCATTTTCATGTTTTGTCATGTTGGCCAATCTGATAGGTATGATGTGGTACCTCAGAGTTGTTTTGATTTGCATTTCTCTAATCAATACTGATTTAGAAAATTTTTTCATATGACTATAGATGGCTTTAATTTCTTCACCTGAGAACTTTCTGTTCATATCCTTTAACCATTTATCAATTGGGGAATGGCTTGTATTCTTATAACTTTATCTTAATTCTCTGTATGTTTTAGAAGTGAGGCCCTTACCAGAGAGACTGGTTGTAAAAATTCTTTCTGAATTTTGTACCTTCCTTCTAATCTTAGTTGCATCGGCTTTGTTTGTACAAAAACTTTTCAATTTAATATAATCAAAATTATCCATTTTGCTTTTCATAATGTTCTTCTATCTCCTGTTTGGTCATGAATTCTTCTGTTCTCCATAGATCTGATAGGTAAACTATTCCTTGTTCTCCCAAGTTGCTTATAATATCAGCCTTTATATCTAAATTATGAACCCATTTTAACTTTATCTTGGTATATGGTGTGAGATTTGGGTCTATGCCTAGATTCTGCCATACTGTTTTCCAGTTTTCCCAGCAGTTTTTTTCAAAGAGTGGGTTCTTATCCCAGAAGCTGGAGTCTTTGGGCTTATCAAATAATAGGTTACTATAGTCATTGACTACTGTGTATTGCATATTCAACCTATTCCACTGATCCACCACTCTATTTCTTAGGCAGTACCAAGCAATTTTGATGATTGCTGCTATATAACACAATTTAAGATCTGGAATTGTTAGGCCACCTTCACCTGCATTTCTTTTCATTAGTTCCTTTCATATTCTGGACTTTTTGTTCTTTCAAATGAATCTTGTCATTATTTTTTCTAACTCTATAAAATAATTTTTGGTAGTTTGATTGGTATGGCACTGAATAAGTAAATTAGCTTAAGTAGGATTGTCATTTTTATTATATTAGCTCAGCCCACCCATGAGCAACTGATATTTTTTCCAATTATTTAGATCTGATTTCATTTGTGTGAAAATTGTTTTGTAATTGTGTTCATAGAGTTCCTGGGTTTGTTTCGGGAGGTAGACTCATAAATACTTTATAATGTTTACATTAAGTTTAAATGGAATTTCTCTTTCTATATTTTGCTGTTGGGCTTTGTTGGTAATATGTAGAAATGCCTATAATTTATGTGGTTTATTTTATAGCCTGCAATTTTGCTAACGTTGTTTATTATTTCAAGTAGTTTTTTACTTGATTCTCTAGGATTCTCTAAGTATATCATGTCATTTGCAGAGTGATAGCTTTGTTTCTTCTTTGCCTATTCTAATACCTTAAATTTATTTTTCTTCTCTTATTACTAAAGCAAACGTTTCCAGTACAATACTGACTAACAGTGGTGATAATGGACATCTTTGTTTTACCCCCAATCTTATTGGAAATGCTTCTAGCTTGTCCCCATTACATAAAATGCTTGCTGAAGGTTTTAGATAGATGCTATTTATTATTTTAAGGAAGACTCCATTTATACCTATGCTTTCTAGTGTTTTTAATAGGAATGGGTGTTGTATTTTATCAAAAGCTTTTTCTGAATCTGTTGAGATGATCATGTGGTTTCTGTTGGTTTTGGCATTGATATGCTCAATTTTGCTGATAGTTTCCCTAATATTGAACCAGCCCTGCATTCCTGGTATAAATCCTACCTGGTCATACTGTATTATTCTTGTGATATGTTGCTGTAATCTATTTCCTATTATTTTGTTTAAAATTTTTGCGTCTATATTCATTAGATAAATTGGTCTTTAATTTTCTTTCCTTGTTTTGACTCTTCCTGGTTTAGTATCAGTACCATATTTGTATCATAAAAGGAATTTCATAAGACACCTTCTTCACCTATTTTCCCAAATAGTCTATATAGTATTGGAATCAATTGTTCTTTAAATTTTTGATAGAATTCACATGTAAATCCTTCTGGCCCTGGAGAATTTTTCCTAGGGAGTTCATCAATGGCTTGTTCAATTTTTTTTCTGAGATGGGGTTATTTAAGTATTTTATTTCCTCTTCTGTTATTCTGGGCAATTTACATTTTTGTAAATGTGTCTCCATTTCACTAAGATTGTCAAATTTGTTGGCATATAGTTGGGCAAAATAATTCCTGATTATTGTTTTAATTTCCTCTGCCTTGGTGGAAGCTTCACCCTTTTCATTCTTGATACTAGTAATTTAGTTTTCTTCTTTCTTTTTTTTTAATTAAGTTAACCTAAGGTTTATCTATTTTATTGGGTTTTTTTTTCATAAAACCAGCTCTTGGTTTTATTTATTAGTTGAAAATTTTTCTTAATTTCAATTTTATTAATTTTTCCTTTGGTTTTTAATATTTCTAATTTTGTGTTTAGTTGAGGATTTTTAATTTGTTCTTTTTCTAGTCTTTTTAGTTGTATTCCCAATTCATTGATCTCCTCTTTTTCTATTTTATTTATGTAAGCATTTAGAGATATAAAATTTGCCCTAAGAACTGCTTTTGTTGCATCCCATAAGTTTTGGTGTGTGTTGTGTCATTATTGTCATTCTCTTGAATGAAATTATTGATTGTTTCTATGGTTTGTTGCTTGACCCAATCATTTTTTAGGATTAGATTATTTAGTTTCCAATTATTTTTATAGTCTATCTTTCCATGGCCCTTTATTACATATAATTTTTATTGCATCTGAAAAGGATGCATTTAATATTTCTGCCTTTCTGCACTGGATTGTGAGGTTTTTATGTCCTAGTACATAGTCAATTTTTGTATATGTACCATGTACTGCCGAGAAAAAAGTATATTTCTTTCTATCCCCATTCAATTTTCTCCAGAGGTCTATCATACCTAACTTTTCTAATGTTCTATTCACCTACTTAACTTCTTTCTTGTTTATTTTGTGGTTAAATTTATCTAGTTCAGAGAGGGGGAGGTTGAGGTCCTGCACTAGTATAGTTTTGCTATCTGTTTCTTCCTGTAACTGCCTGAACTTCTCCTCTAAGAATCTGAATGCTATACCATTTGGTGCATATATGTTTAGTTATCATATTACTTCATTTTCTGTGGTGCCTTTTAGCAGGATGTAGTTTCCTTGCTTATCTCTTTTGATTAGATCTATTTTTGCTTTTGCTTTGTCTGAGATCAGGATTGCTACCCCTGATTTTTTTTACTTCAGCTGAAGCATAATATATTCTGCTCTAGCCTTTTACCTTTATCCTGTTATGTGTCACTCTTTTTCAAATGTGTTTCCTGTAAACAACATATTGTAGGATTGTGGTTTTTAATCCATTCTGCTATCTGTTTCCATTTTATGGGAGAGTCCATCCCATTCACATTCACAGTTATAATTACTGTCTGTGTCTTTTTCTCCATCCTTTTTCCCCCCCTATTTATGCTTTTCTTTCTCCTTTCTCCTTCCCCCCCCACTAGTGTTTTGCTTTTGACCAGGGCCTCCTTTAGTCTATTATCCCTTTCCCTTTTCTTCCCCTTTGCAGTAGCTTCTTCCCTCCCTTCTATCAGGCCTCCCTTTTCTCTCCCCTTTTCCCTCCTACTGCCTATAGGGCAAGTTAGATTTCTATACCTAACTGATTTTGTTATTCCCTTCTTGAGCCAAATCTGGTAAGAGTAAGGTTCAAACAGTGTTCACCCCCCTCCCTTCTTTCCCTCTGCTGTAATAGGTTTTTCTGGCTTTTCTTATAATGTAAATTACCCTTGTCTGCCTCCTGCTTTCTCAGTACATTTCAGACTAATCCACTTACTTGGATCCATTTAACCCACTTGATTAGATTTTTTTTTATCATTACATCAAAGTCAACTAATATCCACCCCCTTTATGTATACTCCTTTAACACAGTGTAATAACAATACAGTTCTCAAGAGTTGCAAGTGTTATCTTCCCTTGTAGGGATGTAAACAGTCCACCTCTATTAACAACCTTTTGTATCTTTCTGTCCCATTTACCTTTTTATGTCTTTCTTGAATCTTGTACTTGAAGATTAGTTTTTCTGTTGAGCTCTGTCCTTTTTATCAGGAAGGTTTGGAAGTCCCCTATTTCATTGAATATCCATCTCCTCCCTTGAAAAATCATGCTCATTTTTGCAGGGTAGTTGATCCTTGGCTGCAGTCCAAGCTCCTTTGCCTTACGGAATATCATGTTCCATGCCCTGTGGTTTTTTAATGTAGAAGCTGGAAGTTCCTGTGTAATCCTGACTGTGGTTCCATGATATTTAAATTGTTTCTTTCTGGCTGCTTGCAGCACCTTCTCTTTCATCTGGTAATTTGGGAACTTTGCTAATATATGCCTTGGCATTGTCAATTTGGGATCTCTTTCAGGTGGTGAGCAGTGCATTCTTTCTATGGTTATTTTACCTTCTGATTCTAGGACTTCAGGATAGTTTTCTTTTATGATTTCCTGAAAAATACTGTCCAGGCTCTTTTTTTCATCATGATTTTCAGGTAGTCCAATAATTTGTAAATTGTCTCTCCTGGATCGATTTTCCAGGCCAGTTGTTTTACCAATGGGTATTTTACGTTTTCATCTTTTTTTTTCATTGTTTTGTTTCTGTTTGACTGATTCTTGCTCTCTCATAGAGTCATTAGTTTCCATTTGTCCAATTCTAGTTTTTAACAGATTGTTTTCTTCTGCTAGTTTTTGTACTTCTTCAATTGGCCAATTGTATTTTTAAGGGATTTATTTTCTTCAGTGTACTTTTTTTCTAGTTTGCCAATTGTGTTTTTTAGGGACTTGTTTTCTTCAGTGTTCTTTTTTTCCAATTGGCCAATTGTATTTTTTAAGGACTTTTCTACCTCTCTCATTTGACTTTTAAAATACTTCTTGAGCTCTTCTAAGAAGGCTTTTTGGGCTTCAGACCAGTTCATATTCCCTTTTGATGTTGCAGATGTGGGTTGTTGACAATGTTGTCCTCTTCAGAATTTCTGTCTTGATCTTCACTCTTCTCATAATATGAATCTAAGGTATGTTTCTTTTTCCTCATGGTGTTTCTTTATTCCCTGGCCTTTAAAGAGATTGAGCTCTCCTGCTGGGGAACAGAGGGCACTGACCCAAGCTTCTTGTGTTGGGAGCCTAGGTCTTGGTCTCTGGCTTTGTGTGCTGGGGCCTCTTATGTTGGCAATTGGAGGCTGTAGGGTTTTGGAAGCTTACCTCATGTTGGGCTGGAATCAGCAAGGCTGGAACTTTCAGGCAATTCTAGGTGGCCTGCTTTTCCTTTCCTTTAGCTTTCTTCAGCTCCTTTTAGATGGGTGCTTCAGGGTGTTTATCTGCCTGGGGCCCTTTGCAATGCTGCCTCCCTCGTTTTTGCTAATGCACAGCAAGATTCCTTTGTGGTAGAGTGTCAAGGCACCTTGTGATTTTCTGAGCTGGTTTCTACCAGTTCCCCACCCTCACTGAAGCACTCGAAGGTCCAGGTGTTGATGTTTGCCTGCTCTACCACCTGGGCTTCAAGATCTCCTCCTGGTTGACAGTTGGAGGCTATAGGGTTCTGACAGCTTACCTGGTGTTGGGTTGGAATCAGGAAGGCTGGGACTTTAGGAAAACTCTAGGTTGTTTTCTTCAGCTCTTTTCAGATGAATGCTGCGGGTTGATAGGGGAAGGTGAGATCAACTACCTTTTTACTCCACCATCTTGGCTCCTGGAAACAGAAACCATGTATCTAGTTCTGAGAAGTGGGTTTGAAGTCCCCCACTAATATAGTTTTGTTGTTTTTCTTCCTGTAACTCCCTTAACTTCTCCTCTAAGAATTTGGATGCTATACTACTTGGCGCATATATGTTTAGTAATGATATCACTTCATTGTCTATGGTACCTTTTAGCAGGATGTAGTTTCCTTCCTTATCCCTTTTAATTAGATCAATTTTTGCTTTTGCTTTGTCTGAGATCAAGATTGCTATACTTGCTTTTATTTTTTCTTTTTTTTTTCACTTCAGCTGAAGCATAATTCTCCAGCCTTTTGCTGTATGTGTATCCCTCTGGTTCAAATGTGTTTCTTGTAAATAGCACATTGTAAGATTCTGGCTTTTAATCCTCTCCTATCTGCTTTAGTTTTATGGGAGAGTTCATTCCATTCACATTCATAGTTATGTTTACTGTGTCTTTCTCTCATCCTATTCCCCCTACCCTGTTTATGCCTTTCTCTCCTCTTTCTCCCTTTCCTTCTTTGACATTTTCAATTTGGGATCTCTTCTAGGAGGTGATCAGTGAATTCTTTGATGACTATTTTACCCTTTGGTTCTTGGACCTCATGGAAGTTTTCTTTGATGATTCCTTGAAAGTTGCTATCTAGGCTCTTTTTTTTCCAATCATGGCTTTCAGGTAAATCAATAATTCTTAAATTATCTCTGTTGGATCTATTGTCCAGGCAAATTGTTTTCCCAATGAGGGATTTTACATTTTCTTCTATTTTTTCCATGATTTTTATTTTGTTTGACTGATTCTTGATGTCTCACAGAATCATTAGCTTCCATTTGCCCAGTTCTAATTTTTAACAAATTGTTTCTTTCTATTAGATTTTGTACCTCCTTTTCCATTTGGCCTATTTTACTTTTTAAGGAGTTCTTCTGTTCAGTGAGTTTTTGTGCCTCCTTTTCCATTTGGCCAGTTCTACTTTTTAAGGAGTTGTTTTCTTCAATGCACTTTTTTTTATTTCTCCAATTGTATTTTTGAAGGACTTCTTTTCTGTGGTCAATTTCTCTCCTTCCTTTTTCAAGCTATTGACTCTGCCTTGTATACCTCTCATTTCTTTTCCCAATTTTTCTTCTACCTCTCTTATTTGACTTTTAAAATCCTTTTTGAGCTTTTCTAAGAAGGCATTTTAGGCTTGAGACCAGTTCATATTCCTCTTTGAGGTTTTGGATGTGGGTATAGTGACAACTTTCTCCTCTTCTGAATTTGTGTTTTCATCTTCCCTGTCCCCATAGAAAGAATTTATTGTCATTGTCTATTTCTGCTTTTTGCCTATTTCTTGGCTTTTAAATTTGAGCTCTCCTGCTGGAGCACAGGGGGCATTGACCCAAGCTTCTTGTGCTGGAGGGCAGGGACCTGGTCACTGGCTGTGTGTGCTGGGGCCTCAGGTGCTGGCACCTGGAGGTTTTAGGGGTCTAGCTGTTTACCTGGTGGTGAGATGGGGTCAGCAACACTGAAGTTCTTAATTGGGAGGAACTCTAGAGGATGCTTGCTCACCTGGGCTGCTCTGAAGCAGTGGAAGGTTTGGCTGCTGGAGATGGCCTACCTGCCTGGAGTTGTACTTCCTGGAGTTGTTCTGAAGCATGGGGAGGTTTGGCTCCTGGAGGATGCCTTCTCACTGGCATACGTGGTGATTTTCTAAGCTGGGGTCTACTTGTTCCCCTGCCTGTGCCAAGGCACCCAGGGTAGGAGGGGCGTGGATCCTGGTGCTGGCATTTCCCTGCTCCACCATCCTAGGGCTCAGGATCTCCTGCTGGTTTGCTGAGGTGGGGCTTGCTACTGGCTTGCTGGGGCATGTAGCATCCTGTACTGCTCCCCTTCTACCACAGTGAGAGGGACCTTTCCTGTTAATCCCCCAAGCTACCCAGGCTAAAAGACTGCTGCACCTCATCTTTCTGCTGGCTCAGCTGTTCCAGGGTCTTCCTGGGGTTATATTTTCTGAGTTTTTAGAAGTCAATGAAGGACAGTGAGAGTGACTTATTTCTTACTCCCCATCTTTAAATCTTAATGGTGAATTATTATTCTTGCTATCCTATGCCAGTAAGTACTTTCCTTTATGCAATAGGCCCAGATCTGGACTGGAAAAGGATCTCAGAGGCCATCCATTCAAACCCCTCCCCATTTCACAAATATTGATAGTAAAGTCAGGGAAGATAAGGTCATATACTTTGTGAGTATCAGAAGCAGAATTTCAATCCAGATCTTCCTAACTCCAAGTACAAACCTCTCTCCACTATAGCATATTCCCTCTTAATATCTTAAAGAGAAACCAAGAAGAAATGAAAAAGAGGTGATTTTGCTGAGACAGCTGGGTAATACTGAAGAAGTCACAGATTAGATATAATCTGATTTAGGAAAGGGAAGAAAATAATGGAAAAGAGGTATCTAAATGTTCTATTTGGTATTGACCATTGGAAATAAATTTCTCAAAATCTTTTTTTATCATGTGCTATTGTAATCATACAATTTAGCAATTTTTATAAATAGAACTAAGTACAAATAATTACTTTAAGACTACCATGAGTGCCAATACAATATTTCATGTAAATATTTTTTATTATTAAAGTATTACATGACTTTTATCCAGATTAGTATTCTTTAAAGATTCTGATCTTATATTTTAAAGTAGATCTCCAAATGTCTTTTGAGAGAAGCAATTATTAGATTTTACACTCTTCCTGATATACTGCTTTAACTATGCCCTTCCTCTACCCACTCATCACTCAAAAATTTTCAGGCACTTTCCCTTGATTCTTGAATGAAGTATAAGTCCCCAATCTTGGGATTCGATGTTCACTTGTTATTATTACAATATGGCAACAATTTATCTTTTTCCACTCTTATCACAGTTCTGCCCCTTCATCTATTTAATCTGTATTCCAACCAAACTGGACTATTTCCCCATTCCTATTCCTTTTGTGACCCTCTCACCTATTCTTTCCTTTAGTTTCAACATCGACTATTCCTGGAATGTGCCATGGTTCATTTCAGTCTTGTGAAGTACTGAACTTCCTTTAAGCCCCAATATTTGTACAGCCTTCCACAAAACCTTACCTGTCCCCTTACAGCTAGATTCTATTGTTCACTCATTTATTGTGAATGACTCCAAATGGGGTTTTCCTGGCAGAGATACTAGAATGGTTTGCCATTTCCTTTTCCATTGCAGTTAGATAGCATAATGGATTGAGAGCCTGGAGTCAGGAAGACTTTGGCCTCAGACACTTATTAGCACTGTGGCCCTGGCTTATTAAGTTATGTGACTCTGGGAAGTCACATCATTTTCCTCAACTGTAAAATGGGAATAATAATAATAATAATAATAATAATAATAATAATAATCCCCACTTCACAAGGCAGTTGTGAAGATCTAATGAGATAATATTTGTAAAGTGCTTAGCATAGTGCCTGGCACAAAGTAGGGACTCAATAAATATAATTTCCCTTTTCCTTCCTTTCCCTTGTCCCCAATTAAAAGTGAATGCTCCCTTCTCACAGACAGCCTGGACCTCTCTTTGCATTTACCCCACTCTCTTGTGTACCATAGTTAATTTTGTATGAGTGAACTCCCCCCTCAATGTGTTTGTAAATTCCTTGAAAGCAGGGTCTAGAGTTGGGGGGGGGGGAACAAATTTGCTGAAACAGCTGCTAACCCATCTGAGAGAGTGGCATGGGCCACAGACAGGTTAAATGACTTGCCCAGGGTCCCACAGCCAATGCATGTCAGAAGCAGGATTCGAAACCAGCTCCTCTGGACTCCAAGGCCTGGTTCTCTCCACACTAAGGATGAGGCCCTGTGTGCCTGCCTGTGCCCCAGTCTTCCCAATCTGAGCCACTGCCATGCTCCCTCCCCATCACAACCCACCCACCCCCACCCCCACCCTCACCCCACCCCATCAGTGATCCTATTCTGAATCTATAATCCTACAGTTCTCTATTTCTGAGTTGCCATTACTTGTCTGTGCAGGGAGGGAGAGAGGGGGGACCTCGAGAGAGGGTGGGGTGCAAATTGTTCCTTGAAGTTTGGATTCAGACAAAGGACTGCACTTGAGGACGTAGATGGTCACATGTGCCCTCAAGGCTGCAAGGTTCCCCACCCCTGGTAGAGCATAACTGTTTTTATACCCCCAGTGTCTGTCAAAATACCCTGGCTAAAGGAGGTACTTAATAAATGCTTGTTTGTTTGACTTGGACTGTATTCAAACACGAAGAATCCACCCTTCCCTTAATAATAAGTTAACTATGAAGAATGAACAGAAGGTATTTTTACAGAGAAGCTTTTAGGCAGTTACATTATTAACTTAAGCTTTGCCTCTTGATCTGTCATAAAAGGGCCCTTAGAGATCATCTAATCTTACTCATTTTATAGATGATGAAATTAAGACCCAGAGAGTAGTCAGTGGTGGAACTATTAATTTTACAACTGAGTTTCTTCAGTTACTTAAACTTAAAAAAAAATCTCTAAAGGTCCCTACCTTTTGTCATATAGCTAGGAGGTTTTAAAATTCTGAACTGTATTCTTCAGCATAGGCTAACTTATTTTTTCGATGAAGTTCTGTGTTTGTGCAGTGAAGTGAATGGGCAAAATCCTTAAACTTATTCTTAAATTATTCTCAATGCATGTATTCATAATTTCTATGAATACCCTAATTAAACAAGTTGCCCACTTTTATCATATTGAAAAAACTACTTTTATTTTTTTTCCTTTAATTTGAAAATAAACATAAATTATTTTAATGCCCTTAATTTTGGTATCTAAGCCAAAATTGGCAGTTATGTCAAACCTACTGTACTGTATGCAGTCACAAACTTTTGCCCCAGGGATATTTGCTCATTTAAGCCCATGAATTTGACACATTTTTCAATTTTGTATATCTCAAAAAAAAATCCCCTAACAATTTATTGACATGTTTCTCAATGCATTTCTTTACTCAAGACAAGTGGAAATACAGTAATGAAGATTCTGATATTTATTTCATTCTTTGCCTATCACAGATTAAAGAGCACCTTGCCAAAGGTCAGCGAATGTTGGCAGGTGATGGGATGTCCCAGGTGACCAAGACCCTGTTGGATTTAACTCAGAGGAAAAATTTTTATGCAGGAGACCTTCTAATATCGGTGGAAATTCTACGAAATGTGACAGATACATTTAAAAGGGCAAGCTACATTCCTGCCTCTGATGGCGTACAGGTAAGAGACAAGAGGACATAAAGGAAGGAAGTGATTGAGAGAAAATCAATTTTCAGTTTAAAGGAGGTAGCGCCAGGGTTGAACACATGATGAGGATGGAAAGAGCATTTGGCAGAATGGAAAGAGCATTTGGTTTTTTGAAGAAGGATTTTGAGTATCCTTTCCCTCTAGAAAAATGACCTTGATTCACTTACGGTGCTTCATTCCAAGCTCAGTGCCCCACACCACAAAAAAAAATAATATTTCTCACACAGATAATCAATGCTATCTATGAAGTGCTCTGAGCTTCTCAGATTTTTTAAAAACTATCAAAATTTTAAACTGATATTACAAAAACCTTATTTTCACACTTAACATCACCACTTTGCCATGGGAAAATATAGAAACTTTTCATTAGGTCCAGTAGAAGCACATTAGGTATCCCAAGAATTTTAGGTTTCTTTGCTTTCATTTTATAAACTAATTAATAAGCATCACCTAGTGATGAGGTCTGGAGGTTGAGGGGTGCTCAGGACCCCAAGATCATGACCCACGGGTCCAGCCAGAGAAGAAGTTTATTAGAGATAAACCATACAGGCCAGACTCTTAAAGAATCTGAACATGGATGATGCCCATAAAGAAGAGGGCAAGAGAAAGTCTCAGTGTTTAAATGGGGGCCAGGGTGGATCTTATATGCACTAAAGTAACTTTGAGTGACCAGAGGAGGGGCTGGGAAATGGGTCTAGGTGACTTAGGGAGAATTCTGATTGGAATGTCTGAGAGATTGAATAGTCAATGGGAATAAATAATGAAGGAAACAGGAAGGAAGAAGTTTGAAAGGCATCTGAATAAGATCAAAAGGTGGGGCTAGGACTTTCAAAGGGAGTTAAAGAGAGTCCATAGGAACCATTTGAAACCACAGTAAGAAAAGTTGAAGGGTTTTCTGGGGCTCGTAGACATTTGGAGCCAAATTCTTTTTAGTGCAAGGGGCAAAGGTCTCGACTTGGGCCCATACCCCATCACTAGGATGTGTTAAGAGAAGTGAAGAAGGGGGGGAGAGTCAGATTGTGTTTATAATAGTACAGTTAGAAAATATTATTAGATGGATTTCTTAAAAGAAAAGCAATCTAGTAACTATTCACAGCCTATTTTTTATGAATGAAAAGACAGTATTGTTGTTTTATAGTAAGTCCATTCAATTTCAGACTGAAGTACAAACACTCAGGTGTTTCAGCATTTTTCAGGCCACAAAAACAATTAAAGCTCTTTAAATGCAGCAGTCTTGTTTTGCTGCAGGTCCAATTTGAATTTTGTATTAACTCTTTTTAAGCTATAGGCTGACTCATTACAGCTGAAAACACTGTTGTGGATCCCTGAATTTCCAGCATAATGACCTATCCTCATGTCTCTTTGCATAAAGTTCATTAAAATAAGATTTTGGCAGACCTCCCAGATGAGATTTTTGCTTTTTTGTTTGTTTGTTTTAACTTTCAGTTAACTCTTCTTTTGGATTTATATTTGCATTACTCAAGAAGAAGAGATTTCCAGAGTAAATGATAGCTAGCATTTACAAAATGTTTTAAGGTTTACAAAATGCTTTATATATCTCAGTTATTCCTCACAATAAAACACTTACCTGTGAGGTAAGTGCCATTATTATCTTCATTTTATAAATAAGGAAACTGAGGCAGAGAGAGGTTAAGTAATTTGCAGAGGATAACTATAACATAGGAGCTTTTGGGCTCTGGCCTCTACAAGGTTCACTCTTGATCTGGGCAGCCAGAAGGACAGCAGAGGAAACATGATGAGGGGTTATTTAATTTATTCCTCTCAATGGGGTTACAAATAATGGGAACACCAACTCCTACAGTATCCCCTAATTACTCTTCAGGCAAGGGCTGATGAGAATATAGAGAGTAGGAGTTCCAGCTCTTACAATGCTCCCATAAGTCTCAAAGACCAGTCAAGACAAGCGCACACTCATAAATCCCCCTAAGCCTTGATGAAGGTAAGTCAAGGCATGCATAGCATTTAGCTTGCATTCCACAAATCCATACTCGCTGACCAGTGCTCACTTGAATTATAGAGTAGCACACAAAGAAGGCAGTTTGCCAACAATAGCCTCATCAGTTTACATTAACTTTAGCAGTATCATGGTGACTTAGCACAGTGCAAGTGCAGTAGGTATTTACAAACTAAGCAGAAATGTTTATATTACTATATGGTTATATAATAATGCACAGTGGCAGTATAAATTCTTTACAGGCGTGATCCTGGGAACTAATATCTATGACCCTGGGAACTAGGAGATTATTTATGGCCATGGATCCTGGGAGCTAGTGTCTCAAAAACCTTGCATACAATCACACAGCTGTTAAGTATCTGAGTCAGGAACTGAATTAACATCTTCCTGGCTCCATGTCCAGCACTATGCCGCCTAGCAGCAGCTCAGTATAGAAAGAGACAAGGTGATAAATTATACTTCATTCAGGCTTTTAGTGATACTTCTTAAATAATACTAATTGTGGGTCTGTGTATATGTAGGAGAACATTGTTTCGATCTGAGAAATCACAGAGTTGGTAAACAGAGTTTTAGCGCAATTAATTGATGCATGATTTATACTTTTTCTAGGAATGGTAATATTTATTTGGTTATTGTCCATTGAACAAGAATCAGAGAAGGATGAGCAGCCATGTTTGGTGGTGGACCAGACATTAACTGGATCTCTAAATCTCTAAATCTCTGAATCACCAAACTCTAATGCTTGGCCACATTAGCAAAATCTCAAGAACCCAGTTGTAGGGAGACAGGGAGCAGAACATAGTAGCATAACAGAACATAGAAGCATAACATGCACTATAGGGGCAGCGAGGTGGTGCAGTGGATAGAACTCTAGCTTTGGAGTCAGGAGGACCTGAGTTCAAATATGGCCTCAGACACTTGACACTCACTAGCTGTGTGACCCTAGGCAAGTCACTTAACCCCAATTGCCTCACCAAAAAGCAAAAAAAAGAAAAAAGAGAGAGAGAGAGAATATATATCATCTTTCAAGAAATTATCAAGGAAAACTGCCCTGATATTTTAGAACCCTGTGGCCACAACTTCTGCTGTGACAGTACTCCTCCTCTCACGGGGGTTAGGACCCAAGACTACAACCCAGATCCAAGTATTAACAATGCAACAGAGTCCTGCCCCTGGTGCCAGCAAAAGGACCCTGTAAATCTCCTTTTGACACGTTGTCCTATCCCCTCCCTATCTGTGGGCTAAGAGGTCTGTCACTGCTGCCACTCATTCATTCATCCCAAACCTGCTCTTGGTTTGTTGTGGTCCAGTCTGCACAGCTTACACTCGACTGCATTCCTCTCTCACTCTGGTGCAGCAGACCTTTCCTGAAAACTTTGTAAGTTGTCTTGGGCTCAAAAATATTTTACTCTATCTTTTTGTAGGTTCTGCCACTCTAGAATATACACTACGATAGGTCTGAGTATGGCTAGATGGAATGACTTCTCACCAATCACAAAGAACAATGACCCCATGGTGGAAAGTGGAGAATTGTGAAGTAGTAGATAGAGAAGTGACTTTGGAGTCAAGAAAACCAGGAATCAAGTCTTGCTTCTAACCCATACTATGTGACTATGGAAAAATCAACTTAATCTTTTAGTGCTCCCAGTCTAAAGTCACAGAAAATATTCTGACCTGTACATATTAAGAGTTCCCCAAATGGATGAAATCATACCCCCCAAAAATTTCTACCCCCAAAAAAAATATTTTCATATTTGTAATATCTATGAAGAATCCTCAAAGGCCTCTCTAAAGTACTTAAGCACCTTCTCTCCTTAGTAACATAACAAAGAGAAAGTGGTATAGTAGAAATCTGAGCTCAGAGTTAGAGAGATGTCTGTCTACATTGATCTGGTTTTACAAATAGTGGCACATGACATTGAGCAAGTCACTTTACTTCTAAGTGTCCTAATACAACTATTTAAGGCTTCAGGTTGCATAGGAGATACTCAACTAGTGGGCAGTGAAATTTCTCTCTCAGTGAAATCACAAGGTTGGTCTCTCCCCCCAAAAATGAGCAAGAACATATAACTATATTCATAGAAAAAAAATTTATCCATAAAATGGAGAAATTACTTCCTATTGTCCAAAGATAAGTTTCTTATTATATTGTGTCAGCCCTCTTAAAGATTTTTTTAAAAATTATTAAACACATAATGAACTTTTTTTCTATTTTTTAAAAAGTAAATAAATGAAAAACACTCCTAACATTTAAGTCCTTACCTTTAAAAATACAAAGCACATTTACCAATACAAAAAGCTTGCATTGGATATTTGAATGATAGTATTTGATTAGGTACTTTACTTCAAGAAACTTAAGATATATCCTATGACAAACAAATTATGATGTAGCCTCAGCTATGCAGGGCTGCTGGTTCAAATGTTTACAGAGCTAACCAGTCAATATAACAAATTTGTCTAAGAATTTTTATTACTGAAATTGACTGGCTATTTAAAGAAATTAACTGAATTGATTGGTAGTTTTGGCATATTGGAGATATAGCAGGGGAATAAAATGCTTACTTATAAGAATTAGTTCCTCTGGGCCAAGAGAGAAGCATTTACTGCATTGGAGAACTATCAATAACAAAAAAAAATAATTTTTCCTTTGGTGGGAGGAGCTGACAGCTTGTTTGAGTGCCTTTATTCTTGGATGAATTGTTAGTGCTTACTGTCTCATACCTTTTCTGTGGCTTAAAATAAAAGGTGCCCTATACCTCTTTTCTGGAGTTAGGAAGTATGTGTGATTATGGGAGGGGTTTCCCTATGCAAATTGAAATAAAGGAAGTTTATAAAAAGCTCTACATACTCTCAGAATTAAGTTCACTCCCTTTAGCCCGACATTAGACTCTTGAAGGTATAACCACAGCCAGTCTTTCTAAACTTCTCACATTTCTCCTCATAATACATATCTGCCATGACACTGTGGTTATTCCCACTTCTCTGTTTGGTCACTCTGATCCTTCCACTGTAATACCCTTTCTTCATAAATTCTTAACCTCGGGTCCGTGAACTCTTTTTTTTTTCAAAATGTTGATAACTGTATTTCAGTATAATTAATTTACTTTGTAAGTGTGTGTTAGATTTAAAAATTATATTCTGAGAAGGGGTTTGTAGGCTTTACCAGACTGATAAAGGGTTGAGGAAAATAAGAAATTTTAAAACAATTGTCCTTTAGCTTTACCAATCTCAATCTTAATCATCCTTCAAGGCCCATTTCAAGTGCCATTTCCTCCATGAAATCTTTCTTTATTTTCCCAAGCAGAAGTAAACTTTTTTTTTTCTCCTTCTAAACCCCATTCACAGGGGCAGCTAGGTGGTACAGTAGGTAGAGTCCCACATCTGGAGTCAGGAAGACTCATTTTCTTGAGTTCCATTTTGGCCTCCAACACTTATTAGGTGTGTGACCTTGGACAAGTCACTTAACCCTGTTTTCCTTAGTTTCCTAATCTGTAAAATGAGCTGGAGAAGGAAGTGGCAAACCACTCCTGTATCTTTGCAAAGAAAAACCGAAATAGAGTCAGGAAGAGTTGTATACTGCTGAAACAACCACACAATAACAACAAACCCCAATCACGTGTTTTTTTGGTGTCACCTTTATCATCATTTATCACATGGTGTATTATATATCCTTATAGTGCACATGTCTTTTTTTCTCTCTCCTATGAGACTGTAAGTCCTCTTAGAGTATGGACTAAATTGTTGCAGCACCCTAGGCATCTGATGCAATGCTTCAGAAAGAGTATTTCAATCTTTTAAAAAGATCTGTGCTTCCTATTATTGCAGGTATTCTGCCAACACACATTATAGCCTCTCTGTAACTTAGAATCTTGACTTCAAGAGTTGCAGTGGCCATAAACAAAAATGAATGCTCATCACCTGGTGACCAGCTTAGAGGCACTGACCTGGAGTTACAAAGACCTGAGTTCAAATATGGTATCAGACACTTGCTAGTTCTGTAACCCCAGGCAGATTACTTAATCTCTGCTTGCCTTAGTTTCCTCAACTGTAAACTAGTAATAATAATAGTAGCTACCTCTCAAGGCTGTTTTGAGGATCAAATGAGATAATATTTTAAAAGTACCTAGCATAATGCTAGGCACAGAGTCAGTACTATATAAATGTTAATCTCTCCCTCTTTCCCCAACCTTCATATGATAAATTTCTCTTTGTGTTACTAGACTAGTACTTAACAACATCATGTCCAAAACTGAAGCACTTTTAGCTTTGTAGAACCTGCCATAGTAGATATGCCCCTAATACAATCTTTAAGAAGCAAAAGCTAGGGGAAAAGAAGCATTTATTAACTGCCTAAGATGTGCTAGGCACTATGCTCAGCACTTTATAAATCTCTTAGTTGATGTAAAACAAGGCTGAATCCTTGCCAAAATGAAGCAGCAGAGTAGTTCAAGAAATCAGTTAACTTTTGATAAATGCATGGCAAATTTATCCCCCAAACGCTGACATTTATACAGTGTTAACCAAATAAAAACAGAAAGGGAATAAAGGACTAAATTGTTATTTCTCCAGTTGTGGAGGAATGGGCCCAACAAAAGGAAAATAAATCAAACAGAAATGTTTAAAGATAGAATTTTTTTAAAAGAGAATATACTGTTCTTTTCTATTGAAGAAAGTAAGCTGTTACTTTGGCCAGTTCACTGTGATTTTTCCTTTCATAAGCAATTCCTTTAGTAAATTTAGTAATATTTTTGTGGGTTTTTTTTTTGAGGATTTTTTTGCTACTGATTCAGTGTGATCTAGAATATGGAATACTTCTTTTGGTTTACAAAGATATGTACTTGACCTTGAAAGCTGCAAAGCAAATTTTTTTAACTAATAGACAAACTGATTCTTTCTGACATTGAAGGGATAAAGTGTTCTTATTTAATATTTTATTTTTCCCAATTATATATGGAAACAATTTTAGTATTTTTTTCAAATGTTCTCTCCCTTCCTCCCCTTCCCCCCATTGAGAATGCAAACAATTTGACATAGGTTATACATGTGTGGTCATGCAAAATTCATTTCCATGTAAGTCATTTTGTGAAAGAAAACACAGACAAAAAGAAAACCTAAGAAAAATGAAGAAAGTAAAGAAAAAGTATCCTTAATCTGCATTCAGGTTCTACCACTTCTTTCTCTGGAGATGAATGGCACCTTTCATCATAAGTCCTACAAAATTGTCTTGGATCATTGTATTGCTGAGAATAGCTAAGTCATTCATAGGTGATCATCATATAATATTGCTGTTACTGTGTGCAGTGTTCTCCTGATTCTGCCCATTTCATTTTGCATCAGTTCACATAACTCTTCCCAGGTTTTTCTGAACACATCTTGTTATTTCTTGTAGCACAATAATATTCCATCACAATTATATAATCACAACTTGTTCAGCCATTCCCTAATTGATGGATATCTCCTCAATTTCCAATTCTTTGCAACCACTAAAAAGGTCCTTTTCTTTTTTGTTTTTTCATCTCTTTGGAATATAGACCAATTAGTGCTATTGCTTAGTCAAAGGGCATAGTTCCAAATTGCTCTCCAGAGTGGTTGAATCAGTGTATAACTTCACCAATAGTATGTTAGTCTTTTAATTTTTCCACATTTCCTCTAACATTTGTCATTTTCCTTTTCTGTCATATTAGCCAATCTGCAAGGTGTGAGGTAGTAGCTCAGAGTTGTTTTAATTTGCATTTCTCTCATCAATAATGATTTAGAGAATTTTTATATGATTATAGATAGTTTGATTACTTTGAAAACTGCCTGTTCATATCCTTTGACCATTTATCAATTGAGGAATGACTCTTATTTCTATAAATTTGACTCAGTTTTCCATATGTTTGAGGAATGAAGTCTTTATCAGAGAAATTCACGTTAAAGTTTTTTGTTTCACAGTAATGATTACCAACTATGTATTTCTCTCCATCCTATTTCCTTCCTGTTCCTCCTACTCTCTCTGTCTGTCTGTCTGTCTCTGTCTCTTTCTTTGTCTCTCTCTCTGTGTCTGTCTGTCTCTCTCTTTCTCTCTCTCTCTTCCTCTCTCTCTCTCCATTTATCATGTCCATTCTCAAATGTATTTTACTTCTGGCTTTTACCTTCCCTGAACTGCCCTCTCTTCTATCAGATACCCCACTTCTCTTATCCTTTTCCTTTCCTACTTTCCTGTATAGTAAGATAGATTTCTACACCCAACTGAGTGTGTATATCATTCTCTTTTTGAACCAGTTGCAATGAGCTCCCCTCCCTATGTTCATGTAATCTCCTTACTATTTCTCCCATTTTCCCTTCCACTGTAAAATTTCTTTCAGGCCTTTTTTATGTAGGATAATTTATTCTATTCTACCTCTTTCTTTCCCCTTCTCCCAATGCATTCTTCTTTCTCATCCCTTAGTTTTATTTTTTTTAGATAATCATACTATTATATCCAACTCAAACTTCTGCTTTTTGTCTTTATATACTCCTTCTAATTCCCTAATAATGAGAAAGATTTTAGAAGGGCAACTCCTTGGAGTCAGAAGGACCTGAGTTCAAATCTGGCCTCAGACACATGACACTTACTAGCTGTGTGACCCTGGGCAAGTCACTTAACCCTGATGGCCTCACCAAAAAAAAAAAGGGCAAAAAAAAGATTTTAGGGTTATAAATATCATTTTCCCTTGTAGGAATATAAACAGCTTAAACTTATTTAATCCCTAATTATTTCTATTTCTTGTTTACCTTTTTATGCTTCTTTTGCATCTCGTATTTGAAAATCACGTTTTCTATTCAGGTCTGGTCTTTTCATTGGGTATTCTTTAAAGTCCGCTTATGTCACTGAATGTCTATTTTTTTCTCCCCTGAAGGAAAATACTCAGTTTTGCTGGGTAGGTGATTCTTGGTTGTAATACTACTTCTGTAATATCATGTTCCAAGCCCTATCATTCTTTAATGTAGAAGCTGCTACATCTTGTGTTATCTTGATTGTGGCTCCACAGTATTTGAATTGTTTCTTTTTGGCTGCTTGAGGTATTTTCTCCTTGATTTGCAAGATCTGGAATTTAGCTATAATATTCCTGGGAGTTTTCATTTTGGGCTGTCTTTCCAGAGGTGATCGGTAAATTTTTCAATTTCTGTTTTACTGTCTGGTTCTAAAATATCAAGGTTTTCCTTGATAATTTCTTGAAAGATGATGTCTAGTCTCTTTTTGATCATCACTTTCAGGTAGTCCAGTAATTCTTGAATTATCTCTTCTGGATCTGTTTTCAAGTTGTTTGTCCAATGAGATGGTTCACATTTTCTTCTATTTATTTTTATTCTTTTGATTTTGTTTATTGTTTCTTGATGTCTCATAAAGTCATTGGTTTCTACTTGCCCAGATCTAACTTTTAAGGAATTGGTGCCTTCAATGGCTTTTTGTACCTCTTTTCCATTTGGCCAATTCTACTTTTTAAGTATTTCTTCTGTTCAGTGAATTTTTGTATAATGTTTTCCAATTAGCCAATTCTGCCTTCAAGGCATTCTTTTCTACATTGGATTTTTGTGCCTCTTTTACCATTTGACATATTCTGT
This sequence comes from Phascolarctos cinereus, assembly GCF_003287225.1. Lineage (NCBI taxonomy): Eukaryota > Metazoa > Chordata > Mammalia > Diprotodontia > Phascolarctidae > Phascolarctos > Phascolarctos cinereus. The sequence continues at coordinate 200,361,802 of NW_027555958.1, read as the reverse complement.
TTTTTCAGCTGTTATTTTCCTTCTTTTTGTGCCTCTTTGACCAAGTCTTTGACTCTTTTTTCATGACTTTCTTATATCACTCTCATTTCTCTTCTCAATTTTTTCCTCTACCTTTCTTATTTGATTTTTAAAAAAATTTTGAGCTCTTCCATGGCCTGAGAGAAATTCATATTTTTCTTTGATGCAGCAGTTTTTACTTTGGAGTCTTCTTCTGAATGTGTATTTTGATCTTCTTTCTTACCATGGTAACTTTCTATGGTCAGAAATTTTCTTCTGTTATTTGCTCAATTTCAAGCTTATTTCTTAACTTTTAATTCCATGCTAAAGTGGCACTCTGCTGTCCCAAGTTTCAGGTTTTTTTGTGCAGCTGTTTTCAGAGATAATTCTGAGGAACTATAAGTTTTTGGCTTTTCCAAGGTGGTATAACCCAGGGAGAGTTGTGTTTACTACTCTTCTGCACTGTACACTGGTTTGTTATTGACCACAAGAACTTTTTCAACCATGGAATTGTGACCAGGGTCCCTGTTTCCCTATGGCCACAAGCTCTGCTGTACTCCTGCTCTCACTGGGGCTAGGACCCAAGACTACAACCCAGATCCAAGTATTGGCAATGCAACAGAGCTCTGCCCCTGGTGCCAGCAAAGGGACCCTATAAATCTCCTTTTGACACATCGTTCAATCCCTTTGCCATCTGTGGACTGAGAGGTCTGTCATTGCTGCCACTGATTCAGTCATCCCAAGCCTTCTCCTGGTCTGCTGGGGCCCAGTCTGCATGGCTTGCACTGGACTGTATTCCTCTCTTAGCGTGGTGCAACAAAACTTTCCTACAGACTTTATAAGTTGTCTTGGGCTCAAAAATTGTTTTACTCTATCTTTTTGTAGGTTCTGCCACTCTAGAATTTGTTTAGTGTCAATATTTAAAGGTATTTGGAGGGGGAAAGCTCAGATGAGTCCCTGCCTTCACTCCACCATCTTAACTCTGCCTCCCAGAGATAAAGCAGGGGGACAGAGAGAACATCAATCTGTCCTTGTTGCAGGCTTTGTTCTGTTTTGTTTCAATTATTTTTTTCGATTAGTCAGTCAATAAATGTGTATTAAATGCCTACTGTGTTCTAGGCACTGCATTTATTAAACTTAGTATTTCAAGATTTTTTTCCAGTAGAGATAATAGCTATTACTTATATAGCATTTTAAGGTTTACAGAGAATTTTACATGTCATCTTATTTGTTCTTCCCAATTACCTTGTGACGTAGATGCTATTATTATCATCACCGTCTAGAGGCCTTGGTACATAGTGTTGAGAAGAATAGTTTTAGCATTGTTTGATTTCTGTCCATCTCCTAGTGAACCAATTTGGGATTTTCTTGGCAAAGATTCTGGAGTGTTTTGCTATTTCCTTCTCTATCTCATTTTACAGATAAGGAAACTGAGGCAAACAGAGTAAAGTGACTTGCTTAGTGTCACACAGATTTGAACTCTGGTCTTCCTGACTCCAGGGCTAGTACTCTATCCACTGTACCACCTACATTCCCAGTTCTGGTATTAGAGATGTTTTAACTGGAGTGACTGGAATTCTTTACTCAGGTATTGTGGGATTGGATATATTAAAGAATGCAAGATTCCTGAGTAATGACAACCATTGTGCTTAATGTTAGAGTCTTCTGATTAGTATAAATATCATTAGATGGCAATATTTGCTAACACATAACCTTTTAAAAATAGGAAAAACACCACATAAACGTAAGGTATCATTAGTAGTAAATAGTAGAGATTTTTTGTTTGTTCGTTTGTTTTTGTAACCAGACCTGTAATTTTAATGATATGGGGAAATCCTAGTGAGGAACTTTTTTTTCCACTAATGTCAATCCACATTTGCTCTGCAATTTTTAGAAATAGAGAATTGGCTGGAGCATTGAGAGCTAAGGGACTTGCCCAGGGTCACAAAGCCAAAGAAGGCCAGAAAGGGAATTTGAACCCATGACTTTCTTACTCCAAGGCCATCTCTCTAACAATCACACTATGCCATATAAATATAATATTAAGTAGTGTGAAGTAGTATAATCCATGGCCTTTAGTTCCTCAGTGACAACTATGTAATTATATTCATTCTTCATAATTTCATAGGATCATAGCTCTAAAAGTAAGAGACCTAAAAGATCATTGTGGTCTAGAGTTTTATAGTTGAGGCTCAGGGAGATTAAGTGATTTTATCATGGCCACACAGCTACTATATGGCAGAAACAGGACTTGAATACTTATCCTCTGAATATTCTGAATTCTTTCCACTCCATTTTTTTCCTAATTGCCTAAAGATCTATCCATGGGAAATATGATTCAATAATTTTGGGGAAAGATTAATAATATATTTTCTATATATTTTTTCTATTTAAATTCATTATTCTATCAAAAATTTTCCAGAAATTTGTGAATGCCTTTAAAAATAAGTTTACAAAAAGAGCAAGCCCTTCACAATTGCACAACTAAAATTTTAAACATGTAGATTTTACTTTAAATGTTATTGTTTCTTCTTAAAAATAAATTTATGCTTTCAGTTTATTATTGTTAATTGGAGGTAGCCATAGAATAATGGATAGAGAGGTGGCCTTGAAGTCAGGTTGACAAGTGTTCCAGTCCTGCCTCTGAGGTATAGATATAGATATATAGATATATAGGCATATATGTGTGTGTATGTGTATGTGTGTATATGTGTATGTGTGTATGTATGTATGTATGTATGTATGTATGTATGTATGTATGTATGTGTTCTAACTGTGTGACCCTGGACAAATCATTTCACTTATCAGAACTCTTGATTTCTCCCTAAGACTTCTCCAAAGTGTAGAGAGGATGACCTGTGTTGATAGAAATTTCCTCATCTGAGAGTTTCTTATTTCTGTATAATCATAGTTCTTGTCCCTCACTGTCACCCTATTATGAGTTAATGATAATTGATTATGAATCTTAAACTATTACATCATTTTAGCACTATTTCCAGCTGAAAAGCAGGACCAACAACATTATGAAGTTAAGCTCATGTTATCAGTGAGTTAAAATAGATTTCTTCTAAAGGGATTTCAAACTTGTTTTGTAAAAATTATTACATCTTTTGCATTTATTTAGTAGCAATATTCTGTTGTGGTTGACAACTGGAAATAAAGACCTAATATGTAAATTAGAAATATTCCCAAAACATGTTTTCACCAGATTAATACAATAATGTCTTTAAAATTAGAAATAAATATCCTTCTTTAGTTGGCTTTCAATTATAACCAATAAATAAAGCAGGTAATCCAAAAAAAATTCTAATTCATTGTAACTATTCCTAATGAATATTCATATGACATTTGAATATGACAATGTCTGGATTAGGGATATTTTGCAAATTTGAAGCACTTTTTTTTTTTGCCTAGGCAATGGGGTTAAGTGACTTTCCCAGGGTCACACAGATAGTAAGTGTCAGGTTTCTGAGGTCATATTTGAACTCAGGTCCTCCTGACTCCGGGGCTGGTGCTCTATCCACTGTGCCACCTAGCTGCCCCATATTAGAAGTACTTTGAACAAGATAAGAATTATAAATATCCAACTAAGAAAAAGAAGAAAGGTTCTTACCCCCACTACTCCTCCCCTGAGGCAGTAATGGAGAACAACAACAACAAAAACAACTACTCATTGCTTCCCATTCTGTGTTGAGGAAAGATCAGTGAATCATAGAGCCTTATCATGCAAGAGACATTAAAGATCACCTATTCAAAAATCCTATCTCCTACAGGAATGTACTCTGTCACTAATAGAGTTATACAGCCTCTGTTTTACTACTTGCAGTTAAAAAGAACTCACTAATAGGGATCTAAAAAGACAGGTTGATCAATCTATCAATCAGTCAGTACTTATTGAGCACCTACAATCTACCCATCAATGTGTTGAAATTGAAGATTAAAAAAAAAATAACACATGATCCCAGCAATGAAAGAATCTACAATTAAGAACACAAAATAATTACACATATGCTTACCTACTTAGGAGTTCAGAAAACCAAATATATGATAAACCCCATATATCCTCAAAGGAAGACTTCAGTTTAATGGAGTGTATTTTCAGTGTTTCATAAGTCACTTATATTTTAGTATTAGTGTAAATGTTGTTCCTTTTATTATATCCAAGGTTCCCAAACATTGGAAGCAGCTCTGAGTATCTGAGAACCCCTGGTAGGTACAAAAATTATTAAGAGAATCTTGATGAAGTAGGAGACTCTCTAAGTGGATTTTAAATGATGAACAGGAGTTGGATAAGAAGAGTAAAGTGAAGGAAGAAAGCAATGATAGGCACTTAGAAGGTACTCAATAAAAAGCAGGCTATTTATTGATTGAATAGTCTGAGTAATGCCAAGTGGAGGGAAGGATGGTATAATAAGAAGGCAGAGAGCAAAGCAACCTGACAGGAATGAAGAGCACATGTTCAAATCAATTAAAACAAACATTTATTAAGCCCTTTTAGTATGCAGTGCAGAGCATACAGGGGTGAATGTTGGCTGGATAATTGATAAATCAAGAAGAATTTATTAAGTGCCTTCTGTGAACTATGCACTGTATTAGGCATCAGGCATACAAATAGAGAAATGAGATGACATTTACCCTCAAGAAGTTTATATTCTACTGTAGGATACAGACTATATGGGGTAATGGTGGTCAGAAAAGGGAATTTTGTTCTAGGCAATCTGAGGGATTGGAAATGGATCACATGGCAGTAGATTATCATTCCTTTTTACATTGCAACATTAGAATTAATTTGATTATTATTCTCAGAGCATGAGCAAGAAATAGAAGTGGAAGAGAAGGCAAAGTATATGCAACAGGGCAGACATCAAGATGTTTGCAGTAAATAGGTCCTGGCATCTTGGTGAATAGCTGGATGGGAGGTAAAGCATGATCTGAGCCAATAAGATATAGTTGATTAAATTGCTTTTCCCTCATTTACCCTGCAGGCTGGATACTTCACGTCCATGGTGAAATGCCAAAGTTGACTGGATAAACTTCCTTAGGGAAGAAAGATTTGGCCTCTAGAAGTCCCTGTTTGGAGTATTAGTCAAATGGGAAGAAAGTATCAGTGGAAGGACAGATGGCAAGATGGCTAGGTGACAATGTAAACCTGTAGCAGTCATAGTGAAGTAATATGACATCTTGAGACTTTCCTTTTAATCAGTTAATACAGAAAGCCAAATGATCTTAGGACTGAAAAATCAACTGGACTTCATATGATTTGTTGAGGCAACTGCTACCATACTTTGGTATAGGTAGGAACGAGTACAGAAGAAGGAAAGGGAAACAGAAAGTGTTTAACATGCATGGGATATAAAAATGTAACAAAGGTAAACTGAGGCAAGTTTTCCAGGACAGATTACAAATTATTAATACTGATGCTTATAACTTAATAAAAATGGGTCACTGGCCACTTCAGCAAAACCAGGGACCTGAGCATGATCAGTTGACCTATGACCTCTTTCAATGAGCTAAGACCCCTAGTGAGAGCCAGCAGGGTCTTTTAAATCTAGGTATGTCTTCCTGCTGATTGGCCTGACAGTATTATCATTTGGACCTCCCTTGGCAAAGGTAAGGCAATCCCAATTGGTAGACATTTTAATGAGAAGGTGGGTTGAGTTACCTCAGCTCCTCCCTATTACTTCCTTGTTGGGAGACCAGAGTCATCATCATATGATAGGATTAGAGGAGGAAAGTGGGTTGGCTCTCAGGTGTGGCTGATCACCACCACCTCCCTTAACTCCTTCTGGTAATTTTGGCCATAAAATCAAAACCACTCCAATCGGCAACCCCCAACCCCTTTGATTTCCCCTTGGTGACTAAGTCACCCCTAACTTTGATGAGGAAAAGTAAGAACAAGAGAGCTGTACCCTGGGGAGGGTCTCAGCCTAAGCTGGTTCTGTTTATGGGATAAACAGAAGGAAGGGTCCTAGTTTAGACTAATCGGCAAGTAGATGGGGGAGCTGGGTAGGAGTGATCAGATTATTCAGCCATGCCTTTAGTTGTGATTGGGAAAGAATGTCTTCTGAGCTGGATTGGAAAATGGGGTTTGACAAAATGAAGAGTAGGATGGGTTACAGTATAATATTAGTTATTAAATAATACAGCATACTATTTTTTCCTCACAGTTACCCTGTAATTCATTTTAATTACCTTATAATTCCAATATATGATAACAGGTGCAAGGAGATACAACAATGAAATGAGAAACAACCCCTGTTCTTGAAGAACTTTGTCAACAGAAGGATGCACCACATATAAATACTAGCTATAATATCAGCTTGATAATAATTGTTTAAGAAGGCTCAGACCCAGTGACCAAAGAGATTGAGATAGGGAAGATCCACACTTAACTGGGGACATATCAGAGGAGGATTCATGAAAGAGATCACAAATGATGTAGGCCTTGAAAGAATAAAGTGATTTCAATATACACCAGTCATTGAAGGAGGACTGTCCATTCCAGTAATGCATATGGCTTAAACAAAGACAAAGAAGAGTTAGCAGAGAATAGAGGTGCTACATGAGACAGAATAGATACTGTCTTCTTAAATCATAAAAGAGAGAATTAGATATGAGATGATGCAAAATGGGAGTGGAGGATCAATTAACATTGTTGCAGATGCTAGGAGACCACCATAAGAAAGACTGACATGGAAGAATTGACTAGAATCAATACCAGGGTTTTCCATTTCAGTGGGAACCAGCTTATATGTAGTCCTATAGCATTTACTCATGACAATGACTCAATTATTTTTAATATTGTTATTTAATGGATTGTTCATTTTCCTGCTTATGAACCAGGGAGGATTTCCTCTTATTACATAGTGGTAGAGGTTGCCCTTAGTAAACAAAATCACTATTGATGCAGTGTTTAAACCTGGCCCTTACTATAAACATGGCAATAAGAAATAAGCATTAAATAGCTTGTTTAAATGGGCTAGATGTTTAAGGAGCCAATCCTATTTTACAAATCAATATAATTGAATTCTGCTGAGGAAACAAACAAAAAAAAGACTATGAAAAAATGTGTAGTTATTGGCTTGTAGCAAACCATCTCCACATGAAGAGAAAAAAGTAAACATGACCAACATCTCCCCAACCTCCCTCCCCCACCAAAAACAACAACAACAAAAAAAACTCAAGGCAACTTTTAAGGCATCTTTATTTATTTTTAATTGGACCTATGATTTCAGCAGGAGCCTTGTAGGAGAAACCCCCCTCTACTAACATGCACCTTTTTTTTTCTTTTAGTAAGTTGTTCCAAGCAACTGAGCTGATAAGTGTCTTGCCCAAAGTCACACAGCCATTATGTGGCAGAGGCAGGATTTGAACCCAGTCACTCAATAAGCATTTATTAAACATCTGTTATATTCCAGGCACTATGCTAACCTTCCTAATTCAAATTGCAATTTTCTAGCTCTACATCATACTTCCTAGAATAGTATCTAGTGCAAACTAATAATGCCGACCATCCCAGAATCATGTATACTGATTGATATATACCAGAGAAATTAGTATGTCCAATCCCATATTTGTTAAGCCCTAGTATATGGAAAACCAGAAGTAGGAATGATATATAAAGCAATAGCTAGATCCAAGTGATACAGACAAAGTGAATTTTTTCCCTACTCTCAAAGAGCCTACTGGAGGGAAATATGTCCTTTCAATTAATCAGTCAACATTTGTTAAGCGCTTATTATGTGTCAGTCTCTGTACTGCTATCCTTTCTACATCAGTGACTACCAGGGAAAAGATACCTCAAGGTATTCCCCTTTTCTCTTAGCACTTCGGATTTCATTTTCTTCTTCTCTCATCCCTAAGTATCTAGTCCCTTATCTCTAGTCCCTATTTCTCACCTTGCCAAGGCAAGATCTAATGTCAAGAAGCAGTTGGAAGGGAGAAGGGAATGTTAAATTTTGAAACTGATCCTCTGTACTTTCTCCTATTAGAGCTGTTTCTTTAGGCCCTGTATTAGTGAACATCAATAACATCTCCAGCCCTGTCCTTTCTTTTCATTGTCACCCACCAACTCTGAGGTATTCTTGGGTTTCCAGTGTCACTGTAGCTTCTAAGATGAAATGCTTTGGATTGAATGAACATAGTTTTCCTATAAAATGTAGATGACTACTCTTTTGTCACTTACGAGTGACTTTCTTTTCTCATCTAGGATCTAATTTCATTTCTTTGATTCATTCAAGAAGTATTTATCAAAGCCTGCTTTGTGAAGAGGTACCTGGGAGGTACAGAGTTTAGAGGAGACACAATTCTGTTCTTAAAAAGTTTACAGGGTCATTCCAAGAAAAGCAGTAACAGTGTAGCTTCTGCTGAGGGATTTATAAACTCCAAGGAAGAAATGAATTAGACCTTATCTATGCATTACAAAGACATGAACTAAATAGAAAAGAGATAGGGTTAGTGCCTGAGGGCAGCAAAGCACTCAGCTTTCAAGTCATTTGGGATATCTGACTCTAAGCACAAATCAGGTCACCAGAACCTAGGAAGGTTATGTAGAAGGAACTAAAAGAAACATTAGACACCAGTAAGTTACTCAAACCAGGCAAGGACTTGATAACTGGTGATGAAAATGACAACATGCTGTCAGATATATCATGTGATGTAACAGCAGCGATCTAATTCTTTCACAATCATTTATGAGAATCAGGTAACATCATCATTAGCAGGAGGTTTAAGAGAAAACTTAGTGCTGGTACAATATTATCTGATGTGCACTTTTCCAAAATCCTAGGCTCATGGCCTAAAATAACAGATTCTATCCCTCAAAATACTGATTTTTTTTTAATGTTCTGACCTTTAAAAAAAATCTCCTAGCATGCAAAGTAAATTGATCTGTTTATAATAAACTGCGTTCAGCCATATGGATGATACATTTTTAAAAAAATCAAAACGTTGAGAGGATTGCATCATTGTTAGGACTAACAATGTGTTACAAAATAGCAACATTAAATTACATTAATTCAGTAAACTTTTACGGAGCACCTCCTATGTGCTAGGCCTTGTTCCAAGTGAATGTGGGAGAAGCAGACATAAATAAGATAGGCCCTGCCTTGAAGGAACTTAACTTCTTTTCCTTCTTTTTTTTTTTTTGGCTAGGTAGTTAGGTTAAGTGACTTGCCCAAGGTCACACAGCTACTCTTTTTTTTTCAAAGGCATTTGGGGTTAAGTGACTCTGCTTTTATTTCAATAGGTGCCAGCTTGCTGACCGCATAACATAATGTAACATAACTGCCTTTGATTTATTTAAGTTTACTTACTGGTCATTGTTGCTAAGTTTTACAGTGTCATTTAATAGCTGCTGTTTTGTACTTTTGCACAAAGTAGTCTTAAAAAAAAATCTAGAAAACTGTAATTGTTAATTAGCTGACCTTGGACATGTCACTTAGTCTTTAAGGCCTTACTGAGGGGCTAGATGGTCTCTGAGTTCCCTTCCAATTCTATGTCCATAATTTGTTGATGCTATGACGCTTAGTTTGGTTGGCTAATATCCAGAAGTTAGAGGGTGTGCTATTCTTCACGTACTGAGATGATATTACCAACTCAATATAAGTAGGACATACAGTTAGATTTTTATCCGCTTATGGAGATAGATTTTCAGGAACTGATTCTTGCTGTCTTGGTTTAACAGCATGTATTTGTAAAATAGCTGGCAAAGGTTAGTGGTTCCTGGTAACTGAATAATGCAGTTATGGAACAGAGAGAAACCAATTGGCCTCTACAGAGATCAGACTTATATCTTTAGCCTTATTAACATAATGCTCCCAAGTGAGTTAACTGGTCGTAATAAATGGAGGACTATTGAATATTAAATAATTGTCTAGCCACAGAAGTAGGTATAGCATAATGAAGTAAACACTTGTAACTTTATTAGTAAGAAAAGAAGAAGTAAGATGAAGAATAAAGGTTAAAGGAATTGAAAATAGTTCTAAAACAAGATTGAACTTTTAAAAAGTGGCATAAAATACTTCAGTAACTTTTGTAGAGGTTATGACTTACAATTTTTCAACCATGTATTATCCTAAGAACTATTAAAATAAATGGCAATAATATAAATAGAACAATTAAATATAGACTTAACAGCTTCAAGCCACAAGGATAGGGGAAATGAAGCATCTTTGTTTTTCATCTAAACACACCAAGGTGAGCTTAATTAAGAGTAGAAAAATGTCTTTTTTTTTGGAAACTAGAGATGCTAAGAGGATGAAAAATACTTAATAAAATGTTTTTTTTTCTTTTCTGTAGCACCTTCAAAATTTCTGGTCTCATTCCAAATGGACAAGAAACAGGAATAATTGATTTGACTATCAATTGACTTGATCATAAGCTTTTTTTGTCTATCCCACCATACAATTACATGGTTTTTATAATCTTTTCCAGGGAGCTCTGCCTGACCTGACATATATCAGGAATGAAGCCCATTAGAGTCAATGATTCTGTCCAGATATGGGATATTGAAGAGTTGGTTAGAGAAGATGGGCTTGAAGGAAAGGGGATCAAGAATAGTATAAGCCATTCTCTTACCAAACAAAAACTAGATATATGTGGCTTGAAAGAAGAGGAGGCATATTTCTTAGTCTTAAAATTCTTATATGGCTCTCTTGGCCCTCCTTCCTTTCATCCTAGAAATGCCCCTTCTAAACACATGCTGACATACTTTTAATCTTGACCAAACATTACAGTGATATATAAAAAAGAAAGGCTGCTTCTAGACTGGGTTATCCAACCACTAAGTGAAGTATTTTATTTCTGTATTTATACCTGTGAGAGTCCCTCTCTCATAACCAATTTACAAGCCCTATTCCACCAAACAGAATAGAAACACATGGGCATTAACAATAATTACGGTAAATGTGTGTTATTATTAAGAGGAAATTAGTAGATACTCAAAATACTGTTAAGTGAGGATAGCACCAAATGATTTCAGGATTATGTCTTAGCAACATTAAGCTAAGTGAAAAAGAAAATTTTGACATGCCTGTTGTGTCACACAACTCCTATGTTGTGTCAGTGACCAAGACTAGGATAGTGGGGAACAGATGGAACTAGAGGAGGCAATAAGAGGAAGGAGAGGAAGGAGAGAAATGGAAGTAATAGGAAGAAGAAAAAACAAAGAATAAGTACAGTGGTCAGTAAGGGGAGCATTACTCCAGGCCCCTGCCCAGTGAAGATCTCTCTCTCTCTCTCTCTCTCATCTCCCATTTCACCCTTGTGTCACAAAGGGACACTAAGCAACTTGGGGACAGGGTCAACAAGTATTTATGAGAAATATTATTAAATCTGGCAAATGTAATTTTAGCAGAATAAATTTAATACAGAAATAAAGGAAATAAAGCTGGAGCAAGATAGGGACTCTCCCTTCCTTCTCTTTGGTTTTTGTTTTGTTTTGTTTTGTTTTAATTTATTTTTATTTTTGCTAAGCAATCAGGGTAAAGTGACTTGCCCAGGGTCACACAGTTAGTAAATGTCATGTGTGTCTGAGACTGGATTTGTACTCAGGTCCTCCTGACTCCAAGGCCAGAGCTCTATCTACTGCACCCCCCCCTTCTTTCTCTTTGGAATGGCTTGTTTTTCTGTTAGCTCCAGCTACTGGGGAGAGCACCTATGATAAAAACAGACATAGTCACAGGAATCTCCCAGTTCCTCCCAATCCTAGAGAAGGTGACTATGGCTGTGGTAGATGCTAGCTGCTGCCCCAGTCATGCTGATGCCATGGGATGACCACTACCTTACCCCTCTCCCCATGAGCAAAAAAAATCCACTTCTCCTCTCCGACCCCTAATCTCTACCAAGAAGGCTGGGTTATTTTCCTTTCTTCCCAAAGAGGGAAGAATTATAGATCCCAGGTTGTTTTGTGGCCAGCTAGCCCTTTGCCAGGAGATTTTACAGGAATAATGCGAAAGGAACAATGAAAGAGTGTCAGAGAGGAGAGGGATGTTGAATAGTAAAAATTTCTACCGATACCATGAAGTCTTTAAGCACAAAGAAAGCTTTTGATTGTTGACATATGAAGAATCACAGAATGTTAGAGCTGAAAGGGGCCTTAGAATTAAAATTCCAAATGGAACCGTCTTTGTAATATGGGAGTGGCAAGAAATGTACACATTGAAGATTGATTAAAGGCAGTATTTTGATAATATCAAAGGAAATGATACATCTTTGGTTTTCTTATAAAAAAAAGTAGGTGAATTTATTTAAGCAGCTAGGTGGCACCATGGATAGTGTTGGACCTGGAATTAGGAAGCCCTGAGTTCAGATTCATTCTCAGAACGAATTCTATAAAACTTGGACTCAGTCAAAAAGCCACACCCAAGGTCCAGAAGGCTACATGTGGCCTCAAGGCTGCAGGTTCCCTAACCCAAATATACTATATATTGATTAGATAGAACTTCTCTCTAGGACCAACTCAAATGAATACTGTTTAAGAAAAGAATGCTTCATTTATAGCTAATGTCTGTCTTATCCATTTTAATTTACAGAACTTCTTTCAAATAGTTAGCAACCTTCTAGATGAAGAAAACAAGGAAAAATGGGAAGATGCACAACAGGTAAGATGGATTGGGTGCTTTAAATAATATTTTCCACTTGAAGTTCTAAAAAATAGTCTTGAAATTAAATATTTCATTAACTTTTGAGATATTAGTGGTGGGGAACAAAAGAAGGAAGAGACGAAGGAGCACCAAGCTTCAGTGGAAAGAATACTGGATAAGGAAGAAGAGGCCTTAAGTTCAAAACACTGTTTTGGCTAATTACACTGCTGTGTGGCCTTAGACAAGTTTCCCAACCTCTCTGGGCTTCAGTTTCTCTTCATAATGCAATGAGATGGACTAAATGTCTCTAGTCTACCTTTCAGATTTGATCCTATGAAATCATGCAGATTTTCAACAAGGTGATCAGCACATGACCTGATGTCACACTTTGGACTGAAGACTACTCTAGAGTACTGAAAATATTTTCCCAATTTCTGTCATTTATTTCTCTTAGGAATGAATTCTTAACAACTTTGTGCTGCGTGATCACTTTCGTCATGTTTACAGAAAGAAAAGCTGATTACTTTAAAATCAAACAGAAATACACTGGCAGGAAACTTTGACTTTGACCACCTGTATTTGGTATTTACAACTGAATTGTAATCTAATGAAGATCACCTATATAGGTTCAAAGCTTTACACTTAGCTGAGATTTATAAAAAGCCCAAACACGAACATTTGTTTTGAATTTTCTTGCCCTTTCTTCTGACTTTTAGTAGTTTAGTAGTGGCCTCATATGTCTCTGTTAAATGTATCTCTTTCCCCTGCCTCCCTTGTGCCTAATTATCAACAACAAATTTCCTTTTAAAAAGCATTAATATCAATTTTGTAGGTGTGGGCACTATCAACTTGAACTCCTACCCACCTTTAGTAGGTAACTCATGAGCTGTTATGGTCCAAAATTCACCACCTCATGGGCAGCCTTCTGAGAATAATCCTCACTGAACTTCACTAGACTGGACCTTCAATGACAAATATTCATTTGACGGCTAGTCAGGTACTTGAAGTCTATCAGAGATTGTACTCCACTGATTATAAGCCTTTCAGAAACCAGAATCAGGATCACCTCCATAAAGCATTACAGTAGAATTTTCATCAAAAGTCAGTAACTATTTAATATCAATAAATTTCTTCATCATGTAAAATATGGTGGAGGACCTACAGAGGGAAGAATTGTTATGTTAAAAATAAATATCACAGAAAGAAAAATGACTTAATTGGACTCATTTCTCCTTGCTACTATTAAATATTCATAGTTGATAATGCAAACTAAAAAATAATATTTTGTGAGCCTTTTATGTGGTATAACTCTACTGTTGACTTCATATCTACATAATAGTTTATGTTCTGTCTTCTAAAACCAAGTATAATTATTTTAATTTATTTTTGAAAGTACTTTTCAAAATCCTCTTTTCATGGAAAATTATGATTTTCTAGTAAATACATGAAAGAGATGAAATTTAAAGGAAGTTTGTCTTTTAAGTGAATTGATCCTAAAGAATATTAAAATTTAGTTAAATTCTAGAAATCCTTCCTCTAAATCATTAATGAAACCTTTAAAACCATTAATGAAAAATTAAGGCTGACAATCTTGCAATTTAATTTTTCAATCTAAACATTTTTTTTCATGGAAGCAGTGGTTGCTAGGTGAGGAAATCAAGACTTAACCAGCAGAATAATGAGAGACTAAACAATTTTTGATTCCTGCTGTGATTCATGAATTGTTTAAAATTTCATGAGACCTGATAGAGGTCATATTCAAAAGTAATCATGTAGCTCCCCTCTGGCTTCCACATTCTATGGAAGCCCTCACCTACCACATTACTAGGAGATACAAACTCCTCTTCCTAGGGAGTTAAATAATGGTTCTCTATTATGGAGAACAAAAGAGTTAATATACCAGTGCCCTGTGATATAACATTTAGTCGCTGTTGCTGAATACCCATGTTACATAGGTCTCCATTACTTCCCCTTTGATAGGATCTCTAATGATGGCCCACCATTAGGAGGTACAAATTCCATATATTTTAATTATATGTAACAACTTGCACCATATCAATAAATATTTCTTTTACTGAGATACTGAATCTCTATTTCTTTCTAGTAGTTTAAATTGTACACTTGTGTTTGACAGCCTTTCACCGGAAAACCTCATTCACTGTAAGTAAATGGTTGAGTTTCCTTCAGAATGCAGGTGCTTAGGCTAGGCACATCCTTCTTCTAGAGCACTGGAGACCATTAATTATGGGCATATTAAGAACAAATACAAACAAAGCTGCAATTCATCTGATTCTGTGACATGCTGTGAGATTCCCAACATGAACAAATGGATAAATGGGGGCAGAACTTCTATAGTCAATTTAAATCCCTAAATTCATACTCTGGTTATTTTTAATTTGGATTAATAAATAATCTTTGTCTATTGCTTTCCAGAAGAAAATGTTTAATTTATTTTTAAATAGAGATGCTAAATAGTAAAAATGTTTTGCAACTATGCTAAAAAGATACAGTATTTTACATGAAAACTCATAAACCTCCTCCCCCTAATTTCTTGTATAAAGGACTAATTAGGGATCTTAATGAGAAGACTTACCTCCAAGTTTTTCTAGGTTGATGCAATATTGATACTCTGCCTTTAAAAAAAAGAAGATATATTTCAAACCACAGCAGAATAAAACCCTTTCTGCATTTAGAAGACTCTACTACATAAAATGTTACATATGATGACATTGTTTTATGGAATTTCTAGGGAGGAAACCCTTCTAATAAACAACTTTTCTGCGACTTAGAGTCTGGAGCTGCTTGGAACACTGAGAGGTTAAGTGACTTACCCAGGGTCAAATAGTCAGCTGGTACCCAAGTCTTCCTGACTATGAGATTAATCCTCTATCTAATATAATCTGACAAACATTTATTAAGTGCCTACTATGTGCCAGGCACTGTGAAAGCACTGGGGATTCAAAGTGGAATGAGCTGAGAGTCCACTTGTTGCCCTCTATAAAGGAAGGCACTGGGGGGAGTTTGGTACTCTGCCCTCCAGTCCTCCAATCAGAGAGGAGAGGAGATTTGATTTAGTGGTGGTGAGATCTGATTTAATGATGGTAAGATTAGAAATGATGAGCTTATCCTAGGAGGGATAGCTTGGTCCTAGTTTAACCAGACAGAGCAGCAGATGCAAAGCAGGCTGAGCTGACAGTCCAGCTCTCTCTTGCCTATCCACTACTTCCCATGCATATATATAAATGGTATGTATATGTATAGAAATCAGCATTATTTGCAAGGAATTAATATTTTTTTTGAGGATGAGAAAGGAAAATGCCTTGTTTTCAAGCCTGGGAATAAAAAGAACTGAGTTCTAGCCTCAATTTTGCTACCAGTTAGTTGTTTTATCCTAATAAGCCACTTATTCCCTCTCAGCTTCCATTTTCTAATACAGAAAATAAAAAGGTTAGAGGTTAGGTGGTCTCCAAGGATCCATTTGACTCCAAAATTCTGTTATTGACCTGAAAACATGCTACACTATTATGAAAAAAGGTCATGCTCTAGAAAGTGTTCTTTTATGGACTATTGGCATTATAAGTCCCTTTGGCAGTGCCCCAATTAATTTATTTGTGTCTTTATGTGCCGTATATTCAAGTCAGTCAGAAAATGCATTTATCTGTGGAAGGATTGGCTATGCCAGTAAATAATAGTAAGTGATTTTCATGGTGGTATTTTCCAGAAGTAAAGTTTGTGGAGGTTTTGTAGGCTAATGTGATTAAGTAAAAAATCATCTTCCAAGTCTACACAAATAGTGTGCCTACTTCTACTCTGCCCAAACTCTATTCCTACTCCAGTTCCTTGGTGTCAGGACTGTGTTCTTCGCTACTCATCAGTATCTCTCATAACCTTCTATAGGGTTTTGCAAATCCATATAATCCAATCTGGAAATAAATCACTTATTTTAGAGAGAGTCAGAAGCTGGCAGTGAAGAGTAAGGACAGGGATAAGTGCAAGGTTGATTATTTCATTGATATAGGAAACTCCTAGATGAAGAAATTTCTGCAACTAATGCAGGTCAGCACCTTGTCTTTAATATATAGTTTTAAAGAGTTGCTTAGAGTACTGAGAGGTTTTGAGTTGCCAAGAGTCACACAGCCAATATGTGTCAGAATTGGGGCTTAAACCAAGGTCTTCTTAAACTCTGAAATCAGTTCTCTGTGCATTACCCCATTCTGCCTCTTGGTGAAGAATAACCAATGCAAAATATCTAACTTCAAACATTTTTCCTCCATATAACTTATCAATCTAGATACTATCAGATAAAAGTAGTGACCATTAAGGATAAAATACTATTTTATTAGTCATACGTACTAAAAGCTAGCAATAACAATAATGATTATGGTAATACCAACAACAAATAACTAGCATTTTACATATCACTTTAAGGTTTGCAAAGTACTTTACAAATATTATCTCATTTTATTTTGGCAACAACCACCTATATCCTATTTACACCTATGTATAACTATATCCCTATTTTAGAGGTGAGAAAACTGAGGCAGACAGAGGATAAGTGACTTTCCCAAGGTCACAATGCTACTAAGTATCTGAGGCTGGATTTTGACTCAGGTCTTCCTGACTCAAAGTCTAGTACTCTACTCATTGTGCCATGTAGCTGCCCCCCTTATTTTCTACTAAGACTCTACTTTTGTTGGCATCAGCCCACTTTTAGGAGAAAAAAGGGCATTTTGTTACACAAATTTGGGAAGGTAAAGGTGAATTCCAAACTTACTATATTATATTTGCTTTGTTTTTGAAAGTGAGCGCTCTCCTTTCCTTTTGTTCTCCACGCTACCTGTGAGCAAGCATGACTTACTAAAATTAAAAGCTAAAATTAAAGATTCAGAGTTGTTTTTCTCCAACGCTGTGTTTAAGCAATTGCAATAACAAGAAATCCATCAACAGCTATTTTTGTTTGTTTGACAATCCTTAAATGCGTTGCTTTTTTTTTTATCGTGGATGATTAATCATTGCTACACACTGCTATAAAGTTCCACTTACTGTGATAATGCTGGCATCTTTCCTGTTAATAGCTCGAAGTCATTGGTTCACAAACTTTTTTAATACCAAACAGTTTTTTACATATTCCAAGTCCTTCTTAAAATAGAATGGAGATTTGTCCTTAATGGTTCTAGATTTATAGGAGGTAGTGCTATTTTTCATATGATTTTTGGTTGTTTCTGTAGATCTACCCAGGCTCCATAGAATTAATGCAGGTGATTGAAGATTTTATACACATTGTTGGAATGGGGATGATGGACTTTCAGAATTCATACCTAATGACTGGAAATGTAGGTAAGAAATAGGAATATATTTTGACAAACTCATACTTTTACTGAAAATCACAAATTGCAAGTATGCGCTCTATACATTGTCATGCTTAATGTGTGCAATTTGCATAGGTCTATATACCCAGGAATATCTCAGTACATATGCCACAGCTAGTTTGTATCTGTGCTTTATCCTCAATATATATGTAGTGAGTATAACTCATATTACATATTGATTATGTGTATTTATGTGGATTGTAGACATATGTAGACATATGTATCTATAAATACCTAATCTACTACAATCCGTTTTTTTTTAAAGGTGAGAAAAACTAAGGAGATTTCTTAAGCATTACTTAAAGATAATATATAGCATATACAATATACATATATGTATATATACCTAGTTTTTAACAAATGCTTCCTATCACCACATGCAAAACACACATGTATGTGTGTGTGTATACATATATATATATATATAATTGAAGAGGCGCATATATATGTGTGTTCACATGTGTATATTATCCATAGGCATGGCACATGTATTCTGGTACTCCTGCCTATGATTGTCTAATTTAATTTCAGTGTATCTGCACAATGCAGTTGGTAAGTCTTCATATTCTTCCTTACAATGTGACTATAAACTTTAATTATTTGGCTTCAATTATCTTCCTCAAGTGCTGATTCTCTATATATTAAAGAATTTTTCATATATTTACTTAATGTCTCCAGTATTACTGCAGTCATGGAGGTTTTCATGACCTGCTTCCCAAAACTCTATGAATCCCTCAGATCCCTCTAAACTAGTTATGCATTCATTTAAAGAGTAATACAGTATAAGAACCTATAAAATTCAGAACATATTTTTTCTCATAGTGAGTTGTTTTTAGTATTATATATTCTCCAGTGGGGTTTAGTCACACCATATAGTAACACAGATAGTTGTATAGCACCATAATTACATCAAGAGTCAACTGATAGTTATAATAACCAAAATGTACCTTCTATTCCCAGTGTTAGAGCCAGCAAGGACAAATAAATTATCTTCTTAAATGCTATACATACTGAGTTAGGAATATAGTAATTCCATTTTTATGTTTCTTGTACCCTCCTTCTATGACTATGCATAGAATAATTTACCAGTTGTAAAACCTAAGTTACTAGACTCTCCTAGTTTGTTTGTGTTTTTATGTAGTTAATGAAGAAACTAAAACAAATATGTAGTCATATCTTGAGAATTATAAGTGTACCAATTTCAAGCCAAGTCTCTAACTAAAGCTGATTTTCTATTCAACGACATGCAAAAATTACATATGTGTGTATGTATGTATGTGTGTCTGTGAGTGCAGGTTTTTATATGGACAAAAGAAGCTCTTCACTGGTGGTGAATAGGGAGGTAGGAAAAGTAGTAGTACTAATATTATTATTCATTAGCACCAGTTGGCTAATCCAAGATTCAAAAGCAATCATTTTCCTGCATAGTCAACAATTAACCAAAGAAATGTTGAATTAAAATACTTAGATAACATTATCAAGACACATTTCTAAAGCATTTCCTGGCTCATTTATACAAGAATGTACATCAGTCACACTCCCTCCTATCTGAGAACTATTAATCACATACACTCATTCCTGTCACTTATGGTGGTGTCTTACTCCCACTTCTAGAACATAGGAGAGTGAGTGTCATTTATCTCTGTACCTTGTATATAGTAGCGACTTATTAAATGTCAAATTCAGCTGAATGAAATGGGAAATAAAGAAGTCACTTATCTTCCAGTTTTTAGCTTCCAATAGCCTTCTGTTACTCAAATACTCAAATGGTTCTATGATCTCATCAGGGTGGATATTCTGTTCAGGAATGAACATTGTGCCCCTGCCCATGCAGGATTCCTCTCATCTCTATCCCCATAGAAGTTCATGAAGGATGTACCCAACATACTAAGGCCTTCCTCACTTTCTCTAAAGAAGGATGCCAGTGAAATGCAAAAGCTGGCTATCAGTTATTCCTCATTCTGGCCATCTAAGCAATGTAGTTTTTTTAAACGTAAATTCTTTTGGTGACCTATTTTTTTCCTCTTTCTCTTTAATAGTTCTTTAATTGTTCCATGTTGTAGTTTACCTTTCCATTGCCTTCTGAATTATACTAGTTTATGACTTACAATCACCCTGGTAGATTATTTATTGGTACTAAAAAGTATAGCTTTTGTTTCAGCAAGAAATGTATGGTCAATACAGGAGTTTTGAAATTTTTCATAGTCCAAACTAATCTCCTCCACCAACTCACTCTCCATTTTCAATGTCTTTCCAAGGTATATTTTAATGAATGAGCCCTGTGGATTATATATCTATCTCTATGCTATAGTATAGAGCCTAGACTAGACAATAGGCATTCTTCATCCTCTTGATTTTTCTTACGTGGATAGTTAGGCCAAATTTTTCTTAGTGGTTATAAATCTTATTCAGGAGACTCAACGGTGTTCTAGGGATTGACTGAAATACTAAGTTATGCCAAAGGGCAACATCTGAATGACCTCTCTTTGCCTTCCAACTTAATCTCTGTGCTAGATCTCCTCCATGACAGTGTTGAACACAAAACATATATCTCCCAATTTTATGTCTTATAGGATACTAAATATCAGAAGGTCATCAAATAACATTTTCTCCATTAAGCTCTCTGGAATATTGTAAACTTTGTATATATGAATGGGAAGTCACTTTATTGGAAGAAAGTCTTTAAGATAGTGTTTTGTTCAAAAGAGGATCATAAAGGAATATTGAATTCTGTTGTGTGATTTTAAAAAAAAATCTTGCCTGTTTCCTACTAATATCTTGATCAAGGATTTCTTCAGGACATGCATGTTATTTTCATAAAATGCTCATATAACTCAGAAAAGGGACATAGAGATCTTAAACATCTTTTTTGATATTAATAAGGCCCAAGATATTTTCTGTACCTTTGGTATTTCTCCCACCTTCATATACCTCATGAATTGATCCATCAATGATTTTATAGTTACATTAAACCATGCACAGATCGTCTTTAAGCACATTTGGTCAGTTGCTTTAATACATTATTCTTGTGTCTGTATGCATTTAATTTTTGAATAGTAGTTAAAGTAATCTTTATTTGTTATTGTTGTTCAGTAATTTTCAGTTGTGTCCAACTCTTTGTGACATCATTTGGGATTTTCTTGGCAAAGATACTGGAGTGGTTTGCCATTTACTTCTCTAAGTCATTTTACAGATGAGGAAACTGAGTCAAACAGGGTTAATTAACTTCCCCAGAGTCACAGAGCTAGTAAGCATCTAAGACTGGATTTGAGCTTCCTGACTTCAGACCCACCACTCCATCCAGTAATAAACTATAAAAAAGGATAGGGGATTAGCATGTGGTTCTTGTCACTGGCACATGTTAGTCCCTCAAATTAATTTCATGAATCTACATTAAGTTTTCTAAAATTCAATGTCTATTAGGATGCAACGAAGTCCAGTTAAGCCTTTAACTTGTGAACTTGTAGCATAGCTTTAAGTGGTTTGACTAGAAGTACCCAGTGAATCTATAACAGAAAGTTCTTATTCGTGTAGAACCTTTTTTCTCCCTTTGTGAGTCATTATGAAATAGTGATCACATAACACTCAAATCCAGTGTTTCTTTCAGAAAAAGAAACAGGAAAGAAATTGATCATATAGTTAAGCAATTTTGTTGATAACGAATTCTGAAACAGACCCTTTCATATTAATGCCCAAAGTCATGATGTGGGAAATAGCCCAGTATTAACTGGTAAAAACAAAGCACACATTGAAAGAGGAAAAGTCATCTTTCAAAACTCAAAAAACCCATGTAAGTGAGTAGAATAGGGCAGTATGTAAAGTGTGGTATGTCAAGTGTGGTATGTAAAGTGTGGTATGTCAAGTGTGGTATGTCAAGTACAAAATTAGTAAGCTAATATTAATCAGTATACCAGAAAAAATTTGAAAAGCATCTTGTGAGGCCCTACAAGGGACCTGACTGGTTGGTTTTTTGTTGTTATTGTTGTTTTCTTTTAGGCAATTGGGGTTAAGTGACTTGCCCAGGGTCACACAGCTAATAAGTGTCAAGTGTTTGGTCTGAGGTCAGATTTGAACTCAGGTCCTCCTGACTTCAGGACTGGTGCTCTATTCACTGTGCCACCTAGCTGCCCCGACCTGACTGGTTTTTAAGGCAAGTCAAGGAAAAGAAGTCAGCTGCAGCATCATTGAGATCACTTGATAATAATTGACTAGATGGTGCTGACACAGATGAAAATGAGGTCACATGAATGAAGGAAGATGGATCCTAAAAATTTCTATGGAGACAGGGATTTGAGCATAGATAGGTTTTGAGGTACAGGAAACCTAGAAAGAAGCATTTTGATTAACTGGGTTAAAGAAGAGAAATCTAGACCAAGACAAGGCCAGTAAAAGCTGACTTTCTTGGACTATGAAATTGGTTAAAGGATGAACAATGTAACTATTTTCCTCTTAGTTTCATTTTTTTTCCTTTTGACTATCAACTTTTCTCAATATTTCTGCCTTCCTCTTTCCCTCTAGATTAGGAATTCCAAGGTTTGTGTGGATGTATTTCAAAGAGTTTGTGAACTTAGATGGGGAAAAATTATATCTTTATTTTTTAGCAATCTTTTTTCTGAAATCCATCATTTTCTTCAATTATACCTTTATTTTTTAGAAAAAATTATTCTGAGAAGTGGTCTATAGGCTTCAGCAAACCATCAAAGGAGTTCATGATATGAAAAAAGGTTGAGTCTTTTTCCTAGGTGTTTCTTCTTCCTTAACTTCAGCAGAAATCAATAAATATTTCTATAGCACATTGAACATTGCCTCTCAAGTATAAAAAAACTATTTCAGTTTCCAGGATTTCTATGGGTCCACATACACTCAGCATCATAGCTCATAAACCACTGTCTGTGTAATTACTTTTACTAGTCAGCCAGATGACTGAATTAGTTTGAAAAAAAAAAGACAAATTGTTTGAAAAACAGCAATAGCCTTATTCCCCCATAACCTTAGGGTACATTTTCCCACAAATGTATACACTATCTGTGGGAAGAGTTGATATACATAGAACTTAAGTATGAGGAGGCCATCCATATGGAACACGTGTGGCCATAGCCCATGCAGAGGGGTGCACATGTATGGAACACATGTGGCAACTTATTCCTCTCATAGTACAGGGCCACAATGTCTTCTGATGATGTCATTATGCTGCTTTGCTTGGTATATCCCTTTTAGACGCAGTACCAGATCTCACTGCTTCCTGCTGACATTATGTCTGTGCTGCTTTCTATTTAGCCATTCTGTTTTTGTTATTAACTCTTGTCCATAAGAGCAGTTGGTTCTACCATCCATTTTTAATACAGTTGTTTGATTGAATGTTTTTTGCCTTGTATTCTAGAGATGGAGGTTCATTTCTCTAAGTGAGGAAAAAAGCCCTCACACCCTTCATTATTGAACTGGAGGGGAAGGGAAAAGGAGGGTCTTCATCCATGTATAACTTTCTCCAAGAGACAGGTCTTTCATCTCCCAGATTCTTAACCCTAATGACTAAATTCTTTTGAAGTACTGACCAGACAGCCAGATAATTAGTATCTTCACCCATTTAGTGTATCTTTGAATATACTTCAACCTGCTAATAGGATCAGCATATCTAGCCTTTATTTGATTTAGGGTTAAATAGCTCCCTTAAACAGCATTCAATTCTTGATTATCAATCTCTATTTTCCTTCAAACCATTTTGAAAGTTATAGTCCAATAAACTGAAAAAAAAGCTGAAACATGGCTTTCCTCACTCCCAAGAAACTCTGAGATTGATAATGCAAATAACTAGACAGTGAAAAGCCAAGGAACAAAAAATAGTAAAATCTTCCACTTCAAATTCTTGGTTCCAAGGTCAGATCTTTCACATGCAAATGTGACTGGAAATAAACTTCTTAGACTTTGTGCTGACTGTATTATTAAGCATATTCATATTATGTCTTATGATATGTTTACAACTCTTCAATGAAAAACAGGAACTAAACTTTATTGATTTAATTCTTCAAAAACAAAGAAATAGAAAAAAAGAACAATAGCTATCCCTCCTCAAATTAATTGGTTTTCTTTTTACATATGTTGGCCCTCAATTTATTTTCCCCACCCTATTCCCATGGATCTGTGTACTGGAGAGAAAAATATTCTCCTCCTTAGCTTTAAAGTATAGGCCTTATACATAATTGATACTTCTTTTTTTAAAACATACAAATTAAGAATTATGCATGGGGGAATCAAAAAATAAGCAGTATTGTCATTTTTCATGGACATTATTTATCTGTAATACCCACATTATACTCATTACTGAGTCTCAGTGTGTATCACTTGTAGTTTCTGCAATGTAAAGTTTGCCTTTTTTTAATTATGTTACTGAAATATATTTGTGGGGGATGTGTTTTTTGATGATATGCTTATATCATCATAGTAACTGAATCCCACTCTTCCTGGAATGGTCATTTGATATTCCTGCAGTCATTTGACTAGATGAAGGTGTAGTACATTCAGCATAAGTTAAATAACTAGTCTAGAGCCTATTTGCTCAAGGCAGGGGGCCAAGTTGGCTGGTGAGTAATGGGGGGAAAATGGAGTTCAGCTGTAATGAATTGGGAAAATCATATTTTACTTCCCAATTTCCAGAGCTCTCCAGCCCAAGTTGAGTATCTACCTCAAATAGGCACCATTGTTATCATAATCAGAGTATTTGAGTGCCTACTAGTGTCCTAGATAACCATAAAAATTGGTAATTTCAGAAGTGTGTTGGGATAACTACTACTCACCTGTAGATTTTATTATGTGGATAATGATAGAGAAAAGAGTTATATAAATGATATTTGAGTTTCAATGTAAATAGGCTACTATTTGTACAGATAAAATGCAATTTTTCTGATTGAAAAATCCAATACAATGCAAGTTCCTCGAAGGAAGGGAGGGTTTCACCTTTGCTTTCATATCCTTGGCATCTAGCTTGGAATAATAAATGACTATTACATGATAATACCTCTTTCCTGATATATAACAGGTATATATTGAGAAAATGGATTTTTTTTCCTTTTTAGGCAATTGGGGCTAAGTGACTTGTCCAGGGTCACACAGCTAGTAAGTGTCAAGTATTTGCTCTGAGGCTAGATTTGAACTCAGGTCCTCCTGACTTCAGGGCCACTGTTCTATCCACTGCACCATCTAGCTGCCCCAAAATTTTCTCTTTGATTAGACAACTGAAGAGTCTGTTAAAGAATATTAATTTTAAGTAAAAATTCTCTTAACTTGTCTGAAGGTCACTTATCTACATTCTAAAATATCTAAAACATGTTGAAGAGTATGGAAGGAATTAAGAAAAAGCGAACTTGAGTAGCTACAAAACATGTAAAGAAATAAATAAACCTATGTTCTTTACCCTGAGGAGAACTTCTAAATGTTTTTACTCAATGCCTATTTATCCTTAATTTGAACACAATTCTAACACATTAATGAATATGGATTTCTAACCTTTAGAAGATCAAAGGAAGCAATATTTTAAGAACATCGATAAGCTAGAAATGGTCTGTTTGGTTATATAGGGAAGTAAGAGGTAGAAGTTGCAAAGAAGCCAGGTTGGGCTTTATGATGGTGAAGGGAAGGGTTAAAAACCACACACACACACACACACACACACACACACACACACACACACACACACAAAACAAAGTGTATCCTTCCTAACAAATAAAACTATTCAGAAGTGAAATGGGGGAATTTGGGAGGTAATAAGTTTCATTTCCTCAGAAGTCTTCAGACAGAGGCTGGATGGCTTGTTGGATATGTTATAGTGGAGATTCTTTTCATCCATGAGTTAAACCTGATGACAATTGACATACCTTCTATGTCTCAAATTATGTGACTCTATGATAGTCCAACCCATATATGAAAAAGCATCTGCAACCTTTGGTCATCCAACTTCTATATGACAATTTTCAGTGATAGGCAATCCATTCCACATTTGAACAGTTTATTTGTTAGGAATTGTTTTCTCATTTACAGTAATTTCTTATGCCTACCCATGATATATGAAAATTGTGATAAGTAAGTTGCATTGTGGAAGGGGATGTGTGCAATGTGCAAAGTGTATTCCCTCTATAACTTTTATCATTTGTCATAATTCTTCCAAAATGAAACCCTCTTCTCCATGATATATCTTCAATCATAATACCATTCCCAGTCTCCTCCCAAAATTGTTATTATTGGTTAAGTTGTATAGTGAAAATAGTAATAAACCTGGAATCAAAACTGGGTTTTAGTCATAACCGCCACTTATTAGCTGTGTGACCTTGGGCAAGTCATTTAATTTCTCTGAGGTTCAATTTCTCTAGCTATAAGATGGGCACTATTGTACTTATACTTGCATTATCTGAGTTATGATGCCCAAAAGAGATGTCACCTGTAAAATTCTTTGTGAATTATAAACTATGATGTAAATATCAGCTAGTATTTTAATTATTATCATCACATTTGATAAATTACTAAAATCAAATAGAATATTCTGTATCTTCCTGTAAAAACTGATTTAAAAAGTTTGACTGTGGGAGACGTATCTCAGTGACAAATACCTCAGTGTGTTAGGCTCCCTGGTGAATGTGAGATAAAAAAATTCTTTGTCAGGTGAGAAAGAGCAACATGCTAAGATTATTTTAAGCTAGACTTTAAGCCTATCCATTATACAGAGGAAAGAACAAAATGGCAAAGAAAATCCTTTGCTGTCTAATTATATTTAGATTTAGATAGTCTAAATATACATGAAGCTGAAGGGTTTTTTTAACTTTTCTAATTTCTAGGAAAAAAAATAAAATCATCTCAATAGCCTTAGCCATCTTATTTATTTTAGCTAAATAATGTGCAGATACGCTACGAAATAGGGGAAAGTAAAGAATTGTAATTGGAAATATTATATAGAGTAGGATGGGGGATGTGAAATGATTTGCTTAGTATTATAGGACATAGGATATGAAGTTAGAAAGTAAAGCATAAAAGAAAGATGGTCTATAAATATTGTGGTCTAACTGTTTTAGACTAAAAAGGTAGAATAAGATGTTCAGAAATGCACATGTGAAAAAAGATTGGACATTTATGTACATCCAAGATCTGGAAAACCTCTAAGGACAAAAAACACATAAATATTGTAAGATTGGAATTGTGAACCTGGGGTGGGTAAGTGCATTTTACATGTACATATGCACAGCCACATAATACATAGATTCAAAAGAACAACTTAGTTACAACCATCAGAAAGGGGATGAATAGACAGGTGTATAACATTCAATATTTCGTGATGTTCCTTCTGAGAACATTATTATGAGAGATAGCAAGTAGTAGTGGATAGAAAACTGGCCTCAGAAACAAGAACGGGATCCAAGCTGTACTTACAGTGACCTCCCTATACCAATGGAATCAAAAGTTCAGTCCCTATCCTACCCAGAAAATGTTTCAAATGCAATTTTTAAAGCCATATAGAAAATTGGAAAAATAGTTCCAAATCTAACCTTATTAAGAGAAGAGTGACTTGTGTTGTTTGGCAGGTATATCAAGGAATGATAATTACAGTTCATGAAATCTGATGTCCTCTCCATAACTCTCATTCTGTTCAAAGAAAGCATAATGAATAGAGAAAAGTAATCCCCACAGAAGGATGAATGACAACCATATCTATTTTAAAATTTGAAACATATAGTTGGGTAAAGAGAAGTCATATTTCATCAGCAATTCAAAAATGTTAATCAGATAAGATTTTGTTTTGTTTTTTGAACCTCAAAGTGATTGCAATAGATTTGGACTTATTGGAGTCATAGAATCTTTTAGAGCTGGAGAGACTTTAGATAACATCTGTCACCCCTTTATTTTACAGATGAGGACAAATCAATGTGCAGTGAAGCGGCATGGTAGGGTAGAAAGAGTGACAAATTTCTTTGGAATGAGGATCCAGGTTCTTATCCTGCCTTTATTATCTACTATCTCTGTGCCTTTGGATAAGTCACTTAACACTTCTGAGTTTCAGTTTTCTTATCTATGTAATAAGAGAATTAAAGTAGCTGATCATCCAATTCTAAATAAGTGACAGTAGGACACTAAGCATGAACTTTTTAAGGTTCAAAAAGTGCTTTACATAGCTTATTTCATCTTAGCTCTTCATTTTAACATTGTGAGGTTATTATAATACTCAGGTATTTTTCCTGTTTTACAGATGAGGAAACAGGCTCATTCATAGCAGTTGAGCAATTGCTCCCATTGGACACTCAGATAATAAGCAACAAAACTAGGATTTGAACCCAAGTGTCTTGAGTCCCAGTCAAGCACTCTTTCCAACACATTAGGCTGGATCTTTTTTTTTTTTAAAGTAACTTACATGCATTATTTCTTTTGATCCTTGCCTCAAGACTGGGAAGCACATACTATAGGTACTGTTATCTACTTCTACAGATGAAGAAACTGAAACTCAGAGAGATAAAGCAATCAGCCCATTGTCACATAACTAATAAGTGTCTGAGCTAGAATTTGAACCTTGGTCTCCTGAGTTTCCAAGACTCAGATGGAAACTGAAGTACAAACTAACATATCTCCAGTATTGACCATTTGAATATGTTTAAATAGCCAGTGTTTTCTATATTTGTAGAATTAAAACTCTACTTTGTTCTAGGGTCCAAACTTGTACTCCAGAAAGATGAATATTGCTTTTCCCCTAAAATAATGTTTCAAACATCCAGCAATTTCAGGTAAAGAATGAATGATTCATAGTTAGAATACTGGACATTAAAGAGTGGTAAAATGTTAAAGCTAGGAGTAATTTAAAATGTATCATCCCTTTATCTAAAATAGTATTCCCAAAGTATATCTTTTGCAAATCTGATGTTCCTTGAAATGTAAGCAAATTTTTGAATGTGAGTAATATATTTTCCTCCAAAATATTGTGTGAAAATGTTTTCTTTTTGTTAGGAATTATATTTTTATTAGGAACTAAATTGTGAGGAACTCCTAGTATGTAAATTCTTTATACTAATGCATATAAGCAATTCATATATAACTTAGAGTCTAAGAGATTTACAAGGGGCATTGAGATGTTGTAAGCCACTGACAAAGACAATATGGATGAAGTGGAACTTGAACCCAGATCTTCTTGACTCCAAGACCACTATTATACATTGCCTTTCTGATGAAATTATGTGCCAAAATACCATGGTTGGCAATTGGCAGGAAAGGGGGTGAAAATAAACATAATTCCTCTATTTTTTTGCAGGTTTCTCAAAACTCCTATACATATGGAACATGGAATTCCATGTTCTGAAACCCTTCTGTATGAGTCCTTTCAATATATATCTAGCACAAATGGTTCCATTGCTGAAGTAATTTCAGAATCTCTGGAGTAAACTTTACGCCAAAAAAATTTAAGCCACAAAGAAGTAGGTGTCTAAATGTATCTTAAATCTGTAAGTCAGAGTCCTAATGGTACTTAAAGTTCAGAATGAACGTTCACACTTGATATTTCTTGAAACTAAAATTGAATTTATCCCTATTTTAATAATGCAATTTCTATATCTCTCTTTTCACCCACTGTAGTGCCATCTCATCTGAATCTGGGCTGTTGCTTCCTTACACTTGGGGGTCAGATTTAATAATTTCTTTAGAAGAACACCATGTTCTTCTTTTAAGTAACTGGCTTGCAGTGAAGGCAATCTGATGATGTAATTTAAGAAATAAGAGCAATGCCTCTTCTCATACTTATTTCCTATTTTCAGGACTGCTTACTTTTTGCTTTACACTATCATATTCTTGGTATAAAAATCTGTCCTTAAAAAAAAGAGAAAAGATTCTTGTAGACAGTTGACACCAGGGCTGAGAAATACAAGATAACATCTTTTTGTTTATTTGCACTATCTGACATCTGCTCAGTCGTCTAGACTTTGTCTGCAAGTGTCAGGTCATGCCTCTGCCTTCTGGCTTTCTACAACTCTTGCTAGACAGGTGGAGCAAATGATGGGCCTTTCTTGTTGCTTAGAAAGAAAAGCCATAAAAAGTCCCAATCCCTCTGTTGCTAGTATGTTCCTTGCCCCTTGTTCAATAAAAATTTCCCCAGTCACTTTAAAACATAAAATCGCTTTCCTCAGTCACTGTAAAGCATATAAAATTTTGTTTCACTCTTTATTTTTATATTTTCAGAGTTTTTGGGTAATTATTTTGGTTTTTTGTTTTGTTTTGTTTTGTTTAAAGAAGAAACCATTTAATTGCATTTCCTATGATTCTAGTTTTAGCCAGGCCCTGGCATTTTAATAGAAGTCTGGAACATTTCACAGGATCATGGAATCATAAATTTAGGACTGAAAAGAACTTTAGAAGCTATCTAGTGATACCCCTTCACTTTATAAATTAAGAAACTGAGGCTGAGAGAATTTAAGTGACTTTTCTTACATAACTAGTTCCAGAGGTAAAATTTGAACCCCATTCTTCTTGACTCTAAGTCTAATTTTCTATTCATTACAGCATGCTGCTCCTTAAGATTCTCATAGATGTATTACTGAAATCAAAAGACAACTTACTGCCCAGTCCTTTCTCTGGTCTAGTTATATTGTAAAAGAAGGTATACATACAGTAATATATTTCTGTTTTGTAAAACACAGATTATTTTTCCTGAGGTCCAACATAAATCCATCCTATTGAAATTTAAACCTGTTTCCTTTATTTATATATTTTTGGTGCCATTTAGGACCTCATCACTGGACACCATATATACTATCATACTTCACTATCCAGAATCTTGGATGACAGACCAAACAAGAAACATTCACTAAAATAGTTTAGTAAAATCAGAAACTTGGATGGAACATCCTAGCAAACTGCTTTGTTAGCAAACGAAGGAGTTTCTACTTTTCCCCTTTAAATCCACTTTAACTTTGAGTCATAGGATTTTAGATTTGTAAGGGAACTTAATAGTCATGTAGTCTACCTCCCTCACTTTACGGATGAAGAAACCAAGACCCAGAGAGAGGAAGTGATTTTCGAAAGGTCACAAAGCTAGTTATAGGCAGAGTTGGGATTAAAAAACAATGTTGTCTGACCTTAGTTATAAATGTGAATTTTAGCCCCTAGGGAAAATTCATTTGGAAAGGTAAGAGGAAGGAGGGTAGAATTTAGGGAATCATAGAAAGTTCAGAGCACAATATCTAATGTGGACAAATACCCTGAAATACCACGTGGGGGAAGTATTTGTTCATTGTTGTTAAGTCATATCATTCATATCTGATTTGACCCTATTTGGGGTTTTCTGCATAGATACTGGAGTGGTTTTCTGTTTTCTTCTCCAACTCATTTTACAAATGAGGAAACTGAGGCAAACAGGGTTAAGTGACTTGCCCAGGTCCCACAGCTAATATGTGTCTGAGACCGAATCTGAACTCAGGAAGAGGAATCTTCTTGAGTTTGCACCCAGCACTATATCCAAACAAAAGAGGAAAGAGGGTACAATTCTGGGAAATCTTAGAGAGTTCAGAACACATTGTCTAATATGGGCAAATACCCTGAGATGCCACCTTGGGGAAATAAAGGATGCACAAATCTGACTCCTAAGGGCAGAGACTTTGGGACATTGCTACTTAGGAGGCCTATAGAAAAAAAAAAATCAAGGCATGTCTAGACAGGGAAAATGTCACCTGAATTAGAAGAAAGGCCTTGGGTTTCCACCTTGGCCAGTATAGTAGTTGATCTTGTGAAATATGTACCACAGCTCCCCTGCTCAAGGCAGGTGAAGACAGTCTGCCTCACTTGGATATAGTCATACAGTCAGAGGAGCACCCATCACCCAAAAGATCTAGTCTATAATGCCATGGCATAGTAAACAACCCTTATTCCATGCAAATTTCAGAACACTGGAGGAATGATGGGTTCCAGAGAAGGCCCTGGCTATAATTCTCTAGAGCTTGCTGCTGCAGGGAAAGTCAATCAATATACATTTATTAAGTGGTTACTATGTTCCAGGCACTGTGTTAAGTGCTGGAGATAAAAAGAAAGGCAAAACACAGTACCTACTCTTCAGGAGTCTAAAGGGAGAGACAAGGTATCTGTTGGGGAAGACAATTTGAAAAAAAATATGTACAACAATTGATATATATATATATAGCATAAATAAGGTAATCAACAGAAGAAAAGCACTAGTATTAAGGACAAACAACAAAGGTTTCTTGTAGAAGTTGAAATTTTAGCTGGGACTTGAAACAATCTGGGAAAGCCAGGAGGAAAAAAGGAGGAGGGAAAAAATTCTAGACATAGGGAACAATTAGTGAAAATGCATAGAGTCTAGAGATGGAGTGTCTTGTGTGAGTAATAGAAAGGATGACACTGTCACTGGATTGCAAAGTATACATAAGGTACAAGACTACTAGAAAAATAAAAGAGGATATTAGTTATTAAGGGTTTTGAATACCAAACAGAGGCTTTTACATTCAATCCTCGAGGTAATGGGGAACCACTGAAGTGTATTGAATACAGAGAGGGGGTAGAAATAGTCAAACCTATGCTTTAGGAAGATCAATTTCACAACTGAGTAGAAGATGGACTGCAATGGAAAGGAACATGAGGCAGGGAAACCAAACAACATTCTATTTCAATAGTTATAGCCTGAAGTGATGAGGGCCTGCATCAGAGTGGTTATTGTAGGATAAAATCAACAGACCTTGGTGACAGATTGCATACGTGGTGTGAGAGAATGAGGAGTCAAGGATGAAAAATAGGTTGTGAGCTTGAGTATGTGGGGCATTCAGGCAGGACTAGCACCTCTGGTGTGAGGGCTTACCAAGCTCTTTTCAGGGCTGCTTATCCACCTTTGGTGTCTATCTGCCACCCACCTCTCACCTGTGTCTCCAAAAAGCCACACCCCAGTAAAATACCTACTTGGTAGATGGGCTAAACCAGGTTAACAACAGCCATTAAACCTGGCGGTGAGTTAGGAGGATGTCTATCCCAAGCATGTGAAGACTTTGTCCAGGAGAACAGGCAGATGAGAACAATTTGTTTCAACAGCCATGAAGGTGGCTGAAGCAGGTGCTGTGGAGCACTTGGAACTTAGTCAGACATCAAAGATGCCAAGGTCATCCACTGCATCCAGGGCCATTGTCAGTCATCTGGACTTTTGTCACTTGACTTCAATAACTCTGGAAAGGGGATCGAAGCTGACGACTTTTTTCAGTTCTGGCTCACTTAATTACAATTCATTTGCAAGTCAAAACACTACCCTGTGATGTCATTGGTCCTCTTCAAAAACAAAGTATGAACTGCAACAAGCCTAGATGACTGGGAGTGTGGTGGTTCTAGGGAAGTAGGAAAGTTCAAAAGGGGAGAATTTGGGAGGAAGATCAATGAATTCAGTTTAGGACTTGTTAAATATAAGATGTCTATAGGACATCCAGTTCAAGATGTCTAATAGACAGTTGAAGATGCAATTCCGGAGAGTCAGCAGAGATGGCATGGCTGGATAGTTAGATCTAAGAATTGTTAACATAGAGATGGTATTTGAATCCATGGGTGTTGGTGAGATCACCAAGTGAAATAATACAGAGGGAGGAGAGACAAGGGCACAGGACTGAAGATGAAGATCCAGCAAAGGAGACTAAAAAGGAGTAGTCAAAAAGGAAGTAGGAAAACCAGGATAGATTAGTGTCAAAAACCTAGAGAGAAGAGAGTGTCAAGGAAAAGAGTCAAGAATCACTATGGAGATTGATTGTGCCATAAGCTATATAGAAATCAAGAAAGATGAGAATTGAGAAAAGACCATTAGATTCGACAATTAAAAGGTCATTAGTAATTGTGGAGAGAATAGTTTTGGTTGAATGATGAGGTTAGAAGCTAGACTGTAGAGAATTAAAAAGGGAGTAAGAGAAAAGAGAATGGAGGAATCAATAATAGAAGGCCATGTCAATGAGTTTAACCACAAAACAGAAAGGCAATATGGGGCAAAACTAGTAGAGATAGCTAGATAAAACAGGAGGTTTTTTTGAGGATGAGAAAACATAGGCACATTTGTAGGCAATAGAGAAGTCGCCAGTAGATAGGGAGAAAAATTAAAGATAAATGAGAGCTCATGATGATAGAGGGGACAATAAACTAGAAAACCTGCAATATAAATTTGTAGTGAACCAAGTCAGTGTGGTTTTGTGATTTTCTACAGCTTTGTTTAGCAGTACCTGAGTAGGACCCAAGGCAGCAGATGGTGGGAGTAATCCAAGGCTGACATTTAGCAAGGTGAGATCCTTAATAAGATAAGGTGGCAAGGGAACTGAGAGGAGAGCACAGTGTAGAGTTGAAGTGGCTCACCAAGGGGTCAAGATAGGGAAGGGTGGAAAGTATAACCAGTGCAGGAATGATGGCCTGGGGGGAAAAAACTGAGGGGTTAAGGGATTTCAGGTCACAGTGAAGATGAAGAACAGAGTTTGGGGTTGTAAGGTAGAGGGAGAGGTGGATTAACAACAGATTATAATCAGATAAGAAAATTCCAGCATTCACGAACATGGAAGTAGAACATTTATGGGTAAATTGTCGAGATCCAGGGTGGGACCATCTGTGTGTATACCTGACATGTAGGTCCTGTGAAATAAGTACATAGAGGAACTGGAAGGTCAAGATGTTTAAAACATATCCCATGGTTTGAAGTCAGGTATTGGGGAGGAAAGAAGCTTAACACTGACCTCATTAAGGAAAAAACAGGAGCATCCAAGAATTCCTTAGGGAACAGTTACTAGAATTGTGATGAAGGAGTGACTGCATTGAATGAACCTCAAAAGAAGATTAATGGTGATAGTGAAATAGTGTGGAAATGGCAATGGGGAGCAAGGAGTATTCTAATTCCCTCACCTCAAAAAGTAAGTTGGGGGAAATGAATGAAACTACAAGTAGTGCTGGAAGGTATAGCCAAAAAGGCTGTCATCAGGAGGGATCCAGGTCTCAGTGAGAGTCTGAAGAAGGAAGAAGTGAGAAAGGAAAAGGTTTAAGATGAATTCAAGTGTGTTACCTATAGGGCTAACATTCTGTAGAGCAGAGTGGAAGGAATGAATAGCTTAGAATGGAATATTGTAAGGTGGGAGAGTTAACAGGGATAGTGAGAAGGAAATGTGCAGTAGGGATCAGAAAATAGGGTTTGAATAATAATAGCCAA
This sequence comes from Phascolarctos cinereus, assembly GCF_003287225.1. NCBI lineage: Eukaryota > Metazoa > Chordata > Mammalia > Diprotodontia > Phascolarctidae > Phascolarctos > Phascolarctos cinereus. The sequence goes on along the minus strand of NW_027555958.1, from coordinate 200,326,676 downwards.
GATTTCAGAATCACTGGGATGAGAAGAGTATGAAGAGGCAGGAGTTTGTTAATCATTAAGGTTTTATATTCAGGTAAAGAACAAGAGTGGTCCCATGATGTATGCCTGATAGGTTGATTAGTACATCCTCCACCCTCTCACCCCCAGGAGGCAATGCTTTAGTAATCATTATGCAAATGATGAGAGTGACTATTCCTGAAACATTGGCCTTGGAGTCTGAGACAGCTGGGTTCTCAGCCAACCTCTAACTCACATGCATTGTGGACCTGAAGTGTCACGTAACCTCTGAATGCCCCAGGAAACTCTTTAAGACTATGATTTGCAGAATTGTTAGAGATCTACATTGCTAAACTGAGTTTCCTTATCTGAAGTTCCCTACATCCAATCAAAATGAAACTATTTTTTGTTTGTGGGATAGCATTCAAGTTTCAGGATATGAAGCAGGGAACTTAGAGTCAGAGGAAATGAGTTAGAAATCTGGTCTGCCACTTATTACCTGTGCAACCTTGGACGAGTCACTTACTTCTCCTCTGGTCCTCAGTTTCCTCGCCTGCAAAATGATGGGTACCAATATACCTTCTAATTTGAGATTATGCTTCTACATTATATAACTCTGATCCTCATTATATCACATTGATCTCTGATGTTACTGCTTTCTTTATTTTCTTATATGGATATTATCCATTTAAAAAAGAAGACATTTTTGGTATCAAAGTTGAAAAGTTATCCATATAACATACTTAGAATTCCAGAGGAAAAAATAATAATTATATTTGTATAATGAATAATACATAAAATATATTAGCATGTTATAAAATAATATATAACAAATAATATATAAAAATGAAAGCAATAATTGTCACAAATATTATTTCTTGACCTTTATACAATATTCATTGGTCTTACATTAATGTCATTAGATGAATTAAACTCTTAAGCAATTAAGTTTAAGTGGATAAAAGTTACGTGATTTGCTTATTTTCTTTTATTTGTTTTATACAGATTGAAAAAAAAATAGTCTCAAGCATGCAAGTACCTCTTGTAGCTAGTATCTTATTATTCTTCTGGTCTTTCTGGAAATAATTGTATAGGTGAATACTGTTAACAACCTTTCCCTCTCTGTTTGAAATAAATGAAATGCATATATCTTTTCCCAGTAGACCTTTTCTTGCAATCCCAATCATTTCCCTGATTTTCCTGTAAGCTTCTATTCTCCACATCTTGTTTAAATAACCTATACTTCTTTGTCCAGTGTTTGATGGAAGAGCTCTTTGGAGATCACTTGCTGCAGAGGAAAAAGTGTGTATACTTTCTATCCCAGCGCATCCCTTTTGTGAAGTTATTTTTAACCCTGTTACATTTCTACACATTTTAATAAGAAGTCTTTCTACTAATTCATTATCAGAACTACACTTGCTGTCAGTCCAAGGAAATCTTTTTTAGAAATGCCACTTCGAGTACAGGAAGTAGGAAAATCTTTCTATCTTATTTTCAAAACAATTCCCAGAAAAAAATATAGGTAAGTCTTTTCTCCTGGCTGCTCATTGTGTGGCATTTCCCAAATTAATAATCCAGAAAACATTAACTTTATTTTTACCCTTAATATATTTGAAGCCAGCATCGAGGTAAAACATTTTGTGTTGTATCAATGCTTCCAAGTTGGGGTGAATATTTGCCATTGAACCTTAGGAATTTTCTATTTACATGTTTTATTTTATAATGATGAGCAGTTTGCCACAGTTTCTCTACCTCCAAGTGAGAGGCAGTGTGGCCCAATGTACAAAGAACTGGACTCAGATCCAGGAAAACCTAGTTTCCAAACCCACCTCTGACACACTCTCACCAAGAAAGTTAATTAACGCCTTTGTGCTCTGGGCAACTCTAAGAATATGTTACAAAAAATGTGCCCAACTGCATTGGTAGAGGGAGGATCATCATCAGGGAATTCTTTCTATCAATAACATTAGATGTCCAATTCCTATTCCTAACTACTTATATTACATAGGCCAGTCTTGTGTAATATCTGATATGTCTTAAGTGAACCCTTTTATCAAGATAAAGAAAGTCTGTTTTACATTTTTTACTTTACTTTTTAAGGCTATTCTTCAGGCCTCCAGTATCTCTTTTACTGATAAAAGTGAAATGTTCTGTCAATTTTGAGCTGCTTGGTGACCTCAAAGCGTTCATGATGAAAATGAACCAGTTTTGTTTTGGTTCCTTTTCAAAAAATGCTGACTGTCTTATTGTCTGGGGGCAGATTTATTTATTTGTTCTTCATTCTTTCTCAAATTGGTCAAAGAAGAAGGGCTCCTAGAAATAGAAATAAATACTTTACTCTTTTTCTTTTTCACTGTATTCACCAGGGTAATCACACATTTGTTTCAGAGAAGTATAAAGGAAGGCATGTAAAACCCATTTGGAAAGGATGCATTATGTTTTGAAGGTCATAGGATCACAGGTGTAGACCTAGAAGGGAACTTAAAGTCTATCTAATACAACCCCTTCATTTTATAGATGAGGAAACTGAGGCTCAGAGAGGTTAAATAATTTATCCAAGTTCACACAGGTGATATGTGTTAGAGCTGAAATTGAAATTCAGGTCTTGTGACCCCAAACCCAAGGCTTTTATCTGTACAAGTTTATTTCCTATGCATAGATAATGGCCGCAAAAGGCAGAGAATTACAATTTTTCACAAGCCTAGCTAAAACAGCTTGGAAGAAGTGCATTAAAAATGGTGGTCAAAATGGAGTAGATTTTTGTGTTAACTTTCATATTGCATGAATGACCCATCATTCTTTCAGCCAGCCTGATGGCTACATTGAATTTTTGAGAGAAATATAGTTCAAGAACCTCCATGTGTGTCTTAGCATTTCTTTTCCACTGCTCCCATATCCTACTGCATAGAAACTGAGTTAGATATTATTTTTAATTATTTTTTGTATACAATATACATTTCAGCGGGAGAGCCCTTAAAATTCTGCTCTATGGTAGTTTGGAAAAGGGAAAATGTACCTTTGCTTAGATTGGTTCTCTACATTAGTCTGAGACCCTATTGTCTATTCCCAGTAGTGAGTGGGTTCCAGGGAGTAATGGTACATGAGGGCCAAATGAGAAATGGTTCTATTTTCCATTCCTTTTTGGTCAGGACTTTTCCCCAATGACAGTTTCATTATTTAGTTGAATCTGTCTTTCTAGAACATAAGATAAACCTATGTCTAAATGTAAGTACACAGTCGCACACATATATACAAGAAATCTAAAGACAATTAGATATGATTTAGAGATTATCTATTGAGATAACAGACACATATTTCTTCATTACTGAAGATAATGAGTTGCTTACTTACAGTGCTACTTGAAAAAGAGCACTTTCTATTATTCAAATGATTTAGTGCCTTTTTTTACCTTGAAATCTGTATGAATGTGAAAACATTTTAAAATGTTCCTATCCAATTTTAAACTTCTCTACAGCAATAAATGTCCATCTCTATAGTAATAGTTGTCTGGTCTTTATAGCAATAACCAGTAAGAGGTGGTTTCGTTGACTCCTTCCTTTCTTTCCCCAACCATTTCTTCATTCTATGAACTGATAGTTTCACCTCATTATTTTTCTTGTTTTCTCTGACTATCCCTAAGAAATCAGTGCTGAGTCCCTTCCTTTCTCCACAATTTTCTTTTTGTAGTCTTGACCACAAACGTGATCACAGACCCTAATGTGAAATTTCAACAAAAAAAAAATTAAAGGAAATTAAAATTTTTATAGAAAATGAAAATTTTTTTCTTAGTAGAAAGATATACTTAAGATTACTGGGGTGACACAATCAAATGAATCACAATTATTGTACTAGCTAGGATGTTACTCTCTGAGGACATTTTTTAAAAAATACGTGGACAGAGCTCAAGCGAATTTATTGCATACATTGTGTTGTCTCAGTACCCAGATGCCCTGATGAAACCTCCCCTTTGGAGAATTCTGAACTGCCCCATCCTCAGACATGAGGTGACACACCTATAGCCAACAGTGGACACATCACCACTGGCTGGACCTGGTCTGCTGCCAAACAGAACTCACATGCAAAAAATGATAGTGCCCTCCAAAAATGCTCCCTAAACTCAAAACATCATGAGGAAGTCCAAAAGAAAGCTGGGAAAAAGGTATTGAACTTGCCATCACACTTCACAAAAAAATTACTTGAATGGTATCCTTAAATTTCCCAGGTTGTTATCCTATCAATTTACATTTTGATATTTGAACAATTTATGCCATAAAGTTATACAGTTATTGGCCAAATACACAGTTGCCTCCCATTTGAACAGCCACATTTCAAACAAATGTTCAAGTGAAAAAGTCTGAATATAATTTTTCTCAGAAGCTACCCATTTCTGTCATTCCCCTAGTACTTTGAGGGGCACTTATACTGCCCTTTGTAACATGTAAGAACCACTGCTTCTTTAATTCTGTAACTTGTGTTCCCATAAAGAGCATTTTATTAAATCTGCTTTGTTACATTTCATGAACCATTTCCATAAATATATAAAAATTTCAATTGTGCTAATTTAGTCTATGTTTTGAATGTTTATTTTCAAAATATTTTATCTTTGGTGTCCCATTGTTTTAGTTTCCATTAAAAACATGTTAGGTATTTTCAGTTTAGAAAACGAATAAGAATACTATATGAGTTTTCATAAAAGTATGACCATAGTTCAGAAAAGGAAGGCCTAACATCCTAAACTCAATGCAACTACACTATTTTAGGCAATTCTGATGATCTGAAAAGTGTTACATTCATACTGAGGTGGAAAAGGACTATTAAATATTATGTCCTGTCATTTTTAATTGTCCAGTTCTGAAGGGATTTTTTTTCCCACCCAAACCACCTGGAATTCAGGTTATATTTACCAAATTATTATTAATAGAATTATTTCATTTATTCTGATAACATCATAAAACTTGTGTAATTTCCAGTTAAATTCAATTCTATATTAAAACATTTTATTGATGATGTACTTATAATACTCCAAAATCCTGGGTATGGATTTGATAACATCAAGGCAAAGACTTTGTTCTTTTTATCAATGTTTATTTTTTTTTAAATTGCAAATGATTGATCAGCTGGGTGGTACAATACATGGAGCACCTAGCCTACACTCATGAAGATCTGAGTTCAAATCCAGATTCAGACATTACCTAGCTATGTCACACCGAGCAAATCACTTAAGCTCTGTTTGTCTTAGTTTCCTCAATTGTAATTCATTTGTACCTCCCAGGGTTGCTATAAGGATCAAGTGAAATAATATTTGTAGAGTGCTTAGTACCATGCCTACACATAGTAATCATTTTATTATTGTGTTGTTGTTATCATCACCATCACCATTGTCGCCATCACCATCATCATCATAATCATCATCATCATCATCATTTTTACTGCCTGAGCCTTCTTGAAGTCTCTCTGTTCTTGATATACTGGAAAGCAAAATGGATCTGGAGCCAGAGGACCTGGTTTAAATCCTGACTGCGTCATTTACTACCTGTGTGATTTTAGGCAAGTCATTTAAGTTCACTGGACCTCAGTTTCCTCAACTCTAAAATGATGAATTGATGAGGTCCTCAGATTATCTCTAAGGTCCATTTAAACTCTATTACAGTCTTACAGGTCTATGAGCTCTCTTTTTGCTCCTGTGCTCTAGGAGCACAAGCTATACTCCTATGAATAATGCTATTTACATCTAGGCTTTGATATGTGTTCTCATTTACTGTCACTCTTGTTTTACCACAAAATGATTCCTGGTCATTTCTCTTATAACCTTCACACACTCTGCTTTGCCTTGTTTTTTTCACTGTCTTCGAAACTAAAATCACTTAACAAGAATGGTTCCTATCTTGTGACACAAAGATGATATGCTCAGAGAGGAGTAAGATATTTAGTTTTTGGACATAGCCACTATGGGAATTTGTGTAGTGGACTATGAATATTTATTACAAAGGTTTGTTTTTAGTTTTCTCCAGTGAGAGATGGGAAGGGAAGGAGAGAAAATCTATTTTTGTCAGTTGAAAAAAACTTGATCTAATAAAAACAACCACAACAATAGAAGAATGGCACAGTGGAAAGAGTCCTGGACCAAGAGTTAAGGAGTCTGGGAATCCTATCCCTGTTTACTACATGAGCATTGGCACACTATTGAAACTCTCTGGGAATCAGTTTCCATTTCTATAAAATAAGAAGTTTCAACTAGATAGACTCTATTCTCTTTCACTCTTAACGTATAATCCTAAGAACATGTGTCCTTCAAGATTCTTTCTAGTTGTCATGAGTTCTATCTAAGAGTCTATGTTATCTTCAAGCATCTTTTAACTTATTCTAAAAGTCTACATTATCTAGAAGCTATACGTATTTCAGATACGGAACTTGGGTGTATTTTGAAAATCTCAAGTATTAAACGATCTTTTGTCTAGAATCTTTTTGATTCTGGCTAAGCAAAATCCAAGATGCTGGTGTTAACAATATTCTAAGAAGGAATTAAAATTAACATAAATTAATATTTATTATTTTTTAATGGAAGTGTTGCAAAGTGGATACAGTTTCAGCCTTTTAGTTAGGAAAACATAACTGACTGTTGACAAATACTAGCTTTGTGACTTAGAGGAAGTCTCAGTACCTCTACGAAGATCTTAGTTACAAGCAAGTTGCTGATCTTCTGGGGGTGAAAGGAATTCCCACAATCAATAGTTCCATATCTGACTGAAGTGAAAGATTTAGACTGCACCACCCCATACCACCAAAAAATAAAAAGCCAGTATTTTTACATGTTTACTATAACATCCTAGAATTGAAGCTATAGTTCTTTTGTCCAGTATCATTAATGGGATAAAGTATAAAAGCATTGAATTAGATAACCTGTGGGGTCCTTTCTAGCTCTAAATTCATAATTCTATTATCCATCTCCAAAGAATTAATTTTATTGGGTTATAAGATGTATTTGACTAGCAACTAGAGCTCTGTTTTCCCTTAGAAAAGTACATGTACCTAGATCAGTCAACACCAGTTTTTTTATTTTTTTATTAATTTATTTTGATTTATCAATAATCACTTCCATAAGTTTTGAGTTTCAAATTTTTCTCCCCCTCCTTCCCCACCTCCCTCCCCAAGACAGTGTGCAATCTGATATAGGCTATACATATACATGCCTATTAAACATATTTTCACATTAGTGATGTTGTAAGTAAGAATTACAACCAATAGGAGGAACTACCAGAAAGAGGAAATAAAACACAACAGAAGAAAAAAAAATAACAAATCATATGCTTCTATCTACATTCAAACTCCATAGTTCTTTCTTTGGATGTGAATAGCATTTTCCATCATGAGGCTTTTGGAGATGTCTTAGATCCTTGCATTGCTAAGAAGGCTTAAGTCTATCAATGTTAGTCATCCAACAGTGTGCCTGTTACTGTGTACAACATTCTCCTGGTTCTGCTCACTTCACTCAGCATCAGTCCATACATGTCTTTCCAGGTTTTTCTGAAGTCTGCCTGCTTATCATTTCTTATAGCATAATAGTATTCTGTACTTTTTTATTGAATATATTTATTGAAAGAGGTCTAAACATTTCAGAAAAACTGTGACACACTTTTGACCTTAAGATGTCACCAAAAGACTGTGCTATGCTCCTCAATGTCAATTAATTGTTCAACAACCATTTATTAAGTGCCTACTTTGTACCAGGCATGGGAGACAGCCTTTGCAATGATATATAGATAAGAAATGAAGTGTACTGTGAGGAACAGTAAGCAGGCAAATCTTGCTGAGTAGAGCTTAAGTAGGGGAATACCCCCTCCTGCCTTTCCAGTCTTCTTGCACCTTAGTCTTTGAATCAATCAACAATTAAGCACCTACTATATCACAGGCTCTGTGCTAAGTGCTGGGGTTATAAAAGGAAGGAAAAAAAACAAAATAGAAGAGTCTCTGCTTTCAAGGAACTCACAACCTAATGGAGGAGATGACATACAAATAACTAGGTACAAACAGGATATATACAGAATAAATCAGGGATAATCCACACAGGGAAGGCACTAAGAAGAGGTTCATGCTTCTCAGCGTTCATGGTTATGAACATCCAGAAATCATTTCCTGGTTCTTAATTACAGTATCTTAGCTCCAAACATGAAGAGTATAATTCTTAAATACTCACTGAATTATGCAATAATTATATGCAATATAATTTTAAATAGACAACTAAATAGCATATTACCTTGCTTACTGTCTGAGATTGCTTAATAGTTGTTTGGTTCAATATCTGGTGGCACCAGAGTACACCTTAAACAAAAGAATAAGTTTCACCTATCCATGGTCCTCTCCAAACCTTCTACATTTACAAAACTGGTTCATTCTTTTCTTCTTTCCTGTCCCACTCCTCTTGAATAGAATTCCTTGCCCTAATATTAAGAGTGTCTCTGAAAATTCTAACGTGGGGAGGAGCTTGAATGAAGTACAGCAGGAATATCTAAGCATCCTTTTTTAGAAGTTGTCTACAAAACAAAATTTCAATTCTTCTTGACAATCTTCTTCCCTACAAAAGGTGTTTAATAGTTAATAGTTGAATTAAAACAAAATATTTATTGAGTACCTACTAGGAGATTGGTTGATTCTTTTCTTGCTTTACTATATATAATATGTATATGATTTATAGAGTATATATCCTTATATTCATATATATTTTATATCTATATTACATGGAGAATGAATTTTCTATACATAATGTATATATCTACTTTTTTGAAATGGAATTTGCTAATGGGCAACAGAAGGGAAGATTTTTTTTATATAATTTTGCTAGACCCAGTCTTTGTCACACAGGGAAATTTTCATGGAGAGATACAATAATCTAATCTAGCATTATAAAATGCTGTGTAAAGGTGGTTTCTTTGGAACATTTTATCATTAATTCATACTAGAGGTAGAATCATAAGCTATTTAGACAGAAATGTCAGGGCATTTACAAAAGACAAGGCATTTACAAGTATACTTTTGAAAAATCACATTCTTTTGTGAAAAATAGAGAGAAATTAGTATGAGCTGCTTAAAAGTCCTTACTTCATTCTGTCAATGTTCAGTGAGTAAGCAAAGCAAAGCAAAGATGAAAAGGAAATCAGAATAAGTAAAGAAGCTAAAACATTTAAATGAAACTCTCTTTTTGAAATTTGGCAAACTCAAAAATCTGAAAAAAGTATTTGGACAAATTGACCTTGACCAGAACATGATGTTTAGTTAGGAATTGTTTTTGTTAGCAGCATTGTGGATATGAGTATATGAGTGGGGATGGGAAGAAGGAGAGGAAGAAGACTGGTCACCTATTTATGGAGAATGTAGACTGGGAAGGCCCTGACAGCATCCAAAATGCCTCCCCAGGCCCTGAGGAAACTGTAGGTGCTAGTGCATCTAGGTCTGGAAATTGATTCCCTGAGGAAAAAAAAACATTTTGATTAGTTGTAAATAATATATAACTTTTCATTCTTTGATGCCAAACTCCCAGATGATTTAAATCCCTGCTAAACATAATATATAATTAAAAATTAACATCCTGAACCAGAACCCTTTCAATGACATGCAATTAAATTACTCACCTGCCTGCTTGCCTAGTTTGACTAAACTCCAGTGACAGCAAATCAAATCATTTTGCCTCTTCTTCTTTTGTGTTACTTTCATTTCGAAGAACCTTCATCTACCAGGAAAGGACCATTTTTATCTCCGTCTCTTTATAGCTCTCAGCCCTCCTCCAAGAGGTGAAATGTTTTCTGAGAAAGGTGATGTTGAAAAACTGCCCATCAGTATATCTCTTCTCTGTTATTAGTCCCTCTCTGCCTCAGTGCTATGTTATGTGGAAAGGAGTAGTTAAGAATCACCCCTCCAGTGTAGCTATGCCTTAACAATGTCTTAAAAGATCTGGTTGAACAAGTTGTGGTATATGAATGTAATAGAATACTATTGTGTTATAAGAAATGATGAGCAGGCAGATTTCAGAAAAACGTGGAAAGAGGTCTGATGCTGAATGAAGTGAGCAGAACCAGGAGAATTTTGTACACAGTAACAGCCACATTGTGTGATGACTAATATTGATAGGCTTAACTCTTCTCAGCAATACAAGGATCTAAGACATCTCAAAAGCCGCATGATGGAAAATGCTATCCACATCCAAAGAAAGAACTATGGAGTTTGAATGTAGATCAAAGCATACTATTTGCTATTTTGTTTTCTTCTGTTGTGTTTTGTTTCCCCTTTCTGGTGGTTCCTCCTATTGGTTCTAATTCTTACTTACAACATCAGTAATGTAAAAATTTGTTTGATAGGAACGTATATGTACAGCCTATATCAGATTGCATGCCATCTTGAGGAGGAAGAGGGAGAAAAATTCATAACTCAAAAGCTTATGGAAGTGATTGTTGATAAATCCAAATAAATTAATTTTAAAAAATAAATATTGAAAAATAAATTTTAAAATAAAATTTAAAAAAAACCCTAGTATAGAGTAGTGAGTGGGTTGGATTACTAAGTAGGATCCTGGGTGTGGACCTCTGATACTTTCTCCCAGTGTGACCATAGATAAGTCATTGAATAATGATTAGCATATATATGTGTGTGTGTGTGTGTGTGTGTGTGTGTGTGTATAAATATATATACACACACACATATATACACACACACACATATGTGTAGATAGATAGATAGATAGATAGATAGATGTCATTTTAAGGTCTCATTTGATCCTCACAACAACACTGGGAGGTAGGTGCTATTATTATTCCCATTTTACAGATGAGGAAACTGACAGGTAGAGATTAAATGGCTTGCCTAGAGTCCCACAGCTAGAAAATGTCTGAGACTAGATTTAGAAAATTAAAATTTTGTTCTTCCTGACTCTAGGTCCATATTCACTATGTCTTTCCATAGTCACTATGACTTTCTGAGTATCCATTTCTTCATCTGTAAAATGAGGATAACAATACTTAGCTTATAGACTTCAGAGGTTTATTGTTAGGATCAAGTGAGATAATATTAAATATGTGGGCAAACATAAAGCATAACATAAATGTACGGTTGTTGTTGTAAGCACAATGGATAGAACACTGTATGTGGAGTCAGGAAGACCCCAGTTCAAATCAGGTTTCGGATATTTACTGTTTGAGTCACATTAAGAAAATTACTTAATTCATGTCTGCCTTAGTTTTCTCATCTGTAAATTGGAGACAATGATAACATATAGCTTCTAGGGTTGTGAGGATTAAATGAGATAGTATGTGTAAAGATCTTTGCAAATCATAAAACACTATATAAGTTGTAATTATCATTGTCATTGTGGTTGATGTTGTTGGTATTTTTGCCATACTTTTGACAAGAAGATGGTGGGAAAAGCATCATGACAGTACTTTTCCTATCACTAGCAATTCCCAAATTAAACAAAGTGAGCATTCTCTTTGCCAAAAGCAAGGCAGCTAATAAATTCTTGGCTTGCCTTAATGGTAATTTTGTCCTTTAAAAGTCTGAGGAACTAATGAGAGGAAACTATTGTTCTGGACCTGATTCACACCAACAAAAAGGCACTAGTTGATGCAGAAATGATGGGAGCCTGCAGGAAAGTGACAGTGTTCTATCAGAAGTTGTAATGGAGGAAAGGAAATTTGGGAATAGATTGAAATACATCCCCAAGATATGGTGGACAGATTTTATATGTTCATTCAGAAAGGATAGTCAGGACCTTACTATATGGAAGACCTTGAATAAAACTCTTACCCTACCTGGATCTCAGTTTCCTCCACTGCAAAATGAGAGATTCTGATTAACTAGCTCTAAATCTGTGATCATCTAATCTTATACATTCTTTTACCTACCGTATAGCATATAGATTATATAATTGGGACAATAAACAAAAATTAGGTCTTTAAGGTGCACATCTGGGCTTAACCACTTTGGTTTATAGAATTCCATTGGTTTGGTTTCCTGGAATGCCTTTTGTAGGTGCAAGTCACTACTTTTATTTTCTTTAACTGAAGACCTGTCTTTTATGTTATATTGCTTGACATATAATAACAGTAGTAAGCATTTATGTGGTGATTTAAGATTTGCAGAAATGTTTTATATAATAACTATAGGTAACATTTATATGTTGTTTTAAGGTTCACAGGGTACAGCAACCATAATAATAACAATTTGAATAGCTGGTATATATAGTATTTTGCATTGTGCAAAGTGCTTTCTATATATTATCTCATTTCATCCTCACAACAAACCTTGTGAATTAGGTACTATTATCATTTTAGAGTTGAGTAAACTGAGTCTGGGAGATGTTAAGTGACTTGCTCTGGGCTTCATAGCATTTAGGACCGAATTTGAACTGAGGTTTTCTTCACTTAAGGTCCAGCACTATCCAACAGAGAGCTATTAGCTGAAGCTAATGCCTTCAGAACTATTGTTTCCAGTGTACCTTTCCTCTGAGTATGCTTATTTGCTGTAAATGTATAACAGTAATGCAGCTAAGTGGTGCAGTGGATAGAGTGCCAGGCTAGGAGTCAGGAAGATTCCTCCTGAGTTCAAATCTAACCTCAGACACTTGCTAGCTGTGTGACCCTGGGCAATTCACTTACCTTTGTTTGCCTCAGTTTCTCATCTATAAAATGAACTAGAAAAGGAAATGATAAATCACTCCACTAGCTGCCAAGAAAACACCAAATGGGGTCACAAAGAGTCAGACTCAACTGAAATGACTAAAGAACAACAATATAACTACGTGAAATATGACGCATTTTTTTTCAAACATCAGGGACATCAATATGAAGAAAAGGTTTTTTTTTGTTTTTAAAGAGACAGAATTTCTAATGAGGTTTCATAGTCTTCAACTCTATTTGGTCTTAACTACTTTTGTTTAAATTTTCCTTTATTTTTAAACCAGTCTTATGATTCAATTTTTGTACAGCAAGGGTCCTTAACTTTTTTTGATGTGTCATGAATCTTATTTGTAATCTGGTGAAGCCTTCAGTAGCCTTTTCCAAAATAATATTTTTAAATACATAAGATAAAATCCCCAGAATTACTTCAGAGACAAGTTTTATTGAATGAAATACAGTAATCATTTTTTTAAAAAAACGTTTTACAAACCCTAAGTTAAGAACCTTTGAGGTAGAGACTCCTTGATGAGAGTCAGGTAACTCCCTCTTCCAAAGTGGATCAACATCTGCTTTGCAACTTAGAGTCTTAGAGAATTACAAGGGCATACAGGTAGGTTCATTGACTTGAATAGTTACATGGGTCACAAGCAAGACATTAGCTACTATGTAGCATTTACATAGATTTTAAAAGTTTCCAAGGTACTTTACAAATATCATCCACTATACCACGCTGCCTACTTTTGTTTCAAGAAAGTCTTTGCACATGTGCCATTTATTTAGTGCCACACCATGGATGGTGCAATTTTAAGGTACTCATGTGAGTAACTTGCAGGAAGTGAACAGTTCTCTGTAATCTTGATATGGAAATGCAGTATGTGTCACAATGGTACAGTGATTCTCCTATTATGGCAACAGATTTTTATCTTGGATAACCTTGTATAACTAAATAATCAGAAAAATCAATCCTTTTCCTCTGGCAATTTCTATCAACACACAACACCACACAGAGAGAGAGAGAGAGAGAGAGAGAGAGAGAGAGAGAGAGAGAGAGAGAGAAGAGAGAGAGAGAGAGAGAGAGAGAGAGAGAGAGAGAGAGAGAGAGAGAGAGGAGAGAGAGAGAGAGGGAGAGAGAGAGAGGAGAGAGAGAGGAGAGAGAGAGAGGAGAGAGAAGAGAGAGAGAGAGAGAGAGAGAGGAGAGAGAGAGAGAGAGAGAGAGAGAGAGGAGAGAGAAGAGAGAGGGAGAGAGAGGAGAGAGGAGAGAGAGAGAGAGAGAGAGAGAGAGAGAGAGAGAGAGAGAGAGCAAGATTGAGTGGAATGAAGAGGCCTTGTCTCTGAGCTCCCTTGTTGGCAAATAGAAGCACATAAGGATGAGCTCTCTTTATTTTAAATGTACTTCCTGCCTCTTGGACATTTGGATGCATTCAAAAAGATTAAATATTTAAACTAAAGCCTAAGGAAAGAGAAGGACTATTGACTAGAATGACAAATGAAAGTCAGGTACTTTATCATCAAGTGGTAAAATATGTCATTCATTCCCTCCGCACTCTTATGCTAGTGTCATGTTAGCCCTATCTTCAGTCCTATTTCAGCCACTTAATTGACTGTCTGTTAACCTCTGTTAAAATAACACCACATATTTACTAAACAGCTTCTGTGGGCAGTTCACTGTCTTAGGTGGGATACAAAGCAGCATGATCCCTATGCTTAAGGAGTTTTATAGGGACTATGTTCAAAACATATGGAATCTGCCCAAAAAAGGACAAGAAGGAATTGTTTTGCTTTTACTAGCTAGGCAGGCATACCAGCCAGGAGTCTCAAAATTAGACCAGGCTAATAAAATTGCATGTTTCTCTCTCTGTATATCTTTTTTGTTGTTGTTCATTCATGGGGTTTTCTTGGCTCTTGTCTCTGTCTCTCTCCTCTACCTGTCTGTCTCTGATCTTGTGTCTCTATCTCCCTGTCTCTGTCTATCTCTCTGTCTCTCTGTTCCATGTGTCTCTCTGTTTCTATCTATGTCTCTGTGTCTTTGTCTCTCTGTCTCTACTGTGCATCTTTGTCTCTCTGTCTTTAGTCCTGTTTCTGTCTCTCTGTCTCAGTCTCTGTGTGTCTTTGTCTCTCTCACAAACACATACATGCATATAACTCACATACATACAACATGGGGGAGGTAGGTTCAATCTGACATTCTGTGAGAGTTTGAATAAAATTGATGCCTCATTATGTTGCCAGTCCAGAGTCAATGGGAAAGTATTGAAATCGCAAGATGGAAGTATGGTTAGTTTTCCCCAAGGTCCATCCATGATGAGTCACCTGCTTTTATTGCAGAACATTTAGATCTAGTTTTGTAATGAAAACATGAGACAGTGTATCCACAATAATTCTTATAACTGTGAAAATGTGCTTATTTGTTCAGGGACATAGTACCCTTTGAGGCTTCTTCCAAACACTGTAATTTTCTGTAAGAAATTTCAGTGCTATTTTTGGAGAAAAGATGCCCCATCACCAAAACTCCAGCAATTGGTTCTAATGTACCAATTATTGCCATAGTCCAGTGATTTAATGGAGAGCATACAAAGCTTTTTACCCTCCTGTTCCACCATCTGCAAAAGCCACATGTTTACTTCTGGATGCAGTATAAGGCATTGATTTTAATTCATCAGATCCCCTATCTTTGGAATTCATTTAATTCAGATATTTCTTGTTTCTCTAAACACCACTTAAGTCCAATACAGTTTTTTGTTATAGATAAGGTGGAGGGGAGTTATCATCTGTTAGTATTTTTTTTCTCTTTAAGCACTCAAATTGAATTCAGAATCATTGTTTAGCCTTTTACCCAAATATTTTTGATTTATCATGTGCTGTTTTAAAGTAATATTTTATACTTCACAATTAAGCAGCCTACACTAAAGTTTTACTCTGATGCCACACTGTGGATAGGTATTGACTCCACAAGTTCAGATCATAGCTCTTCCATGACTTCCCATCCTCTGTGATTTTTGTCCATATCTTTTTATAAATCTTGCATAGAGGCGTTACCCAGTACACTGGAGGTCTTCCCCTCTGGCTCTTGTGATGTTGAGTACCCACACAGAACTCAAACTGTTTTTATTTTGCCCCTCATTCTTGCTATGTGATCCATTAATTTCCTTTTCCAGGCACACATCATCCTTGATGATGACTTTTATGACACTTCTTTTATGCAAGCCATCACTAGTGAAGAATGAAGGCATCTTGATCATTAGCAGGGTAGTATTTCAATGATCATCAATCCTTAGGACCACACTGACTTTTTTAAAAAAATGAAATATTGAAAACATTATTTTGTCTAAAAAATAATAAAGAAAATCCATAAATTTATTGAATACCTACTATGTTCAAGGCACTGTGAAGTTAAACACCCCTGAGTTCAAATCTAAGATCTTCTACTTACTACTTCTGTGACTTTGGAAAATTCACTTCACACCTCTGGGCCTCGGTTTCCTCATATGTAAAATTAGGGGGTTGGTCTGTGGGACTTCTAAGACCCCTTCCAGCTCCAAATCTCGCACCCTATGATCATAGGGTAAAGGTGTGTCTCTTTGAGACTTTGGCAGCTTGCTAAGGCCCTTGCAATAGGATCATAGATAGATAAATGATAGATAGATAGATAGATAGATAGATAGATAGATAGAGTAAATACTGTCAGACAGGAAATACAAATAGAAAATTATCACTATCCTGAGGGAGCTTAAAGTCTAATGGGATGATAAAATGCATAAACGAGAGCTGGAAAGACAAGAGTTGGTATATTGCAGAAAGGTATGGAGGTGACCAGAAAGTGAAGCAGAGACATAGATCTGGGCAAACCTTGCCATTCAGAGACCCCAGTGCTTCCAGGGATAAAGTTCAAAGGGTAGGTGATAGCTGTTCATCTGGAGTTGGAAGGGGCATCAGAATCTAGTTAGCCTAGGTTACATCTGAGCAAATCAGGCCCAAAGAGATTGAATGTATCTCCCGTAATGGTCCTATGAAGTAATTATTGTTACATTTGAAAAAAAAAATTATCCTTATTCATTTTTGTATTTTTCCTAATTCAAAATTTCTAGCAAAATATGGCCTTTGTACACAGATGGTAATTCAAGCATTTGTTCACTGCTATGCCTAGTCGTCAGCAGTGTGAATGTTCCATCATATGAGATAAATTTGTGTTGCTACAAACATTCCAGGCCATAGTTTCATGAAAACAATGTGAAACTGGAATTGATTTCAGTTAAAACAACAAAGTTGGTTCAGAAACTATGTTCTTCTTTTGTAAGTACTTTACCTTCGTTTGGCCAATGCATGCAAAAAAATGGAGAATACTTTATACCTCAGGGAAGAGGAACTTTTGCCTTGCTTTTTAAATAATGGGGTAAAAATAGGTGACTTTCATCTATCCTTCACTCCCTGTAGACAATATGCATAATGAAGAGAAGAAATAAGTTCTCTTAAAGCCACTAGGAAAATTGAAGCTAGGACCATGGGATTTCCAGGAAGAATGGATTATTTCCAAACACTAAGTAAAGTGTGATGAATTCTGCAAGTAGTATGGAACTGAGATAGCAGAACCCTAAAGCATCTTTTCTGTCTCCAATGGAACTGGAGAAATTTTACTATTCTCTGACTTAAGTAAATTTTTGCTTATTTTAATAATGAAATATCCATTACCAAACATTTAATAAGAGATTACAATGTGCTAAATGCTGGGAATACAGTTACAAAGCAAAAACAATGCACTGACCTCAGTAAGCTTCCATTGTAATAAAACCCTAGATCTAAACACGTTTTTTTTTACATTCAAGCACAGCAATTTGTGTCTATTATCTATTAGTTTGAGATAGCAAGAATTCTCTTTTCATTAAAGATCATTTGGACTTTTATGTGTCCCAACATCTAAAGATAGGAGTGACCTTAGATGTCCTCCAGGCCAATTCTCTCATTTTGCCAGTGAGGAAACAGGCAAAGTCTTGCCCAGAGTCTCACATAGGTAGTAAGGAACAAACCTTGTATCCAAACTCAGTTCCTCTGATTGCAAATACTTGCTTATTACCTAACACTATCTTTTTATGCCAAATTATAGCTCAGGGGGGAAATGTATCCTATGCTATAAACCCCAAATAATGGAGGTACATGATGGAAAGCCTGGAAAATCTTTAAGTACAGTTTCACTAATGTTATGCTATAATACATAACCAATTTAATTTGGAACTAAGAGCCAGTTGTCAAGCAATACATTTATAGAGCTAATATTGTTAACATCTTAATTTTCTTCTCCTCTTGATTTAAATTACAATTTCCTTTAAAATGAAATCCACTTCTGAGATGCCTAATGGATTTTACTTTAATTTTTCTGTTGTGTTAGCTTTTATAGCTTTCCCCCACTGTCTCTCCATTTAACCCCTCTCTGGGACACTTGCAAGAAAATCTTAATGCAGATCACAGTATGGACCCATGTAAAAATTAAGTGAACTACATTATCTTAACTGGAAATTGATTAGAAAATACAATGTTCAAGTGATCATCAGCATAATTGGCCTGAATTATTTTCCTGACACTATCAAATAGTCTATAAAGAGCTTTTGATTTGGGAGAACAACCTGGGTTCAAGTTTTGGCTTTGCCATTTACTACCTGTGTGATTTAGAGAAAATGCTTTCACTTTTTTTTTTACTTTAGTTTCTTCATCTATAAAATGAAGAAGTTGGACCAGATTGACCTCTAAGGTCCCTTCCATCTTTAAATCTATTATCCTTTGATATATTAATTTTGGCTAGACTGTCATTTTCTTCAAAGTAACTTGAATTTTCCTTGAAACTAACTGTTGCCATGGCATTTCAGTGTCAGATTTTACAGGAAATGATAAGATTGGTTTATATAAATCCTTTAGCTATAAAAAGAAAATTTTAAAATGGGTAAACAAAAGTATCACAGTGACCATCTTATAGGATTTACAAAGCAGCTAACTCTGCAACTTCATCAGTTCCTTTCTGTGCCTCATTTTTCTCATCCATAAAAATGATCACAGTGACTACTGGCTATCTGAAAAGGTTATTGTGAGCAGCTGAATTGAGATAAGGTCTTTGTAAAGGGTTATCAGATGTTAATTCACAAGCAGTGATGGGTTCACCTAGAGAATCAGATGATTTGATTTTCTTTTTATTAATATGTTTTATTTGATGCCTTTTGTCTTCATGTTGTAGCCATGGCAAAAATAAAAAAAAAATCCCCTTGAGACTGAACCTTTCCTTGCAAAATAATTAAGTAAAAACCTCCAATGTGGTGACCACATCTGACAATCTAAATTATATTCTACCCTAGTAGTTCCCCGCTGATAGTCTGATTTTTCAAAACAGAACTAATATTCTGAGTTTTCTAAACAGAATAATAATATAGGGGGAATTAAAATTGTCTTTCTTCTGTGGATAGGCTTCAAAACAGACACAAATATATACCCACATTCCCATAAACCCTCATCAAATTGTTTTTTTTCAAGTGGTTATTTGCAAGGAAACTCATTTTTATTATCAAATTGTTTTGCTCAAATGCCATTGTGTCTGCCTTGGTGATATTAATATTGTTAGGGCTGCACTAGCCTGACTCCAACATTTTTGTCTCCCAGGGTAATTTTTGCAGTATGTTCTACACTAAAAGGACTAGAAGGTCACTAGAAGGACCTGGCATATCAAAAGATAGAATTTGAATATATATGTGTGTATATATATATGTGTGTGTATATATATATATATGTGTGTATATATATATATATATATATATATATATATATATATATATATATATATGTGTGTATATATATATATATATATATATATATGTACCTATATGTACATATATGTATATATTTACTATAATTTCTCTTGTCTATCCAAATACACTTTTTACAAATAATTACAAGCGTATGTTACCGTTTTACTTTGAAATATTTTTATTCATCCTACTGTCTCTATTTTCTTTCCCTTAAAGATTAAAAATAAGTGCAATGAGTCAATACATAGCTTGGTCTTTGGAGGCATTCTTAAATCCCAGTTTATCTTAATTTTTTTTGTGCCTTAGACTTGCATTTAAAAATTAATTTTAATGCTTATGTTGATCTCATGTGACTATGTTGAAATGGGGCAAAAGGCTCTATTGATTCTGGGATTTTTCTTCATAGTGGCTAGTATTCAGAAGCTTCCTGCAGCTTCTGTTTTAACAGACATCAATTTTCCAATGAAAGGAAGGAAAGGAATGGTCGACTGGGCAAGAAACTCAGAAGACAGGGTAGTTATTCCTAAAAATATCTTCACACCAATGTCATCAAGAGGTAAGGATATATTAGATGACCTTTTGACCAATATCTGGTTTTTTTTAATATGTAACTGTATTATTGGAACTAAAGTATTTTCTGCTAATAAAATTAAATTCCGTGTCAAATAAGCAATCAGTTAGTTAAGTAGCATTTATTAAGCACATGCTTTGTTCAAAGCTTTATGCTAAACACATGGGATAATTAAAAACAAAAAGTGTCTAATCTCAAGGAATTTACAGTCTATTGGGGGAGATATATAAGCAATATAAAAAATAACAAAAGAACTATGTAAAAATAAAATCTATACAGGATAAATTGGGAGTAGCCTCAGAGGGAAAGCACTAAAATTAAGGAAGACTAGGAAAATCTTCTTACAGAAGTTGACTTTAGCTAAGATTTGAGGAAAGCCAGGGAAGCTAGGGGGTGGAGATGAAGAGGGAGAGAGTTCCAGGAATGGGGAACAGCCAGTGAAAATGCTCAGAGTCAGGAATATGGGATATTATAAGCAAAGAGCAGCAAAGAAGCCAGTATTAATTAACATGGAAAAAAGAACCATTGTTATATATTTTTTAAAAATTCCTCAAATGTACTACTATGGTGAGAAAATGTTAGTTTATTCTATATGGCACAAAATGTATGGGGAAAATCTTTGATTCCATAAAAATGGAAAGAAATAATAAAAGATCAGTATATATGATAAACTCCTATTTTCAGAAGAATATATTTTATATGGTACAGTTAAAAGTGTGTTCAATTTAGAGTCAGAGGAGCAGGATTCAAACCCTGGTTCTTCTACTGGTTTCCTTTGTGACATTAGGCAAGTCCTTTAATTTGTATGGGCCTCAGATTCCTTAGCTGGAAAAGGAAGGTGCTCAACTACATGGACACTAAGGTCCATCCCAGTTCTCAATCTATCATCCTATGATTTTCCAGAGTTAGTACACATTTTCAAAAATTTCATTGTATCAAATGAGGATTGGACTTGATAATCACTAAGATAACTTTCAGCTTCAAATCTTTATGATTTTATGATCCTTGACTTACTTTCCCCTTCTTGCTTTTGAGGATACTCTCCATGACGCCTCCAAGGCCTTTCTCACTAGTTACATGTCTGTGGCTGTCATTAAAATTGGTACCTTATGTCAGGGGCAGAACAGTGGAAGAAATAGTGTAAACCCTGGCATATACCTGTTGTCCCTCCTTTGGCCCATATGTCAGAGAAACCAAATAATGGTCTCTAAAGTCAGCCAACCAGTCAGTCAAGAAACATTTATTTTGTGCTCACCATGTGTTAGGCACTATGCTAACCACTAAGAATACAAAGAAAGGCCAAAAAAATTCCCTGCCCTTTGGTAGCTTATATTTTAATGGGAGATAATGAAATAATAAGAAAAGAATCTCTTCCTGTTCATCTTTCATATTGCCTACATGAGTGCTGGCAGTGTGGGAAAGTTGGGAAAAGTCTAATAGGTTGCAGTATTTCAAAATGTATCATGTTTCTTGCTATTGTATTAATATACTTTTTTTTTCCCTTTAGAATTAGATGAATCTTCTGTGTTTGTCCTTGGAGCAGTTCTGTATAAAAATTTAGATCTTATTTTGCCTACTTTGAGGTAAGAAAAATGTAAAGATGCTACTTATTATATAGCATATTACGGAAAAAAGGCAACCCAGTTGACATAGGTTTGGGTAAACATAGGTAGTCTTTTCTTGTTATTTTCCAAATGATGTCTTAAACAATTTTATTTTAAAGTTAATTTAAAATGCATAATATGCTATACTTTTATAGTGGAGTAGTGGATAGATAACTGACTTCAGGGTCAGGAAGACATGGGTTCAATTTTCTCTTTTGACACATACTGGCTCTGTGACCCTGGGTTTTCATATTCCCAGGCAACTCTCTAACATCAGAAATGCAAATCTACTTTGATAGGAATTTCCTCATCCAGAGTTCTCCACCCCCAAAGAAATAAAAACCCTGGCCCCATCCCAATATGATAGTAATCCATTCATTAAATGGGATTATCTGATTATAGCCCTGTGATTCTTATTTAACTAATTCTATCTTGACTCAAACTAAAAAAAAAAAAAAACCAAAACAACTCTTTAGGCTGTTTAATATCATGAGTGGTAGAAAAAAATAAAAACTAACCCCTCTTACTATTTGTAATTAATGCTACCACTCATCAATATAATATGATCACTTAAAATACTCCATGCCTTCCTTCATTTGCACAAGATCTCAATTTACCTCGAAATACGTTTTCAATTACATCTACATTAAGAAATAATGCTTGTGATATGTTAAGAGACTATTTTTGGACAAAACCCATTGATGTGTAGTTTCCTTTTTTTCTTCCTCACACATCTCCAGAAATAATGTAATTACAAAGAGGAATCACCAATCTTACCTTATCTCATTAAAGCATCTTTTTGCTTCAAGAATTTCCCATAATTCATTGCAAATATGCTTTAGTATACCTACTCATAGCACTTCTATCTGTTGCTCCTTTCTGTACTCCTCTTGGAAGGAGGGATGTTAATGAGGATTCTTAATTACCAACTATATTGTATTAAAATTACACACCACTCTGCTTATTCACTCCTTTATGAGTAAAGCTTTAAGGTTTTTTTTTATTTCTAGAGAATATGTGGATGATGTGTATTCTTAGGTGGAGATAACAAATAGTACAATAAATAAAAACAATTAGAGCTCAACCCAGCATAAAGCAGACTCCTGCAAAAGTTTCCAGGCCTTTCTAAACTCTGCAGCTGCAGTAAATAGTCATGATTCTTAGGTGAAAAATCTTTCTGTAGGAGACACGTTATTAGCATAGTCAGTGAGTCACCCAGATTTTCTAACATGGAACAGGCTCTTCCACCACCAAAGAGACATTAGTCAGGCAGAGAAAATGTACAGAGGGGACACAGTACAGCTTTATCATTAATGCCCTTCTTGCATGAGATTAGAGATTTCACAGTCAGCTAGGTGTAGGTTTCATTTTGCTTTGTTTAGAGGGGGAGAAGGGATGGTGCTTGTGTGTTAATGAAAATGCTTACCTCTGATTTCCACAATTGCTTCAAGTATAAAGCATGTTCAACCACCAACACTTTCTCTTAGGCTCTAGGCCTGCAAGGAACCCTGTGGAAATAGACTTGGTAAAGAAACATAATCATTCCCTGGAACTGTGGTTTAAAGCAATCCTATTCTATTTTCTCAGACCTCAGGCCCACAGGAATTTAGGCCTTCTAGTCCAGTATCTTTTTTTCCTTTTTGGTTTAAATCTATGATTTCATTAGGGAAGAAAGGGAGGGAGGGAGGAAAAAAGGAAGGAAAGAAAAAAGGTGCTCAAAACCCATTTTGAAGTTAAGGAAATTGAGGCAGAAAGCGGTTAAATGACTTGCCCAGGGTCCCACATTTGACTCCACTCTAGGTACTCTATCTAGGAAGCTTCCATTGAAGAAAAAAACTCTACCAATCCAGGCCAGCACTTTTCTCTAAGTTTATAGTCTTAGCTGTGTAGCACACTGAGAAGTTAAGTGACTTTCCCAGGGTCGTATAATCAGTATGTGTCACAAACAACTTAAATCCAGATTGTTCAGATTCAGAAGCTAGACCTCTTTATCATAGGCTATATTGCCTCTTGGTAATAGTACCTAGCATTTATATAGCACTTGAATGTTTTCATAGTGTTTTACATACATGATTTCATTTCATCCTCAAAACAACCTAATGATGGTATTTTTATCCCCATTCTAGAGATGAGGAACCTGAGATTTAGGAAGGTTAAATACCTTTCCCAAAGTCACACTCCTAGTAAGTGTCAGAAGAGGATGGAGGATTTGAACCCAGGTTTTCTGACTCCCAAGTCAAACATCATTTTTTCCATTGTACCACATTGCTTCTCAGTTGCCTCTGTCCCCCAATTTGGAAGTCACCTATTTTACAAAATCCTGGAAATCTGGATGCTTGGACCCCTAGAATTTCTTTTTTCCCATTTGTCCACCTGTCCTGGTTGGTTTGCCTAAAGCTAGTTTCTAGTCATATTGTAAAAGCCTGGCTGTGGCTTTTATGGTGAAATTTCTTCCTCAAAAGCCATATCTTATATGTAGACTGGCCCAGGATCATGGTGACTTCATTCTGTTCTGTGTGAGGTCTCCTTCCAGGCTTCCATTTTACTTCTGGAAGCTTGACTCTAGTTTTCAAATGATTGAAAGAATTGAGATAATAAGCAAACCTTGAGATCATTCCCTGGAGCTAAGGTGGCAGTCATGCTATCTTCCCCTGAATCAGTTCTATTGATTTTATCCCCCACATGCTTTCAGAGTGCATAGCTCATATGCTAATCCCCATGAGAGTAGTTTTCTAGGTGTGGTTAGATTCACTCAGTAGCTTTGTTTCTCCTTTTGTAAAACAGGCATAAACATATACAGCCCTATTTACCTCTAAGGGATACTATTAAAACAAATGGAATATTCAGCATAAAAATGCTCTGGTTTTCTTACATTCACTATTTTAACTTAAACACAGTAAAATACTATATGTTATTATAATATATAAATCGATCAAAACAATAAATTAAATGCCCACAATCCACCACATGTGCCAGGCACTGAACTAGGATCTAGTAATACAAAAACAGGAATGAAACAGTCTCTGCCTTCATAGAAATTATACTGCATCAGGGAAAAGAAAATGTAGGTACATAGGAAATGTAATCTTTTGGGGGAAACTCTAGGGGATTTCAAAAGACCTAATGCTGGAAGTGGCATTTGAATTGTGATATGATATAAATAATAATATTTAGAGGATAGGAACAGGACCTGTGGTTTCACTGTTGGAGAGAACTCATTGATGAGTAAACTTCTACCAATGCAGGTCAGTACCTTTGCTCCATTTTACTAATTGCCTTAGCAGGTTTTCTGAAGCACTGAAAGGTTAATAGACTGACCCTTGATGACACGTGTGTCAGACACTGAAGAATTCAGGTCCTCCTGACTCCAAGGCCACTTTCTTTTCACTGTGCCACATTGCCTGTCTTCAATAATGTTATAATAATTATTATTATTTTTACTGTTATAACATATGTATATTATCTTCTGATGATGGTGATGGTGATGGTGGTGATGTTATTTTTAAAAGTGACACACTTTCTAAACAGATAACACATCTATATAGAACTTTAAGATTTACCAAACATTTTTCTCACAAAACCTCTGAAACAGGTAGTTTGATGGGTTTTAGCATCTCTAATTTACATATGGAAAAACAGGACCAGAGAACTTCATGAATCCAAGTCATCAGAGGCCCAGGCAAACCTCTTTGAAAAACAGCTCAGGAATTTGAATCCTTTTATCCTATAAAGAGGAATATATGCTAATGCTACAAACATATCGGTATTCTCTACTTGAGTTCATTCAATATGTAATGACATTTTAATCAAGATACTGGTAATTATAACTACCAATGCGTATGGAGAGGCTACATTGCTTATTGGAACTAGGGGTGAGGAGACAAGAATTTTAGTCCCAGATCTCACAATGTGTGATCTTAGAAGAGTCATTTAATTTTTTTCTGAGCTTCAGTTTCTTCATCTGCAAAATGAATGCTTTGAATTCAATGCTCTTTAAATTTCCTTCCTAAAACTCAAATTCTTTGAGTGTGTGACAATTTTGATACTGGTTCGATACTAAAATTCAGTTTCTTTGAAGAGAAACAAGAGATTTAAGAGCTCATTTTTTTAGATGTTAAGTCCAGAATATCTGAACTTCAACATTTACACTGAAAAGACTGCTAACGTGCCTAAATTACAATCTAATCAGCAAAAGATTCTCTTGCCCATAGCAACCATATGCGCTGTAGTATAAAGAATACTGGACTTGGAGTCAGGAGAAACCTGAATTGTATCCCTAGCTATGATTACTATTTGTGTGATTCTTTCTTGTCACTTAACTTCTCCGACCTTCAATCTCTTTATCTATAAAATGGGAGTGATAATAATTGGACTAGGTCGTTCATTGTGTTGTTATGAGGATCAAATGAAAGCTATTCTTATTCATATTGTGATCATTTGACCAACCAATAAAAATGTAGGTTCTGAATATTTAAGAAATTCATAAATCTTCTCATACATTTAATCTTATGCTTTGATCTAGCATTAAGAATATTCTTTATTCTCATATTGAATATCCTCTTGGTTTCATCTTTCAGACTTCATTTTTTATTTCATATTTTTCTCGGGACAAGGATTCTGTTCTCTTCTTTTGTACTGCTGCCCCCATTTCCACTCCCACCATTAAAGCACCTCATGGAGACTTGCTGTAGGTGCTCAATAAATAATGTTTGAATTCATAATTTTTCCAGTTGTGTTAAAATTTGGATATTGAACAATAGCACAGAAAAATATCATGTGGCACTTCAAATAGAGAATAGACCCTAGATCTGTGATTTCATATGTAGAGGGAGTTCCCAGATATGGAAAATCCTCCCACCCACACAGGTCAATATTTTCTCTGCATCTTCTCATCTTAGAAAATAATCTACATCACCAAGACGTTAATTTACTCACATAGGATCAAATATTTAGTTTGTATCATAGGTGGGCCTTGAACCTAAGTTCTAAGGCCAACTCTTTATCTGTCAACTTTCCTTTTTTGAAAATACTATTATTCATTCTGTTTCTTTTAAAAATAATTTTTAGAGGGTCAATGTTGTAGAGCAGCTATTTAATGAAATGTTACCTATTTCATTTTTCTTTTATGAGAAAATTAAGAGTTTGAATTTTCAAAAAAAGGCATGTTGCATTAGGTTAGCTAGATTCAAATGAGAAAAAAATAATCTCTGCATAAAAGGTAAAAGTATACTAAATTTGCCTCATAAACTCATTAAATATTCACCCTTATTACATGCATTATTCTTCTAACATATGTCGTTGTTTTCCTAATCATTTGTTGAAATTTCTAGGGCCTAGTTTAATACAGACTGAATGATGTTTCCATAGTTGTGTGGTCCCAAGGGTTGATACACATGCATATTATTGTTAGGTTTACAGAAAATTGATTTTCTGTACACAAGTTTTCAAAACAATACTATGTATAATTTCCCCCTAGGGTGTTCTGAGGGAAAACATGAAATGTTATATGTAGAGATAATTTTAAAAGTTTCCTTCACATAAGAAAAACAACTTTTTGTGCTGATATTTCAAGTCTTTTGTTTTCTATACTTATCCTTACATATATACCTATATCATGTGATGTATAATCTTTTTCACCATTCCGTCTGTCTTCTTGCTTTTTAAATGTAAATGGATTCAACTCTTCCTGATACACCATACACTATTCAAGGGCAGAAGGATAATAATATCACAGACTTGCAGTTGGGACAGATCATGAAACTAATCTAATTTAAACCCTGCCCTGTCCCTTATTATAAAAAAAAAAAAAGTCAATCAAGAGCCAGCAAGTTTCAATGACTTGTACACAGTCACATAAGTACTGAGTAGAATAGGTAGAATTCAAGCCCAGACCTTGTACCAACTAACTCAACACTCTATAAAATTTTAAATTTCATGTAGACTTTTCCAGAATTATCCTTTCGTAACCATACTTTTAGTCTGTGACTTTATAAACAGTGAAGGGAAGTTTTCAAGTTAGACATTAAATCTAGTCAACAAGCATACCTACTATGTGTCAGGCATTGTGCTAAGCTCTAGGGATACAAAGAGTGGCAAGAAAAAAGGGACCCTGCTCTCAAGGAGCTTACAGTCTACTAGGATAGAAAAGCTGCTGCTTCATCAGTAAGGAAGAATACAGATAATTTTCTCACTGGTGAATTAATAAGTCAATAAACATTTAATAAGTGTCTACAATGTTTCAGGCACTGCATGATAAAACAAACAAACAAACCAGTCCTTGCTCTGGAGGAACTCACAATCTAATGGGGGAGACACGCACATAACTATGTACAAAAAAGCTATATACAGCTTGGTTTGGACATAGTTACTGGAGAGAAGGCACTAGACTTAAGAGGGATCAGGAAAGGAAATCAGGGAGGCCAGGAAGCAGAGGTGAGGGAGAACATTCTGCTAAAAGCCCATTAAAATGCTTGCAGCTGGGGGAAGATCAGCAAGGAGTCCATTGTAACCAGATTGCAGAGTACATGGTGAAGTGTAAGGTGTAAGGAGACTAGAAGAGTGGGGGGAGAGGGCAGGTTGCGAAGGGATTTAAACTCCAAACAGAGGATTCTATATTTGATCTTGGAAGTTTGATCTTGCATCCCTATTCCTATTAGAGTTTATTAAGAGCAAGGGGTGACATGGTCAGATCTGTGCTTTCAGAAGATCACATTGTTAACTGAGTGGAGGTTGTACTGGAGTGGGGAGAGACTTGTAGCAGGCAGACCAACCAGTGGGCTATCTATGGCAATAGTCCTATTTGTTAGGAATAAGGGCCTGTTATCAGGGTGGGAGTGTGAGAGTAGAGAAGGGTATGTATTCAAGAGATGTTAACAAGGTAAAATAAATAGGCCTCCTCAACAGATTGTATAAGAAAGGTGAGAGATAGTAAGTAGTTAAGATTACCAGCCTGGGGGACAGGGAAGATATTGATGCCCTCTACAGTAATAAGGAACTTTGGAATTGGGGGTGATTTGGTAGGGGAAGATAATGAGTTCAATTTTTGGCATTGAGTTTAAGATATCCACAGGATATCCGGGCTAAGAGGTAGGAGAGCAAGGAGAGAAAATTGTCATGAAAACCTAGATAAAAACAGTATTAAGAAGAGAGTGATCAGCAATGTCAAAAACAAAGATGGAAAAGTGGGAAAAGGGACATTAGATTTAGGCAGCAAGATTCCTCCCCCAAGCAGCTACCTCTCTCCAACATTCCCCTGCACACTCGGCCCAAAGAAAGCAGCCATGGGTCTATGCAAAGCACCATTTCTAAGGTTCAGTAGTCAGGTTCCTAACATCTTCCTATTTATGGGTGAAGGGAATATTTCTGTAAGAATGAAACAATAGTCAAGGAGCTCTGCCTTTTTTTTCCTATAAAATGCACATATAGAATAACCCTATATTCTATTTTCAATATAGAAATTAAAGCTCAAATGTCTATGGATTTTTTTAAGGAAGCAAATAAAAACATACGAAATCTACCAAACTACGATAATGACAAATAATACAGTAAAATGAAAAACTGCAACCTTCTAATAAATCAGTAGTGATCCAAAAATTAACCTCTAAAAATGGAACAAATTTAAATATTGCAAAACCACAGGAATTTGCTGTCAAGTGCTCTGACCTAATAAAGATAAATGATGCTGAAATTTCTCTATATTTAGGAAATGAACTCATTTCAGTTTCTCACATTAGAGAAATTAGGAGTAAATGGAAAATGCAATTGAACAGACTGATATTGGAAATAATAAGGGTAAAAAAAGAACAATGATCACATTCCAACTAATATAACACACCTTTGTAGACAGTCAACCTAAAATGATCAAATTCTTCAAAGTGAACTCAGGGAGCATCATTGTAATATTTAGGGCCCCAACCCTAGGATTCAGTTCTTGATCTTAAGGATTTGTTGAGATGTGATTATGGCATAGATTTGATGATTTTCCTTTTTGTCAAATGCTAGTTAGAAATCAACACCTTACACCAAATGAATAGGATAAATTATACATAATTAGAAATATTGAAATATACCAATTATTAGAGGGGGTCAGAAGAGGAAGTGCAGTGAGAAAATTCCCTTTTCCAAGGCAAATCAATAGCTTTTCTGCAATT
Organism: Phascolarctos cinereus; assembly: GCF_003287225.1. NCBI lineage: Eukaryota > Metazoa > Chordata > Mammalia > Diprotodontia > Phascolarctidae > Phascolarctos > Phascolarctos cinereus. The sequence continues at coordinate 200,296,910 of NW_027555958.1, read as the reverse complement.
TTCCTCTTAGAAGGTAACCTTAGGTTACCTGAGAAGTTAAGAGACTTGCCCACGGTGATATAGTGAGTAAGTATGTGAAGGATGGGACTTTAACTCAGATTGTCTGACTCTGAGAAAAGCTCTCTATCGACAACCAATTTGTCTCTCCTCTATATGTCATTAAGTATATCTCATTTAGAAATATGAGTACCAGGGCTAACATATTAGGAAGTTAATTTATATAAATTTAATTTAATTATATATTATATAATATATTCATGTATGTTATATAAATAATATATTTATACAATCAGAGACTCCTAGATGGAGCTAAAAGAGACCTCAGAGATCAGCTAGTTTAATACCTTCATTATAAAATTCCTTTATCATAAAATCTGTCTTCTATAAAGAAGATAAATTATTTATCCAATGTCATATAAATAGTAAGCAGCAGAGTTATGATTTGAACCAAGGTTCTCTTAGTTCAAATATGGAACCCTTGCCACTGAGCATTGTGAGTAGCAGTCTCCCTGTTATCTGCTAAACAAAGCAAACTTTTCTGATTTTAACTTACAGTTTACAGTTGACTTCAGTTTAATGGGAAATCCAATGAGCTTAGTGAGTTTTTGATGTTACTTCTTAACTAGACTAGATAATTTTTTTAAACTTGATTTCTTTAAATGTACAGAATTGTTCAAGGTCAAGTCAGGAAAAAACTCAGTATTTGAAAGAATGAGTTGAATTCTAAAAATAAGTATAAATCCCTTGATTTTGAATAATCTTTTACCAATGGAAGGATCTGCACTATGCATTTCATGGGCTTACCTGTTTGGCCAAGTTGTGAGATGTTACTCAGCTGATGTTACCCTTGCCTTTTAGTGGCCTAAATTGAATCTCATCATTAAGTACTCGACTAACTCAGTTTTGGCATCTAGGTGGTACAAGTCAATAGGGTGCCAGGTCTGGAGTCAGAAATAGTGAAAAAGGCAGTTGAAAACAGTGACATAATGCATAAATGAATGCTAAAGAATAATTCTCCTTTTTGTTGGCTTATGTATTATTTTATTTTATTAGCAAGTAGGCAACCTAAATATATGATAATTATCTGAAAATTCCCAGCCACTTGAATACCCAAAGGTATCTATACTTCTGGATAATACTTCCTCCTCAAATGAGCTCCTAACTGAATTTATTTTTCTAGGTGACAAGAATGTTTCCTACTCTTATCTTTCCTAGATGCCCTTGCTACTTTGCTAGCATAATTCTTTGTCAAAGGGGACCTGTCTTTCCTCCTAGCTAAATGAATTATATAGATTTTCTAGATATGAACTCCTTATTTCCAACTCTATTCAAAGGAACAAGCTTGAAGAAATGAATCTCAGCCCTGTTTATCTCAGTATTTGAAGATTCTTTTTTTTAATCTCATATTTTATTATTACATAATATATTGATGGATGCATTAACTTAATCATATGGGTACTACCTCCCTCAGAGTAGATTGTGATCCATCCATCTCTTCTCATCTTGTGTAATTTTTATTCATGTCCTTGCATAAAATATCCATAGAGGATCTCTCCAACCCAATGGTAGCCTTTGGTAGGTAACTTAATGTTTTACGAGTATCAGTACACCAGTTCAATTACCATCTACGATTACCATCCACTCTTGCTACATGACATATTCTACTACTTTTTCCAACTCTATCTTTTCTGGAGACTACTTATATCCACCACACTTCTCCACTGATTTTTAGATAATCTGCAGTTTGGATTCTTTGGAGATAATAGTATTCATGATGTGCAACTGCATAGCATCATTAGTGGAATATTGGTGTTTTTTAAAAATGAGTTTTTACATCAGAGAGAAGTGTGGGATTACTGAAAGAAGCATTCAGTTTTCCAAATGATTTCCAGTCTGTTCCCCTTTTTCAATTCCATTCTGGGCCCAACTCAATTTCTGTATTATTCTTATCCAAGGCATATGTCTTAATGGCTATCTCAATGGGTTGTTCATTCGACCTTATGACATAATCTGTATTATATACATTCTTTTTTTAATTATTTATTTTATTTTCAATTTATGGAATAACACAGTATAATAATAAAAAAATGATTGCATATGAAACTGCAAATCTATTATGTACAACTTGCTATTCCTTTTAAATACATAATAAAGTTACCATGTAAACTTCCTTTTTTTCTTCCTTTCCTCCCATCCTACAGATGGCTATTATTAAACAAAAATGTGTGTGTATACATACACACATACCCTCACATATATATACATACACATATACACACATATGTAAAATTATTCTATGCACACTTCTATTTATCAGTTCCTTCTCTGGACACAGATACTGTCTTCCTTTTTATATCCTTTGTAGTTAATTTGAGTGTTTATAATAGTCAATATGACTGAGTCACTGAATATTCTTACAACAATGTTGTTGCTGTATACAATGTTCTTTTGGCTCTGCTCATTTTCCTCTTATTTTGTGCAAGTCTATCCATGTTTTTCTTTTTATTATTACATTTTATTTTAATTTATAAAGTAAAATAAGTATTTCCATAACAGGACAATAAAAAAGATGATAGCACATCATTTCTTATATAACACAGTAGTATTCTATCACAATCATATAGCTCAACTAGTTCTGCCTTTCCCTAAATGACAGGCATTTCTAGTTCTTTGCCACCACAGAGAGATGCTATAAATATTTTAGTACATATAGGTTCTTTTCCTTTTTCCCTAATCATCTTTGGAAATAGGCCTAGTAGTGGGATTGCTAGGTCAAAGGGTATAGGCAGTTTAATACCCCTTTGGGCATAATTCCAGATTGTTCTCCAAAATGGTTGAATCAGCTCACAATTCCAATAACAATGAATTAGTACCCCAGTTTTTCCACATCCCCTCCAACATTTGTCCCTTTCCCCTTCAATCATTTTAGCCAATCTGATAGGTATTTTAAAATGTGTAGTTTATCCCATGTGAACATCTCAGCTGATCTATTTTAAATTGTCATGTATTGCATAAAGAAGTGTAGTTTGATGTAATCTGTGTTAATATCTACAAACAGGAGAATCTTGAGTATCTTGCCATCCATAGGGAATTCCTCTTCTATTTTTTAATTGATTCAGGACATCTTACATGAAACTGGCAAACATTCATCAAACATATTTCTCTGTTTTATGCATTGATTTATTTTGAGAGATCAGAAAAGATGCTGTAGTAGGAAGACAAGCTCTCCCCACAACTATTCAAAGAAAAATATAAGAACAGCATCAGATCTAGTAGTGATCAGGAAATCTAAGGCTTTTGCTAAGCACTAGATCTTTTAATATTATTATCCTATAGGAGACCATTTTTTCTCTCATTTTTTTAAGTCAAAAACCATTTTAATTAGATTTGCAGGTTAATAAAAGTAGATATGATCTTTTCAATTTTTGTTATAGGCACTCCATTCCTAGTCAGGAATTCATTGGTGTAGTTTAAGGTATGTGTGGTCCAGAAATCAAAATTCCTCTATCAGACACCACCTTCTCAAGCTGCTATTTACTTCCCAAATCATTTTCTTCTCTTCTGTATCTTTTTCCTTCAATATGTATCAATGAGCAAGACATCACCTCTGCTCCCATAAGCTTTCAATTTTTTTAATAATTATCTGTAGTTTTCAACATTCACTTCCATAAGATTTTGAGTTTTACATTTTCTCTCCCTCCTTCTCCTTCCCCCTCCCGAAGATGGCATGTAAACTGGTATATGTTCTATTTGTACATTCATATTAAGCATATTTTCACATTAGTCATGATGTATAAAAGAATTAGAACTAATGGGAGGAACCAAGAGAAAGAAGAAATAAAACAAAACAACAAAAGAAAAGGATAGTGATTAGTATGCTTCCATCTGCATTCAGACTCCATGGTTCTTTTTCTAGATGTGGATAGCATTTTCCACCATGAGTATGTTGGAGTTGTCTTAGATCCTTGCATTGCTGAGAAGAGCTAAGTCTATCAAAGTCAGTCATCCCACAATGTGATTGTTACTGTGTACAATGTTCTCCTGGTTCTGCTCATTTCACTCAGCTTCAGTTTATAGAAGTCTTTCCAGGTTTTAGCCTTCAGTTTCTTTCTCAAGTCTTGGCAATATTTTCTTGGCTTCTTGTAACAGTATTGCTGAAGTTTAGGTGTTTAGGGTTACTGGGACCCCAAAATCATGGATCCTGCCTGAATGAATTTGACCTACACCTTCTTTCAGCTAAAGACAAGGTTTATTAGAACATCTTCCATATTGGCCAAACACTTAAGGAATCTGAACATTAGTGAGCTATTGGCTAGATTTTAAGAATCTGAGCAGTGGCTAGATTTTAAGAATCTGAGCATGTTAATGGAGACAAGATGGACCTTATATATAGAAAGACTGTGGGAGACATCTAGGAGTGGCCAAGTAGTCTGGGGATTGTAAGGTAATAGAATGCCAGGAACCTGGATTATGTGGCCAAGGTAGAATGGAGCCTAGAGGTAAGACAATGGAGGTCTAGGCTAGGTTAAGGATAACAGAGAATTAGGAGATTGGGCATAGCCACAATGAAAGGCCAGCTGATGGGATTATAGCCTCTGGTGAAGGCCAGTAATTTGGCCACATGGGAAAGTCTAGGGTTTTTCTTTTTTTGGGGTCCAGATCCCATCCTCATCAATATCATTTATTCACATGGTAGTAATCATCCATTTTGATAAATATTAAAACATTCTCTTTTATGGGTCTTAAACACATGCCCTAGGAAGACAAGTGGGGAAACTGGCAGACAGAGGTTAAGTAATCTGCCCAGGGACACACAAGTATCAAAGTAAGATTATAATTCAGATCTTCCTGATACTATGTCCATTGCTCTGTCTTTTTTATGTGTTGTCTTCACCCATTGGAATTTAAGTTTCTCAAGGATGAGCACTGTTTGTTGTTGTTTGTTTGCAATTATGTTTCTGGCACACAGTGCCTAGCACATAGTAAATGCTTAATAAATTTTCTATCTATTTATACACTAGTGCTCCTTTCATAGAAGGAGGATTCACATCACTGAAAGCCATTTTCCATTTCTCTTCTGTTCCATAGATTGAAATAGATGAAAAATCCATTGCTTACCTTTTTGGTAATAAACCTATCCATACTTACCTAGGCTGGTACTTGGTCCCAGGCTAAGACTAAGACAGTATTCAGAAGATTCCTAATTTTGTAAGAACTACAGTCAAGTAGCATGATCTCTGAAAACCTAAATCATTTTATACCACAATCAGGAATTGGGAGCCAGACTTCTAACACAGGTACTAATTGTAGAAGGCCCTAATAGTGGATGTAGGAATAATAAATCCCAAGAAAGCATACTGTTTCCCTCTCTTTTGTATCCATTGAAAGAAATATAATTTTGTTTTAATTTGGGGGAACAGAGGTAAATATTTTGAAACCTAGTAAGTACTTAAGTTTTTATTTTTTGAAGAGTTCAGATAATACACTTGACAGAGAGGTTAGAAACCTGGCACCCTTTTTAAAAGACTTATTCAGAGTTATTGAGCCAATAAATAAGCTACATTCCTAACATAGAGACAATAATTTTCCATAGCTCACTAACACTTCATGAATTTTCCCCCAAAAGCCTGTACCCTTAAAGAAAATGAAATCACCAAGGAGCTGATGTGCCACATTGTTTTAACAGTATTGAAACTGAGGAGCCTTCTTTGTGATAGATGCTAAAGCCTGGCCTCAATAATGCATGACTCATGGAAAACCAAGCTGCCTATTCCAAATGGAAAGTGTAGAGCAGAGAGAAGACAAATAAGTGATTTATCTGTTGTCTTGGCACCTCATTTAAACCCTTTGGACCCTAAAGAATATGGTTAGCAGAATCTTGTTTGTTAGCAGATATCAAGCTAGTATAGGAAGATAGCCTAGAAAGTACTGGTTTTCTTGTAGGCATTTAAAATAATTAATTCAATACATTAAAATCTTGAATGTAGTAAAAAATATTCAAATAGAGTGAAATATTATAACTATTAAGTATAATACATTAAAATGCAATATGTTAACAAACCTCTAATATCATTAGCCTGCGTTCTCTACCATCATTGATCCCAAGTATGCCACTTTTTAGCAGTTTCTTGAGAAACCACTGTGAAAAAAAATCATTCATCACCCTGTGGCCAGACTTCTGGGTATGGGCCACCTGAAAGTTGAATAGCTCAGTCATTAACCATTCCTGAGGTTAAAGGTTTTCTAGCTTAGGAGGACCTGTGAGAGTTTGCACACTATGTCATAGCCTTACATGCCTCAGGGTCATCTCCATGCAATATTGAGGCACCAGAGTAGGACTTTTAGTAGGGAAAAGTTTTATATTGTTGAAAAGTAAAAAAATTTTAAGCTATATTAGCATATAAAATTATCCATAAAATGTGTTTATAGATAGTTAAATGTATAATGTGTAAAACAATTTCCTTTTCTTGGGACATTTGTGTAAATACATGATTTTTTTTCAGAGAATAGTGTACTTTAATAAGATATTTTAAAAGCATAAATGTACATCTCAGAAAATATAGAGATAAACCAAAGGCTTACAGATCTCTATTATGGATACAAGACTTACCATCTTTAGAAAGAATACTTATTCAAGTTTATATCTTATTTGCGTACATGGCATCCCTCACTTTGATCATTCATCTAAGTATCTTTTAAGGTAGCCTAACATCCACAAGAAAAGGGGGTGGGGTTTCTGCTTCCTGGAGAAGAAAAATTTAAAATCCACCTTGAGATAAATAAATGATACCCATTTAAAGATTGCCAGGAGGTCTGAGTTCCTAGGCCATCTCTCTTATCTGTGAATCAAATTTAAGCAATAGCAGTCTTATCACTGTTTTTCCTAACCAGTCTAAAACTGATTGTAACATTCAGAAAAGCTTCTGCATAATTTCTAGAGCTAAATAGCACTTGTTTATAATTCAAGGTATAATGTGATTATAATAGCAATTACTATTATTGATTGAGCATTTCTCATTGTAACAATGATTATTCTCTTCTAGAAATTTTACTGTCGTTAATTCCAAAATTATTGTGGTGACAATAAGACCTGAACCCAAAACAACAGATGCTTTTCTGGAGATAGAATTAGCACATTTGGCTAATGTAAGTATTATCTATTGGATATTACTTGGTTGCATCACAATATTTATCTTTGAAAGGGTGTTATTAATGGTTCTCTTTTCTCAATAATTGTATGTAACTTTTAATTTTCAAAGCAATTAATTCATTAAGAAAACATATTATCAAATAGGTAAAAATGGTCTGTTTTCCTTTTATTCCTCCTTTATTACCCAAAGATATCCATTATATCATCAGTCTTCTTAAAATTACCAGAAAACTTGGTACCTCCAATTACCCTAATAACTACTTCCATGATTAGGCTGGTGCAACTGGTTGTATATCCAGGGCAGCTAGGAGGCACAGTGGATAGAGCACCTGGAGTCAGGAAGGCCTGAGCCAAAATCCAGCTTTAGACACTTACTAGCTGTGTGGCCCTGGGCACCTCACTCAACCCCATTTGCCTCAGTTTCCTCAAGAGAGGGAAATGGCAAACCATTGTAGTATCTTTCCCAAGAAAGCCCCCAATGGGGTCACCAAGACTTAAATATAGCTGAACAACAAGCAACAACAGCCACAGTTTTTGCCCTGAGGTGCTGAATCTTAGAGGGTGCTAAGAAAACATGTACTCCTTCAGCAGGTAAAAACAATATTAGCACAGAATTGGCAAAATTAGTATTGTTGTTGTTGTTGTTATCATCATTGTTATTTTTAAAAATTAAAAAAAAAAAACTACCAGATACCTAACTTCCTCCTCCTAGGTACTTGGTTCCCAGCTCAATCCTGATTCTTATCCCCAGGTAGACATTGTTTCCTTGTTAACATCACTGTATCTGTTTCCCTCTTTGCCAGACAGTAGCCTGAGGTCTCTCTCCAAATCGTAGTCTTTTTAGGGACATTTGCCCTCCATTGAATCCATCTTAAAAGCTTGATTGCCCTGCTGTTTTGGGGGACTTTGGTGGTGGTTTCCTCCAGATTCCTTCAGAATTTCTAATTGCATCTCTGCTGCTAAAAAGTCCATCAGCTCTTAATAACTAGAGTTCTTCCTAGCATTTACCACAATATAGCAAACTGCAACTTGAATCCAGTGAATATTCATTTCTTTGTCTTCCATACAAATAGAAAATAGCTGCTAACCATATTTATGATGTATCTACTATGGATCAGATACTGTGCTCTGCACTGTGGAGTACAATTACCAAAATCAGACAGACCCTGTTCTCAAGGAATTTACATTCTATAAGGGGGAATAAGGTGGGATTACAACTTATTTATAGAAGAATAAGTATAAAAAATATTCAAAATCAATACAAAGTGATGAAGAAGAACCGTTAAGAATTAAAGGAATTAAGAAAGATCTCAACATGATTGAAATGAGATTTTCATTTGAGATAGTTAAAAATTAGCTAACCATATTGGCAATATGGTTAGTATTAAGGGTGTTATGAACACAAATAAATATATAGCATGGAATCACAAAGAAGCATAGGTGAAAATTCAGAGAGTGAGCTAGTCTGAAAAGCAATATGGACCCCTTTGGTAGTCTAGTAAAGGCTATGGATCCCTTCTCAGAATAATTTTTTTTAAATGCATATGATAAAACACATAAAATTATAAAAGTAATAAATTATGATGGAATAAAGATGTAAATTGTTTCCCATGCAAGTTCAT